>NC_071395.1:91940043-92667116 GCF_022682495.2 Desmodus rotundus | reverse complement strand
AGCAACCAATCCTAGCGCGTTGTTAGGACAGGAGACTTCTGCACCCAATGGAAGCCTCGCAATAAGAATAAACCCAAGTAAAAGGCGGCACCGGAAGACGACCCCGGGAAAAGTGAAAGTCTCCGCGCAAAACCCAGGGATTTCAAGGGAAAGAGGCTCCTCGGTTTGACTTTTTGAAACTGGTGATTTAACCCGTGTGTCAGTTTCTTTGGAAACTCGAAATTTTATTCTTATAGTCTGTAGATAAACGGAGAGGAAACACCTTTAAGCCTTGCCGAGAACTTCACTAAGTGTTCTTCAATGCCGCTGGCTTCAAATTTCCAAACTTTTGGAGTACCCAGGGTATCGAAAAGAATACGGCGGGAATTGCTGGACTACTGAATCAAACAGGGTGAAAAGGATCGCACCTCAATAATCAAGGCTTTCCGAGATACCGAAATCAGCCAGAGAAACGCTTTCGAAATCATTCTCCAGCACCAGATCACTTCTACCTCCATTAAGGCTTATTCCTCCTAAAAATCAATTTCTTCTTTGCAAAATACACCTCAGTTTCCTCACAGGTAGGCGGTTAATCATGATCTCGCCAAATGATTTTTTCAATTCTGTAAAGTCAAAACTTGGCTCATATAGTAGTGTACCAAAAAAGGAAAACCTGAGTTTCTCAAATTCGAGAAAGTACTTTAAGGAGAGAGGTTTTCTGCAGGAGAGCGGGCAGGAAAGTCAATTTGTTTGTCTCACCTTTAATTTTACTACATTTTCCCCAAATGACAAAACTTAGTCTTAAAAATAAATTCTACTTTTTAATTTAGTAATTTCAGGCTCAAATTTATCCTAAAGAAGTAATCCTTAAGAAAAATTGGTAACAGTGCCTATTTTAATATTGAAAAAAATAATAACCTTCCCAGCCTAGTAATAGGGAGATGGTTATGGTGCATCAATTCAGTCACTATGAAGCCAATAGAATAATTATAAAGGCTAGACAGCCTACAAATTCCATCTAAAGTTAAATCAAAAAAAGACTTCACAGTGGCTACTATTAATTCTGATATGTGAAAATATAAGCAAAGATGAAGGGAAGGTATAAAGCTGTAATTTGTTAAGACAATGGAATAAAGGATAATGTATAATAATAAATCCCTTGAAATTGTTATTCTACTTTTACAGATTTTTAAAATATCAAATCTTTTAAGTAACTGCTCCAGGGTAACTACTCTGATTTTTCTCTCCCCAATTCCTAAGGCTCTCACTTGTCTTTAACCTCGTGTTGCCATTTGATGTGTGGGCTTAAGAGAAACGGATCCACCTAGGCTCTGGACCCAGACAACCTTGGATCCCAGTTCCTTGAAATGAAACAAAAAACTGCAAGTTCATTTAATAGAGAATAGGAATGTTTATAAACCAATATTCAAAATAGCTGCACACATCTGTTTTCACTTGAATAAAAAAAATCACATTGTGACTTTTATAACCTTAACTTAAAATACATGAATATTAACATTTACTAATATATTTACACATTTTATTTACATCATCAACAAATCTGAAGAAAAACAGCATATGTTATTATTTTTAACACAGCAGGTGTTGACCAGTCTTTGAAAATTGATCCAGGAATGTGCCCTGCATTTAATTAGAAAACATATTTCACCTTTTCTGAATTCCTAGAGGTCACCTCCTCACATAAAATATTCCAAAGCCTCAATTTAAAAACAAAACAGAAGCAGGTGCATTTAATCTTAAAAGACTACAAAACTGCCTTGTTTAAAAATATGAAAATTCTTATGGTATTTTTTAAATGCTTTTGTTTTTCACAAAAATTACTTAATTGAACATTAAGCATCTACCATCTATGATACTATGCACGTCATGATTTGAAACAGCTACAAATGAGCTCTCATATAATACCCCTTATGAGGTAGGGCCAGTAGCAATCCCATTTTGCAAAGGAGGAAAATGAGATGTGACTATTAGCTAGTAAAAAGGCTGAAGTTTAATTTCTTAAAACCCATGCTTTCTTATTAGCCTGCCTCGTTTCTTTTACAAGTGAAGAGGTCTGTTTCAAGTGGGGGCAAAAGGCAGGGTGGGGGCGTTGTCTGTCATTCAGGTATATCTCAGAAAGCAAAAAGAAGTACCTTTTACATTGGATACTTAATTAAGGGAAAAAGTGAGTATTATGGACTACCTGAATGCATCTACCTAATAATCAATGGAAGTTACTAACAGAGGACTGCAAAATCCTTCAGCAACATGGTATTTTCCTGTTTGTTTGTTTTTTTTCCTGAGAACCAAACACTGTATATAATATAGTTTCTTACTCAAAGATCTTCTAAAATTATGATGTGAATTGTAATCCTGATGACATACCAAGAGCTCTTCAATCCAGTGGGTTTTATTACTCTAAAATTTAAATAGGTACCAATGTATTTCTGACCATTAGATAAGTTAGTAAAGCATTATAAAAATAAATTTTAAAAAAACTAAATGAGACCCTCCTATCAGGTTCTTCTCTGCACAAAGATGTTTCTGTACACATTTTTAAGCCAGTATCTTAAAATCCCAAATTATTCAAGTATCTCTTTACACATATGGCTTTACATATTAGTAAAAATTGAAGTAAATATGTAAAAATCCTAAAATCCTAATCTGTAATTCTATGGAAATCATTTACAAAAAATACTATTTGCCTTTTTTAAAGCCTTCTCAATACTGTTTCTTGAGAACTGGCATTCTATCTTGCATTACTATTACTTGCATTGCAAGCTTTAGAGGTTTCTATTCGGGTATTTAAATTCCTAATTTTTCCTGAATTCTCCCTTTTTCTCCCTCTCATCATTGCATCATTGTCACACTCTGTTACTAGCTCGCACAGGTAAAAACAAAAAACAAAAAACAAAAAAACACCACTAGGGCTACCCACAGACTCATTTTTTTAAGAAATTAAATTAAAGCCATGGCAGTTTTTCTTCACTTCAAAAGCTAAATATAAATTCACATTTATATTTAGGACAAATTCACTTTCCAGTAATGAGTTTCTTAAATGTGCATCCAATAGGAAAAAATATATATATTGTACCTCAGCTGGTACAATATAAACACACCAGCAAAGGAGAGCCAAAGAACTGCCAATCAAATACAAGCAAGCATAATTCTCAGGAAAGTTCTAAATTGTATTCATGTTGAACCGAATCATTTTAGTGATTCAAAGACATTACTGTTCCTATTCAGTTTAGAGTTGTTATGAGATACACATTCATTTTGGGTATATGCAGCAAACAGCTTCATTTTTTTGTTTTTTTGTTTTTTTTAAATTCCACTAACACTCATGTTTATTATTTCAATTATTGTGCTTTCAATACAATGACAGAGCTGTACATCAGGGTCCATGCTTCCAATGTCCCTGGATCCGTTTTTATAAGATGGATCTTTGCAGATTCCGGACCATCTACTTGGTTTCTCCTTTATTTGTTGAAGGCCTAAAAACATAAAGACAAAAATGAATCAAGTCAAGAAATCTAAAAAGGATATTTGGGTTTTTGTGTGTGTTTGAGATTTGAAACAAGTCTGAAAATAAGTTAGTACTTACGTGTAATGATTGGATCAATGTCTCTTGTCTGGGTGGCAACATCAGAGGCACAGACTTGCCCTATTTGGATCAGCAAAGACATAATATCCTCATACAGTGGGGG
This sequence comes from Desmodus rotundus, assembly GCF_022682495.2. NCBI lineage: Eukaryota > Metazoa > Chordata > Mammalia > Chiroptera > Phyllostomidae > Desmodus > Desmodus rotundus. The sequence goes on along the minus strand of NC_071395.1, from coordinate 92,663,430 downwards.
AAATGCTCGACAAAAAGAAACCAAACTTGGCAGAGTCGGCATGAAAAAAGCATATCGCTTAGCCTGTGTTAAAACTGTTTGAAAGAATAAAAGAGAATTTTTGTCTTTATAGGTATAAATTCAACATACATGGCCTACACGATATACTAAGTACCAGGCTCTGTGCTGAGGATACTCAGTTTTCTAAGGTACCGCCAGACCCAGCCTTTAGGGAGCTCACAATCCTGCAGTCAGCCATCACCCAACATACAAAGCCTCATGCCCACGCACTGAGGTAGGTGCATCACACGCATTATTGCATTTACTTCTCACTATCTTCTAAATGAGGAAGTACTATAATGGTACCTATTTTCATGAGGAAACTCAAATAAAACATAGAGAGTTTAATAAACTTGTTCTAGGCCATGTAGACAGTGGTGGGGATGGGATTGAACTTCAGCAGTTTAAGCTCTTAACCACTACAAATAATTATAACAGATTAATTCAATGGAAAGAAAAATAAGCAGGGTATTATGGAAGCCCTGAGAAAATATGGAATTAACTAAACCATTACTTTAAAAAAATTAATTATAGTTCATACATTTTTAAGTAGTTTATTTCATACCATTTTACTCTACAAACCAGAAGGTGGTTAAAATGTTAAGCTATGTTTTAGAACTTAAGGAAACAACGAATATATTTATCTTATTTATACATATGATTATATTTTCCTAAAACTCTAAGGATTTGTAATGATTGTAATTGTGTTCTATTGATATAATTACATTCAGAAAGTAGATTTATTTTCCATTTATAAAGTATGGGAAGCTTATTATTTATTACATATCTATACATAGTCCATCACCAAATGAAAGATACCATTTGCCTACCTACTCTACACTATAAATCACATTTGTAATAGAAGTTTTCAGAAGATGGCATAAATGAAACTATTAGTGACACAGAAAACAATGTCACTAACTTTTTTTTTTTAATTTTTATTGTTATTCAATTACAGTTGTATGCCTTTTCTCCCCATCCCTTCACCCCACCCCAGCTGAACCCACCTCCCTCCCCCACCTCCACCCTCCCCCTTGGTTTTGTCCATGTGTCCTTTATAGTAGTTCCTGTAATCCCCTCTTCCCACTGTCCCCCCGACCCCCGGCTATTGTTAGATTGTTCTTAACTTCAATGTCTCTGGTTATATTTTGTTTGCTTTTTTCTTCTATTGATTATGTTCCAGTTAAAGGTGAGATCATATGGTATTTGTCCCTCACCGCCTGGCTTATTTCACTTAGCATAATGCTCTCCAGTTTCATCCATGCTGTTGCAAAGGGTATAAGCTCCTTCTTTCTCTCTGCTGCCATCAGAGAGATGCAAATTAAAATCACTAACTTCTTTATGCTAGAAGTTTTGTCATCGATGTTGGTTGACCACACACCTGTCAGCAGAGTTCCCATGACGTTGACAGCTAAGCGAGCCACACTGAGTGACTTGGGGAGCGCGTACTGGATACACAAATGAGAAAGCAGCTGGATGGCAAATATCTGCAACACACAATCCAAATAGCACGTGTTTCTGAAAAATGTCTTTAAAAATTATAAAATGTTTTACATTTTTACATAAAATGTTTGATCTCTCTCCAGTAGAATGACTGGAGAGAGATCAAAATTTTCCTAAAGCTGTAAATGCTCATTACCTGTTTTTCAAGTTCTGGCTGTGCAATAAGCTCAGGTATGAAATCCAGACAGATGTGCATGGATGGAATACCTGCGACCGTCAGGGGCAAAAGTTCACATGGATAACCCTATCTCAACAAGAAAGACGGGAAAAGTGATAAGTAAAACAAGTGTAAGTCAAATACAGATAAAAATAGGAAGGAAGGTTTCACTTCCTCTAGGTAAAAGTTGCTCTGAAGGCTACAGTGCTCTACATCCATCCTGGCATTTCACCTTTCTGATGTACTAGAATAGAGATAAATTACCTGAACATTTTAACAGGCTAATATAAATTCTAAAGATTTTTATTTTTCTCCGTATTGCAAAGGAGCATGATTATGTGTGCCATCTCTAGTTTCTAAACAATCCCTATTTAGTATTCAACCCCCAAAACCCCCAAAAAGTTCAACCATAAAGCATCATTCTTTGAAAACAGACCTGAAAGTGAACAAGCTTAGCAATGTTGGGATCCGCAATGTACATTTGGTGCAACAGACAACAGATAAGGCACTGAACTTCTCGAAGGTTACAAAGCAAATTGTCTTCTCCTCCTTCCGTTCCCTTATTTGGAGTGCTGGTAGTAATAACACTTTGAACATTCCTTAGCAAGCTGTCTGGATTGGCACCCTTTGCTCTCTCCTCTTCAGTAGGTAAACAAATCTCCAGGAGAATCTGGACAGCTGCACTATCCTACAAGCAAATAAAAACAGTGAATTTAAGACACTTCTGAGAGGCTCTGGCCTAGTAGTTCAGTTGGTTAGAACATCATCCCAATACACCAAGGTTGCAGGTTCGATCCCTGGTCAGGGCACATACAAGAATCAACCAATGAATGCAAAAATGAGTGTGGGAAAAAAATTGATGTTTCTCTCTCTCAAATCAATAAATTAAAAAAGTTTCTGAGATGTTTGTTTGAAAAGAAATCTGATTTTGTTTTCACATAAACAGAACTGATAAAAATAACACAGTTACTCTAGGGAAAATAGTGAGCAATCTATAGGGCAGTGGGCCTCACCTTTTTTAGTTATAAACCCGTTTAAGAATCTGAAAAAGCCCTGGCTGGTGTAGCTGGGTGGATTGAGCACGGGCTGCAAACTAAAAGGTCACCAGTTCAATTCCTAGTCAGGGCACATGCCTGGGTTACAGGCCAGGTACCCAGTAGGGGGCACATGAGAGGCAACCACACATTGATATTTCTCTCCCTCTCTTTCTCCTTCCCTTCCCCTCTCTCTAAAAATAAATAAATAAAAACTTTAAAAAAAAAAAGAAGAATCTGAAGAAAACTATACACCCTCTCCCTATAAAAATTAACGTATATATAAAAAAAATACATTGCATAATTTCAGGCTGGTCACATATCCCTAAGGCAGATCCATGGACTCCATTTTATGAACATCTACTAGAAGAATTTTCTGATTCAGTGACATCCAAAACAGGCCCTAGGCAAAAAAACGACTTCTACCAAAATCTCCTTTCCTCATAAATTCCTACTTCTCCCAGGACCCTATCCTGTAATGCCCTCCTTTTCTCAACTGACTACCAAGTGATTAATTCCTCTAAACATGGTGATTAATGATTAAAGCCTAAAAGTCACTTCCCCCATGCTTTTTCCTTTTAATTTGAAAATAGGCTTTTCAAAGCCCTGGTTTTGCAAGGAAAGATTCTACCTTATCATCCATTCCGCCTGCACAACTCAGTGCTGCTCAGTCTGCCAGCTGGAGTGTCATTTCAAAGAACAGTAGTTTCTTAAGTGGTGATTTACTTGACACTCCTGCATGTAAAGAAGAGCTATAATCGCTCTCATCTAGCAGGAAGGAGTTAAAAAAATGAATATATGGTATTTATCTCTGAAAGACTCATTGCCTGAACAAATCAATTAATTCATTCGTCTGATTAAGAACATGATTATAAAGTACGGTTAAGCTTACATTATAATTGCTTATAAAGTAAGGTCAGTTTTATTTTATAATCATCATTTTGGGTGGAGAGGTTTTTGGTTTGGGGTTGTTACTGTTTTGTTTTGTTTTGTTTATGTTTGTAGACTCCGGAGCCAGACTGCCCAGGCCTGAATCCTGGCTCTCCCACCTACTAGATGTGTAGCCTCTCTGGGTCTCATTCTCCCTTAACAATGGAGACGATAATATGCTACACTTTGTAGGCTGGTTGTAAAGATTAAGTGAGTTAATATAAAGAACTTAGAATAGCACCCGAATACAGTAAGTACTATATAAATTGTGGCTATTAGGATTCTCAATGCCTTATTTGAAACTCTGAGGGCCAGATTTATTTTAGAACTCAGATTTTTTTTTTTTGAGAATTTTTTTTATTGTTGTTCTATTACAGTGGTCCCAATTTTCCCCTGTTGCTCTCCCCTGCCCCCGCCCACCTCCCACTCCCACAGTCAATCCCCACCCTGCTGTCCATGTCCATGGGTCATTTAAGAATTATTTTTACTGAAATATTATATAATACCTCCACTAGAGACCAAGGTAGCACATTATAAGCAAACACTAATATTTCTGCAGCAAAACATACCAATATTCACATTAAGTGGGATAAAGGCCATAAATAGGTTCACATTAATTCAGGTCAAGTTTTGTCACAAATGAGGTTACATCAGGTCAGGTTTTTCTGCCAACTGAAGTACCAAAAAAATGCTTCAGGGGGCCCAAGTCCTTCTGATCAAGACCCCACCCCAAAAAAAGTGCTTCAGATTTCATAGGCTTTGGATATCCCTATTACAGGTAAGGGGTTATGGACCTATTATTATGACTCTAATTCCTCTTTTTGCCAATGAAAAGATTTCAGAAAATATATTTTAGACTAAGAAAATATTTCTACTTTGCAGACTTCATATTTCTTAACATTTAATCATCTCACATCTCCTCCATTATTCAAAGTAGCTATTTAAGGCTTCAGTAAAATTCTACATTGCTGTAAAACTTTTCTAAATATAAAATTGAATTGCTTATGTTGTCATAGTATTTAACACTGCTTGACATTTTATTACATACAGGGGTGGGCAAAAGTAGGTTTACAGTTGTTCATATGGAAAATAATATAATAATGAATAAATAATACAAGAATAAACTGTTTCGTGAACTCACAACTGTAAACCTACTCTTACCTACCCCTGTACACATACTTCTTGTTCTGTTTGTCTCCATCATTTAATTTATCTCCACCATTTGATTTTAAGGAGCCAAAGTCTTATATTTTGTTAAAATGTAAATCTTGTTTAAATGGCTATTAGACTAGTATCATTAAGATTATTCCTGATGTTAGTAATACAGTCCATGAGATATTTAGAAGTAAAGGTAACTCCATTATAGCATGTTCTGTAACAAAAGGAATGCACAATATATCACCTTTTGTACATAGCATAATATGCTTTCTACTAACCTGGTTATATTAACATTGAAGCCCTTGCCCTTTTTGACTAAATTTTACTTTATTACCTGAGCAGCCAGTAATGCATTTTTCAATTCCTCTCTAGTAACTTCTGGGCCATCAGTCTGTCCAATTAAACCTAAGGTATTGTTCTGGGAAGGTCTGTCCTGCTCTGCTGTCTCCTTCAGATGAGCACTCAGGTAGGCTTTGGAAGCAAGAAGATAGCCATTCAGCATGTGTAGAGTAATATCCATCAGTGGGGGGCATCTAAACACAGAAGGAAGAAAAGTATGTGAGAAAGAACACTAATTTATAAATGAGCCAGAGCACGATCAATCAGTTTAACTTGAACAGTACCTGAAAAACCTGAAAAGAATAGTAAAGTAACTCCCCATAAAGTAACACTTTTCCCATTGAAATATTCTTTCTCAAAATAAAAAACCTTAAATGTCACTTCTCAGTCTGTCACAGAGAGAACTAGCATGTGTGCACACACAGGCATTACAGCTTTGTTTATAAGTGTGAAACACTATCAGAACGTAAGTGCCCGTCAATATATCAATGACTTTTACGAAATGTCCAGATTTTCTGTAATAAACATGTATGTATTTATAGTGGGAAAAATATGTCAATGGTTAAAGAAATTATGGCAGAGTTTCCCAAAACTAAAGATAAGAATACCTGGAGTACTTATTTAAAAAGAAAATTCCAAGCTCCTCTCCAGACATTCTGTATCAGTTTTTGGAGGACAGGCCTAGTAATCTATAGTAGATAGAACACTGTGCAACAGTTAAAACAAGTCAAGTAGAACTATGCATACTGATGGGCAAACCACATGGAGAACATTAAGATTTTTAATGTTTTTAAGAAGTTTTTTGATGGATCGATTTGATTTAGAGGGGAAGAAAGAGAGGGAGAGAAACATTGATCAGTTGCCTCCCATATGCACCCCAAAACACGCCCTGACTGGGAACTGAACCGGTAAACTTTCAGAACTGAACCAGCAACCTTTAGCTTTGCAGGACAACACCCAACTGACTGAGCCACACCAGTCAAGGCAAAAACACTAAGTTCTTAAAAAAGAATAATAGCCCTGGCTGGTGTGGCTCAGTGGATTGAGTGCTGGCCTGTGAACCACAGGCTCACCAGTTCAATTCCCAGTCAGAGCACATGCATGGGTTGCAGGCCAGGTCCCCAGTAGGGGGCGCACCAGAGGAAACTACACATTGATGTTCCTCTCCCTCTCTTTCTCCCACCCTCCCCCTCTGCCTAAAAATAAAATAAATGAAATCTTTAAAAAAATAAAAATAAACAATAATAATTCCCAAAATATACTATTTTTTAAAACTACCCAAAACAAAAAGTAAATATTTCTATTTATAAATTTGTAAATACATAGAAAATAAAGCTACATACACACCATTTATGACAACAAAGTTTCCTCTGCAGATGGAACTGGGATTGGTCAAAAGAGGACAAAGAGAAATTTTGCTTTAGCAATGGCAGCATGGTAGATATGAGTAAGAACAAGACTGTTCACTGTAGATGTTTTTCTTGTTAAAGTTCTTGTTTATTCACTTATTAATGTGTATTATGAAAAATTTCATACACACATAAAAAAGGAGCCATTATAATGAAACTCCAAGAACTCATCACCCAGCTGCAATAGTCACCCACAAACAGCCAGTCTGATTTCATCTATATTTCCATCCACTCCCTCCACCACCACGGGGTTAGTGCAAAGCAAATCCAAAACATCATGTATTTTTACATGTGGACATGTTTTCATATCATTTGATTTTTTAAAACACATGTGAATGATCACTTTATAAAAAATAAAATCAAAAGAAAAAAATATATATACACACACACATATGTATACACAAAGGCTAATATTCTTTATAAGGAGCTCTTGAAATAAAAAAAGATAAGCGATCCACGTGGCGTGTGCCCAGGCTGACCTCGCGGAGTTGGTGCTGTGAGACCTAAAGTTCTAGAGGTTGTCTAAAACGAAAAAACATGTCAGCAGGGCCTGTGGCGGGTCCATGTGTGCTAAATGTGTCCATGACAGGATCACGCGTGCTTTCCTTATTGAGGAGCAGAAAATTGTTGTGAAAGTACTGAAGGCACAAGCAGAGTCAGAAAGCTAAATAAAAAAATGAAGCTTTTTTGAGTAATAAAAATAATTAAAAGGCAAAAAAAAAAAAAAGATAAGCAATCCAATAGAAAAGTAGGCTGAAATATAAAGAAGAAATACCAGTAGCCAATAATATTTATTCTAAAGTATAAATTGAAGTGGGAATCCATTTTTCACCTATCGAATTGGGAAATACATATAAAATAGTGTGGGAAAGTGCACAACATCAAACTCAGTATGGGAACGTGAACTGGTTCAGCATTTCTGGATGACAGAAGAAAAATAGGAATCAAAAGTCTTAAAAAAATGAGCATGTTACTTTTGCCCCAGTAATTCCATTTTTAAGAATCTATTCAAAGGAAACAGTACATGGAACAGTCACCACAGCACAAACAAAATATAGAAAATCGCCCTGGCTGGTGTGGCTCAGTGGATTCAGTGCTGGCCCCTGAACCCAAGGGTTGCTGGTTCGATTCCCAGTCAGGGCACATGCCTGGGTTGCAGGCCAGGACCCCAGTTGGGGGTGCACAAGAGGCAACCACACATTGATGTTTCTGTCCCTCTCTTTCTCCTTCCCTTCCCCTCTCTCTGGAAATAAATAAATAAATAAAATCTTTAAAAAAAAAACAAAAGAAATAAACAAAACAAGATTGGGCTAAGCATAGTATATCTATGTGGAATACCATGTAGCCAATTCATGTAACAATATCTATTAACATAAGAAAAGGTTCACAAATTGTTTTAAAAAATCCAGGCTACATGCCCTGGCTGGTGTGGCTCAGTGGATTGAGCGTGGGCCTGCGAACCAAAGGGTCACAGGTTCAATTCCCAGTCAGGGCACATGCGTTGGGTGGCCAGGTCCCCAGTAGGGGGCAAGTGAGAGGCAACCACACATTGATGTTTCTCTCCCTCTTTTCCTCCCTTCTCTGTCTTAAATAAATAAATAAATAATATTTTTCTAAAAATCCAGGCTACAAAAATGTTACATACATATGATTAGATAATTTGACAACTTCTGAACAACTGGAGGCAATTCAGGTGAAAAGTTACCTACTTAAGTGGATTTTTAACACTGCTAGATTGTTTTAGAAGTGTTATTTACTATTATTTTTCTTTTATTACATACTTAATGTCATTTATACTATTTAGTCTTCTGATTCCTATTTCCTATGAATCCTTGATCTCGCCCAGTCATATTTGGCTGATTTTGCACGTTTTGTCACTTCCAGAATATCCTCCCTAGGTAGGAGGGCGGATGAGTCTATTCACAGGTTATATCCTAATTAGTCTTCTTTACTCCAGTTCTTTCCCCTCTACACCATACGGTGCAAAGCTTCCCTTCTTAAGTTACCAACTAAAAGATCTCTTCAGCATACTAGTCAAGGCCCTCCATAGTGTGACCCTAATCTAACATTCCACTTCTGAAATCTGTTCCCGAAAACTTACCCCTCCACAGAAGTCATTTTCATTCTTACGTCTACACTTTTGCTTACACTATTCTTTTGCCCACAATACCTTCCTTGACCCCCTAACCACCATCATTATAGTATGTAGTCATCTAAATGCTATTTTTATCCTTTAAAATACTACTCAGGTCCCGCTTCCTTACCTCTTTCCTGTACTTTTAATAGCATTCATTTACTACACCATTCCTCTAAATATGACCATATTTTTTTACCTTTTCATTTATTTGTCTTACTTCCCCACACAGGTGGTAATCACTTTAAAGGCAGGCCCCTCAACTTACCTATATTTGATATTATTTAGTAGAGCAACTAGAAATTCAAATATTAATAATGTGAATTAATTAATTCTGCCCCTGAGGTGAAGCCACTTCAAAGCAATTAGGTTCAGCAATTGGCAAGATATTATAGACAAATGTGGAATCGGTGAAGCTAACATCACAGCTGAGGGTGACAGAAAGATCACAGTTTTAATGCACATAATGGTTCACAATAAACCAGTTTTTTAAAAGCCTTTGCAGCAATGCCAGCAGACATGCTATTATTCTGTACTGGTCTTGCTCCGAGAGAAAGAACAGCCATTATTGAGGGGTGCCAACACCAAGAAGGACGTTTCTTTAAGGCTAGGTTTTATTTTAAACTGAACAGATTGTTCATGAACACAGACAACTTAAAAAAACCCTCACAGGTTATACTGCCAGTTACCTGCCAGAACATTAGATATAAGTTTAAACTGAATTTCTTCAGTTTCTTTGACTCTCTGAAGCATAACTCTCTAGAAAAAGTGAAATTCAAATGACACATACCTGTGTACCCTCTGATCACATCTGAGGACAATGAGAGGGTCTATCATCAGGTCATTCTGAGTATACTTTTGCTGTCGAACAAACTTTATTGAAGGCTGAAGTGCATTAACTGTCATTACCCACAGCCTGATGAGAAAATAATCACATGTTCAAAACCAGCTATATTATCATTGAAACCTGCAGCCATCCAGTCCTTTCTATCTTAAAGATACATTCAGGAAAAAGAATAGAAAACTGTAGTGAATGAACTTCAAAAATTTAAAAACTAGAGAAATCTAACCTATTGTTATGTCTCTAAAATAAGTGAAGATAAAACACTGAACACAAAGTAGTTTCAAAGATCTTCAACACTGTAATGGAATAATCACGGCATATAAAATAAAAAATTGAATTAAATTCTCAGTATTACATACTTGCTATGACTCTATATAACTCACTGAGCCTCTCTGATCTGTTTCATTTATGAAACAGGAATGTAAGAGTCATAATAACATGCACACTGAATACTGCTTTAACCAAAAATTCTGAGACAACTGTGTTGGGAGAAATGGAGAAAGGAGAAGTGTGTGTTGGTAGAAGAGGGACTCACAGGGGAGGAAGGAGGTAAGAGTGTTAAATATTCACCTTATATAGTAGGAAGTCAAAAGGTAATTTCTAAGTTGGAAAGTTAGGAAATCATAGTAATTATATGCGTATTATTGTGACATACATGGGGAAATATAAATGCCAGAATAAAAAGATAAAAGCTGGCCCTGGCTCAGTGGATTGAGCATTAGACTGTGAACCTGAGGGTCACAGGTTCAATTCCCCATGGGGGCACATGCCTGCTGCAGGCCAGGCCTCCAGATGCATCTCTCACACATCGATGCTTCTCTCTCTTTCTCCCTCCCTTCCCATCTCTCTAGAAATAAATAAACAAAATCTTTATTAAAAAAAAGTTAAAGCTGGAAGTAGTTGTCTCTAGGGAATAATATTCTAAAATGGGAAGGTGTGGATGGGCCTTATATACTATTTAACTTCTCAAGTTATGTGCATTTATTAATTTTATGTTAATTTACTTCTAGTTAATATTAAAAACTTAGGTACTTATAATTCAAATGTTTTTTAATTTAAAAAGTATAAATATTCCCAGACCTAGTGAATCAAATTCTCAGGTTAAGTGAGCCCAGTATTGTTTTTAGAGCTAACCAAGTGTCTCTGGTACAATCTGTGGACCAGTAGAGCATCACATGACTAAAGACCAAATAATTAATCCAACGCTCTCTAAACTTTACCGCACAATGATGTCACACAGGGAATCATTAAAGAAATACCAGTGCTCGTCTCCACCCACAGACATGCTAACTCATCGGCATGGGTTCCAACTCAGGGGTCAGGAGTCAGGAGTTTGGGAAGTTCTCTAGGTAATGCTAACATCCCGCGAATGTGCAGCCACTGCAGTGGTGATCGCAGTGCTGATCTCGGCAACAAGGAGCCACAGTGGCTTCATGAGGCTCACTTTTAAAAAACCTTCTCACGTTGGACACACTTTAAGGTTTCTCTCTGTTTCTTAAGATAACGTTTATCCTCTTCATTAAAGTTACAACTCTTTAATGGTCTGCAGAAAGGACTTATACTGTCAAATAGTCAATAACTTTTTTAACATTTAAGTTTAGGTTATTGTATGTAATCACTGCTATATATTTATCTATTTACACAGAACAATACACTAAAATTACCTTCTAGGCATCACAGTATTAAGAACCATCCACAGTTTATTGACCGTTTGAAGAATTCTCCGCGGAACCCCTGAGTTCAACAGCTGGTTCATATTGGATGTTAATACTTCTGCATATGGTATAAGTTCACTGGCAGAAAGTAGAGTCAAGTGTTCTAGAATCTGCATCACTTGTGTGTGACTTACTGGGACAGCTGAAAATGCTAAAAGGAAAACTTAGCAGTCATAATCTAAATTCTATACAGTTTACCCAATAAGAAGTATTATTGCTCTATCACAGCGATTTTCAACCTTCTTTCATTTCGTGGCATACATACACTAATTACTAAAATTCTACAGCACACCAAAAAATATGGTTTTTGCTGATCTGACAAAAAATAGGTATCATTTTGATTCATTCCCAGCTATTGTTGTGTTGACTGTTGTCATTTTTTTCAATTTGACAATCTAAGGACAAAGAGGTCAGTGCCCCCAACTAAACAGTCAGGTACCGCACGTTTTAAACATTGTTGAGGCCCACAGGGTAGAAATGAAAATCACTGCTCTATCACAATACAGGCCGGGCAAGTCAAGAAAACAATGTTGCTTTCAAAAAGTAAAACTTTCAATCCTAGCCATAGTTTTGGCTATCCTTAAAATAAAGGCGTTAGGAAAAATTCATGTTACATGTAATCATTTCATAAAGAACAAAAAATAATCTCATGTTTAAATTCATGTTAGTGACTCAAAGATAAATGTCATTTCCTTGGTGATTCAGACTGATTTTAAAAATTGACTGAAACAAAATATGAAAATCTACCCTAGTACTGTTTTTGGTAAAGCATTCATTTGAAGGATCCAAATTTCTCAATAATTTCTTCTGGGTGCCCCCTTTGTAAGTTGTAAGCACCCAGCAGATCGCTGTTAATAAATAATATCTCGAACTGTGCTGTTCAAAAACGGTGTTGGACCACAGCTGGCTGTTGAGCACTTGAAATGTAGTTGGTCCAAAATATGATGTGCACTAAATATAAAACACATACCAGACCGCCAAGACTTAGTGAGGGAAAAACAATAAAATATCTCCTTAATAGTTATCTACATTGATTACATGATGAAATGGTAATATATTAGCTATATTGCATTAAATAAAATAATCACTAAAATTACTTTTGCCTCTTTTTAACCTTTTAATGTGGCAATACAAAGTTTAAAATTGTAAGTGCGGCTCACGTCATATTTCTATTTGATAGTGCTGAGCTAGAACACCGAACATTCAAAGCAAGTTCACTTGCTCTATTCCATGGCACTTATTTCTCACCATTTTATAGGACCTTCCTAAAACCACATGACCTATTTCGTGACACAACTTAGGACCTGCAAGGAAACAGACTGAAGCATGTCAGAACAAAGTGGTTAAAACTGAAATGCAAAGAGAATTACTTAAAATATATTCACCAAAACACTATTGTATCCCCAGGAAAATTCTGCAATGATTTTAAGATTTTAATGAGTTTAACATTTCTTTGTACTACTACAGGGGTAAAAGGGCTATCAATTTACTATACCTTCTTGGAGTTGTTCAGGAGAGTGGTTTTTAGCATTGTTAGTCAGGAGCATGCGCCTTAACAGAGCATCAGTCCCTGTGATTTCTTCTTCACAGATCCAATCATCCACGATGCATAAATGTGGGTAATTAGTTGCAAGGAGACGTAGTAAAGCCGAATGCAACCCTTGAAAATTATAGAAAGTCAACTGGATTCTTCATTCTTAAACACTAAAATCTTCTCTCTCCTCTCTCCCTCCTCCCATTCATTTTCGGCAAGTCAAAGGAATCTGCGCTTGTTGCGCAAGCATACTACAGTTTGAGAACTCCTGCTCAGTAGTTCAGCGAGGGAAACCTGCTTAAGTAAAGATAACCAAGTGCTCTGAGACACAGGACATTGGAAACTCTTCTTTTATCAAAATTTCTCAAGCTTTCTTCCTCCCTATCCCAACATAAAAGTCTCCCACCAGGGAAAGCTGTTTGATATAGCAGTAGGTCAAGAGTTGAGGGGAGAGGAAAGCAAAGTATATACATTTGGGGGAGATCACATATGGTTTGAAAAGGCCTCACTCAGAAATTCTGATAGGCTCCTATTGGAGAATATATTTTTTCCTCTAACCCAGTTGAGAATCATTGCTATAGATTGGTAAAATTAAAGTTACCCACTTCTGAATACTTAAGAGGTCTCAGCACTTTATGTACATTTTCTCATTTCACCCTAACATGCCTACAATGTAAGCAATATTGTCTCCATTCTACTGTAAGGGAACAGGCTGTAAACATTCATTAAGGTTCCCAAAGTCACACAGCGAAGTGCGAGGTCTGTCTGGAAAAAGCCAGCCATTGTGAAAATAATGAGAACAGTTTGCACCACATCATGTAATCTGACAGCTAAGGAGAGTGGACTGGAACACACGTGCATGAACAATGACGACTTCACTGTACTAGTCAGTGGGGGCGGTAGACACTGTTGAGTGAGCCTGTGTACTGTGTGGCCATCACATTCAAATGACTGAGTGAGTAGAGCAACAAATCTGCATCAAATTTTACATTAAGCTTGGAACACCCTTCCGCAGAAACTATTTGGATGACTCAGAAGGCTTTTGGGGACAACGCGATGGGTACAGTGCAAATAAAAGTGTGTCACAAATGCTTCAAAGATGGTCAAGAATCTGTTGAAAGTGATTCATGTTCTGGAAGGCCTGCAAAAAGCAGAACACCTGAGAATGTTGAACATGTACAGGCTGCAATCAACAAAGATCAGTGACTGACAGCGAGAACTAGAAGCTGATCTGGGGATTCCAAAAACTACTGTGTCTGAGATTTCAATGCAGGATCTTGGCCTAAAATGTATAGTGGCAAAATTCATTCCAGGATTCTACTACCACAGCAGGAGGAACATCGTGCTGCAGTTGCTAATCACTTGATTCAAACCGCTACCAATGAACCAGATTTCCTCAAGGTCATAACTGGAGATGAACTGTGGGTCTATGGCTATGATCTGGAAACACAGGCCTGTTGTCCCAGTGGAAGTTGCCTGGTTCTCCAGGCCCAAAGGAAGCGTGGCAAAATCACAGCAAGATTGAGCCCATGTTAACTGTGTTTTTTGATTGGGAAGTTGTTGACCATCACAAGTATGTTGCTCCAGGCCAAACAATTAATAAGAAATACTACCTCAGTGTTCTTCATCAGTTGAGAGAAGCAATACAACGAAAATGGCCACAGCTATGGGCAACGGTGATCGGCAGCTTCATCACAACAACACGCCTGCTCATGCATCACGTCTTGTGCAGATTTTTGGCAAAACATCAAATCACCCAGGTGACTCAGCCCCCATATAGCCCAGATTTGGCACCCTACAACTTCTGGCTTTTCCCAAAACTAAAATCATCTTTGAAAGGGAAGAGATTTCAGACCATTGATGAGATTCAAGAAAATAGGATGGGGCAGCTGATGGCAACTGGGAGAACTGTGTGAGGTCCCAAGGTGCCTACTTTGAAAAGGACTGAGGTGTCATTGTCCTATGTACAGTGTTTCTTGTGCCTTGTATCTTCTTCAATAAATGTCTCTATTTTTCATAGTGTGTGGCTGGATACTTTCTGGACAGACCTCTGTGTTGGACAACTGAAGTAGTACTGATGTTATCCACAAGAGGGTGCATTTGCCTTCCTTCAAGAAGCGTTATGGACAAACTGAGGGTTTCCAGAGGGATGCAGATAGGGGACTGGGCAGAAAAGGGGAAGGGGATTAAGAAGTACAAATTTCCAATTATGATTCACAAAGCTGTAATGTACAGCACAGGGAACAGAGTCAATAAATGAACTATGTACAGTGGTAGATAGCTACTAGATGACTGTGGTGACCACTTTCTAAGGTATATAAATGTCACTATGTTATACACCTAAACTAATAATTAAAAATAAAATGTTTAAAAAGGAAAAAGTAAAATAAAGTCTATTTTTTTAAAAAAAGGGTTAAAAAAGCTCAAAAGAAGTGGGAAAGCTTCCTTTTATTAAATCAAAGTCATGTTTCTAATCTTTTGCTTATAGCATAGTATGTCTATTCATTACTATTATTGAGTAGTATCAATAACGAGAAAATAAATGATACTGTAAATAATTCCTATTTAGATAGAGGACACACCACTATGCTTCACACATAAATATCTAATAAATATTGTTGTTACTATATTATTAGTATCATCATCATCATCATCATCATCAGTGTTGAAAGAGTAGTAATAATAGTACTAGTAGTAATAAAAATACTTTGGATCCAATCATCCCCTTATTATGCAACTTTAATCAATTCCTAATACCACTGCTCAGTGGGGACAGCATCTGCTTCCTTTCTCACAAAAAGTGCTTAAAATTAATATTTCTGTTTGAAAGACACTAACAATCAAAAGTGGTATTATTTTAAAATTTAAACGTCTAAATGCACAAGTATATGTAAAGTTAAGACTGTTCCAAAAAAGTCACAGAAATGACTGCTTACAATAGTGCAAATTAATCAACATTTCATAATCTCGTCAAGAAAATGTGTTAGTTGCCAACTGCTGCCAAATATAACATTTCTTTGAAAATAAATTAAGCAAAGATATAAACACAGACATCTGCCTAAAAGTGAATGAAGGTTCAAGTTCTGCCTTGAAACCAACCATAAAAAAAAAAAGAGGAAATTACAGCTTCAAAGAAACAAGCAAACAAAAAACCCCAAACTTAAACATTATAAACAGAAATAAGAAAAACTACAAATTTCAAAAAATAGTACCATATTCTATTGGACAGTTTTATAGTAAAAATATCATATTAATTCCATGCTTTGAAACATTTCAAGCAGGTAAAAACAATAAAGTAGATCTACATGTGCTGATATGAAAAGGTCTCCAAGACTACAAAAGAAAAAAGCAAACCTCAGAAGAGATAGGGTATGATACCATTGATGACTTAAAAAATAATTTTTATTCATGTATGTATCTATGAGCTTCAACCAAATGAAACTGCATTTTTGAATAATTGAATACCTGCAATTTCATATGGATCAACTTGGAGGAAAAAAGGTCTGAAATTAGACACCAAAATAACACCACTAAGATTTGGGAGGTTGGGGTCAGGAAGCACGATAGTGAGAGATGTAAATAGGAATTTCACCCTGGAATATTTTGAATTTTTAACACTGAGCAACCTATTTAAATTAAATTAACATTATAACAGAAGAAATTTGTTAACAATGAGTGTTAGAAGTAAAACAAATACCTCCCAACTCCTGCTGCAGCCCTTGAGCTTGTCGAATGAGGAATTTGATAGGAATCTGGTCCATTAAAGAAGACGAATATGATTTTGGCTTTCTTTGCATGGCAGCTGTCAAAGATAAAAAGCAAAAGAAAGTGTCAGAAACAGGAGAAATTTTAACCTTCAACCCAAATGGGAACACAGTATCCAATTACTTTCAATTCACGTCATCTGAGAATGGAGCTCACAGAGGATGAAGAACCACTACCAAAGCAGTGGATACACAGAAGAACAAGAACGTACCTAAGGGCGACATCTGGGAAATGCCCAGAAATTGAAACTAGTGGGTGAAAAATCATAATGGGTGAGAGAAATCATCTGCAGAAATGCCCTACACTAAAAAAAGAAAACCTGGTAAGTGAAGTCTCCAAAATCTAATTAGGAAAACCAACTACAGTCATGACCACGTGGCTTAAAGCTTCATGACCCAGTAGCCTTAATCCAATCTTATATCGTAGTGGTGATTGATGCTTTTTAAAAAAAAAATCTTTATTGTATTTTTTCCATTACCATTTAGTTCCCTTATATCCCCCATTCCCCAACAATCACCACACTGTTTTCCATGTCCTGAGACCTTTGTCCTTTTTGCTCAATCCCTCCACCCTCTCACTTCCCCCGCTTTTTAAAGGAAGTTGGGCAAATAAATTTGACTTCCTTTTCTTACAACTGCTACCTTCAGCGAGCTAACAATTCCATCCTTTTTTTTAAAAAAAAAACATGTCCATCTTAATTTCTGTTCTTTTTCTGCTGGACTAACTCAATGTCTACACACCATCTCTTTAAATATCTATTATGGCCCAAGTTCCCTAACTCCAACTTCCCTTTAATTCATCCTTCACACATAGATTTGGCCATATCACGTGTCTCTGGTTGTGTCCTCAAAGACCTTCAGTGGATTCCCAGATCCCACGCAGAAAGGTCTCGCTCAGCTCCACCATATTCTACATGCCTGGCACCCTCATCTCCTCCCAAGGTACTTTGCTTATTATACACCACAGACTACATGAGCAGCTCAACCAGGATGGTCATAGAAAAAGCATATCCAATATATGTATTATTTTTCAAATACAAACCACAAAATATAAAGCTCAACAAATTTTTTTTGGTTGAAGACAGTTAAGTACAGTAGTGCAAGTGGAAGAATAAAGGTTGAGAATCATTGCCTATACAGACTATATACCTCTTAATTAGATATAACCCCCCTTGTAAATTAATAAATTAACATCCTAGTTTTCCACACCAATCTTTTATGAACTGAGTAAGAATGTTTCAGATGGTCATGAAAACAACAGGGGTTCCAGGGACACTGAAATCCTGGCTCCGACACTTCCACGTAGAGAAGTTACTTAACTTCCGTGAGTCTCAGCGCTCTCACCTATACAGTAAAGATAACAACGGTTCCTGTCTCAAAATTCTAAGAGTTTGCATGAGTTAAAAAGTGTAAAGTGTCAAGTAGTGTCTGGTATGTAGCAAGCACTCAAATTTTAACTAGTGTTATTAAGATCTTGAGTCCCCAAGATCAGCTTAGGGTAAAGTATCAATATTTAAGTTTCTAAGCCCTGACCGGGTACCTCGGTTAGTGACAGCATTGTCCCGATACGCCAAGGTTGTGGGTCCAACTCCCCGCCAGGGCACATACAAGAATCAACCAGCAAAAGCATAAATAAGTGGAACAACAGATCGCCATTCCTCTCTCTCTCTCTCTCAAATGAATAAAATTTTTAAAATATAGTTTCTAGACCTATGAAATTGAAGACAAAATTCTGATCATATTTTAATGATCCCATCAAAGAACTAGCAGCCCATGAAGCCCTGCCTAAAGCAATTATTTCTCTTTAGCATCTCTGTACAAATACAAAATTCTTTTTTTTGAGAGGGAGAGAGAAACATCTATTTGTTGTTCCATTTATTTATGCATTCATTGGTTGCTTCCTGTACGTGCCCTGACCAGAGATTGAACCCGAAACATTAGTGTATCAACACAATGCTCCAACCAGCTGAAATACCCAGACAGACTTCTGTATTTTTCTGTGTTAAAAAAAGTTTTTTGCTAGAGATTAGGTTAAATAAAAACTAAGGGAGTATCTTGGTCCCCTGCTACAGTATTAATGGTCTGAGTTCTCCCCCAGAACACCTCCTTGTAAGTAACTCATTCCTCTACTATCTAGTTATTAAACCACAAGCGTCATATTCCTTAACAGATTTCGTTTATGTGGGTAAAAGTGAGAGGCTATTATCTAATGTTTATTATTAGCCCACCTTGCCCCTAATATGACAAAGACTATAATTACAGTTATGGGATATCAACTGTATAACCTTAACAATTATAGTCAGGAAATTCAGTCTATTTAAAACACAATACTTCAGATAAATCAATGAAACTGATGTGCCAAACACTGAAAAGTAACCTTCATTTATAGCTCGCAAAAAGTAAATCACTCAGCCGTGCCAAAATAGCCACCCGTACAAGAATGCAACTTCCCTGCATTATATACTCAATGCTTATAGTTCAATGACCCTCTTTGGTTCACGTACGGAACTACGTACATTTAGAAAGACTAAAACACAGGTCAGTTTTCTTTTTCAAATACAGGAAAACACACTACTTTATACTGATATCTTCCACTCTAAATCTGACCTTTTGATATTACATGAAGTAGCTGAGTGTGAAAACCCTGTTCAGTGATCATTTTAATGGCAAAAGGAAATTCTTCTGTTGTTTTTTCTAATGCTTTTGATTAGATTGTTATTCTTCACACTAATAGAAGAAAGATATGAGACCAAGAAACCTCTTAATTTATATTTAGTTAATAAGGTCACTAAAGTTGTTAAAATACCAGCAATTCGCCCAGGCTGGTGTGGATCAGCGGACTGAGCACTGGACTGCGAAGCAAAGGGTCGCTGGTTCCACTCCCAGTCAGGGCACATGCCTGGATTGCAGGATAGATCCCCAGCAGGGGGCACAAGAGGGGCAACCACACACTGATGTTTCTCTCCCTCTTTCTCCCTCCCTTCCCCTCTCTCTAAAAATAAATAAATAAAGGAAATCTTAAAAAAAAAAAGGAAACTAAAAATATAAAAAAAATACTGGCAATTCAGTTCTCTGCTAAGTCAGCCTGCTGTAAGGAGGACTGAGCCTTATGGGGGGGGGTCAGGGGCCCCCACGTAGATGCATTCACGCATCAAAGCACACAGCGTCTGCGCTGCAAGGACTATATAGAATGGCGCTGAAAGCTGTTAGCATACTTGACCCAACTTTTTCATGTAACAGCTCAGAAAGTAACAAAACATAAACAAGTAACATGAACTACCACTAGACACACTCCCCCACGCACAACTTACCTAAAGTCTTCGTGTTTGCCAGCAGAGCTTCCTCGTAAGACAGAACATAGTAAAGCACCAAAAGCTGTGCTGTGATACTAAAGCGCTGGTTAAGGCGGATGGTGTCACTCTGGAAGTAACAGAAATGCTTTAGAATAATGTTAAGTTTCATGGGTGCTTTTTTGATAGCAAAATATTCAAAATAGACTATTCCCAAGCTCAGGTAAAATGGGAGAAATGTTGCTGTTTTCATTCCTCAAAGAGACAACTTGAAGTCTAAATTAAATTTTAGATGGTGTGGGAAATGAAAAGCAACATGCTTTAACAGTCTCGAAAACAGGAAAAAAAAGACTTCAACTGCTACTCAACAGAAATCCCATCAGGCTGCCTTGGAAAAAGGCTTTACAGGCTTTTCAAGTATTATCTGAAGTTACACATTAACATATATTTGTAAAACATGTGACTATTTCTCCTTCTACAAAAACGGAGAGCCCCCAGCAGGTGTGGCTCATTGGATTGGGTGCTGGCCCGAGAACTGAAAGGCCACCTGTTTGATTCCCAGTCAGGGCACATGCCTGGGTTGAGGACCAGGCCCCCGGTTAGGTGCGTGTGAGAGCCAACTGATCAATGTTTGTCTCACACATGGATGTTTCTCTCCCTCCCTTCCCCTCTCTCTAAAAATAAATAAATAAAATCTAAATCTTAAAATTTTTTAAAAATGGGGAAAAAAAAAAAAGTCTTCAAATCCTCCATTAAGGAATCTAGGTATATCTTAGACTCACCTATGTAAACACACCTACGTTGAATGTGTGTGAATGCCACACAGCCCTTTGATAAACATGGTCTCTAGGGTACTCCTCAGACTTTAAAGGGAAGCTTTTAAAAGAATTCCTCAAAAAAAATGCCTCTTCGACAAATTACTTGGAACTAAAATCATTCTTTAAATTTTTACAAGGAATCTAAACAAATTTAATCCCATTTTTAAATCAGAACCTCAAATAGTCAGTAAAAAAAATAGAGTAAGTCAAAAGAATAAACTACAAGAAAACTGTTAAAATAAATCGGTATTTTTACCCCAGTGACTCCTTGGAAAATGTTGAGTATCTCCTGTTCCGTGACTGGCTGGTTCGTGGCTTCTGGATTGGATTTGGACGCGGGAGTGAGCACGGAATTTATGTACACATCAATCAGGGGCAGTAGCTGAGGGTGGAGCGGAGTGGAGGTTTCACAGAGCTGTCTATAAATCCAGTCCTAAAAAAAAGGAGGTGACAGGCACTAAATCAATTACAGCAATAAAACAAGCAAGTGAAATTTTAGAAGCACATACAATTTTATATGATTTATCAATCAGTGAAACTCACTATTAACTTTTAACAGTTAGAAATATATTCTCCGATTTCACATTGTCTTTGATTTAAAAATATTAATTACTTTTATATCCTAATTGAGAATATTGTCCATTGGAAGATGAATCTAAAATGGTGAGTTTGGGTGTTGAATTTGAACTTTGTGTTTTTAATCTAGTAGTTTTTACATAGTGGGAAGAATGTTAAGTCCCTGTTCTAGCTGTACATAGAGCACAAGTGTTGTTTTGGAGGGCCCCACAGCAGAGAGAAATTTAGGAAGAACCGTTCTTCACAGCAGACCCTCAGACAGATTAAGAAAGGGGCTTTGAGAGCCTCTTCAGGGAGACTAGCTCTTAACTACCTACACAGACTGAGGACATGCGGGAGTGCTGGGGGCGCATTTAGACTCTTGATTCTTTTCTATTTCACTTGCTAAAAATATAAGTAGAAGACATCACGTAGCTACAAAATAGCTTCAATAAATCATAAAAAGAAGGATAATTAAAAGTGATATATCAATGCATATATTGTTCATTGTTCTTTATAAATAAAAGAGCCTCTAGAAAAGGCTCAAACAGATTTCTTTACCTCCTGGGATTCAACCTTTTCTTTGGAGGATCTTTGAACCGTTTGATAAAGCCAACTGTACCAAATTGAATCCATATCGCAGTATGTATAAGTTAGGTGTTAGGCTGTGGCTGAGGCACAAACACTGGCTATGGATGACCAGCAACTTTCTCAGTTTTGTAAATAAAACCTAACTATAGAAAATGGCAATTTCTTACTAAGGCTTAATGAAATAGTCATATACTATTATTGAGAATATAAATGCATTAGTAATACTATACATTTGTTAAATAACTAAGTTATGTTATTTTAAAAACCTACAATTAAGTTCCTAATTACCATAACTGACTAGTAACTAGCCACATTTCACACACAAAACCTACAGCAAAGGCCAACAAACTGAACTAGAACTGGGGAAAAAAACAGTAACTTAGGTTGTAGCTTGAAATACAAATGTAAGGTCATACTTTTATTGAGACTTTGTGCTTGGTAAAAGAACGGCTCCTGAGAAGCTGATAAATACAATGAATAGGCAAAAATCCAGTAATGTTGGCACTCAGGTTGCTGGTGACAGGGACCCGAACTGCATGAGCTGTGACAACCTAAGAGGGAAACACAGTATCACTACACATGACAGAACCGAAAGCAAAACTACCCCGAGACAGGGAGGGTTAGCAGGTAGAGCGTCCATACTGCACACAAGTGCGGGCCCTAGGAACAAACAACGGAAACCAATCATTACATGCCTGAATTATTTTTGAGTGATGAGGTAACATACGCTTAGGGATTTGTAAAATTCTCTAATTTTTTTGCTTGTTTTTAAACACAGATATGTTGATGGTGGTAAAGTTAAAAATATGTATAAAATCGGAATCATAATCTGTGTCAATGACATTACTTTGCTAAGTCATTGTATCTTCTCATGCTAGTTTCATATCTACAAAATGGGACAATACTTACTTGCCTCAAAAGGATTTTGTGAGGTGGAAAAGTTTTTCTAAAAAACATATGTGAATTATAAAGAAAAACATAAATATAAACTGGAATTGTTATTGTTATTCTCCTCGTGTCGTGCACAGACCTCTGTCTTTCAAAGGCCCTCCCCGAGTTGTCTCCCAGTTAGTTCAAATTCAACACCATGAAATTCCCCTACGTGCGGCGTGTGACTGGTGCGTGGTGGTGTAGGGGCGTTGAGGAGAGGAGGGAGACTTTGGTATGGAAATGAGAAGTTACCCTAAAGGAAGTAATGATTATGAATCCGTGAGTATTTTCAAATATTTCATTTTTTAAGACATGTATTTTTGTATTCTAAGACTTAACTGGAAAAATGGATCTGGGAATTAATGTTAAATTTTACACCAGTCTCCTTCACTGAAAAAATAAAATATCCTTGGAAATAACCAGGGGAAAAAAGTGCTGAGGCCAAATAAGAACATGTAAATACAAGAATAAGGAATTTAGACTCTAGTTTATAATCTAGATAGAAATGAATCTTACAGCCTAAAGGTTTAAATAGGTCTCTTTTATTTTTCTTCTGACGAATCCAAATGATTTCCCCATGTGAGATCCCTACCATCACAAGACCTAAGACTATCCTCATATCTACTCAAGTTTCCAAAATACGTAAATTTAAAACATGTTTGATATGTATTAAGTAGCTTTAAAAATAAATTTTAAATGGGATTGTTCTTTACAGATGTTGCAGATTAAATAAATCATCACTGGAAACTAAAAATGAATAGAAAACTACCTTATTATTCTCTTAAGCTGGGATATACAAGTTTCCCCCACAGAATGTCATAAAAGGAAGTTAAAGAAGTACCTAAGAATAAAGTTAAAACAAGTACCTGTTCAGTAAAGATTTCCTGTGTGAAGACAGTCTTCATCCTGCTCAAGGAGCTTGGCTTAATCACAATCTACAACAACCAAAACAATTCCAACAGCACATAAAAATGTGTGAAGCACAATTCTCTCTCATATATTATTACCTAAAGTGACTGTGATATACAACATTAATATTCAAATACTCTACTTCAGAAGTGGCTTCTCAGACCCAACATTAAAGTGAGTTTTTCCTCGGAAAATGAACCACCATGTAAAAGTACTTAGTAAGTACTATTGCTGACACTTCCAGTCAGTGGGAAGAAGTGGATTACTCAATAGGGACGTGGGACAACTACCTTTCTGGAGGACCTATATAGGAAGTCCTCACTTAACATTGTTGGTAGGGTCTGCAATTTTAAGAGAAATGACACAGAGAGGTGGGCAAGAGTAGGTTGTACCAGGGGCTAATTAATAGTAACAAGAGTTAAGTTCCTACAGCTTCTCTTCATTGTATAACAAAATGACACTGAACAATATGAATTATGGGACCTGCTCTATATTTGCACATGACACCATTGCCAAAATAAATTCAAATGTATTAAAGATTTAAATGTAAAACTTGAAGCCACAAAACACTAGAAGTATATAGGTGACCATTTCTACAAACCCGAGGAAAGAAGAACATTTCTAAGCATAACAGCAAAGTAAGAACCACAAAAGAAATAATATACTACACACACAAAAAATAATAATTTCCACATGGCAAAACAACTGGGAAAAAATCAATTGCAACATGATGTACTTTTCCAGTTTTGAAGACACTAAGGATTATAAATACATCCCTGATTTAATAGTAGCTTTTCAAGAAAAAAGGGAAATATTACTACATTAACATCACACAACTGTAAAGTGAATCATCCCAATTCGGTATTCATACTGAATATGTCTTGAAATTGATGAAATATGATATATAAGGCATAATGCCATGCCATTTATATATAAAAAGCCCCTTTGAATCAGTGAAATAAAAATTAAATCTTACGAACACCTGAAGAAAAATTTGGACATTGGTAAGTTTTTCACAAAACAAACAAACCACACTAGCTGGTGTGGCTCAGTGGACTGAGTGTCAGCCTATGAACCAAAAAGTCACTGGTTCGATTCCCAGTTGGGGCACTTGCCTAAGCTGCGGGCCAGGTCCCCAGTTAGGGGTGTGTGAGAGCTAATTAACTGATGTTTCTCTCCCTCTTTTTCTCTCTCCCTCTCCTCTCTCTAAAAATAAATAAATAAAATATTAAAAAAAAATTAACAGCCAAAACACATAAATTTTTTAAGTTACCAAAAAATCACTGTAAACTATTCAAAAAATAGTAATAAAAATCAAGTGTCACTAGTAATCAAAGAAATATAAAATGTGTGAGACCATTTCTCATCGCCCTAATTTTGGTAACGCCAGTGATGGCGAGAGTAGGGGAAAAGAGTCCCTCTCACGCACTAATGAAACCAGTGAAACTGCTGGTACCATTCTGGAAGAGAATGTGGCAGCACTCATTAACCTTCACACCATCATACTCTTGTACTCACTAACTACCTCCTAGAAATTCATCCTCAGGAAGTAATACAAAGAGCACCTGAAGATATATGTATATATTTACATAAATAAGGCTTTTTAAGCTAAGCATTTTTTCCAAAATTAGCAAATTGACATGGCAAATAAGAAAGGATCCATTAAGAAAGTCATGACTGGCCCATATAATGGACTACTATAGAAAGGAATATTTGGTATTAGAATTAATAATATGGTACTGGAATATGATATGGTATTAGAATATTTGATATGAGGAAATGCTTATCATATAATTGCTACGTTCTTTAAAGTTATAAAATATGTATGTCAATTTAAGGAAAGGACACCAGAATGTTGACAATAGTATATTTGATACCTCTGAACAATGGAATTCTATTTTTCCCTTCTTTTCTGTGTTTTCCAAGCTTTCTACCTTGAACATCTATTACTCTGGTAAATAAATGTTTTCACAATTTAATTTTTCTAAGAGTTCCTGATTTCAAACTATTAAGCTAAAATTCCTTCAAAATAAAAACCTACTTCCTTTACACCACAAGGAAATACCCAGCTTAGAGACAATTTCTTTAGAAAGGAAATAAAAGAGAATTCACCTTCATCCCCAAAGTGGAACAGACCAAGTCAATGATTGCACTAAGCTGGTTGCTGTGAAAGTACATAGCGACCAGCAGTAACATCTCCCCGAAAGAAGCAGAGACACCTGAAGTGCTGTTGAAAGAGAGAAGAAAACATGAATTTCCAGAGGATAAGAAACACTTACTCAGCTAACCGAAACCAACGAAGTCACCTTACCTCTCAAAATAAGCTTCTTCTTTTATCATCCAACTTAGCCACACTACCATTAGCTGTTCCTGTTCAGGCGTACTGTATAAAACATACCAGCATTGTCACCGGATTAACTTAGACATACTAGCATAAGAATAAGAAAGCATTCTGAAATTATTTTAGGTAGAAATTATTTTCTCCCCCCCTATTTTGAAATATTGATTCAGATTAACAGCATGTTGAATTGGCCATTGCCACTGAGATACGCAGTAGTTCTAGAGATGAAGAATGAGGACCTGTGCTTTTCTTCAACAATGTGCCATAAATAGTCAAAAATCTCTGAAAAGTCTTAGTTATTACATTTGCAAGCTGGAGAAGGTGAACATCTCACATCCTTGAAAAAGCAAAGGCCCTTTAATGTAAATGCATTAAATGCTCCAGTCAAAACACAAACAGATAAAGAAATGGTACATACATACAATGGAATAGTACTTGGCCCTAAAAAAGGAATGGAGTCTTACCATCTGCGACAACATGGATGAATCTAGAAGGTATTGTGGTAAGTAAAATAGGTCAGAGAAAGACAAATTACCATATGATTTCACTTGTATGTGGGATCTAATACACAAAATAAATCAGCAAGCAAGACAGAAGCAAACTCATGGACGCAGAGAACAAACTGATGGTTGCCAGATGGGTGAAAAGGGTGGAGGGATTAAGAAGTACAAACTGACAGTTACAATATAGTTATGGCAGTGTGTAAAGTACAGCGTAGGGAACACAGTCAACAATACTGTAGTGACTACACGTGGTGTCAGGTGGCTGCGAGACTTATCAGGGGGAATGTAAGTTATGGAAATGTGTAACCACTACGCTATACACCTGCAACTAATACAATGTTGAATGTCAACCGCAACTGCAATTTGTAACAATTAAAAAAAGGAACAAAAGCAGACCTTGATAAAAATCAAGCAACTTAGAAAGTACCGACCTGACCAGGGTAGAAAAGGCCAGCAGCATACAAAAGGAAAGAGAGACAAAGCGGACCCCAGCCGGGGTGGCAGGAGGACGGCTTGTCATCAACTGCAGCAACTGCTCAGCTTCTTCCTCAGTGGGTCTAAACAAGGAATACATTACTACGCTTTACTTTTCTTTACTTGAGGAAAGGAAAAGAAATAGGAACTTGCTAATAGATTAACTGTTCAGATACAAATTTTGAGCTTTGTAATAACATCTCACTGTTTACGAAATCTTTAACATCGTGAGCTGTCGAAAGCACAACTGTTGAGTTTACGACCAGAGTTCTCCCTCAGACACAGCCACGAGCTGAGCTCCTTTTGCAGCACAGTGTGGCAGCATGAAGATCATCACACAAGCTCAAACTCTGCCCCTCGACCTTAATAACCACGGGGAATAGTTCAACAGTACCATGACCTTTGAATGTGTTTGTCAGAGCATTAAAAACTCTTTGTCAGTTATAATGTTGGGGGCATTAAATAATAGTGCGACTAATATTTATATAGCACTTTATCATTGAAAATATTAGACTCATTGGGAATTAAAGTGTTTTCTTTGTAAAAAAAAAACCAAAACTATCAATAGTTCGAACAGCCCTTGTCAATACAGAGTGAATGGCTTCTCTAAGCCTTAACGAATGGTCATACCCTCGTCTAAGTTTGGATCAGCTTCCAACATTTTATCTTTCGTACTTTCAGTCAGGAAATGGCTGGGAGTTCCCTTCACGGGAAGATTTTGGCCCGCATCACTTCCTCTGAGACTTCTTCATCCTTTCTGTCACAGTGACATTCCCATTTACGTTGACAAGCTGTCCTTCACTAAGTTCATCCTGCTGCATCTCTAGGGACTCTCAAGTGACAGCTGTGTCAGACTTCTCACCAGTCAGCTGTCCCTTCCGGTACGTTGGTGCGGCCACTTCCACCAGCACCACTTTTCATTTCTTTGCTTTGCTTTCATCTTTATTGACTATCAGCCCACAGGGGTTGATCACTGATAAGGAGACAGTAAAACTACCTACCTTGTTATCTATTCGTCAACTGAGTAATACATGTGTGGTGGCCAATTGCAGACAGACTTAAAAAAATTTACACAGTGATACTGGCTTAAAGAGCTCTCGGCAAATTGGCGGTTTACACAATGACGTGGTTAATGCACCGTGGATTAGATGTTGAGGGAATGGTGATAACTGAACAGTGATAATTGAAAACCATATGCATCAAAGACATGCAAGGTGTAGACCGTGTAAAACAGTTGAGGACGTTATTGAAAAGGATATAGTGCACTGACTAAATAATAAACCTTGTGCTTAGTAGTAATCACATTGTATCAATGTTAAACAGTTTATGACCTCAGTTGTAATAAGAGACAGAGAGATTTACCTCAACTAGCCGCATAGAGGAGATAAAGAATCACTCACACATCATTCATTATACTCATGTCAAGCTGTGGTGAAGTCACACGTTTCTTACACTGCTTTGGCCCGTCCCATGTTTACACAATTATATTTACAGTTCAGACCAAACAGACAAACACATCCCAGCTAGGGATGTTTTGCCTTAGGTCTTCATTCTTGCCCCAGGCCAGGCCACTAAGCCTGACAGAAAACCCAAATCCTCAGAATAAAAGGCCTTTGGCTCACTCTCTTGGGATGAGAAACAAGGTAAAATGACAACAAGGTAAAATATCAAATCAGTGAATACTTGAGTCCAGCGATCCCCATCAAAGCACAGTACAGACGCAGGAGTGCACTGGCTTTCACAACATGCTCCTCTCTCAGCCCCGAGCACACAGACACGCTGGGCTCCGTCTCCATATCAGCCTCCTCCACAGCGCGGGCGCTTCTTACTGTGGGAAGAATGCCCATCAGCTCCAGGAGAAGCTGCCTTCTCATCTGCCAAAGGACAGAGCTACTGGTCTCTCTTTTTCTCTGTAAGAAATACATGCCGCAAAAAGAAGAAAGCATGGAGCACTCAGTAAGTCAAAAGGATGCTCAAACCAAGCTCCCCAGCTAAACACTTGAAACTGACCCCTTTAAGGAGGCTGTCATAACCGCAGAATCTCATCTTAACCAAAGAGAGAAAACTCGAAATTCACTGGTTCATTTTAAGAATACTCCACTCACCCTAATTTGGATTGGTTGTACAGAAAATACTAAATTAATTCTAAACAATTTGAGTTGTAAAATATCATTGGAATGGTACTTTCAAATACATAGCGACTAATGGAGTCATGTGGTATAGTAGAGAGTAATCCTGTTTTGGAGACACAGACCTTGGATTTAAACAACAGCTCTGCTACTAAGTACTGTTAGATACATGAGTTAACCTCTCTGAACCCCAATTTCCTAATGACAAGGAAATGAATATTTGATTAATAATATTTATCTCCCAGGGCTGCTGTAAGTTAGGAATTTTTCATAAGTCTATCACCTCCACAGTTTTCAGGCAAGGGTCATGTCTTAGTCATCTCTCGGCAGGACCTATCCTAGTACCTGACATGCAGCAAGCACTCAACAGCGATTAAATAGATGAATGGATAAACAAACAGATAACACGTGTAAAGGCAGATCAAACTGTAATGGACTAGGCAAACGTTAGTTATTATTTGTAGTGTTCCAAGTAAAACATGATAAACCTGCTTGAATAATAACATTAAGTTCAAATAAGGAAACTTCATTGTACACAAAGGACCATTACACAGAAGACGAGCATACCAAGTGCTTAGCGAGCGCAGCGCCCAACATAACAGAAGGTACGCAATAAACGTTAACTTCATTTTTAAAAGCAAAGCTTAAAATTAGCTTTCAAATGGACTAGAAATAAAGCAAAACTTGGATAGAGAACTTAGTTGATGACCTAATGCAGCAGTTCTCATGGGTCTTACCTAGAACCCTGAAGATTCCCAAATACTCTCTGGGGGTCCGGAAGGTCAAAATTAAGTCCTTAATAATACTAAGACACTATCCGCCTTTTTTTACTGTTTACTCACCAGGGTCCAGTGCAGTTTTCCAAAGGCTATTAAGCCAGACATTAAAGAGATTTGCAAAAATGTTAAACACCACTCTTCTCACTGAACATTTTTTACTTTAGAAAATATGGCTGTCCTGGCCAGTGTGGCTCAGTTGGCTGGAACATTGTCCCATAACCAAAAGACTGCAGGTTTGATTCCTGGTCAGGGCACATACATAGTTTGAGGGTTTGATCCCTGGTTTGAGTAGCAACCTGTTAATGTTTCTGTCTCACATAGATATTTCTCTCTCCCTTCCTTTCTCCTAAAAGCATTAAAAAAAAAATGTCCTCAGGTGAAGAGTTAAAAATATATATATATGGCTATTTTTCACTAAAAATGTTAGGTTCAGCCCTGGCTGGTGTGGCTCAGTGGACTGAGTGCTGGCCTGCGAACCAAGGTATTGCCAGTTCAGTTCCCAGTCAGGGCACATGCCTGGGTTGCAGGCTAGGTCCCCAGTAGGGGGCACACGAGAGGCAACCACACACTGATGTTTTTCTCCCTTTCTCCCTCCCTTCCCCTCTGTAAAAATAAATAAATAAATAGATGTAAAACAAAACACCAGGTTCACATATAATAGTATTATTATTATTTTTAAATAAATATTTCAACTATTTCAGTTTTCATTTCTAGTATGATAAACATCAACAGATAACAGCATATAAACAAAAGCTCTTTGGTACCCTCAATGATTTATAAAATGTTAGGAGGGTCCTGAGGCTAAGAAGTTTAAGAACCACTGGTCTAATGACATCATTCTAGAAGTGTTTCTTCCTATTTCACGGATTGCCTAAATATCCTCATCTTTATTGGCCTATACAGATATTTATCCCTCACCTGCTGTCCATTTCGGATGAAAGTTCCAAACCAAGTCCGGACTTTCGCATTTGTTCCAAGAAGCAAACCACTAACAAAACAAACCAAGTCACTCACTCCATCTTCACTGACTTCATTTTTAGTATGATCCAATGTCAAAGCTACTCCAAGGCCTGGCAAGTGACATTCTTCCACCTAACACAGCAAAGAAAACAAATTAAACTCAGTACCATAAGGAAAAGGGCCAGGATGCTTCAGAACTAAAGCCTCTAAAGTTTAGAGAAGATGTATCACAAAACGTAAAAGTCAAGAGAGGAAAGTAATACATCCACTACATATAATTACAATTTTCTACAACATTCTAAAACCATCTTGAGAAAAGTTCCTGGTCCTAACACAAAGACTTTTGTCTCATAAAAATAAGATCTCTTACCACCATGCCTCGGACTTTGAGGGCCTGAGAAGGATTCATTTTACACAAGAAGCGTAAGGCGTCTGTCCTGCGTCTCCCTCCAAGACTTTCCTCATCCTGTCGCTCTCCGTTTTTGATCAGGCCCCTACAAACTGAATGGTGAATGGCCCCTATTACTTTAAGCTTTGTAAGTAAAATGTTAGAAAAAGTATTTTCAGCCTTGAGAATCAATCATTTATGTAGATTAGACACTACAAAACGAAAGGATCACCTGAAAGCACAGCAACCAAAACTTAAGCAAAGAGTGAAAAGAGACAAAAATGCACAGTGACCTGTGGGATAATATTGAGTAGGCAAATGTACTTGTAATATTGGAGTCCCAAAAAGAGAAAGAGAATAGAAGACAAAAATATATTTTTCCAAATTTGACAAAAACTATAAACCAAGAAACTCAATTAACTCCACTGATAGTGAGAAAAATCTTAAAAGTAGCCAGAAGAAATTAAAAAAATAAACAAAGTATCCAAAGGATAAAAAGAAACATTACGTACAGAGGAAGAGAGGTAAAATTACCACAGAGAATAGAATGACACCTTGAAAGAGCTAGAAGAAAATGTCAACCTAAAATTTTATACCCAATGAAAATATCTTTCAAAAAATGAAGGCAAAATTAGTTTTGGGGTTTTTTTTCTGAGATAAAAATAAGCCCTGGCTGGTGTGGCTCAGTGGATTGACAGCAGCCAATAAACCGAAAGGTCTCTGATTCAATTCCCAGTCAGGGCACGTGCCTGGGTTGTGGGCTAGATCCCTAGTTCCGGGCATGTAAAAGGCAGCCAATCGATGTATCTGTCCCACATCGATATTTTTCTCCCTCTCTTTCTGCCTCCCTTCGCCTCTTTAAAAGTAAATTAATAACACCAGAAAATTAGGACAACTGTAATAGAAAAATCAGTAAAAAATAATTTAAAAATAAATAAATAAATAACACCTAAAAAAAACAAAGTGGGAAAATTTGTTACCAGCAAACCTGAACTATAAGATATGTTTTTAAAAAGTTCTTCCTGCTAAAGGGAAATTATACCAGATGGAAACGTGGAACTACAAAAAGAAACGAAGAGCACTGAGAAATGGTAAATGTGGATAAAGAAAAAGCATTTCTTTCTCTTATGTTTGTAAAGTCTTTACAGTATAATTACCACCACTTTAAAGCAAAAAGTGGTAAAAATGCACTTTTATATACACTTTACAAAAATGAGTTTTATAACACACGTAGAAGTAAAATCTATGATAACAATGGCGCAAAGGACAAGAGGCATAAATACAAGTAGAATACATCACATGTGAAGAGGTTTAAAGTCATTTGAAAATAGATTGCCAAAATTAAAGATGAATACTATACATGCTACAAACATAAATAAACAAACAAATAAATGCAAAGAAAAAAATGAAATAAGGAAGTATAGCGAATAGGACAGCAGTGACATAAAATGCGACTGTAAACAATTTCAATTCAAATAAAGAAAGGAAAAAGAAAAGATGGAAGGAACAAGTAGAAAACAAACAGCAAAATGACAGACTTAAATCTAACCACCGCAATAATCATATTAAATAATCTATGTAAATAATCTAAATAGGCCAATTAAAAAGGCAGACTGTCATTGAATTTTTTAAAAGATCTACCTGACCATAAAAAAACCCATCAACATGAAACCCACCTTAAATATAATGGAACAGACAGATTAAAAAATTTTTTAATGGAAAAACCTTCATACCATGTAAGTACTAACTGAAAGAAAGCTGATACAACTGCGTTAATATCAGATAACATAGACTTTAAAAGAAGGACTATTAACAGGGATAAAGAAGGACATTCCATAATGAAAAAGAAAAAGGCTCAATTCATCAAAAAAGATATAATAATCCTAAATGTACATGGACCCAGTAATAACTTCAAAACGCATGAAGCCAAACTGTCAAACTGAGAGGAGAAATACACAAATCCGCAAATGTCTGCAGCCATCAGCACCCTCCTCTCAGTATCCGACAGAAGAAGTACACAGGAGATCAGCAAGGACACAGCTTCCAAAGGGCTTTTACATACCATGCGATGTTCAATAAATCTCTTAAAATGTAAGGAAAATATTGTCAATATCTGCACTTTACAGATGAGAAGTTAAATATCGTCATGGAAATTGCACAAAGTAACAAATCCAGAAATTACAACCCAAGTTCAGTGCTTTTTCCTTTGTCTCCCAATTTTGCAAATTACCTTGCTCAATAAATGTTTTTATATCACTCAGACCCAAATAATAATTCTCGATCACTAGTAGTTTGAAATAGATGTCAAAATTTCAGGTGATTTTTCTCAATTTCTACCCTATACTTTCCTGCGAACTGACAGCAATAAGGCTGAACAGCAAAGGTATAACTGCGGATCCCTGACCACACACACTTCGCACTGGTTGCTCTCAGGCTATTTCACAGATACGTGTTCCCTCCCCTTTGCTCCCTGCACATAAGACCGTATCTTCCAGTTCTTTGGTATTTCTTGCTGTCCTATTATAGCACTGGCGACTGATGGCAAACAAAATTTGTGCTACATATTCACTGTACTTAAATTGTTAATCTCAAAACAATTTTGAAATCTCTAAACCCAACATTTCTACAATTAGTACACTAATAAACTTCCGAAAGGTAAAATATCAAATAAAGCCCCATAAGTATTTCTTAATAGCTCAAAAATAGGTCCTTACATGCCCAAGTAAATCTCTTCAATATCCCATTTTTAAATCATATTTACCCTCATTGAAACTATCAGGAACGTTGGCCACCAACAGACACAAGAACCAGGCACCGTTTCTGACATGCAGCAAGGCTTCGGCTACATCAACTATAGGAAGCAGGGAGGGGAGCTCTACAAGAAAACAAAGTCAATGTTACTACTAAGGAGTGATGTTTCATCGCATTGTACATTAAATATCTTGATATTTCACTGATGACACTGAAAAGCAATTAAATTAAGGCATTTTATTTTCATAATCTAGTGCTAAATTGTCAATTAGGACAGCCACCAACCACATGTGACTACTGAAATTTAAATTAAGTAAGATTTAAAAACAGTTTAGTTCCTCAGTCATATTAGCCACAGTCAAGTAACCTATAACCACATGTGGCCAGTGGCTACTGTATCAGCACAACAGAGAACACTGCCACTGCTACCGTGCGGCAAAGAGTTATTTTCATTAAAATTTTCTTCGCATTTTTATGTGCCATAGCTTTTTTTTTTTAACAGTAGTGTGTACACTGCCCCACCAGTGAAGTCAGAGGGTCCGCTGTGTACAAAAATAATGCTGGGGAATAACGATTTCTAAAAATGAAATCCTGAAAAGGGAAGTTAAAGAAGAGACCAGGACTCCCTGGACGCCCAGCCAGAACTTGTGGCATCACTCCCAAGTGCGGTCCCACCACCGTCCAGCACGGGGAGTGTGACCTGCTCTGTGGTCAGCCTGAACTTGGTCTCCACTCCTTAAACAACAGCCTCCCAGGAGCCCCGCGCTTATGCCAGGCTCAGTGCGGATGCCTGCTCTACCCAGAGCTGTATTTCCCAGCCCTCGGGGACCCACGATTCACCGGCCTCAGCCTCCCCAGGAGCTGAATGACAGGTGAGCTGCCACCAAGCCCAGCTATTGCCAACCTTTAAATGTGACCATACATACCCGTTATAAATCTAGCTCTCGCCCCATCACTCAGTTAATAATCTGAAATATTTCATTTTAACATTTAACAAAAGTGGGATTATACTCTGTGAACCACTTTGCTCTTTGCTTTTTTTCATTTTAACATATTGTGAACATTTTCCAAAATCATTAAATTTCTTCAACTACACCATTTATTGGTTGTATAATATTCCATACTATGAAATATAATTTATTTAATCATTGTCCTACTATTAATAATTTTTGACTTAACCTTTTAAGGTACTTTCCAGGTTAAGAAGTTATACAGTATCATTTAACAAAACAACTATTTCTGAAATGTATCTTAGCACTCATTACAGTACCTGCTTGTAAAATACAAAGTACATCTGCAGCTTCCTCTAAATAGACTGGACTCTCGAACAGTTCAGATGACTTGATAAAAAATTCTCCACTGGACTCAGATACCTTTCATCAGAAAGAAAAGATGAACTATTAAATTCAGGTAATTAAATCCCATATAAACTTTATAATTATTTGTTGAGCTCACACACCATGTTTCTTAATATGTCATTAATATTTGTATACGGTATCAGGCCCTGGCTGGGTAGCTCAGTTGGTTAGAGCATCATCTCGATACAACAAGGTTGCACGTCTAATCCCAAGTCAGGGCACATGCACGAATCAACCAATGAGTGCACAAATAAGTGGAACAACAAATCAATGTCTCTCTCAAAAAAAAAAATCAATAATTTTTTTTTTTAATTTAAAATATGTATGCCCTGGCTGGTGTGGCTCAGTGGATTGAGTGCGGGCCTGCGAACGAAAAGCGTTGTCAGTTAGATTCCCAGTCTAGAGCACGTGCCTGGGGTGCAGGCCAGGTCCCCAGTAGGGGGTGCATGACAGGCAACCACACGTTGATATTTTTCCCCCTCCCTTGCCCCTCTCTAAAATAAATAAATAAAATCTTTTAAAAAAATAAATAACTAATAAAAAAGTAAAATACATATATATATATATTTACTGCATCAGAATATGTAGTATTCTATTAAGTTCAACCAATTTAACCAATTAGCAGTCACATTAATTATCCAGAGATGGTACTACGGGTCTCTATAATTTATGTCTATATAAATATTTGGAGATATCTGGAATTAAAGATAAGGCAAACCAAAGAAACAGACTAGAAATGCTACCTACATTAAGTTGTAGCTGAAAAAAGCCAAAAAGTCTGTAAACTTTAAAGCAGTATAAAAAACATAAATTCATGTTCCATGCCAAATGAACTGTGAGGAAAACAAAGAATAAAAAGTTAATGAAAGTACTGCCTTTTCAGAAAGTTCCCTACTGCAGTTTCATCACCACCTTTCCCACGTGTTGGAGGGTGCTGAACTGAAAAGTTGCCCCCCCGTGAGAGAAAGGGCACTTACTCTATTAGAGCAATCAAGTGCGACCAGAGAGAAAGATGTGGGGAAAATACTGCCTGAAATTAAAGACTTGCGGTATAGAATAAAAGTGATCGAGAGAAATTTGTTAAATATTTGTAACCTATCTTAAAAACTACCTAAAACTGATGAACAACCCCCCCACCCCTTACAAAGTATTTTATTTGGAACCAGAATTGAGGGTTTTTTCTCCACAATTTATAAAACTAAACTTTATTTATTATAAATTAACTGACCTTGAAATTCTAACAGTAAATAACTTTTTAAAAATTTATTTATTTACTTTTAGAGAGAGGAGAAGGGAGGGAGAAAGGGAGGGAGAGAAACATTGATGTGTGAGAGATACACCCATTGGTTGCCTCTCACGCGCCCCCAACTGGGCACCCAGCCTTCAAGCCAGGCGTGTGCCCTAACTGGGAATCAAACTGGCGACCCTTTGGGTTGCAGGCCAGCACTCAGTCCCCTGAGCCACACCCGCCACGGTGAAAATAACTTTTGCTCTACAACTCTGGGCCTCATCTCATTTAAGCCATCTTAGTATGAAGAGCCAATTTAGTTCTCTGCTCGGTAGACCCCTGACATTCACAAATTTAAAATTTAGAGTTTCAACTAACCATAATTTTACCCAAGCATCCATGACCTAAAATAATACATCATTTTGGTGAAATGAGAAGTTGAACAGTCTTCATCACCATACAGAACAACTCAGTCATCTGGTGAGTGAGGCTAGCCAATGACCCTACATCGATACAGCTTTGACAGTCCCTACTCGCTGCGATGTAAGAGGTAATCAGAGCTCATTCAGGGTCTGAAGGAACTGTATACTTTTTCAGTTAAATATCACATTTTATGGGGGAAATTGTATCCTTTAGAAGTATTATCAAATTTGGTAATCTCATCGGACTATGAAGAAGCCATTGTAGGAACTCCATACTGAAAAAATTCCTATGATGGAAAATACAGAATACGCATAAATGAAAGAAAACAGTAATAAGAGAAAGAAAGCCGTTAAGGCAGGTATTCATCCTTTCAAGCCTCAGAACAGCAAACACATAATAGAAATATGTGTAGAAGAAATATGTGTATGTATCCTGTCTGCTTTCTTGCCTCTTTTTCTACCTTCTACATGTAGACATCAAATCATGCATAATTTGAGCTGTGATTAAAAAAATGTACCTTCGACCTAACAATTCCATTGCTGGGATTATACTCTAAGAACCCTGAAACACCAATTCAAAAGAACCTATGCACCCCACTGTTCATACCAGCACTATTTATAAGATCCAAGTGCTGGAAACAGCCTAAGTGCCCGTCAGTAAATGAGCGGATCAAAAACTGTGGTACATTTACACAGTGGAATACACAGCAGAAAGGAAGAAAGAATGCCTGTTCTTCCCAACAGCATGGATGGAACTGGAGGGCATTATGCTAAGTGAAATGAGCCAGGCAGTGAAAGACAAATACCTTACGAACTCACCTATAGTGGAACCTAATCAACAAAACAAACAAGTGAGCAAAATAGAACCAGAGATCTGGAAATAAAAAACAAACTGACAGTAACCAAAGGGGAGGGGGAAGGGGGATAACAGGGCAAAGAAGGGGAAGGGTCATCAGGAACATGTATAAAGGACCCACAGACAAAGACGCAGGGTCGGCTGGTAAGGAGGGAGGGAGGATTGAATGTGGGAAGTTGGGGTGGGTAGGGTGGGAGAGACTAATGGGGAAAATGGGAACAACTATATTGCACAACAATAAAAAAAAGTTACAGTAGGCTTAAAAAAGTAAAATAAAATAAATGCACCTTATTCATAATTGCCAACAGCTCACTAAGCACAAGACGCAATCGACGAGGCGAATCGCTGTGTTCAAACTCTAACGTCAGACCGTGCTGAAGCTGTGACACCAGGATGCTCTCTCCGGTGCCTCCTCCAAGTTTATGCCTAAAAAAGTACAAACGTGTAAAACAGCAATTAAGAGAACAGCGGCACAGAAATGATAGCAGAAAAGTTATCTTTTATTGAAATAATCTACAAAAGAATGTATGAATTTTTGTCATACATTTCATGAATGTATTACTTCTGAAATACTATTTAGTTTGTCTCTTTCAGGAATTCACAACCGATGTAAAGACCCCATCACAAATGATAGTTGACACCCGCTTCCACTGACAACAGTGGCTCACTACTGGATTCACAATGAGCAGGGAAGAACAAAACATCTGCCCAGAATTTGGGGGAATCAATGTAAGCTTTAAAAAACCTCCCAGCTGCTTCCAATAAAGCCTTCTACTGGAGGGGAACTTCACCCAGTTCCCACCAAGAGTAACTGGCCTAATCAGTTTAGCCTGAATACATTAGTGTATATCAAACTTCTCTATGCAACATTTTATAATATAGAATTCAAAAGAATTTTAATTACAAATAGAAAAAAACTAAATAAAATGCTCCCCAAAGTTTAGGCTCTCAATGTTCTCTTTTCTGGAGAAGTACATCCAGTGAAAGCCCAACAAGCTCCAAGAAATATTTGATTCCTTCTTCTTTGGCGAATCCAAGAAAATATCCCAATCCACATGCTGTATGACATAACATTACCTAAGCTGCTGTTCTTTACTGGCATCCTGTTCCAAGGCATGAAAGTCTACAGACAGTAACGCGACAATGGAGTTGACAGCTTCCACTCCAGAGAGAAGGCGAAGGATGAGTTTTTTATCCTGGGCCCAGCTTTGGCTCTGGTCAGCAGGGGCACAAAGTGCCATCCGCACCAAGCAGGGCAGGAGAAGTCTTAATTCTGGATCACTTAACGATGCCAAACGAACAACGTCCACCTTCTGCATTGCCTCAAAAGCAAAAGGGCTTACAAACTGGAGGCTTGTACACTCAGTCATTATCACTGTTGATCCTAATGATAAAAGTAAGTAAAAGTAGGGGTTTAACACCCACATGTGAGCACCCCTCTTTTTAAATACCCTGGAAAATGTGGTCTATCTGTAATAAGCCCCCATGATGGCAATGGGTTCCTGGCATAATTAAAGGTTCCCTATGTTTCTACTGCTATCTGGCAATGAGAAAGAAAACAGTATATTAACGTCTCTTCTAGCCTAAGGGACCTCCTGTTCTAATACTCTTATTTTGCAAAGGAATATGAAGTAGAGAGATTAAGTAACAAGTCCATGGAAATATTACTAGTTAGCAGCAAAAGCCAAGGCTGAGTCCTCATCTACTATATCCCAGTCCAAGGCTTTCTCCATCATTACACCAGTCACATGAGTGCCATAAGGTAAAATAAAAACAAACGAATGGCATAGCTAAAGAATGCTCCTCTCCTGCACCTCTTTAGTTTCACATGACTACCCAACCTATATAAAGAATGGTTGGCTTCTCTTTCCACCCTCCAAGAGTGAGCACTTGTAAATCTCCGTGGCAGCCAAAAGCAATGCCAGATTCAGAACTCTGGAAGGCTTAACACTATCCTATGTACTCTGGGTTAAATAATAATAATAATAATAATAATAATAATAATAAACCAGCTATTGGAGAATGATGAGTCCCACTTGGGCACTTCTCTGTCTTCAGGAGTAATGAGGGGAAAAAAAAAAAAACAGGGACGAGTAAGCCAATGCCATCATTGGTAACCGGTTAACCAGTCGTGGACAGAAACGCCGCTTTGCTTTTAGGCAAGAGGAGTTGTCCTTTTAACAGAGGGGCGGGCTGGGGGAGCAGAGGTGCCCTGTGCACTCATAGGTCGCGCCCCTGGTTTAACGAGAACCAACCAGTCCCTCTGGCAGTGAAAAGTCAGGCGGGGTGCAGACAGGGACCGGGGAACGCGCTGAGGCCTGAGAAGCGGAAGCTTCATACCTGCAGATCTACCCTCCAACCTCCCGGGACCCCACCCGGATTCCGCATCCCAGAGGCGGAGCGCGGTAGAAATCGACAGCGCGGTCCGAAATCGGGCCTAGGCGATAACCGGGATTCCCAGACCCTAGCTGTGCCCCGAGTCGACCCGGGCACCAAGAAGCCTGACGCCGGGACCAATCGGGTCAGCGGTGCGATGGGGGCTGGACGGGGACACCGCACAATGGCAGAACCCAGACTGAAGGGAACGGAAAGCGGAGAAGAGTGTTTCAACCTGCACCCAGCACCTTCATTCATCCCCAGCGTCTGGCTCCCGTCGGCCACCGTACTGGATTGAAGGGAAGAGTGGCTGTGAGAGGAAACCCAGGGACGTCGGCACTGATGCCACGGTGCGCGTGCGCGGCCCCGCCCCTTCCTCCCCCGCTGTTTGCCCCGCCCACTGTCACCTCCGAAATACGTTTTTGGGACTTGGTGTCAGGAGTCTGTTTTCCTGACTGTAACCGGTGTGTCATTAATCCCTTTCGAGCTGCAGTTTCGTCTTTACAGGGTTATGCTGGCATTCAAATGACTTCACGTAGGTAAAAGAAATGTTAAAGTTATCCCCATTATTCTTTGGCCGGAACAGACTGTACTCTTCTTTCCATCTCTGCCCAAGCCCTCCCTCAACCGAAGTTCTAGAATCCTAGGCTTTGTAAGAGAATTTGAAAAGTAATCTAATCACGAGCCTACTTTCGTTCTAGACCTCACACACAGTAGTAAAAGGTCTTCATTTCAGGTTTCTTAAGTTAGGGTCAGTGGATCGTTAGAGCGCGATGGATGGAGCTTCAGGAATTCTCTGCAGTCTGCAGAAATTTTAAGTGCTTGGCAGGTCCGGAAAGAGCGTCCAAAATTTCAACTTCTCAAAGGAGTCCAATCACCCAGGAAAGATGAAGAACCACTACCCTCTCTATTATTCATACTTTTTGTAGTACCTGGTTGAATCGTAGTGTGTTTAGCACCTTCTGTTTACAAAACATTGTGCTAGGAGCTGGAAACAAAAATATTTGACACAGTGCTACAGTTTCCAAAGCTTTGACAAAGGGGTGATCTCTTTAAAAACAAAGTCTGCTTTCATATGAAAAATCAGCAGAGTAAGAAAAGAACGAATGTGTGTTGCAGGGTTTCTCAGACTTTTTTCCACCTGACCCAGACAGAGTAATACATTTTCAATTATGTCTCAGAACACACATGCATGTATACCCACTTTTAAATGGAAACAGCCCTCATGAAATAATACACATGCTACATGTTATGTATACCAAGTTGCTGGTCACTACACACAAATTAATTTCACAACTGTACAATATTGTTATTTTTAAGCTGATATTTATTGACTTATTGAACACTTGCTAGGTAGCACTGTGCTCTCTATCTTTTATCTGATTTAATTCTCTGAGATAGATAATAATATTCTCCATTTTTAAATCTTGGAAATTGAGATTGAGAGATTAAACAACTGAACCTCCCTGGATGTTTATTTCACGGGAAGAGTATGAAGGGGGAACCCAAACACCGATTTGGGCAATGAAAAGAG
Source organism: Desmodus rotundus (assembly GCF_022682495.2). Lineage (NCBI taxonomy): Eukaryota > Metazoa > Chordata > Mammalia > Chiroptera > Phyllostomidae > Desmodus > Desmodus rotundus. The sequence continues at coordinate 92,621,678 of NC_071395.1, read as the reverse complement.
GACAAGGTTTGTGTGAACTGATTTTTAAGATCTCCTCCAGCTCTGTTTATTGTTAATGAAACCATTCATGGAGAAACAGCATGCAGACCCATCTTGATCAACAGAGAACAGCAGATCATGTCTAGCCTGAGTAAGATAGCTGGAGTGTAATGGAGAGCAGTGCTGACACTTTTCTTCCTCCAAGTCCCCTTTTTTCTTCTCTTTCAGTTCTTCTCCCAGCTAAGTATCACCACCACCCAGAGTTGCTCAAGCCAGAAACCTGGAAGTCATCCTAGACTCCAGCCTCTTCCCCTCGTAGCCACCTAGTCAGCAAGTCTTTTCAAAGCTATGTTGTAACGTTTGCCAATGAAACCATTTTGACCATCATATGGAAATGCAGGCACCCTGGTGTAAAAGGACTTACTCATGTGCTCTTGAATTTTAGAGCTGCTTCCTCTGACTCCAATTACCATACTATACTTCAATTAATTTATAAAGACTGCAGCTCACATATTTAATTAGGTAGACTCAGGAACTTATAGAATGGTAAATAATGCTACAAATTAGCCCATTTAGTTGCCTATAAACGACAAAACCGTTATCAGTGGAATATCTTACATATTTATGGTCTACCCTTTTGTGATTATAAAGTTTTTAAGGAAATAATACTTTTTAAAGACCAATGTAGCCCTGAAGCTCATTACCATTTCTCTTCACCAAAAGATGTATCTCATAGATTCTGTGGTGACTTTTTTTCACATTTTAACATCTCAGAAATTGGGATGCCTTAAAATCAATAGTACTAAATTGTACTTGGCAGCATTCTTTATTTTTAGTGCACATAAAGTAATGATGTCTTACGGTTGCTGGCGTCTCAGATCTGATTAAACATGCAGTATATGTAGTCCCTACAGGTGAGGTCAAAAGAGAAGACACCTTCCTGGACAGGTAAGCTTTCTCCTCTGACTGGCTTGCTTTGATTTACTCTTTTCCACTTTATTTTTCAATCGGACTGGGGAAAATAAGAAACAAAAAAGAGAAAAAGATGTTACCTACTATGTTTCAGAAAATAGTAGGTGCTTTACATAGATTATTGCTGAGTGAATGAACTTCAAAAAATTAGAAGACCTAGGTCCTTAAAGGAGGATCAATGTTCTTTGGAAATAGAATCACAGAATTTCAGAAGTTAAAGGGTCTCGGGAGACATCACGAGCCAATTTTCTCTACATAACTCTTTACGAGTAATTATCCTCTGTAGCGTGCCTCTTTTATCTTGTAAGATTTCCTCCTTTGTTTCAGCCTGTTGAGATGTTTTGGACTCCTCTTTTACATTGGCTTCTGCTTTGATTATAGAGATCATATCTTCATTGACTGTATGGATTAATGTTGAAGAGAATAGGATCCAGCCAAGGTTCTACAGCATAACATTAGGGACATCCCTCCAGGTTGACATAGCCTCCACCACTCAAGCCTTTCGGGTTATGACTTTTAACCAATTATTAACCCAACTATTTTATTAACCAATGTCAACCCAATAAATTCAATAATAAATAAGTAAATAAATAAATCACCCCAACTACTAAAACACTTCCCTGCTTGGGGGTAGTGTTGATTTTCCTCAAGGTAACATCAAAAGACAGTTTTCCGTGGGCTGACGCCTAACTCTCTAATGTGGGCTCTGGCCAAACCCCACCACGGTGCCTCCACTTCAGCTATTTTCAGCTGCTTGTTTCCCAATTCCTTCATGGTGTTCATGGGTCTTCTCCCCACTATTCCTTGTCTGGAATGTCTTTTATTCTCCTTCCTTATGTAGTAACTCGTGTGTATCCTTTAGGGAGAAGTAAGTGGTCCCTTGCCAAGAAATCTTTCCCTGTCTCTTCATTAAACTATCCCTTCCCTCTTTGATGCTCCCGAACCACCCTTTGCTTTCCTTCCATCATAGTACTTGACACATCACACTCAAATTGTTAGAACTTAACTGTCTCTACCACCAGAAAGTAAGTGCTCACTTTGAAAGAAACTATTTCTTTGCCCTTAGTGCCATATAGCACTTAATATTGGTTTGTTGATTTAATGATTTAAGCATAAGAATGCCATAAAGTCTTACTAAATAGCCTGCTGAGTGTGCATTTCTACAATCAGTTCATCAGTGCCGTCAAAATAAACTGTAATGAGATTGACTTCAACCATTTCCTCTTGTATATGCACTGCATTGCTATTCATCACTTTAGAGGGCTTATTGAACTAATTATGTTTATCCAAGTATGTTTCTTAGTAGACAGAGGGCTTAAGGTCAAAGGTTTTGTATCTCATAACTAGTCTAGAGGAGATAATCAAATTAGTTTACTAAACAAACTGTGCTTTAGTGAAACTATGCTGGTTTCTAATGCTTTTGTTCATTAGGCCAAGTAATTTTGTTTCTAGGACATAACTTTTTAAAACTGTAAAAACTGGGAAAGTTGTGCATTTCCATTTTTCTGGGACCTTTCAGTTTTCCCCCAGCATTTCTGAAATCTTATCTGCAAGTTCCTTCAGCACCCAGAATGTAATTCATTTGGATTTGGAGACTTCAGCAAACTAAACTCCTTTAAATCAGTTAACTATCTCAGATTTTAATTCCATTATATGCGTATTTTAGATCTTGAAGACCCTTCAAGCTTATTTCTTTTTATTGGGAGTAGGTTGGGACAGAAGCGAGATAAAGCTCAAGTACTAAACACTCTACTCTTTCTTATTTACCTTCGCTCTTGCCAGAAATATACTTAAAAATCCTTGTTGTTGCCATAAGCATTTTTTTTCTCTTGCAAACCTTAGTTCATTTTGGATGTGACTCTAGTTCTAGAGTACATAGGTATTTTATCAATCATTCCTTACAATTTGTATTTTACAAATTTCAAAATGGCTTTTGCAATTTCCTTTGAGGCTCACAAAGCTCATTAGGAAGGAGACCTGATTTGAAGCAAGGGTGTACGTAGAAGTTTGGGGGAGACCTCCAGGCAAGAATAACCACTGGGCTTTCAAATAATTCAATGCCTACCAGGCTTAGAGGCCCATTCTGAAGCTTGTGGAGAAGTAGGCAGGGGACAGGTCATGCAAGACTTTGGCATGTATCTTTAGAACCAGCAGCAGCCATAAACGGTTCTAAGCTCTCAAGAACACACTGAAGTAGAGACCAAATTAGGAGTATGTTGCAGTGGCCCTCCCAGATAGTTTTTATCTAATACCTATATGGCATTGGATAATGCGAATTCAGACTGAGGTCAGGCCAGGAAAGGTAGAAATGAACATGGCTGACAGTACACAAGACAGTTTTTGATGACTATTTACAAGGAAAAGTTTGCAGTTTGTACAACTGAACAGATGGTAGTGCTATTCACAGTAACACTATTAAGGAACACTATTAAGGACTGGGTGGTTTTTGTAAAGATTGTTGGTCAAAAGTACAGATTTACTCAAAAAAGACTTGCATTCTGAATGCAAGTCTGTAAAATACTACATGTTTTGGGGATTATTTAAATGTATCAGTCAAGATTTTTTTTTCCTCTGTGGTAGGTAGTGGCAAAATAAGGAAGTCTTTAAAACATCAACCTTTTAACTTCACAAAAGGTCATTCTTGACACACTTCTGTTGGTTGGTCTGGAAGAAAATATTAAACCACCCCCAAATATCAGTTCCTGTCAATCTCAAACAGAACTTCTAGTTAGAGCTGCAGACTGCGAATAAGAGTTCTTCAGTTTTCAGTCCAGGATTGATAACTCTCCTAGAGTATAAACAGAGAGATATTGAAAACTAGAGAATAACAGAATAAATGACTCAGGAATACATTCAAAACGATTAAATTTCTCTTTTACCATAAGCCGAATCCATGTTGGATTCTCTTCCTTTCTCTTATTTTTCTTTATATGGAAACCTGCAAATAACTTAGTGTTCCCTTTGGACTTCCACGTTCTTAATGACATGTTCTTGGGGATGTAGAGAACTATCTTGAACTGGTTAAAAGAGCGATATACCTTTAATACCTTGTTAAGCAAAGCCTGGACATTTCACTTAACATGCCTGATAAGGGTTCCTACTAAATGTCGATTGTTCTCTAGGAGCCAGTATTTCAAAGGTTATATGCCCCAAATGGTCTGAGTATAGTTCAAACTGCATTTCTAACTCTCCTGAAGTGGACTGAGGTGGATGTTCTGCCTCTAGATTTCTTCAAAACCTATAGTGACCACCATATACTCCAAATATTTTTTAACAATTCACATTGTAACAGTTCTGTCTCAGGCATTATTTTCATAAAAATCATTAAACAAAAAAATTGTCAGGACATATTGTAACTTTGATTTTAGAAATGTGTTAAATTTATACCTTGAATAGTAAGCTGGTACTATTTCAAGTCACCTCATCAAGTTAACTAACAAATACATACATCCATGCACATAATCTGCTACTGGTATCAAGAGGGCAAGATAGTTACCATGTAATAATTCCTTCTAGAACACTTCAAAATGTTCACCATTATTTCAGAGTTTTACCTCTCAATCTGTAGTTCTTAAAGCATAAGGAGAAATCTGACAGGAAATTTTGTTAAAAAGATTACAGGAAAGGAATTAACAAGCATTTTGAGCTTTCAAGTCTTGGATTTTGCCACGATGTAGCAGAAGGGGTCATAATGTACAAACTATTTGCTCAGTGCAGAAAACATATCTATCTCTAAGCAACTTGAATTCTTAAAGAGTATCAACATCTTATGTACAGTACAGACAAGCATTTGGTTCAGCTACTGAAGAAAAAAACCTTTCCTCCAGTAAGCTACTCAATAGGATTTTTCAGGGCTTGGTTTTCAATACTGAAAACTACAAATAGTAAATAAAGATTGTATGTAGTTGTACAAGTGAATACAAAAAAAAGATAATAAAGTTTGATCTGCATAGTTATTTTTAGTCATACGTAAGTCTACAGTAAACAAAAGAAAAAATACAGGTAAACTGTGAGACAGAAAATAATTTAAAATAGAAGTTCCAGCATACACATTTTTTAAAAATCCTCACTCAAGGATACGTTTACTCATTTTAAAGAGAGAGAAACATCAATCGGTTGCCTCCTGTAAACGCTCTGCCAGGGGATCGAACCCGCAGCGTAAATGTGTTTCCTGACTGGGAATTGAACCCACAAACTTTTGGGTGGATGGGATGACATTCCAACTAACTGAGCAACCCGACCAGGGCACATACCTATCCTTTTAAAGGATCATTTTAAAAATTCTGCTGGCAAAAACTATTTTAAAGTGACCACAGTTTTGGAGTTTGTCCTTAGTTTAAGTTGAACAAAAATATTTAAAGTGGCTGCTTATACAAGTGGACAGAGCTATTTTTAATGGATTGTTCATATGTTTCAAAAACATTTATTGTGATCAAAACATAGGACATAGCTATGCTTTAAATATTTGAAGGTAATCTATTTAGACTAGCACACTAATAGCAAACTAAGCAGTCTAAAAGGAATTAGTATGTATGTGCATATATAATTTTCCTATACATTATACATTGATATATGACTAAAATATTTTTAAAAAATAAAACACTTCAGACAGAAGTTAAAAGTCCATCAATCGGTTTTTAGTTTGCCCCTTTCTGCTAATAAATGACACAAAAATAACACTGGCACTAATTTTTACACAGACTTAACATGGAAGCATCTTCAACAGAATGAGACACCACAATGAAGGCTTCATGAATAATTTATTCCATTTGAAGTTTTGTGTTTTTTTTTTTAAAAAGTATAAACCTTTTCATTTCCTCAATCACAATTTGTACAACTCAGTGTTATGGCATTCGGCAGCAATAGTGTTTGTTCCTTATTCTTTTTTTGTCACGTTAAAAAAAAAAAGCAATTGGACCATATTAAGTGTCACTGCTTAACAACTTTAAAACGCCCCTTCATAAAGTGACCAAGCTATTTTGAGAGTTGATGCCGACACATGTCCAGTAATGACGTTACAATTTGTAGTTTAAATTCAGTAACTGTAAGGTCCACAAATCCAGTTTACTTTGAAAACTAAAGCTATTTTAAAACTTTATGAATACATCAACCTGAGGAGTATTTTAGGTCCCAAATCCAGTTTTTAAATTAATACTCCACAAAAAAAGAAAACACACACACACACACACATATATATATATATATAAATTTAACCACAGTTCTGGGCCCATTAGAACACCAAGAAAAACCAAAAGGTTAAGATTTCCAGATGATTTGGGGGGTGGGGATGGGGCAATAAATGTATGTCAAAAACATTTTTCCTTAATTTAGACAAACGAAAGTCTTAAAAGGAAACCCAGACCCAAACCTCACTCGTGCACATTAAATGTGTTAATAGACTGATGTGCAACGCCATAGTGGGTGAGAGGCAAATTATGTGATGCAACAGCACTTAAAAACTTCCTTTTAATGTATTCAATTTGAACATTTTAAATAATGCAACATAGTATTTTGATATTACAGTATTAACATAGTGCTTGATTAAAGATCTGCAAATCTTTGTAGTAACACATTAAGTTAAAAATATTACCTCAGAAGGTAAATATGAAGACAAAAGGAAAATAGTTTAACACAGTAATCTGTGCCATACTGACAACTGATTACGAATACAGCTGAGGATAGTGGACTAAGTAGTAAGAGCTTAATTTTAGTGGTTTAAGAAAAGTTTAGAAAGATTAAAAATTACAACTACTTTAAAATTTAAGTATTACATATAAGTACACTTGGTGGCCTTCTGGCCAAACAATAAGGTGTACAGAAATTTATTCATACAGTGTTAATTCACAGTCCTGATAACTGAATGGCTTGCATAAGAAAGGTATGGCTAGATGTTTCTCACTGGCTGGAAGCAGACATTATGTAAGTAATCTTTTTAAATGCCAAAATGCGGAGCTTCCACCCTGCTTTGTAATGGGTAACTGCACAAAAAACAGGTATTAGCACTGTAACAAAGAAGTCAAGGTGTTGGTGATCAACTGGTATGAAGCATATTAATTTTGCTGACCTATTTAAACAAAAGAAAACAAAACTACCCACACTTGTCTGTGACAGTGCATCAGTAAGTCAGATCCATCATCCTGCAGAAAAGGCTTTTTCTTCCTGAACTCAGTCTCCTGACCTTTTTTAATGGCTATTTAGTATGTTTCTATGTGAGTGTGAACTTGTATATGAAAGAAAGAAAAAAATCCGTATCAGTAAATCCTGTTATGTAGGAACTACTCCCTGGTGCCCAGATAAAATGAAACTGTTTACTAGGTTCCTTCCTTATGGCTCCATATAAAAGAAACTGTCAGGGAATAATTTTTTAAAAATTTATTTTTAAACTGAAGTGTGGTTACTAAAGGCTAGTGATTTTAAACAACTGAGATCATAGCTTTTATTTTTAAAAGTCACTATTGTGCTAAGTATATAAAAAAGGATACACTTTAATACAAATTCCAAATAAGCGTCTTCTCCTTCAAATCTCAGACAAGTTTTTTAAAAGTAAGTACGAAACAAAATGTGCCAACATAATCTGTAGTGTGTTAGCATAATTTAAAAATGAATGCAGGGATGTGATCTTTAAATTTTAATTTCAAAATATGCTGACCATTGGGATCACATATAATTTTGAAGAAATGATTGAAAAATCTTTGTAACCAATTGTATTCTTTTTAGGAAAAAAAAGACTTGTTAATGTTTTCATACACAATTTGAAGCAGTTATATTGTTCATAAGAAAGTGATATTTAAGTTAGGCATATAGTATTTACAAAACGTTTCAGTAAAAAATAAAACAAAACATACTGAATTACTGTTTTGTAAATACAATTGACTTTGTTCTTGTAGAGAATTAGTGAACTTGTGAATTCAGGATTTTGCTAGACTGTTTCCAAGAAAAAAGGTAGACTTGGCGACTGTGAATTCAAGTCAGCAACACAGGCAGGAGGCTAACTTGGACTCTCTTGTGAGCAGCACTGTAGAAAGGATTTTTCAAGGGGGTAAAGCCTGCATAAAGCAGTTATCTTGGCATGTGCAAACAAGAAGGGGGAAAGCTGTATGTGAGGAAGGGGTGAATTAAAGTCCCTAAAATTCAAGTCCCTTCTTTAGGGAGGTGAGAACCTCCTTGGCATATGTCCTGCCTTAATCTGAGCTGTGTTATAGAAAAGTACAGACTCTGGTGTTTGGGACTGTCATCTCCAAACCAAGAAAATTAAATAAATAAAAAGGCAAAGGGGGAACAAACAGGTTAAGTTTAGAAAATGGTTTTTAACTAGTGAAAGAGTCTGAATACCAGAATTCACTGAGAATCTATTTACACCACAGTCTGATCGCACACACACACCCATACATAATGCAAACTCTCACACACATTCCCAATCTTTAATTTAAAAAAAAAAAAACAATCAAGAGTGACTGCTCTTAAAATAATTTGTAAAATGCCTAGAGCCGGGCTAAATTTCAACCTTATAGCAGATCCTGAAGATATTTTCATAATTAATAATATTCTCATGCCTAGATGTGCCACTGTTAAAACTGAAAAAAATTTTAAGCATGTAACATTAAACACCAAAATTAGTTTATGCATTCAGTAGCAAATGTTTTTCTTGTAAAACTAAGTTTTTTCACTGGAAATGGCCTGAAATATTAGTCATAGCCCTAAACCATAGTACAAAATATAACTGAAGAATTCTCATTTTATTCTAAGTTAAACCACTTAACAATATCACTTGTATATTGCCATTATGTTATTCGGTAAAGGTGTGATATATAAAATGCTGTAAGACCTGGTACCTTTTCAATTTATAAACACAGTGAACTTCATTACTGTACATGTACTCTGCAACTACAGCTTAGCTGTAAATCCTCCACACGCAATGGCATGGACATTATTCCCCGTCGATTCCCATTGAACTGTACATTGAGACAATACAAATTTACTGTCCCACCCCCCTTACAAAAAAATAATACTCTAAAAGCAACCCTACTGCAACTTTTTAATTAAGACGATTACATATATTTTTAGACCAATTGCTTTAAAGCAAGAAGGCAGTATAAACCTTCTAGGAAAGTTTTATAAAAGAGGTTAAGAAATATAAGACAATTTATACATTTAAAAACTTACAATAAATAAGAGATGCAGGCATTTTGAATACTAAATACTATACTCCAATACAAGAACATCTTGATGTTCTGAAGCCGTATGTTGAAATTCATTGTTCCTCGTTTCCTCTCCATGCTTTTAATATTCATTTAACATGACTGGGTACTATGGCTCATTACTTTTCACAAATACTGTGACTGGAAAAAAAAGGTTAATTTTGCTACGAAAATGTTATAATACGTTTTGTATGATCAGTCATCATTCTAAAGAGTTCAGTATAGTCAATGAAAAATAGCAGGGTTATAGCCCCCCCCCCAAGTCTGAACAATATTTGTTGAAGTAATAAGAATTAGACCCCATCACAAATGACTTTCACTGAGAAGATAATTGTAACTAATCTTGCAGCGAAATGTCTTTTTTCCTTGTTCTTTTCTTGTACAGTTCCATCAAATGAAGATCACAGCATATTCATGATAAAGTTATATAACTGATTCAGCACCACAAAATGAATTGGGAGACACGAGCGTCTGTCCTGGATTGCAGGGTCACAGGTCAGCCAGGAGAGTGCATTGTACTGTTCCAAAACAAACCTGAAAAGCAAATAAACTGTTTTTATACTGTAGATTTTGGAAGTAGTTTCCAATTAAGGCATCTAAGATTCGAAGTCACTTTAAAAAAAAAGGTGGAAAGTATGGAATAATGAGTCCTTGGGGAGAGTAAAGATAACTAATTTTCATAACAATTTTTTTCAAAAGTAGATTCCATGTGTTAGAAAAACAAAGCATTCATTCTGAATGATATTATTCATCTAAAAGACATAAGGGTGTGCAACTGTCAACTGCCAAAAGTGAGAAAAATATGTAAAGATCAACACTATATTCATTCACAGTTACGATGGAGAACCACCAATGGTAAAGAGAGCTGTACGTACCTGAGGACATCTGAAGTCTGATTTGAGTCAAGTGGGTGGGAGTGTTTACTGTGAAGCAGCTCGTCAGATTGCACTGAAGGCACGTGGAGGTGCAAAGAGGCCTAAAAAAGTAACAGGATATCAGCCAAATGAAAAAACCAAGGTCTCTTCCTTGATGAAATACATTTTAGACCTATGTAAGGAATGGGAGTCCCTGCTAAAATGCTTGTTGTTCTTGTTTAATTCAGTACAGAACTAATTTTTAGGTGTGTAATATACTGAATCTTACTTCATTTTCTTCAGCTTTTATTGTTTTTGAGACCACATAATAGTCCTTAAAAAAAGGATTTTCAATTATTTTCTAAGTGTAACATAAATGTTTAAGGAAGCACAAAACTGATAAGCCTGAGTACAGTCTGTTTCTAAGTTACATAGAGCTTAAGCCTATACAGATATACCTAGAGATGTTGCACTGAACAAACAGGGGTAAGCATATGAAAATATTTTTCTTATAAAGTTATAAATCTTTTCCCCCCCTTGGTTAAAATAACTTACTTAAAAACTATAGGAAGATTACCCTGGCTAGTGTGGCTCAATGGATTGAGCACCGGCCTGCAAACCAAAGGGCCGCTGGTTCCATTCCCAGTCTAGGGCACATGCCTGGGTTGTGGGTCAGGTCCCCCGTAGGGCGTGCACAAGAGGCCACCACATGTTGATGTTTCTCTCCCACTCTTTCTCCCTCCCTTCCCCTCTGTCTAGAAATAAATTTTTAAAAATCTTTAAACAATAAATAAATAAAATTAAAACTACAGGAAGATAGAGTTGAAACAGGCAAAGCAAGGGTAAAGAAATATTTGAAAAATCCAACAGATTTATTTTCATCTTGAAAACCAAACTGATTTTCAGGAAATACTCTAAGAAATCAGGTGCTTCTCTTGGGTTTTACTGATAGTGAACAATCAAAAATGCCACACAGCTGCTCTGGGTCCCTAGGCCATTTGAAACAAAAGCCCACCTCGCTTTAAAGTATGCCCTGCAGGAAAATGAATCTCTAATTATCAGTCAAACTGTGTTCATTTTCTGTTCCCCTGACACTTTGTATAAAGCTATAAATCTTAAAGCAAAGCTATCTTTGGTAAAATTGTGAGCACCCTAAGTAATACAGAGCACAGATGCCTTCTTCTGCCACTCAATTTCAGAATGGAGTAACCACTGACATACCCATTTAGGTATAGCAAAGAATAAAATAAATCAATGTTATTCTTCACATTTCAATTTTAAAAAGTGAATCCCTTTTAAGAGAGTGTGTGTGTGTGTGTGTGTATAGTGTTAAAAAGTTTTAACAAGATGTACTGACTGCAGAAACTGTTGGCAGATCTCGTTCTGTGTACTGCAAAAGGTACTATCTTATATTCAATATTTACATGTGCTCTCTCCTCTACAAATGTAATATATGTATAAACTCTTCAGTTGTATATTCAAAAATATAACCAAAGATATATATGTTCCAAACTGTACATAAACTCCTGATTTGAGTTACAAGCAAGTCTCATATGGCAGATCACTACAGTACCAGTGCCCTAGAATCTATGATAAAAAGATATTCTGATCATCTAGGTAACAGCCTATTATTTTTCCTAGCAAAGAGAAACATACAAGGTGGTTTTACTGCCTATGGTATAGAAATAAAATGGTATGTATGAACACAAAAGGTGAAGAAATTGTCTTAAGTTATGTCTTACTAGGTAATTCACAAAAGTCCTAATCTTGTAAGCTGTATCTGAGGGTGAATGCCCAGGTTACACTATCCTCTCTGCAAATAGATACAGAGTAGAAAAGAATGTGGATAGTCCCTCAGACATTTTGTAAAGAGGTGTTTTCTTGCGAAACACTAAGGTCATGAACTATTAGTAGGTATTACACAATCCTTTTTTGTGTATTAAAGTAAATTTAGGAAATGGTAGCTAAACAATGTTATCTGCTGCTGTTTTCCAGAGCATTTAATGTTCACCCATGAGCTGTAACACCGAAAAGGGGACAAAAAGCAAGTGGAGCATTCCCAAAGGACCAAAGAAGCCTTTGTTTTGCATGCACTCCAAGAACTACTATTCTGCAGAAAGCCCCTTGGGTATAGGTTCTTGTAATGACATCTGCATAGACCACTGCACATATACTGGAAAGGAAAGAAAAGTCATAGATAAAACTAATTACTCCAACTGACACTCTCTAAATATATTATTGCATTAATAGTCATTTCAGGTCAACAGCTATTGTATTCTTTACGAATGTACTACAGAAGTTCACTACTTAGTCTCAAATGACGTTGACTCAATAGTATGTGTGCCAAGGATATCAGGATTTAATAACAAGCTTAGAAGAGAACAACAAGCCAGTTGTTTCATGTACCCATTGAAACTAAAGCATACTATCCAACTTTTACTCTACAAACAAAAATCGGTTACCAAGGAGTTAAATTATCATGACCTATGGAATAAAAGAGTCAACTTCTGGTGGTTTTATGTAAGAATATGTGAATTAGGTCTGAATTTGTTATTTTGAAATAATAGTACAACAGCTACTATTTTGTTAATACAAAGTCTGGATAGGGCTTTCATATCTCATTTTACCATTTTATGACTTATCTCAACCTTGTTATATCACTTGCTAATGAGTTTGTGCTGATAAAATAAGTCACTATGGGTCTCAGAATCTCATTACTTGAATACCACCCAATAGTTTTAACACAGTAACTTACACAATGCTAGAAAGCTTTTATGAGAAGTGGTAAATGGATTTAAATATCAAGTATTCTTACAATGATAATGAGTCCTTTAATCCCCCCAGAAACGTAGAATAGGAGTGTAGTATGAAGTAATTCAAAAAGTAATCATTAAAAGATCCAGTTTTTAATCTTGAGTCTACTACCAAGTTATGACTTTAGACAAGTGAGTTTTTCTGAACTGTACTCACCCAGAAAATGAAGTGGTTAGATTAAAAGTAATACAAGGGCCCTGGCTAGTGTGACTCAGTGGATTGAGCGCCGGCCTGTGAACCAAAGGGTCATTGGTTCGATTCCCAGTCAGGGCACATGTCTGGGTTGCGGGCCAGGTCCCCAGTGGGGGACGTGCAAGAGGCAACCACACTTTGATGTTTCTCTCCCTTTCTTTCTCCCTCCCTTCCCCTCTCTAAAAATAAATAAATAAAATCTTTAAAGAAAGTAATACAAGGTTTCTTCTAGCTATAAATTTCAGATGTACAGTTAAAAATAATATAAGCAAGGGTTCCAGAAGTTCAAGATTTAAAAGTTCCAACTTAATAAAATTTAAAAATTAGAGTTGTTTTTTAATTAGATAATCTCTTAGTGATATTGTGTAGAAAGTCCTATGTAGTGATGCATTTAAGACCTTAGACAAAAGCTACAAGGTTTCAAAAAGCCACTTCTATATTTTGTAGTATGTAAGCCATTAATTAGCATTATTTAGGAACTGGCATAGAAATGGCAATACCTTAAGAAAAAGGGGACACTGATATTGTGCTTGAGGACATGCTGACCAGAACCAGTCAGGTAACGGACCCGCTTTGGCAGTTGATACAAAGTAACCAAGGGCCAATGGTTGCTGAAGAATATTAGTTACTTCATCATGAGACTCTGTTGAAAGTAGCCGATCAGTACCTTGACCCTTAAAAAGACAAAATTAAAAGTGTGTTAGTTCATATGATATATCTAGACACTCAGTGTAAATACAGAATGGTTGATGGAAATCAGTCTCATAATATTGTCACTTCAATCTTTAAAAATACTGAAGGATATTAAAAAAAATTCTCTGTACTTAGTAAGAATATCATAATTAGTAATAGCATTAAAAGAATGAGTTTTAACAGTTGCATAAGGAAATAAAATGCCAGCTGCTTAATAAGTTTGTATTATTATGCCAAGCCCATGTTCTGTGTGCATAAATCTTTGTAGCTGACTGAAAAATACAAAACAGTCAATGAAATTTCTAAATTATTTCCTAAAACTCCCTAAACCACAGGTGGCAAACACAAGGCCCGCAGGCCGAATCAGGCCCTCCACCTTGTTTTATCCAGCCTGGCACCTTGTTTCTACCCAGCGGCACCAAGTTCCTTGACCCTAGTTAAGGAGTAGTTACATTTATACAGTCCTAAAAGTACATTCAACCCTTTGAAGGCAACTGCGAGGCTGATGTGGCCCCCAGTGAAAATGAGTTTGACACCCCTGCCCTAAACTAATTCCTGACCATCACACCCCCACCTAAAAGGTGGATTAAAATTTAGCTTTGTTCATCTAGCACTACCTATAAAATGCAACTAATGTTTTGGAAAGTATTATAACAGCATAAAGGGGCAATTATTAAGTGATGTTCATATCCTTTGAATTAGTCAATGTACTTTTTAGTATTTATTTTAAGGAAACACATAAAAAGGAAAATGCATGAAGATGTTCATTGTAACATTACCTATTACAAAAAATAAATAAATAAATGTCCAACATTCTGGGAATGATACAACAAATTATGCTAAAAAAAAAAAATGCAGTGCAAAAAAACAAACAAAAAGCTGATTATACTTACTGAAAGCTACAATATAAATACATGTGGAAGGTAATTTACTAAAAGTAAAAATGGTTTTATTAAAGTGGTGAGATTATTGGTGCTTTTCCTCATATTTTTTCCCAATAATCTCTTTTTTTTCAGTTAAAAAAAGAAAGAAAAGGAAAGCATGCAAGGTAAGAATGGACAAAGACTCTTCCTTATTTTAAAAAGCCAGGTTCTAAACATATACATACTAAAATAGTCAAATAACCACTATATATAATTTCACTCAAATAAAAATGTTATTCAGATGAAGTCCAATTAGTTTCAAGTTCAAACAGAAAGAGAAAACAGCCTGCTTCCATAACTGCTAAAAATAAAAAGGGGCTAGGGGACAGGGTGGTCAGTATTTTTTCTGTTCTTACGAGAAAATCAGTGTTTCTATTATGTTCCTTGTCACTGCCCTGACATGAACGGCAGCTCTTAGAGCAATACACTGATTATCAGACAACCCGATCCTATACCTGAGTAGAAGCTATGGTGAAGTGGCAAGAAAAACACAAAAGAAGGATTAACACCAAGTAGTGTAGAGGAAGTCAGGGAAAGCAGAGCCGCAGAGACCCTCTTGATGTATAATTCAAAGTACTCATGTCAAAAGGCAGAAATGTATGAATGCACTGTTAATCTAACTATCTGCTGATTTCCAAGGGAAAAACAGTGCTCTATTTCATGGATCAATTCATTACTAAGTTAATGAATGACATTTAGATAAACTGAACTTTTATAAGGGGGTTACCTTGCCAGCATCACCTCCATGGGGGTAATGAGATCCTGGAGAATGTACAGGAGACCCCGTTGGAGATGCAGGAAGAATATTAATGATATCAGGGTCAAGATCATCTGCTGTGTCTAACAAATCAAAGAGACCCATTCCATCTGCTATAGGATAAAGAAAAAAATATTAAATATTCCATTTTTCATCTCACGGTTACTTATAGGAGAGAGTTAAAATTAACTTAACCAACATCTATGGAATGCCTGCTATGTGCCAAGTACTGTGCCAGGAGCCGTGTAAATAATTACGCATAAAACATAATTATGCATAAATAAGCATGTGGAGTCTGAATAATGCTCCCTAGCCCCTACAATGATAGTCTGTGTCCTAATCCCAGGAATCTGTGAATATGTTACCACAAAAAACTTTGCAGATATGATCAAGCTAAGGATCTTGAAAGGGGGAGATAATTCTGGCTTATCCAGGTGGTCCAATGTAATCACCTCATAAGAGGAAGGAGGGCAGTAGGTTTAGAGTCAGTGAAAAAGATGTGCCAATACTATAATGTTGGTGAAGATGGAAAAACAGGCCATGAGCAAGAGATGGATACAGCTGGCAAAGGCAAGGAAACAAACTGTCCCTTTCTCCAGAAAGAAGCAACCCTGCACTCTTTGACGTTAGCCCAGTAAGACTTCTGACGTCCAGAACTGCAAGACAATAAAGTGTGTGTTATTTTAAGCCACTAAGTATGTCGTAATTTCTTAGAGCAGCAATTGGAAACTAGGACAAAGCAAACACAGTATGCTCGAAATGAAAATGTATTTAAAATAAGACTATTCCATGACTAATACACTCAATCCACTGAGCCACACCAGCCAGGGCACATTGTCTTTTAAAGTAAGTAAATGTTTATGAGGTAATTCATAGTTCTGATATCAGTAAGATAGAAGAATGATTATATTAGTTTCCTGTTGCTGCTTTAACAAATTATCATAAACCTGTTGACTTAAAACATTACACATTTGTTTTTTTACTGTTTTAGGGTCCAGAAGTCCAAAACCAGTTTTGTTGGGCTGAAATCAAAGTGCTGGTCATTAGGCCAAAATCAAGAAGCCAGCAGGGCTATGCACCTTCTAGAGGATTCCGAGGGTAATCTGTTTCCTTGTCTTTCCATCACCTAGAATTGTATTGCTTGGCTTATGGCCCCTTCCTCCATCTTCAAAGGTAGCAGTGTAACCATTGTTTTCCTGACTTTGCTTCTCTCTGTTTTCACCATCTGGCCTTCCTCTTTTACGTAGAGTCAAACTTCCCTCTTATAAAGAAACATGTATTGCATTTAGGGCTGAACTGCATGACGCTGGATAATCTCTCCATCTCAAGATCCTTAATTTAATCACATCTGCAGGGTTTTTTTGTTTTGTTTTTGCCGTTTAAGGAAACATTCACAGGTTTCAGGGACATTCACAAGACATGGATATGTTTTGGGAGGCATTAATCAGCCTACAATCAGCCATAATTATTAAGACTTATTTTATATATGTAAACCTTTAAATAATTCACCTACCATTGTTGGGATTGAAAGCTAAATCCAAATTTTCGGTGGTATAAGTAGCTGAAGCTACTTGCACAGAAGCTGAAGTAGGGAACACAAGTATATGAGTACATGATGTATCCTGCGGGGTATTTAGCTGAGACGTCTGCATGTTTAGAGTGGTGCTTCTTCCAAATACAGAACCAGTTGACACAGAATCTGAAAAGAAAATGAAAGGTATTTTTCTTTTAATAAATGAAGAATCAATTTAACATAGTATTTAGAAATTTAAGTGCTAAAGAATTAACATAGCTAACCTGGCATAATAACAAAAGAGCCCTGGGGTTCCAATGCTACCAAGCAAGCACTGAGAATGCTGGGAGAGTCTGCAGCAGAGATACCACACATTCTACACATGTCTTTGAGTCTTTTGCTTAGAGACTGCAAGTTTCGACGACTCAGCAAACAGCTCCAATCTGTGGGTATCAACAATAAAAAAAAATATCCAAAGAAACATCATTATTAACACCCTATAGAACCAAAGTTAAAACAAAGGGGTCTCATCATTAAGCCAAAAGTGTCTATTTGTGATATTAACATTCTTTATCACCCTAGCTTTAATGTACATCAGTATCAATTAGTATCTGTTGAATAAAGGATGAGTTGAATAATAAACAAAAAAGGAAGGGAATGAAAAATGAGAAAAAAGAATAGTAATAATGACACTGATATTAAAGTTGTAATATTATAAAATGTACTTTTGAAATTTGAATTAACCTATTTGGCCTACACATCTGTGGTTCCTCTTTAAAAATAAAAATCCATTAACAGAAAAAGTTTTTATAACCTATGCGTTTTATTTAATGTACCCAGATGTGGCCTGAACAGTGTTATGAATTAACATAAAACAGAGATTTAAGTATTAAATAATAAAAGCACAATTTTACCTTTTAATTCTCCATGACCAATCCTTCCTAGACGGCCAATTACAACTCTCCATGGTAATGAACTCATTTGTACAAGTCCTAAGCACCATTCCCAAAGTTTCTGTAGACCAAATCTTCTAGCAGATCCTTTTTTCCTACGAGCCCTATTGTATAAAATAGAGACTGTGATCAATATTTCTAAAATTCAAATGACATTTCCAAAGAGCTCAAATTGATGAAAAACTGGTCCCTTAATTTTAATGCTTCAAAATTTTTACACAAGCCCTAAGCAAGAATGCATGTAAAATCCTAGGGTGGGGGTAGGATGCGGGGAATGCTAGTTTGTGGAGTTTTTTAAAACATGCATTAAAATGTACATTTAACTCTGAATGAAAAATTGTCCATGAACCAACAAAATTCACCTGAAATACTGCTCTACACCAGAGATTGGCAAAATTTTTCTTTAAAAGGCCAACATTTTAAGTTTTGTAAGCCATCCAGATTGTACTGTAACAATCAAACTCTTGCTACTGCAGCATGAAAGCAGCCCTACATAGTACTTAAATGAGTGTGGCCATTTGGTCCACAGGTTATACAGTTTGCCAACCCTTGCTCTAGACTTTAAGTTGACGAATATCAAAAATAAAACCCCACTTCTCAGACCAAAACACATTGTTGTGTTTTCTGCATGCATGTCCTTTATTAGGCAAGTATGTAACTAAGTACTCTGGCTGAACAATAGCTACCATTGAATATTCACTATGTATCAAGAATTAAGCCCAATTTACATGTAATACCTCATTTCATCCTAACAACCCTGAGACATAAAATTATCTTCCCAATTCTGCAGGGAAGCTATACCTCAGCTGGTTCAAGATCACACAGCAAGTGGCAGAGCTGGGATTTGAAACCAGGTCTCTATGACTATAGAGTTGGACCTCTTTCTTAACCAATCTACAACTTCTACTTTCCATAAAATGGCAACACTATTCTTGTATTAGAAAGGTGGCACTAGTCTTTCTCTACTCTCTTATCCTTCACAGATAAGCATACTCGCTCCAAAAGCTTACCATATTTTGCAGTATATAATGAGCACTTTTTTGGCCAAATTTTTGATGGAAAAGCAAGGATGCACATTATATGTGGGTAGTATAATTCCGTGTGTGTGTGTCATATATATATATGTTTTTAATTCTTTTATTTATGCTTATGCATTAAAAGTGTAGCTCTAGAAAGCAATAATGATATCTGTATGCAAAATAATACCCTGGATACAGTAATCAGTTTTATATACAAATAAAAAATTGAATTAAAAAATTTAAACAAAAGATTTTTTTCTCTGAAAGTTTGGGCCAAAAATGTGGGTGTGCATTATATACAAGAGTGTATTATACATGGCAAAATATGGTAATTAGTACAGCCATCCCATTTTAAAACATGAAAATTGTGTCAAGGAAATGTATAATGTACTGCTTTAAGGTTTATACAATAATAAATCTTTATAACCAAAAATATAAAATTGATATTTCTATATTGTGATTTTTCTTAAATATTTCTATACATAACCAATTTTGGAACTTAAAAGAACAGAACCTTTATATAATAAAAGTAAAGGGTAGTACCAAATCTTGAAAGTAAAAATTACTGCAAGTACATGCTTTTCAAGATCTCTTAGGTGGTGTTCACTAGCTTTGAAACATGTTACTAGAAATGTATATTAATTGATAACATGAGGCCCTCTGTTGTGACCAATTAAGTTACAGCCTTCATAAGTAAATGGCCATGATATCTAATTACTACTGAGAATTCTAAAAAGAAAGTCACCATTTTCAGAAGACACTCTGGCATTTAAATGGTAAAATTTTCAGTCCACAATTTTAGTAAAAGAAGTTAACTCAGTTCATTTAGGGACTATATCTTAGACAGAATATGAAAAAAGTAAATCTTCTACAGTGCTTTACTAGATTTTTTTTTTTTTAATTGCAGAGGGCTTTTTAGTTTCATGTTTCAAAAAATTTTCAGGCTAAAATCTTTGCTTCAAGCCTATGACAAGAAATTTAGGATCTTCATCTCTTTTGTCTGTGCAACAGATTAATCAAAATTACTTAAAAGGTATTTTATTGATTATGGTATTACAGTTGTCCCAATTTTTCCTCCTTTGCCCCTCTCTACCCAGTACCCCTCACTCCCTCAGGCAATCCCCACACCATTGTTCATGTCCCTGTGTCATGCTTTTAAGTTCTTTGGCTCCTCCATTTCCTATGCTGTACTTTACATCCCCATGGCTCTTCTGTAACTACCTATTTCTACTTCTTAACCCCCTCACCTCTTCATCCATTCTCCCACACCCCTCTCCCATCTGGCAACCATCAAAACACTCTCCATATCCATGATTCTGTCTCTGTTGTTCATTTGCTTAGTTTCTGTTTTAGTTTCAATTGTTGATAGATATGCATTTATTGCCATTTTATTGTTCATAGTTTTGATCTTTTTATTAAGGAAGTCCCTTTAACATTTCATATAATAATGGCTTGGTGGTGATAAAATCCTTTCATTTTTTCTTGTCTGGGAAGCTCTTTATCTGCCCTTCAATTCTAAATACCTTTGCCGGGGTAGGGCAATCTTGGCTGTAGTTCCCCGCTTTTCCTGACTTTGAAAATTTTTTGACAATCACTTTTAGCCTGCAAAGTTTCTTTTGATAAATCAGCTGACACTCCTATGGGAACTCCCATGTAGGTAACTACCTGCTTCTCTCTTGCTGCTTTTAAGATTCTCTTTAACCTTTGGAATTTTTATTAGTATGTATCTTGGAGTGGGCCTCTTTGAAACTCTCATTTGGGACTCTATGTGTCTGGGACTTGTATGTCTATTGCCTTCACCAAAGTAGAGAAATTTTATTATTTTTTCAAATAGATTTCCAATTTCTTGCTCTTTCTCTTCTCCTTCTGGCACCCCCATGATGTGAATGGTGGAATGCTTGAAGTTGTCCAAGAGGTTGCTTACACTATACTCGTTTTTTTGGATTCTTTTTTCTTCTTGTTCTGATTGGTTGTTTTGACTTCCTTATGTTCCAAATCATTGATTTCTCAGCTTCATCCACTCTACTGTTGTTTCCCTATAAATTGTCCTTTATTTTAATTAGTGTATCCTTTGCTTCTTACTGGAAGTGGTTTTTTTTTTTTGCTGTTGAGGTACTCACTAAGTTCATTGAGCACCCTTATAACCAGTGCTTGAACTCTGTATCTGATAAGATTGCTCATCTCCATTTCATTTAGCTCTTTTTCTGGAGTTTTGATCTGTTCTTTCATTTGGGCCATGTTTCTTTGTCTCCTCATTTTGGCAGCTTTCCTGTGTTTGTTTCTATGTATTAGGTAGAGCTGCTATGACTCCCTTTCTTGGTAGCATGGCCTAATGTAGTAGGTGTCCTGTAAGGTCCAGTGGCATATCACCTAGGCTGGGTAACTCAATGTGCACCCTTTGTGTGGGCTGAGTACACCTCCTCTTGTAGCTGAGCCTTGACTGCTGTTGGTAGATCAATAGGAGGGATTTACCCAAGCCAGTCAGCTGCAAGGATGGCTATGACCACTGACCACCACCCTCTGCCCTCCAATGAAACATCAGCTATGCAGGGGCAGGATGGTGTGGTCTATAGCTGCCCACTGGGTGCACAGGCTCTGGTGTTTCTTGGGTGGTGCCGGCCAAGGTTAGCCCCCGTCTGTGTTCTGCGCAGGGCCACCCTGCATGAGTTATAAAGCTTTAAGAGATGGCTACTACTTGTGCTGGGCTTGGGGCCACTTAGCAAGAGCTACCCTGGTGGGGGCTTTCTGAGGCAGCTGTTGCTTCTTTGGTAGGATTTAGGAAGTTGTGAAGTATGAGCCTAGATCAGCCATTCATATGGAAAAGTCACACAGTTAATAGTTTGAGTTGGCTTGTAATTGGGTGGGACAAAGTCTCAGGAGATCTCCAGGGCAGGGCAAATATGTTAGCCAGGTTGATGGTGTCTCAGATATGGCACCCACCTGCCAGCTCTATGGCTCTGTGGGTAAATGCCTCATAAAAGGGACAATGGCCTCTGCCTGCCCTTTTTCTAGGAGAAAGCTGTCCCCCAGTTTCTGACTTGACACCAGACATTTCAGTTCCTCCCCGTATGCCACTGGTGCCTTTCAAGCTGCTACCCTGGTGCTGAAGCTCAGAGGAAGTGAATCTGAGTTAATCCACGTGTGGGTTCTTTGTAGGAAACTGCTTGGGACACTAGAAGTTTTCTGTACCAACTTAATCTCTGCTATTTTTTGCAGCCAGAAGTTATGGGGACTCATCTTCCTGGTACTGGAACCCGTGGTTGGGAGGCCTGATGTGGGGTTGGGACTCCTCACTCACATGTGAGTGAGGATTTTTATCCACCACATGTGGATGTGGGACCAGCCCATTCCGCATCTCCACCCCTCCTACCAGTCTGGATGGATGTGGTTTCTTTACTTCCATAGTTGTCAGACTTCCATTCAGCTCAATTTCTGACGGTTCTGAGTGATGGTTCTGTACTTTAGTTGTAATTTTGATGTAGTTGTGCAAGGAGCTGTATTTACCTATGCCACCACCTTGACCAAAAGTCTCAATCAAAATTAGTTTTAATTCTCTTGATTATACAATATAAATATTTACTACAAAACAGTGAGAATACCCACAATCCAAAAACTTAATATTTTAATGTACATGACTTTCAAAAGTTTTCTATTCATTAAAAATAAAATGTGATTGTGTATGAATTTTTTAAAATGGGATGAGATAATGATACATTTAAAGAAATATAAGTACCTATTTGGAACATCGATGTTAATGATACAAGTTTCTAAAAGTTCTCCATATAGATCTGTGCAAGAAGCAAGAATCCATCTTTGATCATGTGATAAACAGTACCCCACAAAAAGAACATTATATTTCTGTCCGGCTTCTCCAAATGTTTCCCCTAGCTCTGTCTGTTTATCCTTCACTGGAGCCAGAATAAAAGGAGGTGTATAAAGGCGAATACACTCTGGTCTCTATAAAACAAAAAAATAAGATATTATGGTATACACAATCATACTGAAAATGTGATACATTCTCTCTACCCAATTGAAAAATAATTGGAAACTGAGAGCTAAACAGATAACTGCATTTAGTTTTGTATAAAATGTACAGTTTTTTAATAACTCTGATCATGGGACACATACTTACATCAGGACTTTTAAGAGCAATTTCCATGGCTAAACCTGGACCAAACCCAGTCAATGTTTTCACATTGGTAGATGTTGGAAGGGGTCTCCGACACTGGGTAAAGACCGAAAAAGCCAGGGATTTTAAATGCTGGGTATAGATTTGTCTATCTTCATGCTTCACAGGTTGCAACAGGTACTGACAAGGAACAATCTAAGAATTATAGGCAAATATTACAAATGTTAAATTTCTAACAAGATAATTAAAAAGGACCATGGGTATAAAACTCTAAAATCTTTACAGAAAATTTAAACAAAACCAAATTAAAATGATAAGCTAAGAATTCTATAGGATTTTAACAGTAAATTTTACCAACAGGCTATGTAAAAACCTTTAAAAATTTCTACAAAGCATTATATTTATACTGCTATTAACTACTCCTGTTAAGAGTTTATAAAGCCATAATTCAAGATCTCTGCAAATAACTTAATATAGTTAAATTCTTTCTACTTTTATTTGCAACCTGTCTTATTTAGAACTCTAGCTTATGTAAGTCCATACTGTACTTTTGTATTTAAGTTTATGAATTTAAAAACTAGTTTATAAAGGTGACACAGGAGAAACATTAATGTACTTATTGCAATCTTTGCTTTCCATTAGTATGGTGGTTCCTTTTACTTTCCATTACTATGGTGGTATAATTGCAAAGTCTATCTTTTATAAGCTCTCTAAAATTTCTAGTATAATATCACTTAAAATAAAATCAATATACTAGAACTTGGCTTTTAGAAAATCATTTTAGACACAGACTAGTATCTCTGAAACTTCTGTCAAAATCCAACTGTTTTACATAAATTTTATCTGCAACATTTATCATTCTTACCTGTACAGAAACAATATTCTTCATATGAGGAGGAAGAGTCTGGACCATTTCTAAAAAGCATCGAAGTAGCCCCAGAGTCCATACGTTAGAAGAATTAGTGCTCTCATCTTTATTTTCATATGTAAAAGGATCAATTATATAAACGACAACCGCAGGTGGGTACGTGATTGCATGTGAGTCACCATCTGTGGGGATACCCACTTTATCCCGATCCATCGTGCTAAAGTTCAAGGTAGAAATAAGATAGTTAAGAAAAAAGTTACACTATAACCAGAGACATTGAAGTTAAGAACAATCTAACAATAGCCAGAGGGGAGTGGGGAGGGGACAGTGGGGAGAGGGGTTTACAGGAACTACTATAAAGGACACATGGACAAAATCAAGGGGGAGGGTGGAGGTGGGGGAGGTAAGTGGGTTCAGCTGGGGTGGGGTGGAGGGATGGGGAGAAAATGCAGACAACTATAATTGAATAACAAGAAAAATTAAAAAAATAAAAAATAAAAACAATGAAAAACATGATTACAATTTAAAAAAAAGAAAAAAGTTATACTATATCTTTCTTGGGTAGGATCAAAGAAGGTTCTTAATACCTCATCCCCTCCCTTTCAGAGAGCCTTTCTAAAAATGAAGGACATCTCTTTCTCTTCATAAACACTATATGTACAATTTCATGGTGTACAAAGATTTTTGTGTTGAGGTCTTGCATTAAAAAAAAAAAAGAATTCTTTAAAACCATAGAGTATGAGAATATTAGAGCTTAGTGCTTTGGTGATAAAGATGGGTTAAATGGGCTGCCCAAATCACAAAGCTGGCTAGAAGCAGAGCTAGTCTAGAAAGAAATCAAGTTGCCAAACTTAGTCAATGTTCCACTACATTTTTAGCTATACACATTCATTTGATACTTAGTAACTTCAAAGTGAGTAAGATTCATTCTTAGATGGTAATATTTTGGAGAACCAAGATGGCAGCGTAGGTAGACACACTGCGCCTCCTCGCACAACCAGAACTGACATAAAATCGAACGGCAAGGAAGTCTGACACCAAGGAAATAAAAAATAAACATTCATCCAGACCGGTAGGAGGGGCGGAGACGGGCAGCCGGGGCGCAGAGGACTCGCATGGCCGTGGCAGGACCGAGACTGGCGGAGTGTGGGATGAACGGGGCAGGCAGTCTGACCACTAGCAGACCCTGCGGCCCCACATTCACACACGGATAAACCGAGAGGGCTGGACTCAGAGTGGCGGAAAACGGGGCAGGCAGAGCTGCGGGTAGCACCCCAAGGCCCCATATTCGTGCACAGATAAACCGGACAAACGGCGGGGAGCGAAGCAGACCGCATAACCCAGGGCTCCAGCTCGGGGAAATAAAGCCTCAAACCTCTGATTGAAAATGCCCGTGGGGGTTGGGGCGGCAGGAGAGACTCCCAGCCTCACAGGAGAGGTCGTTGGAGAGACCCACAGGGGCCTAGGGCGTGCACAAGCCCACCCACTCGGGAACCAGCACCAGAGGGGCACAGTTTGATTGTGGATAGCAGAGGGAGTGACTGAAATCCGTGGAGAGTGGAGTGGGTGCCATTGCTCCCTCTCAGCCCCTCCCCCACATACAGCATCACAGCGCAGCAACCTGCCTTACCCCGCCCCCGTGAACACCTAAGTCTCCGCCCTTTAAAGTAACAGATGCGCCAAGACAAAAAAAAAAAAAAGTGGCCCAAATGACAGAACACTTCAAAGCTCCAGAAAAAACACAACTAAGCGAGGAAGAGATAGCCAACCTATCGGATGCACAGTTCAAAACACTGGTTATTAAGACGCTCACAGAATTGGTTGAATTTGTTCGAAAACCAGATGAAAAAATGAAGCCTATGCTAAGAGAAACAAAGGAAAATGTACAGGGAACCAATAGTGATGAGAAGGAAACTGGGACTCAAATCAACGGTGTGGACCAGAAGGAAGAAAGAAACATCCAACCAGAAAAGAATGAAGAAACAAGAATTCGGAAAAATGAGGAGAGGCTTAGGAACCTCCAGGACATCTTGAAACGTTCCAACATCCGAATTATAGGGGTGCCAGAAGGAGAAGAGGAAGAACAAAAAATGGAAAACTTATTTGAACAAATAATGAAGGAGAACTTCCCTCATCTGGCAAAGGAAATAGACTTCCAGGAAGTCCAGGAAGCTCAGAGAGTCCCAAAGAAGCTGGACCCAAGGAGGAACACACCAAGGCACATCATAATTACATTACCCAAGATGAAACAGAAGGAGAGGATCTTAGAAGCAGCAAGAGAAAAGGACACAGTTACCTACAAAGGAGTTCCCATAAAACTGTCAGCTGATTTCTCCAAAGAGACCTTATAGGCAAGAAGGGGCTGGCAAGAAGTATTCCAAGTCATGAAAGGCAAGGACCTACATCCAAGATTACTGTATCCAGCAAAGCTATCATTTAGAATGGAAGGGAAGATAAAGTGCTTCTCAGATAAGGTCAAGTTAAAGGAGTTCATCATCACCAAGCCCTTATTATATGAAATGTTAAAGGGAGTTACCTAAGAAAAAGAAGATAAAAAATATGAACAGTAAAAATGACGGCAAACTCACAGTTATTAACGACCACACCTAAAACAAAAACAAGAGCAAACTAGGCAAACAACTAGAACAGGAAGAGAACCATAGAGATGAAGATCACATGGAGGGTTGTCAATAGGTGAGTGGGAGGGGGAGAAGGGGGGAAAGGTACAGAGAATAAGTAGCATAGATGATAGGTGGAAAATAGACAGGGGGAGGGTAAGAATAGTGTAGGAAATGTAGAAGCCAAAGAACTTATAAGTATGATCCATGGACATGAACTATAGGGGGGGAATTTGGGAGGGAGGGGGTGGGCAGGATGGAGTGGAGTGAGGGGGGCGGGAAATGGGACAACTGTAATAGCATAATCAATAAATATATTTTTTAAAAATGTAAAAAAAAAATGGTAATATATTTTTTTAAGATAAGATTTTATTTATTTTAGAGAAAGGGGAAGGGAAGGCGAAAGAGAGGAAGAGAAACATGGATGATGTGCGAGAGATACTTCGATCAATTGCCTCTCACACGGCCCCAACTAGGGACCTGGCCTGCAACCCAGGTATGTGCCCTGACTAGGAATTGAACCGGTGACCTTTCAGTTTGCAGGCTGGCACTCAATCCACTGAGCCATACCAGCCAGGGCATAATGGTGATATGATTTTTTTAAAACTTCAAATATATTGAGATATTCAAGATGAATGGATCAATATGGGTAATTAATAGTTCGTTTTTACTCACACAAACGAGTGTAACTTTGAGCAAAACTGCATCCAGGTAGCTGAAAGATATAATCATGCTCAGGCTAACCTAACCTATAAATCAAAAGGGAAGCTCACTCAAAACCTTCTTCATTAAAGGAATAAAGAGAGCCGCAATCATCTTTGTTGACATAATTAACTCAAGCATGTGGAAGCATTGTATGTAAAGCACCTAATGTGCTTTATATCTTATTTTTCTCACTTTATAGATAAGGAAACAGGCTCAGAATGGTGAGATAACTTTCCCAAAGTCACAAAGTTAGTAAATGGCAGAGCTGATATTTAAATTTTGGTATGACTCTAAGCCTATGACAGACTGGTTGAATAATGACTTTCTAAATCACAGGAGTGATTTGCATAGGCAAATCTACTTGACAGTTGTGTCACAGAGCAGATTCAAATATCATAGGATAATTGGACTGAATGGCTTTGAAGATCTTAATTCCCAGCCTGAGATTCTAGGATTCTGTGATAAAGACTTAATGAAGAATCTTCATTATAATTTGTACATAAAATACTGAACATAACAAAAACAAAATTTCAAGGATGGGACCAGAAAGTTCTTTTTGTTCATTCACAATGACTTTCCTATTCAGACAAAAAGCATCATATACTTATATTTCTGCAGAATTAGTGCATTTAAAAGTACCTTTCAGATACATCAGGATGTGGCTGAGTGGGAAGAGAAGATGACTCTCCAGAAACCCCAGCAGTCTGTAGAGCTGATGACTGTTGCCCTCCTAGCTGGCCATTCTGAACTGTACTCGTTTGCGTAGACATGGATCCTGCAGCACTACTGTTCATACTGCCAAAGGGTGGAAATGAAGGTAGTTTATTTGATGATACTCCACTACTCAAGTTGGAGGATGATGAAGATGAAGTTGAAGTTGTGGTCAAAGTTGAATTAGCTGTGGCAACTGAAGAAGACATGGTAACACCTGAAGTCATTGTCATAGTACTGCTCGCTGAAGACGTTAGGGTGGCAGATGGAGTATTAGCATTTCCAGGATTTGTCATCTGAGGTGGAGGAATCAAAGACTGACTTGTAGGGGCAACAAAATTTGGCTGGGACAGTAGAGAGCTGTCCAATGGCTGGGAAGCAAGATAAGGACCTAAAGATAATAAAAACAGGCAGGGTATTTAATTCTTTATTTTACTGATTGGCTCTTCATTTACTCAACTACATGAATAATAATATGTAGTTGATGCTTTTTGGTAATTACACTCCCTAAGTTGCTGGTTAAGAGTGTAGCACATACTAACTTTCTATTTTGCTAGAAACTGAAGAAACAAATTTTAAATGGAATTGAAAGATAAACCAGCATTTTCATGCAAAATAAATGGCTTCCAAGAACGAATAATAAAATTCTATTTCCTAGGCATAATTAAATGTAAAGAACAGTATCTAGCAAATTTTTATCAAACAATTCAAAGAGTTCCTAAATCACAAGTTAATAAATATTGACTACACTGGGAGCTGATTAAACACAGGGTCCAGCACAAATAACGCCCCTTTTTAATTACAAAATCATAAGCACGTAATTCTGTAACATAACAATATTACACGCAAGCATTACATATGACATTTTAGGTGAAATGTTCAAATTAAAACTATAAATTATTATACCCATATAATTACCCTACCAACCACACTCAAGCAGGCATTACTTCTGTTGGACCTTATATAAAAAATGTCATCATGAGTTTCAAATTAGAGGAATGTCTAAGGAGATTCAATATTTTGGTTCTGTGTCTCTTTGGATTAAGCCTAAAGTCCATTGATATTTAATTCAAGAGCATTAAAAACAACTCTTAAATAGCTGTCATATTCTTAGTTCCAACAAAGAACTGTTTCTTCGTGTTACAGAAGTAACTACTACAAGTCATTTTATCTCTAAACCATTAACAAGTCAAGAATCTTAATAAACTTAAATAAAAACACAAATTCTTCAGATCCTACAGAAGCAACAGAAAATTATTTATAATCCATAATTTCCTTCTGCCTGATGGGATCCCTATTGCAGGGATCAGCAAACTTTTTCTATAAAGGGTCAGAAAGTAATACTTTAGGCTTTGTGGGTCACAGTCTCTGTCACAACTAGTCAGATCTGATCTTGTAGTACAAAAGCAGCCAAAGACAATATAAATGAGCATAGCTGTGTTCCATTAAAATCTTATTTACAAAAACAGCTGGTGGACTGGGCTATACTTTGCTAACTCTAGCCTCATGTAGTAAATGCAAATCCAATACCTAGGTCATATCTGCAGACTTGTGCATAGAGCTTGAGTTTAGAAAATGCTTCATTGTTACCATCAGCTGCCTGGGAGAACCATTCTGCTACCAACTTTTCTGACAGTTTCTTTGATGCAGTAGATCCAACTCTCATGATCCCATCTGTCAATAGTCGAGAAACAGGTCTATGTTGACCTAATCGACAGGACTACAAATACACACAAAGAAAGCAGAATTAGTGAAATTAGTAGTTGACTGCACATGATAAAATAAAGCACTTATTTAAAATAAGCTTTATCACACATAATTAACATTTGGGATAAAAATATTAAGGGTGAGATGGTATCACAGGTCTTTTCCCTTTTTACCTTAGAAAGCCATCAAACTTCTTTTAAAATTAAACTATCTCCAATGAAATAAAATACCTAGATAATAATAATGGCACTAGAACCATGTGATTTGAATAATGAAAACTTGAAGAATACAAAAATAAGTGAGCATAAAAATGCAGTCATTTAAAGCTGTTCATCTATCCCAAGTCATGCATATAAATACATATACCCTTAGACAAAATCAAAATAAAAATTGATATATAAATACACAATGTATTTGCCAGTTCCCCCTCCAATTCAGTGGGGTACTGATGTTTGTTGTAAGAAATACACTAGCAAATAAGTTGGCCATAATGGATTAAGAAAATGTAGACAGGATTTCTTTCCTGTAAGACTTTCAAAGGCTCTAAAAATCTAATATGAAGAGTGAATCTCTATAAGGTAATGTAATAATGCACAATGCTTCCTCAAACCTATGTAACTATGGAACTTTTTTCTAGGAAGATGTTGTAGTACTAGTGGTCCAAACAACAGTCTTTGGGAAATGCTTATTTCTACAAACACAATACAGATAACCTTGTAATTAAGTACATTTATAAAAACATTTATAAGTTGTTTAACCAGCACAAACTAACAATTCAGACTGTGAAAGAAATTAAATTTTAAAGACTGGATTTCCAATCATTTATATAGGAAAAGGAAGGTATAATGATTAAGACTTTATGTCCCATAGCACTTTAAATTTGTAATCACTGCACTCAGTGATGGCTATATAACATGAGAATTATAACTTAAAAGATTAGTCAAGAATTTCAGAAAAGAAAGAGATCTTATACAGAGCTAGCATTGCTTTATTTTATATATGAGGAAACTGAGGCCTAGTGGTGGTACCTGAGGTCCTAGAAAATCAGCACTAGAATTTTTATAAATGTAATTTCCTTGGTTTTTAACAATACTACCTTTTATTTTAGAAAAAAAATTACCTTATACGGGACATATATGCTCTCAACACCCCCCACGACCACCAATATGGCAATTACCACCATGACCCACAGCACATGCATCTAACAAAGGATCTGGGTCAAATGCTGTAAAGAAAGCAACTGGCTAGTATAAAAAGTAAACATCTGACATCAAAGAACTTGATGTCATTACTATTCTGTCCAATCAACTGAATTGCCCAGTAATTTATACATAAACATAAAAATAAGGTAGTTTTAAAATGTCACCACTTTTTAAACACCTACCTCATATATTGCAGTAAGATCTCTAAAAAAGCTTTTGGCTCCATTTAACAAGGCTTCATTTTCTGGACATAGTACAACGTATGCTATATCTCTTTGAGATCCATAGGGTTCCAGCATAAGTCTCTCCCAATAAGGGAGAGCAAATGGAGAAAGCACCAGAAAATCATAATCATAACTCAATAAAAATGTGGGGATTGGCAGTGGTTCTGGAGATTCATCAGTTCCTAAATAATAAAGATATATTTTAAGAAAACATTTAAATGCAGGACATGTCTTTATTTAAATGTCAAAAGTAACTGAAATCATTACTGGTACTAAAAATATTTTATTAAAGACAGAAATACTTAAGGCCAGTGATTGAGACTTTTCCAGTTAGGAATTTCCTAAATGTTCTTTAAAAAACCTTTGACTTATACCTTCATTTAAATGCAAAACACTAATTTGAATGAAAAAACTTAGAAGTTTAAAAGAACACATGGGAAGGGAGTTTTATTTTTAATAAATCTGGACAGGGGAAAACCTTTCTAAACTTAAATTTTGGTACAAAAAGAACAATAAACAGAGCCAAATGATTAACAACAAATTGGAAGAATGATTTGCAATGTATATGAAAAGCGATTAATATCCTTACCATATAAAAGGGAACTATAAATCCGTAAGAAAATGACCAAAACCCTAATAGAAAAATGGGTAAAGGATATGAACAAAGTTTACAGAAAGAGAAATACCTCTTACACATAAAAAAGATGCTCACTCCCATGACAAAGCAATTAAAAATAACAGCAAACAATTAGAACATTTATTATGTGCTAGGTACTATTCAACAATCTTTGTTTTTATTAACTCATTTAATCCTCACAAAAACCATATAAGGAAGATACTAATATTAATCTCATTTTAGAGATGAAAAAGCAGAATGGAAAAGTTAAGCAGCTTCTCCTGTATCATACCAAGAGTGGCAGAAGTGGGATTAGAAACCAGGAAATCTTTCCTCACAGTCTATACTATTCTACCTATCAAACTACAATGAAACAACCATTTTCACCTACCTACTCAGCACCCTACTGCCAAGGGTTTGAGGAAAGAGGCATTCTACTAGCAGGAGTTTATATTCATATTATAGAGGGTAATTTGGCAACATTAAAAATATTCACATGTGCTTTAAGCCAGGGATGTTTGAATTATAGAACAATAGTTGTAATGATAATGATGGAGACAATCTATGTGTCTATAAACAGTAGGCTGGTAAAAATAATACGTTTAAAGAACAATGGAATACATGCAGCCATTAAAAAAAAGGCCTCCATATGTACTGGTCAGTAACAACTCTGTGTGTGTGTGTTGTGTGTGTGCCTATTATTGTGGTCTTAAAAAGAACGTAAAAATACTATAATGAACCTCCATTTTTCACTCAATGTCAAGTTTTGTATGAGATAAAACTTATTTAGCCATTAATAAAGGAGAGAAAGGAAAATATGAGCAAATCTATCATTTCTGTACATAATGCATTCTAAAACCAGGCACAAAAGTCAGAGATTTCATTGTTAAGAACTATTACTCCAGATATATTTTAAAAAGCTTCAATTACATCCCATCTTTTAGAGCCAATCTTCAACAGTTAAACAGTTTTTAATGTTTTCTATTAGAGTTGACCATAAATCTGCTGTGATGCCACATTGAGAGTATTTATTTGCTATTCTTGTCACAACTAACAAATTTGTCTTTTTTTTTAAATGAGAAGAACATTTTTCCAAGATTTTATTTACTTACTTTTAGGAATAGGAGAAGGGAGGGAGAAAGAAAGGGAGAGAAACATCGCTGGGTGAGAGAAACATCAATTGGTTGCCCCTAGCTTGCTTCCAATGGGGCACCTGGCCCACAACCCAGGCATGTGCCCTGACTGGGAATTGAACCACAACCTTTTGGTTCACAGGCTGCTGCTCAATCCACTGAGCATCACCAGCCAGGGCTTGAGAGCTTTCATCGCTAGTACTATCTGCTCCCTTTTAACTCCATTTTTCATTCAATTCTGCACAATGATGAGTTACAACAAAAGTGGTGTTCAGTCTTTTTAAAATTTTGGCAGTACAATTCTTTCTACACAAAATATCATACTGGTCAGTCTAATATGTGAAAACAGATCTAATGTAGCTCTTCTCTGAAGTGGAGTGGAAAACCCAGCAAAGTGAATACTGGCAATGTTGAAAGTAAGAAAGGCTAGGATTGACCACACCATTTTCAGTCAAGTTTATGCCACAAATATATTTAAAGAAAACAACTGTGTTCATTCAAGTTGGGCACGGAAACTGATATAAAATTAGTCAATATACATATTCTTAATTACTTACCATAAGAGCCTCGGCCTGCCATTTTATGAAACTGTTGCCAAGTGAGAGGACCTTGAACCCCCCACGGCCTTACTGTTCTTTTCTTCTGAATAGCATCCTGAAGAACTGGCTGAAGAGATAGGAGCATTCGAAGTATATCCTGTGAGCACTGCATACTCACATCTACAACCATTAAAGGAATAGTAAGTAAGAATTGCTCTTGCTAACACAAAGAAATAAAATTTTAAGATAACAAGAAATACAGTTAGAGAAGAAGATTAAGCATCTGCTTGACCCATTTTATATATACAAAACTCTAAAAACTCCACCAAAAATTATTAGAAATAAGTAAAGGAACTTTTGCAAGGAACAAAAAATCAATATACAAAATGTGTTGCATTTCTATACTCTAACAACAAAAAATCAGAATGAGAAATTACGAAAACAATCCTACACACAATTGCAACAAAAACAAGAAAATACCTAGGAATAAATTTAACCAATAAGGTGATATACCTATATACTTAAAATTGTAAAACACTGTTGAAAGATATTGAAGACACACAAAAAATGGAAATCTATTTTGTGCTCATGGATTAAAAGAATTACCATTGTTAAAATGTCCATACTACCCAAGACAATCTATGATAAAAAGTAATACCTACCAAAATACCAATGGCATTTTCCACAAAAATAGAACAAACATAAATCATAAAATTTGCATGGAACTACCAAAGACCCCGAATAGCCAATGTCGTCCTTGGGGGGGGGGTGGCGGGGAGCCTGAGCACATCACACTCCTGATTTCAAACTATACTACAAAGCTAAGACACCAAACCATTATGCTGACAGAAAAACAGACACACGGATCAATGGAACATAGTCCAGAGCCCCAAAATAAACTGACACACGTGTACAACTAATTTAAGACAAAGGAGACAAGAACATATAATGCAGAAAAGTGCATTTCTTCAATAAATGGTACTGGGAAAACTGCCACATACAAAAGAATTAAGTTAGTCTACCATCTTAAACCATACACAAAAAATTAACTCAAAATGGATTAAAAACTTCAATGTAAGACCTGTAACCATTAAAATATACAGAAGAAAACATAGGCTGTAAGTTCCTTGACATCAATCTTAGTGATGTTTTGTGAATTTGACTCCAACAGCAAGAGAAACAAAAGCAAAAATAAACAAATGGGGCTACAAACTAAAAAGCTTCAGCACACCAAAAACAACCTCATCAACAAAAAATTAACAGGCAGCATACCTAAAGGGAAAAGATATTAACAAATAATACATCTGATAAGGGGTTAATAGCCAAGATATATAGAGAACTCATACATCTCAACAACAAAAATACAAACAACCTGATTAAAAAGTAGGCAGAGGCCCTGGCCGGGTGGTTCAGTTGTTTTGAGCGTTGTCCTGTGCACCAAAAGGTTGCAGGTTCCATCCTCAATGAAGGCACATACCTAGGTTGTGGGTTTGGTCCCCAGTTTGGGTTCATATGGGAGGCAACTGATCGTTGTTTCTCTTTCACATTGATGTTTCCCTCCCCACTCCCAAATCAATAAAAATATACTCAGGTAAGAATTTTTTTAAAAAGATTTTATTTATTTTTAGAGGGAGGGTAAGGGAGAGAGAAGGATAGAGATGTGCAAGAAAAACACTGATCGGTTACCTTTCAAACACACCCCCGACTGGGGACCTGGCCTGCAACCCAGGCAGGTGCCCTGACCGGGAATCGAACCTGTGACCTTTCAGCATGTGGGACAATACGTAAACCACTAAACCACACTGGTCAGGGCTCATCTATTCTTGATGACTCATTTTTTTCTTACACGTATCAGCAAGCCCCATAGGTTCCATTTCCTAAATATACCTAGAACCTACTATTTGTATTTGTTGCTTCCAATCTAGTCTAAGCTACCACCTTCCTTCTCCTGGACTACTGCAATTACCTCCTAACTGATCTGCTTCTACTCTCACCTTTACCACCCACAATACAATAGCAAACAGAACAAGGATCATGTAACTTCTCTGCTCAAAACTGTCCTACAGCTTCCCATCACTGTTAGAATAAACTATAAGGGCCCAACACATGACTTTGGTGCCTGGCCAACCCTTCAACTTCATCTCCTACCAGTCTCCCCATCATCCAATTCATTCCAGCAACACTGCCCCCTTACTGTTTCTCAAACATACCAAGCACACTACTCCCTCAGGGTCGTTGCCCTGCCTGAAACACTCCTCCCTTGGTCTGCCACATAGCTTATGTTCCCTTTCTTTATGTAGGCCTTTGCTCAAATGCTATACCTCAGTAATATCTTCTCTATCCATACATCTAAAATGTCACTTATTTTTTTGTTGTTTTTTAAGAGAGGAAGGTGGAGGGACGGAGAGAGAGAAAAGAGAGAAAGAAAAAACATCGATTGTTCGCCTTCTCATACACACCCAGTCAGGGCATCAAACCTGCAGCCTGGGTATGTGCCCTGACTGGGAATTAAACCTGCAACCTTTCGGTCTACAGGACAATGCTCCCATCAACTGAGCCACACTGACCAGGACACTCCTGTCTTTTTCCACTCCTTTACCTGTTTTTTCTTTAAAGCACCTGTCACTATCTGATATTATATAATTACCTATTTTATTTTGTCTTCTCACTAAGTTATAGGCTCAGAAGAGCAGGAAATATGTGGCCTGTCCAGAAAAAGTCCAGCCATTGTTAATATAACAAGAATAGTCTGTGCAATATCAATGTAACCTGGCAGCCAAGGAGAGTGGACTGGAATGTGCATGTGTGAACAATGATGACTTCACTGTACTAGTCAGTGGGGCCAACAGACACCATTGAGTGAGCATATGTACTGCGTGGCTATCACATTCAAAATGAGCAAGTAAAGCAATGAATCTGCGTCAAATTTTGCGTTAAGCTTGAACATTCCTTCATAGAAACTATTTAGATGATTCAGAAGGCTGCAACTATGGGCAACTGGTGATTGGCAACTTCATCAAAACAACATGCCCACTCATGCATCCTGTCTCGTGCAGTTTTTTGGCGAACATCAAATCACCAAAGTGACTCAGCCACCCTACAGCTTAGATTTGGTGCCCTGCGACTTTTGCCTTTTCCCAAAACTAATTACCTTTGAAAGGGAAGAGATTTCAGACCGTCAGTGAGATTCGGGAAAATTTAACAGGGCAGCTGATGGCGACTGAGAGAACTGTGTGAGGTCCTAAAGTTCCTACTTTGAAGGACACTGAGGTGTCACTGTCCTATGTACAATGTTTCTTCTTCAATAAATGTCTCTATTTTTCATACTACATGGCTGGATACTTTCTTGGTAGACTCCGTATGCTTGCTTTATTCAACACTATAAAAAAACAATGCCTAGCACATACTGGATGCTCAATAAATATTTAATGAGCAAAGGAATGTTGAATAATGCAGACATCTAGCAACTTCCTGCTAATTAACATGCGAAAAGTACTTTTTATACTTTGACATAAGTACATAATTACAGATTTACAATCACTATACTTTTATTGGTGAAATTCAGCTAAACTGGTAGGAAATTAAAATGTCATTCTTAAAGGAGTTTTAAGCCCAAATTTAAGTGTCTCTCTCTATTAGCTATGTGGGAAATTACCTTTAATACTTCTTCCTAAGAAAGAAAAGCAAAGACAAGCCATACAGCTAACGGAAAACAAACAGAAAAATTATTCCATGAGCATACTTACCATTTCTTTTGGACCAGGGGTGTAAGCACGAACTTTTCACAAGCGCTTCATCAACTTTTCCTCCTGACATGTTATCCATGAACTGACGCCCATGCTCTAATGCAAGGTAGCAGTCATTGCAACAGTCCCGCTCTTCTACACGTACCCAGTTGCTAACTACACCAATTTTGGGAAAAGGATCTTGGTCTGCTGCTCCAAAAGGTGAAAATAAATTAGTGCATTGATCTTGTAGCAATAGTATCAACTCATCAGGCAATTTTTCAGATTCTTTTAGTCCTCCATTAACATGTTCAGCAGAAGTAGCCCTGAGAGCTTCAAAACGCTTTTCTGCTTCTTTGCCACATTCTGTGTTGCGTCCTATGATATCTAGTTCATCTTCAAGAAACAATCCTGAATTGTTTCCAAATTTTCTGTTCATGACAGCACTGAAGCCACAGGTACACCTATACTGTGCTTCCTGCGTTGGATCTGGAATGTAAACTCCAACATCGGCACCTTTGATATTCATGTTGCAGACACAGATACAGCAACTATCAAAGTTACAGTCTTTAAACAAATTCATAACTGATTCTGAAAGAATGAGGTTTACATAGAGACTGTGTGCTTCAGGGATGGAAGGAACAGTTGCAGGTTCAACAGAATTAAGGGGTCTGCATGTGGATGGGGTGGAAGCTGGTGAATACAAGTCTGAATTTTCGTATTTCACTGAACCTTGGGCACTAGCAGGTCCACCACCTCCACGAGGAGTCCTTGGAGTCCTTGGAGTCCTTGGAGTCGGAAACCTAGGAGTAGATGGAGAAGGAAGAATTCCTGCTCCACCATTGCTGGGAGGTGCGCTGCTAGGAGGCATCCCAAAAGAAGTATGAGTTTGAGGTGTATAAGCAGGGCCATATTCTTGATCCATCGTACTTCCATCACTAGCATCACCAAGGTAAAAGAAAATCAAAACATGCATAAAGGAACACATTAGTAATGTGAAATACAACTAAAAAAATCCCAAATATTTTTCGGTAACACTAAAAATTATAAAAGCACAGTTAGTGCAAAAATTTCAAGTATAATTAAAATATATTTCAGGTTAATATATTCACTATAGGAGACTATTGTGGGCTGAGGACCAACCAACTAGTTCCAAACTTACAAATAATCAAACTTAGGAGTCAAACCAGCAACCTTTCGGTTTATGGGACGACACCCAACCAACTGACCACATGGCCTGGGGTGACCGATACATTTTTTATACTACAAATACACATATTTCATTCTAAGATGACACTGATTGTAAAAAAAATAAAATAAAATCCTGATTTTAGAGTTATGTGTGTAAAAAGGGTTAATGACAATTTTAAGAAGCTACCAATTATAAGATACCTCAAAATCACAGATTCTAAATTAGAAAAGTGTGTGAAATATGACAAATGTACAAATGGGAGTGATTTACAATTTTAAAACAAAATAAAGGAGTTTTGAAGACAAAGAGTCAAAGCATAACAACAGTCTTTAAGTTTCCAATAGTTTATCCATATCCAGCTAATTTCATTATAACCTATTAATCAGAAAATAATTTTTTGACTTTTCAAAAACCAGTATCTTTTTACCAGGTACCAGCACACCAGGTACTTCTATGAAAAGAAATAAAGCTACATAAGCATTCATATGCTATGCCAGTAATATAAATCTAAACCATACCCATCTTTGATGAATGGCATTGCTGGCCCTGAAGGAAGCAATTCCAGTTTTCCAACAGTCCAACTCTGACGGTAAATACATTCTTCTGGCAATTTAATAGGAGGCAGACATTGGCTTGGTAAAGTT
This sequence comes from Desmodus rotundus, assembly GCF_022682495.2. NCBI lineage: Eukaryota > Metazoa > Chordata > Mammalia > Chiroptera > Phyllostomidae > Desmodus > Desmodus rotundus. Next base: position 92,582,798 of record NC_071395.1, on the reverse strand, counting down.
TTTAGAGGTGCAAACATGGAACATCCCACTAGAACTTGACAATTTTCAGGCTTATAGACATAAGAAAAATCCTACAATATAGACAGTGACATTCAGAATTTTATCTTCCAGGAGGAAAAAAACCCAAACCAATTCTAGCCATTTTTCCCTCTTTTAAACAAATAATGAAATGTAAATATAATTCTTTTCTTAAATACATTCTTAGTAGTGTCAAAACTCAGTCTTCAAAATGGTTAACTACAAAGCTAGAATCAAATAATTTTTAAGATTAAATTTAGTCAAGTAACACTGGTTAATAAATTATATACATTTTATGTGTATAACATTATAATTCAGTAACGCTACTGTGTGTTTACCAACCAAAGTCTCTTTTCCTTCCTTTACCACATATTTGTCCCTCTTTACCCAATTTGCCCCCCACCTCAGCACCTTGTCTGCTCCAGTAACCACCACTCTGTGGTGTATCTGAGTCTGTTTTGTTAGTTCCACCCGAGTGGAAATCATATGGTTTTTGTCCTTTTCATTTGACTTCACTTAGCACAATACCCTCACAACCCAACCATGTTGTCGCAAACGGCAATATCAAATGGTTTTTGAATATAGCTAAAGAAGTAATTCCATATGACATATAAGGTTGTAAATTATTTTTCCAGAGAAATACTTACTTTAATTTCAGAAGGTTTCGGGCTACAGAATCCTTCGTCAACCTCAATTTTGAACTGTGCTCCTGTACTAGAACTATTTCCTTCTAGAACAGTTCCTCCAGGTGTTGTATCCATACTGCCATATTCTTTATTATTCATATTCATTGGGGAAAATCCCATTATATGTTGTTCCAATGATGGTGGTGTAGGATACATTTTATGAAGATCTGCAGTGCCTATATTTAATAAAACACATTTTAACATAAAACTAAAAAGAAGTTAATGTGTTTAAAACAAAGATGTGGAGAACTTTGTTGAGATTAAAAGTTGGCAGATTTATCTGGAGCACAGATTTGGGAAGCTTACTTATGCAAGATAACGGGTCCAGATTTCCTGCCTTTGATTCCTTGCAGTTGGATTTATCATCTGATCCGTTCGCCAATTTTTTAGATCCAGGCTATTAAAAAAACAAAACAAACCCTATACATTTATATTTATCTCAAGTTTTACATCCAAAGTGATCTCAAGATAGTAATCATTCATACGTAACTTGAAAGTAGAGCCCATTCATGAAAAGTACTATTTTGAATTTGTGCTAGAGCCAAATATATAGTGATACAATTTAAAGACATAACACATTTTAGGCGATCAATGAACCCAGATTAGTTTCTGTTTAGAGCAAAAAGTTCCTCTAAAGAAAATAACCCGTGCTTTCAAAACACTTAGAAGCAAGAATAACTTCCACTTAAAAACTATTAAAACAAACAAAAAAAAACCTGTAATAAGAAGGGTTCATAATTAACATCAGAATTGTTTCTTAGCAAAAGACACTCATAAAGCATCTTCTGTCCCCTTAAAGACATTAAAGTTTCCTACATAATCAATCATCCCTCTTATTTCTTGTTTATATTTTTACCTGGTTTAATAATCTCCTTACCCCTGCAAAAGTGCTTCAACAGGTAAAACTAAGCACAAACTTCAGAAAGATTTCATATAACAAAGCAAAGGGTCCCCAACTAAAAATAAATTTTAATACATTGAACAAACCAAGTTTCAGTATCTCCAGTCTGTCACCAATGTTTTTAGAGCTGATAACTTGGTTACTGTTAGCCACGTTGTCAAAAATACATTAACTGATCTCTCATTACAACCTTTTTACCTCAGAAGAGCCATAGCTGATACATGAATGGTAGCAGAGAGGAAGTATAAAAGTACCAAAGTATCAGGGATATATTTACCCCATAAATGGTACCCTAAAATATACTATATTATGGGATATAGAATAAAGTTTATATATAGCTACCTCTGCCTTATGTCACTTAATTGAAGACACCAAATGTGCATATATGTGTGTATGTAAATGATGAGAGGATTAAAAGTAAATATTATATAGGACAAGAAGACCAAATGTACTATAGAAGTTTCCAAGCTACCTTTATGCAGATGAAAAAGGAATTCCCTTTTATGATAATGCAGCACCCAATTCATTAATTTGCCAGACTTGACATTCTAGGGAATCTCATTTTAAGCTTTAATTCCTTTTATCTTCACCTTTCTCTGCAAATGGGTGTTAAAGATTAAATGTTACTTTTTCTTCCTCTTTCATTATTATAGTATTTAGTTGTTTTATAATAATGACTGTGATGCCAAACAAACTCTAAAAAAGTGGTATTCCTTAATAAATTGACAAAGCATATAATTTTAATGTTAGTTATTCTCTAAACAAGTCATCCAGGGTCATTTCTCAAGCTACAGGATCAAAGATTAGGAAAATAATTCTACTTCCTAAGAACGGCAGGAAAAAAAACATAGGACAGAGCTCAAATTAAGTTTAATCATAGATGTCCTTCAAACACACAAAGTAGAGAAAAAGAAACAAAGTTCTTAGGGGACAAGCACTACATCAACACTGGTCAAACATGAGGTTAAAAAACGAAACCAATTAATAAATTTTTACTCTAAAATATTTCCTGTTGTTCAGGGCTAAAATAATATTCAACTCATACATCACTTCTGAAAAAATTCACACAAAAATCAAGGAAAACAACTCATAGCCTTAATCATTAACAGGATACTCACTGTTAGTTCATCTTCATCAGAATTGAAGAGATTATCAAGGTCAGTATATGAGACAGCCAGGTCTGAGTCATAAATTAAGCTGGTTGATGGTGGACGAGCATGACCAGTAGGACGTGGAGCATCTACATATGTCAAACAGGAAACAAACTAAAAAATTCTACTACTGACCAAATAAGTTATTATTCTATTTATTTAAGCTAGATATATAATTTTAAATAGATAAGGGTATAATGCAATAAGAAATTGTGATTTGTTTAAAATCTAGAAATTTTTTCCATAGAAATAAAATTGTAAATAAATGGTGATACTTTCCCCCCAGGAACCTCATCAAAGACAATGTAATCCACAAGACAGCTACGTATTCTATACGAACAACATACCAAATATACATATAAATAATACTATCAGAACAACAGAATTAAATACATACACAGTTTTATTTTCCTGTCTTCCTAAAATGTAAAGGAAGCACAGTACAATGATTAAATGCTCCAACTACTGAGTCAGACTGACTATTACTTTGAATCCCAAGTCTAACACTAAGAGTACGACCCTGAGTAAGTTACCTGACCTCTCTGTGCCTCAGTAATAGTAAAAATTAAATGTGATAGAAGGAAGGATAAAGCACTTTGCCCAGTGCCAGGCATTTAAGTACTCAATAAATATGACCTCCTAGAATTTAATTTTCCTTTTTATTTTTTTTCTAATTTTAGGGGGAAAAAATACATGATTACTTAAGAAAAAATACAAATACAAATAGTCCTCTTATATTCCCACACAAGAATAAACTAAAAACAATTTGCAGTTTGGTGTATAATCTTCCAAATCATCTTCAGGATATCAAATGACTTGAAAAGGCTTTCACTTTCAGAAAGATGTAAAGTCATTTTCCAATGCCTTGCATGTTAGTTATAAAGACTCACTAGAATAGTAGTTCTGAACTTTTAGAGTACGTAAAAATCACTTAGGTTACTATTTAAAAACCAAGATTTTCAAGCTTAACGTCAAAAGATGCTCCAGAATGTGGTAGATGGTCCACATTTTGAAAAAGCCACACCACAGGCACAAGAAGGCAATTACACATTCCTATATCCTAGGGTAGGTAAATAGGCCAAAGAACCCACATTTCATTCATCAATCTACTTAGAACCATCGACTACTAAATTTATTTCAAGAAAGACCATCTCTTCCTTATTCTTATTTTTGGTTGCATCAAAACCAATCCTGTCTTTTATTACAAATATTAAAACAATTTTGTCCCTAAATAAAACATATCAAAGGACAACTTCCTTTGCCTCCATCAAAAGTTAAATAGATTTCTGTAAAAAGGACTAATACACTATGTCTTTCTACTCCATTCACAAGGAGTACAAGTCAGACACTTTCAAAGTGAAGTCTTGACCATTGTATTCCCAGTGCCAAGAACAGTGCCAACACATAACATGTGCTCAGGAAATACTTGTAAAATCAATGACCTCAGCAATTAAAATTAATTGTTAAATTAATTAACAATTCTTCTAAATGTGAAGCACGGGGGTTAGGGAAGAAAAAAGCACAAGAAAATTACAGCAAAGTCTAATTTACTGAGTTTTTAGATCTGAGAGGAAACTTATGTGATGATCTCATCCAATCTCATTTTACAGATGAGAACTTATTTTTATTTGTAAATAAGGAAAGTTTTATCAATTCAAAACAGAATTTCTATCACCTGAACTTGCTTTTCTTATACAAGATAAACAATGATCCATCATTTTAGATAGCACATTTCACAGAAATCCATCCCTTTCTATGAAGTATGAATTATGCAAAGTCCAGTCCACCAATATCAGATTACAGTTGACTCTTGAACAACACTGGTATAACTGCACAGGTCAACTTAAAGATGTATTTTTTTCAGCACATATATTGGAAACTTCTTTTGAAATTTCCTTACTACCAAGAATCAATCACATTCATTATACAAGGATACCATAAAGTAATCATATTGCTGCTTCTTCACTATCAATGCATAAATAGTTACACCTATTTCTTTTTCACATTATCTTTTCATTTTTGATATCTAGTGTTAGTGATATGCCTAATACCTACAGTGTTTTGTATCATATAAGATGATATTAATGTAGGTACTGACAGATATCTCATCTTGTAAAAGATGATGTAAACATATGGTATCAATTCAGTAGTGTACCATAAATGTATTTTCTCTTATGATTTTCTTAACGACATTTTCTTTTCTCTAGCTTACTATATTGTAAGAATAAAGTATAAAATACATGTAACATATTCAATATATATTAATCGACTGTTTATGTTATCGATAAGGCTTCCAGTCAACAGTAGGCTATTACGAGCTAAGCTTTTGCAGAGTCAAGTAGGAGAGACAGGCAGATTTTTGACCGTGCAGGAGTGTCAGCACCCCAACCCCCACACTCTTCAAGGGTCAGCTGGAATCTGTAGTAACAATCCTGGAATGCAATATCTTGACTAGGAAATAAAAGTTTTACCTTGCTTGATAGAGGGACTAAATAATGACATAGCATCTTCTTCATGTGATAACACTGTTACACTAGATGACCCATCTTCTACCTGGAAACAATATTACATATTAGGCTGAAATATTTAATTTACCAATGTCAAAATCCACAAACTATTGATAACTATGTTTCAAGCATTCTGCAGACATTACCACTAATTCTCACAGCTAACCTCTATAACTAAGTAGTACGCTCATCTTACAGACAAAAAAACAGTTCTAAGGGTAATCCAGGTATTATGGCTGATATGTAGTGGGAGTTGGGCTTTCAACTTAAATCTGTCAAATTCCAAAGTCCATGTTCTTTTTACAGTAGCTACAGCTTTCTCAGCTATTTGTTTTCATACTTACAAAAGGACAAAATTTCAGGTACCTAGCACATAGTAAAGTTAAATAAAACTTCCTGAAGTGAAATTTTTTGTATTAAACATGTTAGTGGATACTTTCCACAATTTTACAGCTTTCAATGTCCATATTTTGTATTTAAGGCAAAAGACAAATACAGCAGTTATCTTGTGCTTAAAATCTTCAAATACTTGATATCTTTAAATATTAATATAACTAATATTAATAGTTATTTGATTAAATTTTAATCAAATAACTATTTTTATGTCCCACACTTTATTACTATAACATTTTAGTATCAGGGAAACACTAATTTCTTGGCTCACGTATTCAAAAATGTTATGTATTTTATAAACTCAGTGACATTTATTGTATTTTTAAAAACACCTGGTAATTCATTACAGTATATTTTAACGCAGCATCAGAATAGTTTGTCTACCTAAATGTCCTGATTTTAATATAAGTTAATGTACTCTTTCTCTAATCCAAAAACTTTAATAGCAAACAAAAAAGATCTTTTCATTATGAGATACCAGCTATAATTTGAAGTCATTCAAGCTCTTAAATTTTATACAGTATGCCTGATTTACCTGTTTTTAAAAAATGTTTTTGTAACTTAAAATGATGAACCTCTTCTACTTTAAAAGAAAAAAAGTAGGAAGGGCAGTACTACGTGCAATGCTACAAATCATCAGAGACTGTTTGAAGTCCTTTGATTTCTCTTACCTTTTGTTTCTTGCCAGCTTCTCTCTCACTATTTTGTCTATCTTTCTTATCAGGAAAAAGAAATTCCTCATCTCCTTCAACAAATGCATATGGATCAATTTTAGGTTCTTTTTCTGCATCAGATGCTATTGCTGAAAGATACTGATTCTTAATTTGATATCGCTGCACTAATTCATCAGAAACTTTTAAAGGTTTCTTACACTGTGCCATTAACCTGCATTAAAAAAAAAAATAGAAAATTAATTATACGTATTCTCCATCAAAGAACAAAAAATTTCCAAAACAACTTCACTATCCTAAAGTTTTCTTATAATTATTCAGAGTTGATCTAAACCACAATCTTTCATTTTAAAAATGAAGAAATTGAGGCACAGAAAGTTATGTGATCTACTGATGTCTCAAATTTAGTAATAAAGAAACAGAGCTAAAACTCAAGCCTCCTATCCTTATGTTTCTTTTCACCAAAACATGTTGTCTTTTGGTAACCCACTCAGTTCTCTAGTCCTCAAGCACAATAACCTGACCAAATCTATCCACTTAAAGGAAGTCTTAAATTTAACCTGCTCCAGGACGGGAACTCTAAAAATGTGAATTATGTAGGAAGACAAGACTACTTTTATACACTCTGAACATTTATACATTTACACAATGAAAATGCCTATCCTTTTCCTATTACCATGGATGTATTTTAAGTTAAAAAAATTTTAAAGGCCTGATTTGTATCTCATGAAAATATCACTATTAGATTGTTAATCATGGCAAGATGTTTTACAAAATGGCAAATGAAGTTTCAATGCACATACTTGACAGTTTTTTTTCTAATCGCATTGGAAAAATCAGTCTTCTGGTTCCACCTGGAAATTGATAAAAGTTTATCTGTATTCTCCTAAAGTAACCAATAAAATGACAAAAGATGACAGAACAAGAGAGGAGACAACAGTGAAGCTAGAAAGATGAGTACTAGTGGAAAATGACAGAACAGAAAGCTAAACTCTAAGGCTTAAGAGAGGGACAACAAGCTGAGCTGCGCCACAGAACCCTGGAAGGCATCAGGACTTTTATATCTCTGAAGACCACGGTGCTTGGTGAGTGTGAATATCGAATGATATGATTTTGGTTTGTTAAGACACTTTTAGACTCCCCAATTCATGCTTTATATGGCTTGCAAAGCTGATTCCCATGCTGCCATAACATGGCAACCTTGCTTCTAGTCAAATCATGCTTAAAAGTCCTGCAATGACTATTTTACTCTGAGTAAAAGCCAAAGTCCTCATAAAATCACGCACCAAAGCCTTTCTCCTCTTTTCCTAACTTCATCTTCTACTATTCCTCTCCCTCATTCTGCTTACAAGGGGTTCTTTGATGTTCCTCAAACATGCCAGACACACTCCTGGCTATTCCCTTTGCTTGGAACATTCTTCCTCCAAATATCTACCAGGCCAACTCCCTTACTTCATTTAAGACTCTGTTGAAATATCACCTTATCTATGAGACCTTACTTAAATCGTAATATGCCCAACTGCCTCAACACTGATTCTCCCTTAACCTGCTCATTTTCCCCTCTATCCCACTTATCTTTCAATACTGTATAATTTACTTATGTTTATAGTTGACTGTCAACTCCCACTAGAATATGCCAGGGATCTTGTCTTCATTCACTGAATTGTCCCAAATGTGTAGAACAGTGCCTGGCACATAATAGGTGCTCAGTAAATATTTGCTAAATAAATACATGAAATCTAGAAGCCACACAGGATTGAGGTGTTATATTTGCATTCATAACTCTAAAACACAGTGTCTTGTACTTTGAAATAAACCATCTTTATTTGTTAGAAAGTGATATTGCTGCCCCTGCTTATCTGTCCTGAGTATTAAGATAAATTATAAGAGGTAAAATTTGGGAGCAATGAAGGTATTTTCTAGCTTACAAATTATTTGAATGAAATGAATTATTATATTTCCCAATGCCCAGCACTAGAAACACTCTATAGCCTATAAACTTAAGGTTGAAACAGAAGCCATCAAAAGAATAAGTGATTATTTTCTAAGCGTGTTATCAAATAATGTCATTGTTATTCCCAACGTGCCCCAGATTCCCTACACTCCCAATCCCAACCCCACAGAAACTTTCTACCATGGCAACATAGTGCTAACATAACTGTCATGGGAGATATGTTTGATAATTGTTAGAATAGTTCTGTTCCACAAATGAGTATTTCTTAAGAGTAGCTTTGTACCTCACCATGTTAGGACCTAAAAAATTGTTTGCTCAGTCGTCTATCAGATACTAACATAAATCTTTTCAAGATAGTATTTCTGTCTACTTTGATACATATTTTATTTAATACTTAAAATAACCTCATATCATAGGAAATGGAAGTTATGTTCTCTGACTTTGATGTGGAAATCATGTAGACAGAAATGGTTTGCTAAAGTCACACAGTGGCAGAGTTAGGACTGGAAAGGTTTCAAGTGTAAGAACACCCCTCACAACCAGCAACCTCAAAGACACTACTATTCTTTATAGAGGTGAAAACACTGTGTTTTTCATAGTAAGTTGTCCTCTGGCAGAAGCATCAAAAACTGCCACACTGTTTACATAGGTAGTTGTTAAATTAGTGTGCAGTAACATTAAAAGGATCAATCCTACTGCACAGGGCTCTATTAAAAATGAGTAAACCAAGTACAATACCTAAAAGACAACGTTTCCTTATTTTATTGAATGGTTCTACAGACACTGGGATATGCAAAGAATTTAAATGTAGTCAGTAATATCAAAAGTATCAAGTCACAATAAATTCAAAAATAAATTATATATATTACACATCCTTCTGAATTTAAAACTGATAAAAAATAGATGTAAAAATTGTGATTTTTTCAAGAGACGCCAGATTAAAAGATCAAGTTATCGTTTCGGCACTATCCAATTATATAATATACACATACTTTTGTGAACAGGAACAATACCTTTCCTTTTCTAAAAGAAACTTTCACATATAATAAAACTACAGAGATAGTTTCAATCATATATAAAGCTGAATACATACACACTGGAAGAGGATTAGATACAGCCATGAACAGGAAGCTTGGCAAAGTCCAAAGCAAACTGAAATTACTTTTATATTATTCATTAATTTTATCTCCTTCCTTTACTATAACAACAGTGTATAACTGAAATGTACTCGTAGAGAATTTAACATGGCATATAGCAGCATGTGTTTTCTTTTGCCTTTATTTAATAAAAATTCTTCTGGACAAAGTATGACAATATTTTAGGGTTGACAATTAGAGAAGGAAATGTTTAGGAGCAAATAAATTTTTAAAATATCAAAAGTCCTCTATTTTTTTTTTTAGTGGTACCTTTTCTAGTACCATCTCCAATATTCAGAATCAATCCTTAAACTGAGTCAAGCTATCTGTCAAAAATATAGCTTTATTGCATTAAAGTAAGATTATCAAATTAGGAAGACTTAATTAAACAACTTAGAATACAATAAATCAAAACAAGTTTATTTCATCATCAACTTCTATAAAACAAAGTAATTAGGAACTATCTTTTAGCAATCAAATAATGCATTCTGTAACTATATACATACAATACAAACCTGACATACCATTACAACAACACAGGAGCTAGTTCTATTGATGAACATTACGGTTAAGATACCCTGATGTAGCCTTACTACCGAACAAGACATGGTAAGAACGATGCTCAAGTACATTCTTTCTTTGCTCAGGGTTTAGAAGGGTTTTCCTCTGAATCAGAATAGTAGACTATTTTAAGTAACCACAAATTCTACTAAAACTAGTGCTAAACCTTTGAAAAAACAAATTAAAAAACTGTAATGTTTCTCTTAGCCGAAACTTTGCTATCTTTAAAACTCATAAGGTCTTAAACCACTAATCTGGAATAGATGCTATCATTAACTAATAGAGAAACTAAAATAATTAGAAGCAAAAAGAAAATAAAGATATTTGCCACAGACACGTAAATACGGTATGTGGAATATGCTATGCTCCACCCCCATCTCTCTCACCCAACTAAATTCTGACAAATTAGAAAAAGATTTTGCCTTAAAGTAGCTACTGAAAATTTGGGGCATCAACTGCTGCACATGAACATCTAAAAATGAGAGAGGTGCTTAGAAATGATGAATTCTCTAAGTCAGTACTAGTTGAGCACCCATCACCATCTAAAACTGATTAGAAAAATCAAGATTATTGCTTTCTTTCGTCTATCTGCCTATATTATAGAAGCAAAGTGCTACCATTTAACAGCAACCAATGAAAAACTTCATTTATTTATACCAAATGAAAATTGAGTTTTTACTTAAATAAATGTCTAAAATTCTCTCCCAACCTTCTTCTTGAAACGCACACACCTGTAAAAGCCAACTATAATAAACTATTTTTTTTGTCTACTGATTTATTCTTGTACCTCTTTGCATTCTATATCTACTGTAACTGGGTTTGTAACAGTTTCCCCTCCTAAGCTTCAGATACATTACAATTGCATGATGAATCTCTCTAAGCAGACACCTCAAACTGAATTTAAAGTTTTACAATGTATTGGGTTGGCCAAAAAGTCCATTAGGTTTTTTCCTGTACAATGGCTCTCTCTAGTAGTGCTTAGTTGTCTTTTGCTTCATTCAAAACAATTTTGTTATTGTATTGTGACAGCTGTCATATCACTGTGCATTTAAAAAAACCTTATCAAAATTGATGAATTCTTGTGCAGCCATTTTCATATTGAAGATGGAAGAAAATACGCAACATTTTTGGCGTATTATGCTTTATTATTTCAAGAAAGGTACAAATACAACTGAAACACAATAAAAGATTTGTGCAGTGTATGGAGAAGGTGCTACGAATTACTGCATGTCAAAAGTGGTTTGCTAAGTTTCTTAGTATTATTGACATTTTGGACAAATAATTCTTTGTTGTGGGCTGTCTTATACATTGGAAGATGTTTAGCAGCACCCTGGCCTCTACCCATGAAAAGTCAATAGTGGGATATAGCCGACATACTCAAAATATCCAAATCAGTAAGTTATTGGTGAAAATGAAAAACATGTCTTTTATTTTACGGAAAAAAAACTAAAAAGACTTTTTGGCCAACCCAATTCACGCACATAGTTAAAAGTCATATAGTATACAAAGGCATAGCTGAACTGTTTAAATTTCCCAATCGCTCTCCTTTACTGTAACAATGGACTGTTTATATTACCTAATTAGAGGTGGGGGAAAACTGCATATACTACCATATATGTGTGTGTGTACACACACGCACTAATATACATTGTTCCTAAATGTTATAATCTAACCAGAGATCTTCCCATAATTTAGCCTATATAGATTTCCTTTACTTTTTTTCCTGCAAAGATTCTACTTATTTATTTTTAGAGAGAGGAAGGGAGGGAGGAAGTGAGGGATAGAAATATTGATGTGTGATAGATACATTTGCAGGTTGTCTCTTGCACACCCCCAACTGGGGACCTGGCCCACAACCCAGGAATGTGCCCTGACTGGGAATAGAACTGGCAACCTTTCGGTTAGCAGGCCAGCACTCAATCCACTATGCCACACCAGCCAGCGGCCTTTGCTTTTTAATTGAATATGTCATTATTATATGGCCAGACATTCCTTATTTAAAATACCTCGCTTTCGTAAGATCCATCAATAGTTACTTAAAATGTACTTCTATTTTTTTTTTAAATTCATGAAAATTAAGTTTAAGATTTAGTCTAAAAGTGGGAAAAAATTAGTATTAGAAGGCTTCAAATTTGTTCTTATTTTCCCTCTCATGAAATAAAAATACTTGTCTTTAACTCTCTTGCTACTCCCTTATTTTTACTATTCAACTAGCTGTAAAATTCTTTAGTCTACTCCACAACATCTGTACATTCCATACATCCCTACTATCTCTAATTTCCTATAGTGTGGGTCATGTACCACCTTATTTCTGAACTATTCAAACAGATGTCAAAACTGATCTTTCATACATATATGTCCTTCCATTTCAAACAATCTTTCAATAATACTACTTGATTAATATTTCTAAAATCCTTATTTTCTAAAACTTATTATTTCATCTATCTCAAAAACCTTGTAACAGTGCCCCCTATCAACTTAAGGATAATATATAAGCTTACAAACAATATTTTCCCATTCCACTTTATAGCTCTACTCAACTTTGCAAGTCCCATTTTTCATCAAGATAAACCAAACTACTACACAGCACCCTACAGTCTATCTATACCAAACTATATAATGCTCCTGGATCTCTATAAATGGAATTAAATTATTCCCCACTCCCACTCCATTCTCTGCATTGTTACCATATTTTATATATACTTCCATCAGATAGTTTAATGCTATTTTCCATTAGGCTACCATTTTACTTAAGGCCAGCAACAAATTTATTTTATACCCCAACAGTCCTTTACAGCATCTTGCACATTAGAGAAACTTCAGTTTTATTCAAACTGATAAAGTTTATCTTTGAGGAATATAAATTTAAAAGGAAAGATAAACTTCATAAGAAAAAAGAATGTAGGAGTTGCAACAGCCTTCTAACTTCATTAAAATTAACTGCTGTTTAAATAAACTTTCAAAATTAAAATATGAAAAAAAATAGAAATTTACAATGACTGGGTAATATGAATTCAAAATTTATATAAAACAAACTGGGCTTCTGAATGAATTACTCTATGACTAGAAAAGTGTTTGATCATATTACATTTATAGAATGCTTCTATAATTTATGATTGTTTAAATGCTATCGAGAGCATAATCATAATTCACAGATTTTAATGACAATGGACGTCATCTAACTTTGTCAAATGGCTTTGTCATATCCATAGGGAGATGATTCACCCTCATGAAATTCATCCTCAAGTAATATATTAGCAGGCATATGAATTACTAAGTTATTCCAACAAGATCCTTTTAACTATGGGGAAAAATAACTTTTGTTTTAGCATAATATAAACACTGAATCCCATATGCCAAGTATTTTACTGTGGTTTGTGGGGAAGAATGAGACAGACTGACCAAAATAGTATCAGGGACTTCCCTAGTGAAACTCATCAGTAAATACGTTTCTGCCTATCTAATTTAATAGCTTATTCTATAGTTCAAACTTCTGTTATAAGATATCCATGACATGAAAGCACTCAACACTGTAACAGTTGGGCTGGATAATTCTTTGTTGGGGGGGACTGTCGTACACAGTAGAATACTTAGCAACATCCCTGGCCTCTACCAATGCCCGTAGCACACCCCCAGTTTTGACAACCAAAAATGGCTCCAGACATTGCCAAATGTCACCTGGGGGTGTGAGTGGGTGGCAATAAGCAGTTGTTCCAACTAAGAACTACTGCCATAGAATAACTCTAGGAAAAGGACAGATTTATAATTAAATCAAAAAAATCAAACTTCTAACCTACCAAGTATAGAACATTATATTCCATAAATGTTTCTAAGTTCATATAGCAACTAAGCTTCTGACGGTTGACTTTTTGTGATATTTACCATATTCTAATCTACTACTACAATACAGAAACAAGGATTCTATCTAAACGTGAATTATGACATAAAACACATTTTAGTAGCATAACCAAAGCAATACTCACATGAGACATAGAATTTTAAAAAATCCTTTTATTCAATCTTTTCTTTTTATGAGGTAGAAAAAATGGTGACTAGGAACAAGTAAAAGCATGTTATTTCCTTAATTTACATAATCATGACCCAGCACCATTCTACTCTGCATGCTACTTTTCTATATTATGCTTCTCATTCTTACTCAGTGAGAAAAATGTCAAATAATTTTAAAACATATTCTAAGGTTAAGCTGTATTAACTTCTCCGAGATCTTCATTTCACTTAGAGATGCTCATGCATACAAGCAGCCAATATACTTATTTAAGGTTATGGCTAGAATTCTTGGATCTTATGAATATAACATGCCCTCACTCTTAAAGTTCTTAAAACTGAAAATATTCATGTCACTACATTTTAACATATACTAAATAACAAAACATAACCTAAAACAAGTTTTAAAATCAAAAATTAATCGACGGCCATACTGTCATTTCATTCACCCAAACATGTGCTGAATGTCTACCATGTGCCTAAGATCATTCTAGGGTATGTGTCTATGTGTTTGTTTATGCTGGAGGAACACAGCAGTAAACCAGAGTCCTGGCCCTCATAGAGCTTACATTCTAATAGGGAAAAGACCATTAGAAAATACAATTTCAGATAATGATGTATACAGGGAGAAAAATGAAAGCAGTGTGCAGGACAGGCAGTGATCTGGGGAATGAAGAGAGGTCATATTTTAGACACAATGGTCAGGGAAATATCTCCCAAGAAGGTAACTTTTGAGCAGGATTACATCAGAAGGTGTAAGTTGTTTCCCCAACCTGTAATGCAATTCTAAAGGCCATAGGAAAAGAACTTGGCTTTTTAAAGGAATGGGAAGAAAGCTGGTATGGCTAAATCGGGAAGCAAATAGGAGAGTAGTACATAAAAGTGAAGAACTAACTAGGCAGGAGACTAGAATCTTACATATAAAAGAGTCTGGATTTTATTTTAAGTTTAAAGAGAGATGGGCAGAGCAGGGAGGAGTTAAGGAGGTGAGGGGAATGGGAAAAACTATAATCAAAAATAAGGAAAGTTAATTTGACAGAAAGTTCAAAAGATATTTATCTAAGAAATGCCAAAAATAATGTAATAAAGTGTCTAAAAAAATAAAAATTTTTAAAAAAGGGAAACTACTGAAGGGTTTTCAGCAGCAAATGAGTAACAATATTTAACTTACAATGATTACTCTGACTACTGTGTAGAAAATAAATGTAGAGAAGTACAAAAATAAGTAGACCAACCTTAGTTTCAGACAGGAGCTGAGGCTAGCTTAGACTTTTATATTCATCCAGCACAGATAACTTAAGATCTTTTCACACTTGTTTCCGAGACATCATTTGCTTTCATGAGACCTGTTGACTAACTACTAAAACTAAATAAGCTATCTTCCATAATCGTAAGGATATCGGGAAGTCCCTTAATTTCAAATCCAGATTAATTTTAATCTAACATTTAGGTTCAGAGTACTAAATGGAATAAAAAACAGACAGCCTTCCGAACAAGATGGTGACATAGACAAAAATGACTTAATTACAACTAAAATACAGAACCAACACTCAGGAACGTCAGAAATTGAGTTGAACAGAAGTCTAACAACTACAGAATTGAAGAAACCCCGTATGTTCAGACTGGTAGGAGGGGCACAGACCTGGAATGGGCCAGCCCCACACCCACATGAACAAATATTCAGGATGGATATCTCGGGGGCAAGGAGGAGTCCCAGACCCACACCAGGACCCCAGGCTCAGGATTCCAGTGCCAGGAAGATAAGTCCTCACAAACTTCTGGCTGCAAAAACAAGGGGGGATTGGTGGGAGAAACTTCTGGAGCCCCAAGCAATTCCTCTTAAAGAACCTACACATGGACTCACCTACTCAGACTCAGAACACTGCCTCTGAGCTTCAGCTTCAGTGTGGCAGCTTGAAGGGCACCAGTAGTACATAGGGAGAGACTGAAGTGTGCGGTATGGGGGCAAGCAGAGGCCATTGTCCTTTTGCTGAGTCCTCCCTCACAGAGCTGGTAGGCTGGTGCCATTATCTGAGACTCCATCACCCTGGTTAACACTGTGTGACCCACCTTGGAGATCCACAGAGGCTCTACCCCACCCAACTTACAGGCCCATCAAAGCTGCTTTTCCCTAAGAATGGCTGGTCTTGGCTCCTAAATCCTATCAAACAAGCAACAGCTGGCTTTAGTGAGCCCTAAAGGCAGCCAAATCAGAGTCACAGCTTGGCTTCACCTGGGAATCTCCAAGCCCAGCACAAATAGCAGCCACCTCAGACTGCTTTATAGCTCAGGCAGGATGCCCCAGGCGAAACACAAGTGGGGGCTGACTTTGTCCTGCACCACCTGGGGAAACCCCAGGACCAACAAACCCAGTGCACAGCTACAGATCAAGTCAGAGCACTGCCACCCTGCCCCTGCACAGCGGATCCTCCACAGAGGGTGGAGGTTGGTGGTCAGTGGTCACAGCCAGTACTTGCAGCTGACTGGTCTGGGTAAATCTCTCCCATCGATCTGCCAACAGCAATCAAGGCTCAACCACAAGCGGAGAGTGTACTCAGCCCACATGAAGGGTGCGTCTTGAGCACCCAGCTTGGGTGACAGAGGAGGCTGTGCCACTGGACCTTACAGGACACCTACTACATTAGGCCACACTAACAAGACACAGAGGCATAGCAGCTCTACCTAACACAAGAAACAAACAGAGGGAGGCTGCCAAAACAAGAAGACAAGGAAACATGGCCCAAATGAAAGAATAGATACACACTTCAGAAAAAGAGCTAAATGAAATGGAGATAAGCAATCTATCAGATGCAGAGTTCAAAACAATGTTTATAAGGAAATTCAAGGAACTTAGTGAGAACCTCAGCAGCACGAAAAGGATCCAGTCAGAAACGAAGGATACACTATTTCACAGGTGGCAAACACAAGGCCTGTGGACCGAATCCGGACCTCCACCTGGTTTCTACCAGCGGCAGCGCCAACCTCTCGCTTAACTATTAAGGAGTAGTTACATTTATATAGTCCTAAAATTACATTCGGCCCTTTGAAGGCAACAGCGAGGCTGATGTAGCCCCTGGTGAAAATGAGTTTGATACCCCTGCACTAATTGAAATAAAGAACAATTTATAGGGAAACAAGAGTAGAATGGTTGAAGCTGAGAATCAAATCAATGGTTTAGAACATAAGGAAGCAAAGGGGTGCCAGAAGGAGAAGAGAAAGGCAAGAAATTGGAACTCTATCTGAAAAAATAGTGAAAGAAAACTTCCCTAATTTGGTGAAGGAAATAGACATACAAGTCCAGGAAGCACAAAGAGTCCCAATTATGATGGTTGCAAAGAGGCCCACTCCAAGACTCATCATTATTAAAAGGCCAAAGGTTAAAGATAAAGAGAGACTCTTGAAAGCAAGATTAGTTACCAGAAGGTTGCCAGATGGGAGAAGGGAGGGAGAGAATGGGGAAGAGGTGAGGGGATTAAGAAGTAAAATACCTAGTTACAGAATACCCATGGGGATGGATGTTCAGTACAGTATAGGAAAAGGAGTAGCCAAAGAAGAGATACACATGAACCATGGACATGAACAATAGTGGGGGCATAGCCTGAGGGAGTAGGAGGTGCTAGGTGGAGGAGGGCAAAGGGGGAAAAATCAGGAAAACTGTAATGGCATAATCAATAAAATATAATTTTAAAACAAAACAAACAAAAAGAACATAAACAAAAACACGAAGTGCTACACAAAGCACACAGGTTTGCCTACTGAAATAATAATGAAGGACTTTAAAAAGAAAGTAAATCTTGCCCCAGCCAGGTGGCTCAGGTGGTTGAAATGTCATCCTGATATGCCAGGTTGTGGGTTCCATCTCTGGTCAGGGCACAAGAAGCAACCAATGAATGCATGACTAGGTGGAACAACAAACTGACATTTCTCTTTCTCTACTTCCCTTCCTCCCTGCCTCTCTCTAAAAATCAATAAATAAAAATTAACAACAACAACAAAGAAAGTAAATCTCTAACAGTGGGGACAAATGAGAGAGTCTATAAATGAACCAGACATATTACTTAGTCTCAGGGAAGCTCAAAATCAATGAAACACAGCAGAGAAAGTTCATGGCCTAGAATGTACAAGAGGAGGCTATAGGCAGACTATATAAACAACAGGAGAGCCAAACTACTTAGAAAACCAGAGAAAATCTGGACTTATATCTCTAGACAGAAAAGAAAAATAAGAACTGAAAATGGAGGAACATGAATGGTTTCTCTTATAAGAAAAATCAATAAACTACCTGGTGAAGACCCAAGATCTGTCATCCTCTTCAGTCTAGAATTTTAGGAACTACAAGGCCACCCCTCCAAAACATCCCCTGTCCCATTATCATAGGGCAAAGTGTCTGGAACTGATATATAGTATACACTAAAATATTTATTGAATGAGTAAGGAAAGCCTGCCAATTAACAAGGTTCTGCATACATTACACACAAAATTCCCAATCAGTATTTCTATGTCTTCATTCTAAAATGTGGAGAAACAATAATTATAAGAACTATGGCAGCAATAGTAAAGACAAAGACCAAAATAAGGCAAGTAATTCTGATGGAAAACTACCAGATATTAAACAAGAGGATGGTATTAACAAAAATGTTTAGGGCAAAAAGCATGAGAAATAAATATTAAGACTTCAAGAAAGGGCTAGAAGAAAGCTGAGAAATCCCCTCAAAATACAGAGAAAAAAAGATAGATGAGGGGACAGTGGGAAGAGGGGATTACTACTATAAAGGTCACATGGACAAAATCAAGGGGGAGGGCGGAGGTGGGGGAGGGAGGTGGGTTCAGCTGGGGTGGGGTGGAGGGATGGGAAGAAAAGGCATACAACTGTAATTGAATAACAATAAAATTTTTTTTAAAAAAGATAGATGAAAAATGAGAGAAAATATAGATGATATTCGACATCTGAATTAGATTCCACAGAAAGTGGCAAGAAAAAATTGAAATATCATCCAAGAAAAAGAGACTTTTCCAGTGGCAAAACAAGAGAGAGAGAGCGACTTCAAATTGAACCAACCCTTCTGAAATGTCCAGTATAAGGACTGAACAAAGGATCACTATACCTACACATTCTCTTGTTCAATTTTAAAATTCTAAGCAGAATAAAAGACCTTAAAATGTTTTATTAACAGACTGAAAAGGAAATGTAATCTTTGCACTCCACTTGGCCTGCATTGATAAACAGGTAGACAGTTTTAATGAGAATAACAATGTTTTGTGGGTTGTTTTTCACCTCTTTGAAAAATGTACAGATAAAAATGCAAAAGGCTTCTGGGACAGACTACAAGTGTTATTAAAACAGCTATAGGAAGTAAAGGGAGACCTGAAAAAAAAAGCCTATTTCTGCCCAAAATATGTCAGATACAAAGTGGACAAAGAAGGCAAACCACAGAATGGAGGAATACAGCTGCAGCACATATTACTAATACAAGATTAAAAGTCAGAATATGCAAAGAATGAGTCAGGGGGAAAATGGACTAAATAATATGAGGCACAGGCAATTCAGAGAAGAGGAATCCTACATGTCCAATAAACATGTTAAAGTAATGCTTAAACTCATTAGAAATCTGGACATCACATATTATAAGACAATAAAATGCCATTCTGAATACAGATTAACCTAATTAAAAGTTTCATAATACCAAGTACCAAGGAGAATGTAGAGCGATAGCCATTCTTACATTCTGCTGGTTGATGAGGATGTAAACTGGTATAATCTAAAAAGCAACTTGGCAACAATTCTCGAATATGGAAATATCCCATGGCCCAGAAACTCCAGTTTAAAATGTATTCCCTAGAGAAATTCTTATACAAGTATACAAGAAAATGTATACACAAAGTTCTCTGCTACATCCTTTGTAATTGTGAAAAACTGAAAATAACCAACATGTCCAACTTCAAGACAGTAGATGGTATATTCAAAAAAGAAATTCTACAGAGCAATTAATATCAATTAACTAGAGCTACATCTGTAAAAACACATCTAGAAATGATAAATACCAAATTCAGGAAAGTGGAAAGAATGGAAAAAGAAAAACAATACATTCTAATTGTATGTCATATTCTTAATTTGGCTCATTGATCAACTTAAATCTTTAAGTTGGTTGGTTGCTGGATAAATGTTATTATTTTCTCTACTTTTTTGTGACTAAAATATTTCATAATAAAGAGCTTCCCTGAGGAAAGAACACAGTAAAAAAAAGTAGGCAAACATAATACTCAAAGGATTTCTTATGGAAAATCCTATCCTGAAACCAATTCTGGAGTCCTAGTATTAAGAACTTCATTTTTCCACCCTTAGATTATAATAGTGACTATTAAAAAAATACATACTCTGTAACTGATGTTACACTTTCCTGTCCAAAAGGTCCAACTGGATCATCCTTGAATTTATCACTTGGAAGTTGAGGTGGTAAAAACTCTACATCTTTTTTCTTTGGGACCTTGTAATACTTCCAGGCTACATTAGCTTCATCTTCTTCCAAGTTTACTGCTGTACCAACATATATTGTAGGTTCTACAGCTTCCTGAAATTGAGCTGGGAAAGACTGAGATAAACTGTCTATCCTATCTTCCATTGGTTTAGAAGGAACCAAGGGATCCGGTGTTGGCATTTGATAAAAATGTTGACTTTGAGGGGTTGAAGGTGTTTTAGTCACTCCTTCATCAACCACATCACATGGATGAGGACTAAGTGGGGGTGGTTGAGGTGAATTTGCCATTTCAGTGCCATGCATCTGAGGAGTCTTTGCTACATCATTAGTTCGGATGTTTGAAAATCTCACTTGACTGTCTGGAGCAGATATTACAAGTCTTTGGCTGGCTGACTCTGTGTCCATGACAACATCATCACTAATAGATACACGATGGTGAAAAGGAGTCAGGGGGCGTTTCTGTGGTTTTTCACTCTTTTCTTGCTTTTCATTGGTCTTGTGCTTGGGAAGTACCTGTTGTTGCTGACTTAAAGATAATGCCTGTCCTTGTTGTCCAGGGTTTCTTGGTTTAAGATTTTTGTGCCTGAAAAGAAAAGTTTAATAGTTATAGTGTCACGATATCATCACATATACAAGTTAACACTAGACATTTCAGATATTTGTTTTTCACATACAATCCTACAGTAAAATGGTATGAATTTACATGAAAAAATACTTTGTTCAGTGACCTAAAACAAGGAGCATGAAGAAAGATTAATCTAAATATCTTAGTATCTGAATAAATACTGAGATGAGATTCTAGTTATTTTAAGAAACAAAGCTATAAAAAAAAGTCCTGAAATTGATTCATTTATCAATACACCTGATATTCCACAGTTAGTACTTATAAATCAATGGTTTAGCTGAGCTCAGTCATCATCTACAATTCTATATATAGCAACTGGCCAGAAAACCTATCCGACTGAACTGAAGCTACAACATTCTGGATAGTGCTGAAACTGACTGACTGATGGACCCCATACTAAACCTATCTTCCTTCTTCCAAGGCTTACCACTGCACAAAGAATCAGCTGACTGGACAAGAAAGAGAAAATTCCTAAAGAATTTTTTTCTCATAATGTGAAGCGATTCTAAACAAAAAAACAAAACTATCCATCTAAAATATCTAATAATTTTGTTCAGAGTTTCAGATTTCTTTCAATGCAGTAAAAATTGCAGTAAATTGCATTTAAGAGTGCACTTTGAGATTTCTAAACTCAAAAAACATTGATTTATGTAAAAATGTTTTTAAATGAAAAAACTAGAAAAAATGCAGGGGAATATAGAGTTGAAGTATTCAGTACTCATTAAATCTTTTTAGCTTTCTTTTAAAATTTACTTTATAATGACTTTGTTATATCAGAGATAACCAGAAAGAATTATTAAAAAGCACTTTTTTGAAGAACCTTCTCTATTAAGGTAATGTGCTGCTGAGACACCATTTTGTACAGAGCCTGGGGCATCTTATTGTGCATGGGAGGAAGGCAGGGGGAGAGACCTAAAAAATTATCAAAGAAAAGTGCAGTTATGTCAAAAGATGATAGGAGAAATCCACCATTACCATGATACCAAAAGCAAAGACATTATGAGAATAGGAAGTCACAGAACAATATCCCTCAAGAATACAGATGTAAATTATTAACATAATATTAACAATGCAGTACTATGTAAAAGGATAATATATATCATGACCAAATGGGATTCATCCCAGACTAAGGTTTAACATCCAAAAGATAAAATGAGCCCTGGCTGGTGTGGCTCAGTGGATTGAGCGCTGGCCCGTGAACCAAGGGGTCGCTGGTTTGATTCCCAGCTGGGGCACATGCCTGGGTTGTGGGCCAGGTCCTGGAGATGGATTCGTGACAGGCAACACATATTGGTGTTTCTCTCCCTCTCTTTCTCCCTCCCTTCCCCCTCTAAAAATAAATAAATAAAATCTTAAAAAAAAAAAAAGATAAAAATGGGTATTGTCATGTATAATGCGCACCTTTCCCCCCAGGTTTTTGAGGGAAAATAAGGATGAGCATTATACATGGGTATGATGACTACAAACCATGGGTATAATAATCCCATGTATAATGCACACAAAAGCATGAGTGCACATTATACGTGGTGAAATATGGTCTTTCTCACAGTAGGAGAATGAAAGAAAACCATATAATTATCTCAATAAATACAAGAAAACATGACATAATTCAACACCTATTCACAAAAAAATACTTAGCAAATAAGGAACAGAACTTAATCTGATCAAGGACATCCATGAAAAACTGCAACTAATATACTTCACATTGGGAAGACTGAATGATTTCTCTTCAAGACTGGGAACAAAACAAGAACATTAACTCAACATTTCTATTCAACAATTTTATTGAAAGTTTTAGCCAATACAATAAGAAAAAGATTTCAAAAGAAGAGTAAAAACTGTCTTTATTCATAATAAATGATTAGAAGCTTTACAATGAAGGGGTCAGGATGATCACCACTTCTCAATATTAACATTAAAAGTGGGACAACCAGACATGTGTCTCTTCTGATATGACATGATACAACAACACAGCACCATCTATTAAGTATTCTCACCAAAAATAACATACCTAAATCTAATCAAGCATCTAGATCAGCACTGTCCAAGAGAACTTTTTATGATGATGGAAATGTTCTGTATGGGGCTATTGAGGAGTTGAAATATGACCAGTGCAATCAAGGAACTGAATTTTTAATTTTTAAATCCAATTATTTTACATTTAAATAGCCGGCAGTGGTTACTAACATAACTACTAGTATTGAAGAGCACAGCTCTACAACTACCTTCCATTTACAGAATTGCAAGGGATAAAAGAAGTTAAATGACACTAAAAGAACAAGTTAAAATACACAACATATTAAGAAATCCAGAATGTGGGACAGTCTACAGAATAACCGACCCAGTTTCTCCAACCAAGTCAATGTCATAAAAAGAGGGTATACAAGAGAGATCTAAAAGATGTATACGACTAAACATACACTCCTCACTTGGATCCTAGTCAAACAAACCAATGAGACACTGCTGAGACAAATTTGTAGAGGGTATCAGAACATACCAAGAAAATAGTGGTCCTTTCATTAGGGGTAATAATGGAATTATAGTTACATTAATTTAAAAATGTTAACATTTTCAGAGTTGCATATTGAAATAGAAATGAAATGATGACATTTAAGATTTGCTTTTAAAATCTTCAGCAAGAGTGTGGCATAGAGGCCTGGCCAAATAAAGTAATATATTTCCGTAGTATTATGGAGTACTATGAGCTTAAAAGAAAAAACAAAGTATGTCTATATGTGGGCTAACGTGATAAGATACCAGGATAACTGCTTACCAAGAAAAGCAAATTACAGAATAGTATACATGGCTGATTTATTTGTGTGAAAGAAAGCAGGCAGGCAGATCTACATACATATATAGGAAGGGAAACATAATTTTTTGTTATTCATGTGTATTATTTGAATTTTTTAAATAGTATCCTAAAACAATTTTTAATGAAAGGAATTGGTCATTAAAAAACAAACAGCAGGTCCTACTCAATGTGGAAATAATCTCTTCTCTGACCATCCTGTCTTTGAACATTTTCAATGACAAGGACCATGTTACCTTATAAAGAAATGCATCCCATCATCAAATAGCTCCAGTTGTTAGAAAATAATTTATTTATAATAGAAACTTACTTTTTCTTTATCTTCCAGTCATTAGTCCTATTTCTAACTCTATTTCTAAAGCTATGCTGTCCAACAATAGTATCCACAAGTCACATGTGGTTACTAGGCACAAAAAATGTGGCTAGTCCAAACTCAGATGTGCTATCAGTGTAAAATATATACCTGTTTTGAAGACATGTTATTTTAAAAAAGCCAAATATCTCATTAATGTTTTGTGTTGATTGTATGTCAAAAAATTATTTTAGATAAATCAAGTTCAGTAAAATATGTTAAAAATTTTTAGTCTTCAGTAAGAGAATGGGAGCAGATGAAACAAATATTGCAAGTAAATATGAGTGGTTGATACAAAGGAATTCACTGGCCAATTCTCTTACTTTTGTGTGCAGGTTTGAAATTTTTCAGAACAGAACAATTTTTCAGAACTAAAATGCTAAAAAAAAAAAAAAAAAATGACATGAAAATAATGGGAGCAAGATGAAAGTGTTCCAACGTCATTGTTTGAATCATAGAGACACTGATTAACTTTAGACTTTAAGGAAAGCAAAGAGTTAATGTTTAATTCAATTAACGAGAGAATCAAAATAAGAGTAACTTCTAACCAGGGGAAAACAGGGAAAAAATTACAGCAGGAAATGGGAAGCAAAGGAAATAAACAGAAAACAATAAGAACGTATGTATCATTTATTTATCAATTATTCAAATATTTTAGTATCTACTATAAAAGTTCACAAGGTGTGGTGTCGATGGACTCTTTCAGAGGTTCTATAGGGTTCAAAGTTATTTTCCAAGTACCAAGGCATTATCTGCCTTTTTCATTATGTTACTATTATGATGATGAAAAAGCAATGCACAATAAAACTGCTAGCAGCCAAACACGGAGCAAGGCAGTGATACTAACTACTACTACTACTATTACTACTACTACTAGTAGTAGTTGTTGTCACTGTCATTATTTTTTTCACCACCACAGTTTTTTTTCAAAGCTTGTTTCACTTAAAAATGTCCTTCATGAAGACAGTAAAAACGATTAATTTTTATTAAATTTCAATGTTTGCATATAGTTTTTTATATTCTATATAAAGAAATAAGAAGTTCATATAAAAGTACCTGTGCTGTACATCAAAGTACAATGGCTGCGTTGAGGAAAAGCACTTGTATAATTGAATTACAAGCTGAACTAGCCACTTTTTTCATGAAACACCATTTTTATTTTTTTTTTAATGATTGACAGATGAACCATGGTTATCCAGATTTGGTTACTTGGCAGACTTGGTTATTTGGCAGACTTGGTATTTGGGTCTCAATGAACAAAATGAATATATCATTTTAAGGATGAACAAATGATATAATTTGAGCTTTTAAGCAAGATTTAGAATTTGTAAAATTTTATCTATCACAGTGAGCTTGACAGCTTCCTAATACTTTAAAGGTTTTTCTGATAAGATTGCTGATGATATTAATAAATGCAATTTTTGATACCACATAACAAATGTGCCAATATTTAGAAGTTCTGCATAACTCAGTGAACTGATATATTCCATATGATCAATGCATAATGTTACAAAATCATGCATAAGTAAAAGACTCACTCAGTTATTAGTGATGTATAAGAATTTCATTAATAGGGCTTCAGATTCCACACTGAGCCTTTAAGAAAATACCGCTTCTCAAATTTTGGTGTAGCATCAAAATATATCCACAATTATCTGAAAAAACTATTAAGACACTCTTCCCTTTTCTAATTGCATAACTACATGAAGTTGAACTTTGTTCACATACTTCACATGAAAATACCCAACAAAAGATTGAATGTAGAAGCAGATGAGAATCCAGCTACTTTCTACTAAGTTCCACATTAAAGAGATGTGCAAAACTAAGTAAAAATTCCCTTCCTCTATTTTTATTTTTGCTACTATTTTGGGAAATAGTTGATTTCTATAAAAGTATTTTATTCATGTTAATATTACTGCGTTTGTTATTATTTAATAAATTCAGTAGTGCTTTAACATTTCTCTAAAATTGACATAAATAGACATAAAAGCACTTTGGGGTCCTCAATAATTTTTAAGAAAGTAAATAAGTTCTGAGACCAAGAGATTAAGAATTGGTAAAGCTATGTAAGGCACTAAAAAGGGACAGGGTCTCCAATAATGTAAAGTAAACTACCTGGTTATATTCCAGTAATACAAGGGCTATGAAAAGAGCCATACATTCACTTAACCCTTCTATAAAAGTAAGAAACTATTAACTCAGGCTATATACTAACAGCAGTGGCTCTATGCAATTTTGGTAACATTAAATCGCAGCCCCTGCCCTGGCTGGTGTAGCTCAGTAGATTGAGTGTGGGCTGTGAACCAGGGGGTTGCCGGTTCGATTCCCAGTCGGGGCACATGCCTGGGTTGTAGGCCTGGTCCCCTGTGGGGCCTACATGAGAGGCAACCACACATTGATGTTTCTCTCCCTCTTAAAAAAAAAAAAATTGCAACCCCTTTCTTCTATATATCATTTTGAGGATGAACAAATGATAAACCTAGTCTTTTTTACAGAGAACAACTAAATTTCATACTAGAACTCAACCAAACTGGGACTCTTTCTTAAAAAGTTGTCCTTAAACATAATCCAACAGAGTAATCCCTTTAGATTCTTTTTCCTACTGATTAAGTCCTTGTATTTTATTTAGTGTTAACACCTGAAATTTACTGTTTTGATCTATAAAAATATAGCCTTCTAAGTGTAAATTTTCTTATGAACATTCTACCAGGCTAAAGCCTAATATCAATAAATATTAAATCTCACTAATAACTGAAAAATGCCAATTAAAACAGTTTTTGCTTTCCACTTACTGCAAGGACAAAAATAAATAAATTTTGGACAGCTCTCAGAACAGTAAAAGCACAAGAAAACCCAGCACTCTTATACGTAAAAAGTGGGAATGAAATTTGTAATATATTTTTGAAGTCACAAGATGTGTTTCAGTAGCCCCTCTGACCCTGGCTCAGTTGGTTAGAGCACTGTCCTGATACACCAAGGTTGTGGGTTCAATCTCCAATCAGAGAGCACACAAGAAGCAACCAATGAATGCATAAGTAAGTGGAACAACGAAGAGGGCTCATATACACGCTCATGCGCTCGCTCGCTCTCTCTCTCTTTCCTCTAAAAAAAAAAATTAAATAGCCCTCTTGCCCACAACTCACTCTCATATCACCTACCTAGTTTTATGTCCTTCCTAGCACTCAACACTCTTAAAATTTTAAAAGTTTAAGAATTCTTTTTAAAAACAAATTACCTTCCCCATTCCCATTACAGTGCAGGAGGCTTGTTCACTATTATGTCCTGAAAACACCTATCAGAGTAACTTTTCAAAAAAATGTAATAAATAACTGATAGTCACAGAAGTATTATTTTTTAAAAAATTAAACAAAAAGTCTTTGAAAACAATCTATCCATCAAACCCCAAATGATTAAATGCACTATGGTACTTCCATTCAATGGAATACCAAAAAGTTTTTAAAACAATAAAGCAGATCTACAAGTAACCAGGAAGAGCTAAGACACATGAAGTGGGGGGGAAAAAAAAGATCCCACATGTCAGTATTATATTTGTGTTGGGTAAAGAAACACATATACACACAAAATTCCAAAAAAAAGTATGCAAGGATAATACCTAATTGGCAAAATAATCACCTCTAGGGAGAGATAGTAGGATTTGGAAAGAGAGTCGGATCAGGAGAACTTCAGCTTTCTTTGTATAATAATTTAAATTCCTTAAAAATCACATATACTAATGCAAACTGCTTATATAAAAATGTAATTTTTCCCCCCAAATCAATTTCCAAGAGATGGCAACATACCAGAGTGTAGTCCTGTCTTTCACACAGAGGAAATTTACTACACAGAGTTAGTTCCAAAAAAGAAGAAAACAGAGGAAAGTCAGGCAACCTAGAGACTAGTAACAATAGGGAGCCTCAATCACTTCTAAGACTGAAAAAACATTAAGGTAAAGTAGCCTCACCATATCACAGAAGCTTAGGATGGTACTAGAACCACATGGAAGAAGGGGCTGTTGTTAATGGGATTCAGAGCTGCTGCTGGAGTTGGCTAAAGATAGGGGTGGAGAGGTACCTTGGTTTCTTCCCTCCTCTCATCAACCAACCTTCTATTAGTGCCTACCATTAGCCAAATCCAGAAAGCAAATAAGCCTAATGAAATGTTATATACCTTAAATGTATACAATGTTGTCAATTACATCTCAAAAAAGCTGGAAAAAATGCCTGTAGAAATAAGGGAGCCAAGGAAATGTAACTATTTCACTTCAACATAGATAGAACAGAGCAGGGAAAATGTAAGATAGATTTGAGAGCAAAGTGGCTGGCCATCAATGTGTGCCCTACCTCCTATATTCTATGGCAGGACAATATATACACATATGGTGGCTCAAGTCTTTTCAACCTTATTTAAGAACTAAATAAGAGAACAATATTTGAAGGGGGAAAAGAGGAAACCTGAAACCTATAGTACAAAAGAGTAAAAAAAAAAAAAAAAACAAAAACCTTATATGATTGGAGTGGTAAGTTTACCAAAGCAAGTCACATATATAGATTACACAAAATTTTATTACACCAACTCTACATGTCTGGGAGGAAGGTCTGCAACTACAAGAGATAGCAAGTTTTTAAAGATAAAAGGTTCATCTTAGAGACCTAGAATTTAAACTTAAACTTATGTTTACCAACATGCATTTTGAATGTCTTCCTCTAAAACCATTTTAGATAAATTTACTTAATCTACATCTTAATCTACTTAACCCACATCTTTCAAAAAGAATAAAGCACAAGTCTAGGTTAGAAACTAAAAAAGAACTGCTTGATAAAAATGCCAATACATACAAGGAAAGAAATGCCTAATTTCATTTAAGCATTCTATTGGTCTTAGACCAGGGACTGGCAAACTTATTCTGTCCTGAGTGTAAAGGACCAGATGGTAAATATTTCAGGCTCAGGGGGCCATGCAGTCTGTGTTGCAATTATTCAACTCTGTGAAAGCAGCCACAGTTATTATGTAAATGAACAAATGTGGCTTGGTTCCAATAAAACCTTATTTATGAACAGAGAGATTTAAATTTCGCATAATTTTCACATGGCACAAAATATTCTCCTTTAAATCTTATTCACCTATTTAAAAACATAAAAATCATTTTCGGCTCATAGGCTATACCAAACAGGTAGTGAGCCAAATTTAGTCAATGGATCATCGTTTCCTGACCTTTGGTCTCAGACAAATAATGCCACAAAAACTTGTATTTCAAGACTAGGTTAGTTGGTTTGTTTTCCCCCTAGGTGGGTATGGTTTTTAACTCTTTGTTAACTGTTAAATAGGAGCTAATGTATCCATATTTTTATTCTAATCTATCAAGAAAAGAGGCAGGTTTTCAACAAAGTTGCCAGACTTTAAAAAAATAACACAGTCTCACACCTCTGGCTGGTGTGGCTCAGTGGACTGAGTGCTGGCCTATGGACCAAAAGGTTGCTGGTTAGGTTGCTGGTTTGATTCCCCATCAGGGCACATGCCCGGGTTGCAGGCCAGGTCCCCAGTTGGGGGCGTGAGAGAAGCAACTGATTGATGTTTCTCTCACACACTGATGTTTCTTTCCCTCTTTCTCCCTCCTTTCCTCTCTCTCTAAAAATAAATTTTTTAAATCTTAAAAAAAAAATTACAGTCTCTAATCCAAACAATCTATACAAGAACACACTAGAATACTTGAGTCTGCCACTATATTCAATCAAACAGAGTTAATGTAAGGGAAGTCATGGCCCTAACCTGCAGGTAAGGAACCAAAAGGGGCAGCCAACTGTTTGCTCACAAGCTCTGATTAGGGATGTTAATACTATTACTTGTTTACCTGATCACAAAAACATTTGATCTACCTTTAATCTGTAATAAAATAAACTCTAGGCAATATAACCTTAATGCCTCTAATGACCTAATTTAATCAAAGGCCCCAATATGCAAAATAAATACAATTGCCTAAAGAATTCCAAGTTCATAATTCTTCTACTAATCTTTCAACCAATATACTCTATTACAAAGCTTTTATTTTTACATTACAGTTTTGGTCTCATGCTGAATCTTATAATCTTATTTTGCAAATCTTATTTCAACAGATCACCTACAGCTTGCCCAAAGGGACATTATACAGAAACTACTGCACAAACCCCATACTATAGTTAGTATTAAAAAGATTGTGGAAATTTTTATCAAGTATATATCATCTTTCTTATGAGAACCTTGGGAAAAATTTCTCCGGCATAATTCCACCGATGAACACTTCTCAAGGCGTGTGTGTCTTTACCTTATAGACGCTGTATATACTAAGTATAAAATTCTTTTATTTGGCTGTGAAACCACGCATTCCATAGTCCAGCCCTGGTAACCGTGTAAGAACTAAAGCATACATCTGTATGTACTTCCATAATCAGCTCCAAATTACTAAACTCTTTTTCCTCAAATTTTCTCTTTTGACTTTAGCCAGGTTGCTCAGTTGGTTAGAGCATCGTCCCAAAACACCATGGCAGCGGGTTAGATCCCTGGTCAGGGCATACATAAGAATCAACCAATGAATGCATAAGTAAGTTGAACAAAAATAGTCAACATTTCTCTCTCCCCCTCTTCCCTAAAATCAGTAAGTAAGTTAAAAAAAAAATTTAAAAACACCATAACACACTGTGCTTATGGAAGCTTCCTCAAAGTGGGGCATAAGTATTCAACAGCATAAGGAACTGCTGCACACACATATATGTATACAGATATCAACTGACTAAAAAAAAAAAAATGTACCTCAAACAGCAGCAATTTGTTCTTTGTGTGGCTTCAACAAAATCCCAGGATGCTACTTTATCAGCTGTCTCTTCTTCACACAGACCACCTGATGAAATTGAATACTTCCTCCTATGATTAGAAATTATAAAATTATTTAGAATTCATAAAATTTTCTGTAACACTGAATTAGGCATTAAAATTGAATTTTAAAAAATCAGTTTTCTGAATTAAGAAAAGTCACACAAATGACTGTTTATACTATTCACAAGTAACTATTATACCAACATGTAATTTTTAAACTTGAAAATGAAAATACATACTTGTTCTGTGCTCTGTTCATATTGCATTCTTGCCAAACTCTATCCACCACATGATTTGCTAATTTTCTGGGTATTTTCCCACCATGATGGCTAGTACTATCTGAGTTGAAGCCATCAGATACTGAAGAAAATTTGACCCATTTCTGGGCAGACTGAGGATCAACTGAAAACAAACAAAAAAGAATAAGCTGTAGAAGAATAAACTTGATTTAAAGTAATATTATCTAGGTTTTTAAAAATTACTTAGCGATACAACTTGCCCCAGCTACTTGGTAAGCCTACTTATATTTTGAGGCAAAAAAAGGTTGTTATTTAATTGACACATATGAGTAGAAAGCAAAAAATCTGAACAAGGGATGTGAATTGGACGATATTGTTATACAATGCTGATTTCCTTACTTGGAGGACTAAACAAATGGTAATTACATAGGAAGGTGTTCTTAATTTTAGAAAATACACTGAACACTTAAGGCTGATAGAGCATCATGCCTGCAGTTGCTCTCAGAAATGGCTCAGAAGACAACTAATGATGTTAATAGTTTAGGAAATCTGGATAAGGGAATTCTTTGTATTGTTATTTGGAAACTCTTCAATAAATTTTAAATTAAATGTTTACTATATTCCAAATAAGACAATCACTAGAGCGAACAACACAAATTGTAACGATACCTGTCTGGACTTCCTCAGGAGATGTAGGTGGTGTAAGAGTAACCGAAGACATAGCAGGATCTCTTGTGGAAGCAGGCACTTGGTGGATACCCAAGCAAGAAGTTGAACAGTGAGAGGATCCCACAGAGCTGGGAGTAGGAATGTCTGACTGAGAAACTAGAACAAAACATGCTGGGTAGATCATTCGGACACCAGCTTAAAGGAAAAAAGACAGGAAAACCAATTACTATTACAATTGTAGTGGCATTCATTTCACTCAAAAATACTGTAAAGGGACAGTAGGTATAATATAATCACATTTAAGTAACAATATATTTAATATACTACTATAAATATATGTTCTTTTGGCAAAAGGTTTTTCTGGAAGAAACCACAAGAAGCTGTTAGTAGTGGTACCTTCAGTGAGAGAGACTCAGAAGAAAGCAGCTTACTCTTTTCATTTTTGGATTTTCTAGTCATTAAAGTGTACTACTTTCTTTTAAATCCGTATTTGCAAATTTGACCAACTATAAGGTATATTAAAATTAATTTTTTTAAGATTTTATTTATTTCTTTTTAGAGAGAGGGGAAGTGAGGGAGAAAGAGGGAGAGAAACATTGATATATGATCAGTTGCCTCTCGCATGCCCCCAACTGGGGACCTGGCTCACGACCCAGGCATGGTCCCTGACTGGGAATCAAACTAGTGACCTTTCAGTTTGCAGGCCAGCACTCCGTCCACTGAGCCACACCAGCTAGGGAAATTTTAAAGGTTTATAACAGAGCATTTTCTGTTTTCCTCTTTATATGTCTCTATTTAAAAAGCCTAATATATGTTTGTGTTTTGCATCTGTTTTTGTCACAACTGCTCTGATGGTGATGTATTTATTAAAACTGAATGTTAATACTCTTATTAAAATACCCAAAACCACAAATAAAGCAATCTTCATATATAACATTACCATATGATTCCATTAAACACAGTGTTGCAGATTCTAATCCCAATTATCTTCTCAATTATACATTTCCCACACCTCCCATATATACCCCATGTCTGAAGTAGAATATACATCTTCATTCTATTGTTAGGCTTGGCTTTGTAACTTGCTCTGAAATGTTAATGCATGTGATATATGTCACATCCCAACAGAAGCTTTAATTTAAATGTGCTTGCAGGATTAGTGCAGCCTCTCTTATTTCTGTCCTCTGCCTTGAGATTAGCATATCTCAAATACAGTTTACGTTGTTAACCTAGATCCCCAAAGGAGAAGACATTTAGAACACAGCCAATATGAATAGAGATGACCTGGGCAGAACAGATGAAAGACCCAAGTTCTTTAGGTACATATTATATTCTGCTTTTTAAGCTATCAGAGATGACAGAATAACCAAATGTTAAAATACTGCATAACACAGTTTGTCAACTTTCCAGCCCCTTAATACTATTCATTCACAATTATTTTCTTCCATCCTTTCTCATGCTTTCCTTTAGATAAGACTGTATCTCCCTGCCTGCCCCAATGACTTTGCCTTGGCTATGTGACTAGTTTTCTCTAATGGAGTGTGAGTAAATGTATCCTCGTAGAAGCTTTAAATACAATTAAATGGTTAGACTTGGTCCCTATTCCTCTGTTATTCTTCTGTTCTTGTAAACAGCATGTCCAAGATACTGGGTACTCTTTGAACCTAGGTTGCAGTATAAGAAGATACAAGGAGCCAAACCACAACCAAGCTGCAGTCCTTAAGTAATGTGAGCAGGAAATAAGGAAGAAATAAATGTTTGGTGTTGAAAGCCACTAAGGTATCACAGTTGTTTATTACTTAGCAAAATCTAACTAATACATGCAATCACATATTTTCCCCTTAGCATTAATACTCAGAATCCATACCAACAAGAACTTCTACTGCAGCTAAAGAATCATCTTCCCAATCCATATCTTCCTGTTTTTCTTCAGACATCTCCTTCAAGCAAGATGAGATAGGGTAGAACTGTTTCCATTCACCAATTAATTTTTTTGTAGCTGAATCAGACATCTTGAATGCCTGTCCTGTGAGAGTGCCATTTAGCCCAAATGGGCTTAAGATAACTAGAAACCCAAAACAGAATCAAGTAAGTAACTAAAGACTATTACGTCAAATAAGATCACATTGAATAGTATGGCAAGTAATTATGCAATTTTTAAAAAGTTAAAGGAAAGCCACAATGATCAATTTATTGTACTTCCTTATTGTGAAGATAAGTACAGCACTGAGTTTATTACAGAAACTTAAAACGTGTCTACCCCCAAATCTAAAATGGACAGATTTTCACAATGAATTATGAATGTGTATATCCTTCAAGTTACCCTGATTTCACTAAGCAAAAGTTAATTTGAGAAAAACAATGTGACTATATATATTTAAGTACTTACTATGTAATGCCACATACATTTTTAAAAAGCAAAGACTGAGCTCAGGCAGTCCTTAAAAATAAATCAGTAATCTTGTAAAGTATTTCCTCTACATAAGTTATACCTATGTCTCTGTGTTAAATTTTAAAAATGACTTTATGTGACCTGACATGCAAGATGACCAGGGAAACATAAACACATATGCTACTTGCTTTTTGAAAAGATACTCTTTAAAATATGCTACCATTCAAGTTACAAGAATTTTTAAAATAATATCAGTATTAAAAAGTTATTTCATTAACTTAGTACTCTAATAGGGAAGGAAAAAAGTAAACTGTATCAGATTCATCATTAGGATAAATCTCATTAATCCCAAAATGTCAAATACCATCTTTGATAATTTTCTTGAAACAAGAAAAGATCAAATACCTAAGCCAACAAAATAATCTACCTTGAAATGGGCTATTAGACTGTTGAGCAAGGGTGATATGCTCTTCACTAAGAAGGTACACAGGTTGATGTTGGTTAATTTCCACACTGGTACAAACATTGCTGTCTCCATGCAAGAAAAAGGTGAAAGAGCAGGACAAGTGTTCACTAATAATAATAAAAAAAAAAGTTGTATTTTAGTGATAATATGACAAAAATATTAACTTGCTTTCTTTTAATATGAAGTTATACCACAACAATGCACATTCTCTTTAACCCAGAAATTCTACTTCATCATCTGAAGGAAAAATAAAATCACAGATATGATCAAAGATTTAGCTATAAGAAATGTTTTTCACAGCATTCTTTATAGTAGGAAAAGCTGCAAATAGAGAAACCAGATACATAAGTTAGGTATACACATACATACAATTATAATATAGCCACCAAAATAAGTAAAGGTATGGACAGGGTTTGAGGGAAAGGATAGGCTACCAAAATAGTATAGTCTCAATTTTTTTAAATAAAAGTTTCTTAAAAAAAAGAAAGAAAAAAGTCTAGGTATGCAACAGAATTAAGGGTAACCTAATTTGTACTTTTGTTCATTTTTCCTCTATATAAAAAATTAAATACAAATATATTTCCTCATTTTATTATTTCTGAAATTGGGCTACATGCAATCAATTAAGCATTAAATGTACTGTCCCTCCCTCAGCCCCACTGAAGTTATTTTAAAGCGATAATGGCTCTTACAATTGAAGGCATCCTATAATCAAAGCTACATGCAAAACGGACAATCTTATGAAATTTAGATATGGCTTGGTATACAGGTAGGAAAATAACAGTTCCCAAGAAAAAGAAAGAAGATATGTCCTTAAGATAAAATGTAAAAAGATCAAGTGGCCCAGAAGAAAATATTGTACACAAGAAGATTGTTCTTTTCTTATTCCTTCTCCACACATTTGTCTTAATAATCCAACTTAACCGGTTATTTACAATAAGCCCAATACCTGTTGTATGTATCTATCAGCCCTCTTGAATTATTTCTGGATAAAGCAAGGGCATAATAAATTAAAAACTAAGGTATAGTAAAAGTAATACTATAGCTAACAGAAGTGGGAAAACAGAAGGTAGGAAAGAGGTGAAGAGTAATGCAGAGCTGAGAGTGTCTTCACTGAATATACATAGGGTGGGGCAAAAGTAGGTTTATAGCTGTTCATATGGAAATACAATAATTAATAAATAATAATACAAGAATAAACACTGTTTCACGTACTCACAACTGTAAACCTACCTTTGCCCCACCTTGTGTTAGGGAGTCAACAAGTAGTGTCTGAAGTTGATAAAAGAAACTGAAATTTAAGCTTATTCAAAGTAAAAAAAAAAAATCTGAAAATACTATATCTAAAAACAATATAGCTAAAAAAAAATCTCATCTTTTAGGGTACAGAAT
This sequence comes from Desmodus rotundus, assembly GCF_022682495.2. Taxonomy (NCBI): domain Eukaryota; kingdom Metazoa; phylum Chordata; class Mammalia; order Chiroptera; family Phyllostomidae; genus Desmodus; species Desmodus rotundus. The sequence continues at coordinate 92,546,549 of NC_071395.1, read as the reverse complement.
CAGATGTAGTGTCTATATGATTAATCAAGGCCTAGAGGTAAAGCATTTATGGAATTATGGCAGTAACCGCCAGAAGAAATAAATTTAAAAAACAAAAATAAAAAACAAACAAAACCTGGTTACTTCCAGGGAATTGGACTAGAGCAATAAAGAGCAATCTTAAATTTTTCTACATTTATAATAATATTCTGTGCTGCTTGAATCATATAACTTTTAAATTTTTAAAAAATTTATGAATTCTATGTATCAACCCTTTTCCCCAATGAAGGGTCCTGGTACTCTTGTCAAAGATCATTTGAACATATACATGAGAACATTTATTTCTGAACATTATTCTATTCAATTCATTTACCTATGTCTTCATGCCAGTACCACACTTTTGATTACTGTACTTTTGTATTATGTTTAAGAAAAAAAACAATTTTTATGCTCATCCAAGGACATTTTTTCATTGCTTTTAGAGAAAGAGGGAGAGAAACATCAATGGAAGAGAGAAACATTGATCAGTTGCCTGCCTCATGCACCCTGAGCAGGGAACAAACCCACAACCTAGGTATGTGCCCTGACAAAGAATTGAACCTGCAACCTTTTGGTGTATTCACTGGAAAACGCTCCAATCAAGCCACACTGGTCAGGGCTGTATTATATTTTGCTCACCCCTCTTTTTATCTAGGCTCTTTGGTGTGATTTTGTAGTTCTTCCCATTAAAGTGAAGTATACTTCCCCAACTCTTGGCTCATGATTGTTTTGTGACTTTTTCTGGCCAAGCAGAAGCTTGAAATGTGCTTATACAATTTAGCTTGTCCTCCAATGCTTCTTTCATCACCGCAAGAGCGTGCCCTGGCGAGCTCAATGGTCTAGCGTGGATGAGAATCATGGAGTACACCTCTAATCACCTACAGTTTACAGCATGGACTAGATTGGCTAGTACCTGTTTGACCTGCAGATACATTAATAACAGTACATAACTGATGTTTTAAGCCCCTATATTTTGGGGGTGGTTTGTCACAGAGTAATAGCTGATACAGAAATTGGCACCCAAGGTAAGGTGCTACCATGACAAACACCTAAATATGTGGCATTGGCTTTGGGACCAGATGTTTGGTAACAAGGAATATAAGACACTGAAAAATGGTGAGAAAATTATTATGAAGGGCTAAGAAAATGGTGAAACCATTTTTTGTAATGAAGAAATACTTCACAGCACTGTCACCTAAAATAATCTGGAAGACAGAAGATGTGCCTAATGAACGTACAGAGTTGGGGGAACAGATAAAGTCAAACTGTAATTTGGTTGTCAGCAGTTATACTTGATAAAGTACTAAAAGAAAGAAAAAAAATCACAAAAGAACTTGCTGGTTTGCAAGCACAATTTAGAAATAATACAGACCGTCCAGAGCTAGAAAATAAACTATTTTGCAACTAAGTGATGGTGTGGCCTATAACAAAGCCTCAAGGAAAAGACCAAATGAAGAGTGTGACTCTTAATACCCTGTGTTAATATAAACGTGATTCTTGATACCAATCGAGACATCAGGATTTTTTTTAAAATTACCCCTATATCTCCATATACATATATGTATTTTCTCAAAGAAGGTGAGTCATGTAAACAAACATGTATGCAACTAATTTTGTTACTATTATGTTGGAAGGCATATGGAGCCATACTTGTGCTTTTCTTTCCAGTGTCCTCTTTTCTGACACAATTATATAATTAAGTTTGAGTTATAGAGAATACAGAATACACAAGATGCCCTGGATGGGTGGCACGTTGGTATGAACGTCATCTCATGTACCAAAAGGTTGCAGGTTTGATCGCCGGTTGGGGCGCATTCAGGAGGCAACCCACTGAAGTTTCTTTCTCACGCTGATGTTCCCCACCCCGTGCCCCACTCCACTTCTGTCTCTAAAATCAATGTAAAAAATCCTTGGGTGAAAAGAAGGGAGGAAGGAAGGGAGAAGGAAAGAGAGACAGAAAGGGAGAAGGGGAGGGGAGGAAGGAATACACAATATAGTTTCTGAATAGTATTTTTATTTTAGTAAACCATTAATGTTTCATTTCTGAGAGGGATATGCCCATTATATGTACTGACACAAAACAGGCAGAAATCAATTTTCAAAACACTTTTCTCTAAACAACAAAAAAGGGCATGAGACTTTAAAAGCAAGACAAAAATCCTTTTAAAAAGAAAAATTTATATTCAATTGGTTAGAATAACTGTACATTTTTTAACATTACAAGCTTTTTACAGGTTTTTTGAAGAAACTTTAGAAAACAAATATTTCTTAGTAGAGGAGGTAAAATTTAAGTTGAAAGGGAAAATTACTAACTAAAATGACTTATGTTAAGGAAAACATTTATTAAGGAAGTGACTCAAGCAAGAATAATCTATTACTAGAGAAATTGTAATTTGATTAGTTTTAGAGATCTAGTGAGTATGCTATACAAGTGATTATGAATGCTAAGTGCTTACTCAGTAACTGAATAGCAGATTTAAAAATCTGAATTGCAAATACTCCCAACAACATTTGCAAGTATAAGCAACAACCTAAAACAGTCTGATGTTCTTTATCTTTAAAAGACAAAGAGGCTAGGAGACCTGAATTTTATAGCCTCATATTTACTATTCTTTTAATCAGTGAAGTATAGTTCTTAAAAATACAGCTTTCAACTACATGTTTCATTTCATACATAAAATATTAAATGAGAATAAAAAACAACATTTAAAATGGATTTTGCCATGACACAAAAAACAAATAATGTGACTAAAAATTTTCCTGAACAGCATATTATAATCTGGGAAATGTTAAAAAGAAGCACATTACTTAAATTCTAATAAGTATTATTTAGGAAAATAAATGTAATCTGACATATACAAAAATCATGGCCCATAAAAATGAAGGCCAAATATAGCCTTTCCATATGTCCAATGAGCACTTGACCATCTTAATAACTTTTAAATAGAAAAGAAAATGTGGCTTGGATGTAAGGTGATCCATTTGTCTCCAAGGGGTCTTTGTAAAAACCCAATATTCCAACATACAAAGCATATGATCAATCAACCTCTCACCCATTTATCTGCACTGCCCTGTACTCACCAGCAGCTCTCAATCCCAGCTGTCTATGATTAAAGGAAAACATCACCTCCTATACTGCTAGCATGTTCCCAACGTAAGGGTTGGCATACAGTTGTGACTATGCAAAACGCAGTTTATTCTTGTATTATTATTTATTAATTATTGTATTATTTTCCATATGAACTGTAAACCTACTTTTACCAACCCCTGTATAAAAATGGTTTAAAATCACCCAAGTTTGCATGACCTAACAGAAAAAACTAAACATTCTAAATATGGAATAAAATTTCTGAAATTCTTATATTAAAGGCAATATTCTGGTTAGAAAATTGTATAGGACAAAAAGAATTGGAGTTAATATAAAATAAATTCTGAATGGCTTCTCTTTCAAGGAGAGAGATCATTGATACTGTCTCTCAAAGATTTTTGGTACTTAGCCCTTAAGAAAGTGAAGTTAAAAGAAATACATATAACTACAATGAGAATCCAAGGTACTGTTAACTACTTTAAAACTTCACAGAGGATACCACTGCTCTCCAGAAGCTGCCAAAACCAAAAGTTATGAGTGAGGCAGAATTTACAGATGAAACTTGAACAAGAAAAATGTTCCTCATTTAAGTACTGAAATTAAACAAGATTCTTTATTTCTAAGACAGAAAATGAAAATATGCATATAGATTAAAGCTAGCTGTTCTGTAACAGTTAAATGTGGACACTGCTTTAGGAGGCACTGTAGCTCATGTATTTTTTGGCATTTCTGCTAGGTGGGTACAGAAAAACAGTATCCTATTTTGCTGGTAGGGAATTCATGGCACAAAGAAATTAGATGGCTTAAGAACATAAAACTTGTTAAAGTGAATGTTAGCTTAAAGCCCTAGTCATCCTAAAGACCAATTAAAAATGGGCAGAGGACAGACATTCATCCAAAGAAATTATGCTAATGGCCATCAAGCATATGGAAAGATGCTCAACATCATTAATCATTAAGGAAATGCAAACCAAAACTATAATAAGATACCACTTCATACCCATTAAAGATGGAAAGAAGAAGTAGGAGGAGGAGAAGGGGGAGAGAAAGGAAAGGGAAAAGGAAAAAAAGAGAGGAGAGGAGAGGAGCGGGATAGGGAGGGGAGAGGGAGAGGAGGAGAATAGAGGAGACGGATGGGAGAGGGGAGGGGAGGGAGAGGGAGCGGGGAGGGGACAGGATGGGAGGAGAGGGGATGAGAGGAGAGGGAGAGGAGAAGGGAGGGAGAGGGCAGGGAGAGGGGAGGAGAAGGATGTGGAGAAATTGGAACCCTCCTGCATTGTTGGTGGAAATGTAAAATGGTCAAGCCACTATAAAAGAGAAAGTATGGTGATTCCTTAAAAAAACAAAACAAACAAAAAAAAAACTACAATAAAATTACTATGTGATCCACCAGTTTCCACTTTGGCTATATCCCAAAAGAACTTAAAAGCAAGGATTTGAACAGGTATCTGTACACCAATATTTATAGCAGCATTAATCAAAATAGACAAAAAGTGGAAACAACCCAAATGTCCACTAACAGATGAATCAATAAACAAAATGTGCTATATAAATACAACAGAATATTATTCCGCCTAAAAAAGGAATAAAATTGTGGTGCATGCTACAAGATGGATGCAAACCTTGAGGATACACTAAGTGAAATAAGCTAGACACAAATACTGTATGACTCCACTTGTACCAGATACCCAGACCAGTCGAATTTATTAGAGCTAGAAAGTAGAATGGTAGTTACCAGGGGCTGGGAGGAGGGGAAAATAAAGAGTTACTGTATAATAGGCAGATTTTCAGTTTGAGGTGATGAAAAAGTTCTGCAGATACATCGTGGTGATGGCTGCACAACAATGTGCACACACTTAATGCCACTGAGCTGTACAACGAAAAGTGGTTAAAATAGTAAATTTGGATGTGTATACTTTGCCACTGTTAAAAAAAAAAAAAAAGCCCAGATTATTCCTAGATTATTCCATTAATTCAACAGTTTTCAAACCTATCTTTCATTAGAATCACGTGGAGATCCTTTAAAAATTCCAAAGGCCACACTCTCAGGTTAAAACGCAAGCATCAGTAATTTTTAATCTCTCAAGGTAATTCTACATCCAGACAAGTTTGGGAACTACTGCATTACTCTATTATTTCTGTAACCCTCATAGTAATTTTTTAAATTTCTTAGATTTATAGGTATCGTTTCAATATCTGGTATTCTTAACATATTCCCTTGGAGAAAGAATCTATTTTAAAATTCAGAAGAGAAAACATTGGTGAATTTTGTATATACTTCTGCTCACTTAGTAAACATATTATTAACCTTGTAAAGAATTCTTGGAAAACAACATTTATTCTGGTTTAATGCTTCAACTGCTCTGCAAGTACTCTTTATAATCTTGTATTTCCCCAATATAAGTAACTTTTAAGCATTCTGTTTTATTATTTCCTATCACTTTAAAAAGATGTAGGTAGAGCCCTGGCCAAGTGGCTCAGCTGGTTGGAGCACTGGCCCATACACTGAAGGGTTGTCAGTGCAATTCCCGGTCGGGGCACAAGCCTGGATTGAGAGTTCTATCACCAGTTGGGGCGCATACAAGAGGCAACCAATCGATGTTTCTCTCTCACATCTACCTCTCTCTCCCTCTTTCTCTCCCTCCCTTCCTTTCTTTGTTCCCCTCTCCCTGCTTCTCCCTGCCACCCCACCCCTGGTCAGTCTCTCTCTCAAAACCAATGAAAACATGTCCTCAGGTGAGATTTTTTTTTTTTTTTTAAATGTAGTTACAGAGGTTATAGTGGTCTACAGGGTCCACAATCAAGTCTCATAATTTTCATACCCTATAATCCAGCTCCAACACTTGCAAGCTTTAACCTTGGACAAGTTACTTAACCTCTCTGCACTTCAGGTTTAACAACTGTAAAATTGGAATAATAAAGGGTTGTGGTGAAAATTGAGCTAGTTTATATAAAGCCCTAATTTCAAATTCTGCTTAGTCAGTTCTGCTTAGGCAAAGGTTTCTCACTCCCCTCTCTTATTCAGAAAAAAATTTCTCTATTATCATTCATATCTAAAAATGAATACTTCAAAACACAGATTTGTATCAATCTGTAGTATGAATCACAGTAAGGAACGATAGTCAGAAAAGCTTATCTTAACTGGGAGGAAAAGAGAGAGAGAGAAAGACGTCTTCCTTAGCACTTAAGTTTTCTCATTTATAAATGTTTCTGGAAAGTATGAGGATGTGAAAAACTGACCATGCCAATCCTAATGATTCAAGCATCAAAGCGATATTTCATGGGTCAGAAGTACTATTATATCATCACTTCATATTTCAGAAATAGAATACATAATAATCTTGACCAGCATAGACAGCTGCAGGGAGGAAAAAAGAGACAGTTACTATGTCGAAACTGGCAAAGAGTAGGTACCCTGACGTAAAAGTGAAGGTTTCTCCACATTCACAATTTAGCATACACTTCCAAGAGGATTCACAGTCCAGACGGAAGATATCTTTTATCAATAAACACTACCCAAGCTCAGCTGGGCTTAAAGTCCTAGAATTGTGCTATTAACGCAATAGCCAGTACACAGATGTGACTATCAAGCACTTGACATGTAACCAGTCCAAATTCAGATGTGCTCTAAGTACAGAATATATATTTCAAAGACTTAGTAAAAAAAAAGCAAAACAACTCTTTAATATCATTTGCACATTTAATTATATGCAAAAATGGTATTTTAAATATACTAGGTTAAATTATTAAAATTAATGTCATTTTTTAAAGCTTTTTAATGTAGCTACTAAAAGATTTAAAATTATTTGTGACTCACATTACATTTCTTTTGGACAGTACTACCTTAGAACACAAAGAGGGGAAATAAGTCCTCAGAAAACATAATAGTGATACCTCTTAACTTTCCTATTAAGTTCAGATTTTCAGAAGTATTCAGAAACCCAACCAAGTAACACCATAAAGCTTTATTAAATAGCTAATATTAAATATTCAATAGCTAATATATTCCCAGGGGAGATTTAAATCTTATGGTGCTTATATTTAAATAAAATGTTAGAGATAAAGCATGGTGGAAAAGCTACAGGTGTGGTAAAAGATAAACATAGCTTTATGGGTGAAATTTAAGTATGATCTTTCATGTATTGCCTTAAAAACAAAAACAAAATCAATCTTGACCAACCTCTTTAGTAAGCTCTCAAAGTATTGTTAATTATAAGTGTCAAGACTCTGGTATAAGAAACAGCATCCAAAAGAACTTTCTGCAATGATAGAAATATTCTACATCTACACTACCCAATACGGGGCACCTGAAATATGGCTTGGGCAACTAAGAAACTGAATTTAATTTTAATTTTATTTTTTCAATTATGTAATTGAAATTTCAATAGTCACAGTGGCTGGTGGTTACTACACTGAACTGTATAGTTTTGAAACTTCTTTAAAAAAAAAAAAAGATTACATTTCCTTATTCTGCCCTAATATTCTAGTTACAATTAATTCCAAACAAATACTTAGGGATATACTCCTCTCCTTCCTGTGAACTTCTTCACTTGCTTCACCCCAGCAGACCAAATATAGCTTTGTGGAGCAGGTTCTTTGCTAATACTTAACCCTTAATTCCAGCACCCAAAATAAGGGCTTAGGACATACAGAACCAAACATTTGATCCTATCACATTTACGTTATATATTCAGCAAGGATTTACTTATTCTAACCCTGTGTGCACGTGTGTGTGCATATCCTATATTGCCATTTAAAACTGAGGTTAAAGATAAATATCTTACATACAGTAAAAATCTCCAAGTAGATTTATCAACTAAGCAATATATATTTTCCATAGAAATTAATTAGCCAGTCAAGATGAAGAAGGCACAGGTAAACACAGCTCACCTCCTTGCACAACCACAGCAAACATTACAACTAGACTACAAAACAAATTATCACCCAGAATGTCAGAAAATTGAGCTGTATGGAAGTACAACATCCAAGGAATTAAAGAAGTCACATTCATCCAGATGGGTAGGAGGTGCGGAGATGTGCAAAGACCCGCAACAGGTGGTTCCACACACGTGTGGTGGATAAAAATCGGGAGGGATACTTCAGGAGCAAAAGATCCCAGCCATACATCAAACCACCCAGCCCAGGGTTCCAGTGCCAGAAAGATAAGTCCCCATAACTTCTGGCTGTAAAATTCAGTGGGGGTTGGAGCAAGAGAAGAAACCAGGACCCTCAGGCCTCTACTCTTAAAAGGCTCACAACGGACTTAGGACTTACCAGACTCACTCCCTCTGGGCTTCAGCACCAGGGTAGCAGCTGGAAGGTCACAAGTGGCATACAGGAAGAAAATGAAGCATCTGGCATCAGGGTGAGTGCCGGGGGACAGCTTTCTCCTGGATAAAACTCCAAAGGCCAGGCAGTGGCATCGTCCCCTTTCTGAGCCCTCCCCCACAGAAAAGCCACAGAGCAGTGACACTGTATAGGAGACTCCATCAACCTGGTTCAACACAAGTTGCCTGCCCTGACGCTTACCATATTTTTCAGACTATAAAACGCACCCCCCCAAATTTGGGAGGAAAATGGGTGGTGTGTATCTTATAGTCCAAATGTAGCCTACCTGGCTCATGGCGGGGGGCAGAACCTAGGTGTATCTTATGGGCCGGTGCGTCTTATAGTCCGAAAAATAAGGCTCTGCCCCATCCAACTTACCAGTGCTCTTCTACAATAGCCCACGCTACTAAGATAGGGAGTCAAAGCAGCTATACCTGATACACAGAAACAAACACAGGGAGGCTGCCAAAATGCAGGCAAAAAAAATATGGCCCAAATGAAAGAACAGAACAAAACTCCAGAAAAAGAATTAAACAAAATGGAGATAAGAAATCTATCAGATGCCGAGTTCAAAACACTGCTTATTAGGACGTTCAAGGAACTTATTGGGTACTTCAACAGCATAAGAAAGACCCAGGCAGAAATAAAGGTTATGCTAGGTGAAATAAAGAAAAATTTACAGGAAAACAACATTGGAGTGGATGAATCCAAGAACCAAATCAACGATTTGGAATATAAAGAAAAACATCATTCAATCAGAATAGCAAGAAGAAAAGAGAATCCCAAAAAATGAGCATAGGCTAAGTAAGGAGCCTCTGGGACAACTTCAAACGTACCAACATTAGAATCATAGGGGTGCTGGAAAGAGAAAAGAAATAAGAAATTGGAAATCTGCCATGGCTGGTGTGGCTCAATGGATTGAGCACAGGCCTGTGAATCAAAGAGTTGCTGGTTCTATTCCCAGTCAGGGCACATGCCTGGGTTGCAGGCTGGGTCCCAGGTGGGGGACATGTGAGGGGCAATCACACATGGATGTTTCTCTTCCTCTCTCCCTCCTTTCCACTCTCTAAAAATAAATAAATAACATATTTAAACAATAAAATAAAATAATTTAAAAAAAGAAATTGGAAACCTACTTGAAAAAATAGAGAAGAAAGAAAGAAAACTTTCCTAATTTTGTGAAGGACATACAAGTCCAGGAAGCACAGAGAGTCCCAAACAAGCTGGACCCAAAGAGGACCACACCAAGATACATCATAATTAAAATGCCAAAGGTTAAAGATAAAGAGAGAATCTTCAAAGCAGCAAGAGAAAAGCAGAGAGTTCCCATAAGACTGTGAGCTCATTTCTCAAAAGAAACTTTGCAGGCTAGAAGGGATTAGCAAGAAGCATTCAAAGTGATGAAAAGCAAGGACCTACAACCTACATTACTCTACCCAGCAAAGCTATCATTTAGAAGGGAAGAGAATCACTTCTCGGCCTTCTGGCTAAGATCAAGTGTGAAACTGAAGGGGAGATAAAGTGCTTCTCAAAAAAGGCAAAGCTAAAGGAATTCATCATAACCAAACCATTATCATAAGAAATGTTAAAGGGACTTATTAAAAAAAAATCAAAACTATGAACATTACATTAAAAAGGCAACAAATTCATAACTATGAACAACTGAATCTAAAAGACAAACTAAGCAAACAAGCAGAACAGAAACAGAATTATAGATATGAGATCACATGGAGGGTTATCAGTTGGGAGGGGGCAGGGGGAGAATGAGGGAAAAGGTACAGGGATTAAGAAGTACAAATTGGTAGGCACAGAATAGGCAGGGGGATGTTAAGAACAGTGTAGGAAATGGAGTAAAGTACTTATATGCATGACCCATGGACATGAACTACATAAGTGGGGGGGCGATTCCTGGAGAGAATTGGGTATACCAGGTAGAAAGGGGCAAAGGGGGAAAATCTGGGACAAGTATAATAACATAATCAATAAAATATATTTTTAAAATAAAATTAAAGATAAATTAATTATATGGCTACATCTGAGGGAATGGGGCAAAATTAAAGTATATATTAAAATCAAATTTGTTCCCTATTAACTTATTATATTCCTGCACTATGTCACCGCCACTTAGCAGACCTCCTGTCTGTAAGATATATACTGTAAGATATTGGACCAGCTGTCTTAAAAAAAAAGTTCTAATATCTTTCTATCTTGTGTAACTTCCTAGAGGCATTTATTCAACACTTAATACACAAATTCAACTGTTAACTCAGCTAAATTGCTATAATAGATTTAATTCAATATGACAAACTAAACAAACAATAAAGTTCTTTTCAAAATAATCTTATTCAGTGTGTTAAAACATCACGAGTTTGTAACATCTTTTTCTAAGGGACTATTTAAAACCTGCAGTAGACCTGGATGGTGTGCCTCAGTGGACTGAGTGCCAGGCTGTGAACCAAAGGGTTGTGGGCCAGGTCCCCAGTGGGAGGCACGCGAGAGGCAACCACACATTGATGTTTTTTTCCCCTCTCTTTCTCCCTTCCCCTCTCTCTAAAAATAAATAAATAAAATCTTTTAAAAAACCAAAAAAAACAAAAACCCTGCAGTAAGCCATTGGTACTTATTACAGTCTATTTACCTGTGGTTTCACTAGCAAACATAATGACTACAGTGTAGGACAACACCTAAACTGTTCAAGAAAAACAAAAACCAAAAACAACTGGTCATTCTTTTAACGAAATATCTGAATATCAGTAATTCTTTTAAATTTCTTGTCAAGTTTGTTCCAGTGTTTAATTGCCCTAATATTGAGGGGTTCTTTACAGATGACCTAGCTATACCCCTAGATTTAATTCTGTTTGCTCTGTCAGTCTCTGAAAACTGTTACAGTTAACCAGACAATTAACTACATGGAAGTACAGATTATTATTAGAAGAAGAAAGTCAGTATTTAAGGGGGAAAAAAGGAGAAAAAAGAAAATAATATTCCTGATCTTTTCTCCTTTGTTCAAACAAACCAGTTTCACAGTACAAATTTTCCTAACAACTATGTTAATTCTTTTTAAGAATGTTTATACAATTGATCAGTAAACAAAAATAGATATGATGCTCCTTAATGGTTTAGTTTCATTATGGCCTCAAAATGCATTAATTTACAATCCAATCTTGATCTACCACCTTCCTATTATCATTCCACTGAATTCAATGGAAAAATACTGTAAGTAGTTCCAAATCATAATTAAAAGAACTTGAGAGATTCCGCTGCTTGATTTTTTTTCTACTTGCTTTTCTAAAGGGAGGGGAGGTGGCAGGGAAGTTTCTTAGAAAAAGATTTGAGGCCCAGCATTTATCTTTCTAGATGAAGTCAGTTTTGTACAGTAATGCTTTAGGAATAATTCAAAAGAGCATATACTATTTCTGGTACCACCCCACTAAGAAAACCCAATTTCAATTAAGCTCTCTTTTAAATGGGTCAGCCCATGGGAAAATACTTGTGCTCAATTACATGGTTAAATAAGCAGAATCTATTGGATTCATGGAACTCTCCAATATAAAAAGTTGTATTTTCTATTAATAACAGCCTATTAACAGTTTATTTCATAAAAAAAGAAAAAATAAAGACACCTTCAGTATCTTACATGGGTGATTGAATACATTCACTTACCTCTACTTCTCTGTGAAATCTATACAGATAGTAAAGGGTAAGGGGGAGGACAATGAGAATGGTAGAAGTGACAGCAGGAGACAAGAGATGGCCCCCAAATTTGGGGAGCTAGCAAGCAAAGGCAAAAATGGTAACTGACTCAGTAGATAAAGACTAAGGGGAGGAAGCCAAGATGTAAGTGAATCACACCACAAAAAGGTCCAGAAGTTGATACAGGTACAGTACCCTTTTCCTAATAGGCTCCCTAAACACTAACAACAAAGTTAAAATATTACTTCTCATGTATCCCCTTCTCAGGAAACTACTGGTGGAGGGCCACTACCAAAACACTAAAACAAAAAAAGGAAATACAAGATCTAGGAAATAAGTAATCCAATACAGACAAGACAAGGTAATTTCTAAGATGACTACTGTGAAACAGACCTACAGAACAACTAGTCCAAATCGGAACTGAAGAATGAAAGCCTCAAATAGGGATGTTAACAGGAGAGAGAAAGGGGAAAAAAGAAACTAGTAGATTACACAAACTCCTTAAAGGTAAGGAGAGAAGACTTATACTTATGGTAGATGATCTAGGGGTAAATTATCTATTAATAGGTACATATATCAGGAGTCAGCAACTTTGTCTCTAAAGAGCCAGAGAATATATATTTTAGGCTAAATATTGTAGACTTTGTGGGTCACCTGTCTTTGTCACAACTATACAACTTTTCTGTAGTGTGAAAGCAGGCATAAAATAAACCATAAATGAGTGAGCATGGCTGTGTTATAATATAATTATTTACAAAAGGTGGCAGGCTACATTTGCCCTGAGGGGTGGTAATTTATCAACCCCTAACATTGATAATTAAGTGAAAAAAGAGATAATCATTAAAATTGGGGAAAACAAAAAGTTGCAAAAGAAATGGAATGGGATCCTAATACACTACTATATGGCTCAGCTATAGATAATATATAACCATAATAATATAAACAATAGATATTGTTTTTACCAAATCTTATAGTAACTATATCGGCAAGACAGGAAAGAAAGAAGGGAAAAGAGTATACACAAGTATGCCAATGACCAAGTGGTGGTTATTGGGGGTATTAGAAATAAAATATATAAACCATCAATAGAAAGTCAATAGATTAATCCTAAATAAATAACTGAAAACTCAAGAATAAGTACACTATTTGCTTTTAAGTTTTTTAAATAGATAAAGTAAAATAGTTAAGAGAATTAAAACGGACTGCCTCTGAGAAACATCTAATAGTTGGGGCTCAGGACTATAGCTTTTCATTTTAAATCTTGTTAGTCTACTTGGTTTCTTAAAATTATATAAATGTATATAGTGAGCATTGTTAACTGCCTACCTGATATCTATTTCCTCTTCTAATTGCCACTTAATGTCTAGTCTCCATTTGTTCTTACTAACCAAAAGCCTTATTTTGTTCAGAGGGGCAATGTTCCCACATAAAAAAATGTTTCTTTTAGCATAGCCAATGATATGTCAGCTAAATTCTTCAGAAAAAAATCTATTTTCTGATCCAAGGGTCAACTCTCTTCTTGCTCCTTCTTTTCCTTCCTCTTCCAGCCTGAAATCCACTGTGAGCGAAGCCTGGAGGTACAACATCCACTGGGACCATGAGAATGAAAGTCAAAGGCTAAAGATGACAGATCAGAAAACTCCAGGGAACCTAAGTCCTTGAGATGACATTATTGAAAAGATGCACCACCAGTATTGAACTACTACCTCCAGACTCCTTACTATTGACAAAAATCAATTCCTACATAAGCCTGGAGTTTGGTTTTCTGTCATTTGCAACTGAATGCATTCCGAACTTCTATGTCATTTTGTTGACAATAAAGGTTTATTCTGATTTTCAAAAATGAAAAACATGAAAAAGCCTTGATTTGTCCAGGTTTATCTACTCATCCATTCTACTAAAAGTAGAAACAGAAGTATGAAAAAACTCCACATACACATGAAAAAAGATGTGCACATATGCCATAAGAGATGGCATCTCAATGATTACAATAACCAACAAATGTTTACTTCCTATCTTCACATCTTTCAGCAAAAACTAATAAATTTCCTTCATTTTTCTCTTCCTCCACATCCCATCTTACCACTATTTCATCTCTCTTGAAGCCTCACTATTTCAACAACTACTTGAAACTGAATCTTCTAATAGACTCTGCCTTATATTATGTAAATTACAGAGAATTACAGTAACCTAAAGCTTTTAATTGCAGGGGAAAAGAAGGTATCTTAGTCTTTTGCCTCCATGTAAAATCTACTCTACAAATTAATGTCATAAATTTTCTTAATTCAAAGTTTAAGAAAAAAAAATTATTAACACTCCCAAGAGTAAACAGGTCTTACAGAGAGAAACACAAACTTAAATTACTTTAAAAGCAAAATGAGAGGTTTGGAAATGTAAAGGTTAACTCAACCCAAAACATAACTACAGATCACTGTCTTTAACAACCATTAATGTTACTTAACAGAATACCAAGAATATACATTTCCACTAGAACTAAAAAAAATAACAAATGCATAAGCTTCTGCTTTCATCACACGTTTTTTTTTCTATCATCCCAGAATAAAACTTAGGCCAGTGTATTGACACACAGCCTATTCACACTGAAAGAAAATTCTTAAAACGTGTGTAAGAAAAGGTGAAGTGGTCAAAGAATATTGAATACTTATAGTACTTTGCCATAGTTAACCTTCTAAATAAGTCTGGTAATATATTAGCTTATGTTAGTTCACATTTTATGGAAAGCCATAAAAATTGACAAACCTAAAGAAATATCAAGTGAGAGTTTAAATAAGAAAGCTTACCTTTTATTTATAGGTTTTTCATCTTTCTCATAAGGCTTTACAAACCACTTGCCAATACGCACAAAGTTCCGGTTCATTAAACACCGTTCCAAGAGATTGTGAACTGCTTTGAAAAGCAGAGTACGGCATTCATAAGAAAGTCCATTCTCCCAAACCCCATCTTCCTCTTCTACAAGAGAAATGAAAAGAAACAAAAAATAAAGTAGTGGCGCTATATCTACTCAGAGCCAAGTAAAAAGTTTTACAGTTTAAACTAAATATATAAGCCCTACTTCCCCTCAGTATATTGAGATATAATCACTTCCATATATCTGTAGACATTAAAATATCAGGTTTCAAAATTATCCCATAAGGAATAAAAGGCCTAAGTGCCATTTAGTCTATTAAATTACCTGAAAATGATCTTCCCACCATATGAAAAGGTAACGCTATATTGCAAATATAATGATTTGGTTTCTGTATCAATGAAAAGGACATTTGCAAAACCTGGGAAATAGTAAACATACTCTGTATCTAAGAGGCCAATTTCTAAACTGGCTCACTCCTTAGTTACTTTGTCCTAATTCCTCCAGTCAGTCATCCCACATGCCAAAAAAACGAGCCAGTTAATAATTACATTCAAAATATTTTATGCCCATCAGCATTCTAATACATGACCCAGCTATAAAAATAACTGAAGAATAAAAAGGAAGCTTTTGGCTCAGAGCCTAACAAGCAGGGCATTATCAGCCACCTTAGGTCTCATTTTAACCATATGACTCCTGTGATTCAGTACAGGATCCTCTACTTGGGGGATAAATTAAAAAATTTAAAAACTTAAAAACTTAAATTTTAAATGGCACTTCTGATATAAAGTTAGAGCTATCTTTACTAACTATACAGCCTACTTTGCCAGCAAATCTACACATACTACTTCAGCATTTTAACTTTTATCAAGTTTTATAAACTGTTACTTTAAGTATAATTTACTACCCTTGTCTATAGGCTACATGCCTATTTATCATTATTATTATTATTATTATTATTATTGATTTTTAGAGAGGTTGCTTATGTGCCCTGACTGAAGATCGAACCCAAAACGTTGGCATATGACACTCTAACCAACTGAGCTACCCAGCCAGGGCTGGCCTATATACCTTTATAAATGTTTTATAAATATTGGTCATCTTCTTTCAATTCAACACTATTCAACACTAAAAATGCATACACTATACACACAGAAAAAAATAAACCACGATGCTTTTGAATAAAAGCAGAGACATGTATTAAAACTGATACATGGTTTACATTCAAAACTTGCACAAATGGGTAGAATAAACATTAACTAATAGGAGCTACTATAAAGGACACAAGGACAAAATCAGGGGGAGGGTAGAGGTGGGGGAGGAAGGTGGGACTGGCTGGGGTGGGGTGGAGGGAAGGGGAGAAAATGCAGACAATTGTAACTGAATAAAAATAAAAAAATAAAAAACAAAAACAACATTAACTAAAGGGCATGACTGAACTTTAAACTGCAATAGAAATTTGTGCCACTACACAGTTCAATGTTGAATTTATGTTGTTCTTTAAAATGTTTCCTAAATTATAGTCAAGTAACTCAAATCAACTAATTGTCTCTTCTTAAAAGGTAAGCTTTAAGAGAAATGAGATAAGCTTTAGAAAATGACAATACTTGAGAGTTAGAATAATTTTTAAATCATTAACATTTGGCATTAATATTAAATAGAAAAAGTTCTTCATATTCTATTATATTATAGACATCTTTATATACTTCTATTTAAAATCTTAACAAGTTTCACTTTATTCAAGAAAACAGTAAGCAAGGAGAAAAGGGAAGTGGCACACAGTGATATTGCTTTAATTATTTAAAGGTCTGGATCACAAGCATATTTGTGAGTTGCTAAGGCGTAGGTAGATACGCTTTGCGCCTCCTCATACAACCGCAAAAAGAATTACAATTAAATC
This sequence comes from Desmodus rotundus, assembly GCF_022682495.2. Lineage (NCBI taxonomy): Eukaryota > Metazoa > Chordata > Mammalia > Chiroptera > Phyllostomidae > Desmodus > Desmodus rotundus. Next base: position 92,529,656 of record NC_071395.1, on the reverse strand, counting down.
CCAAAACAAGTAACACCAAGAACTCAAAATCAAACCTTATGGAAGTCTGACAACCAAGGATTTAAAGAAGCCACAATCATCCAGACTGGTAGGAGGGGCGGAAAAGTGGAGACTGGGCAGGGAGGCGAGGAAACTCAGTGCCGCACGGAGAGGCATAGGTGGCGGAATGGGCACAGGAAGTACCACATTCACGTGTGGTGGATAAAAATCAGGAGGAATCCTTTGGGAGCAAGCGATCCTAGCCCCAGGCCAGGCAGTGCAGCCCAAGGTTCCAGCACCGGGAAGATAAATCCACATAACGTCCAGCTACAAAAACCAGTGGGGGGCTGGGGCAGTGGAAGAAACTGCAAGATTTTCAGGAAACTTCACTTAAAGGGCCCACACAGTCTAAAAATGCACGCAAACCCACCCACTCTGGGATTCAACACCAGGGCAACAGCTGGAAGGGCACCACTCACATACAGGGAGTACGTGAAGTGCCTGAAAACAGGGCACATGTTGGGCAAAACCCCAAAGGCCAGGCAGCTGCACCACCCCCTCTATGAGCTCTCCCCTTATGCAGGGCCACAAAGTGTGAAGCAGGTTACCCTTCCCTGGTCATTACCTAAAGCTCTGCCCTATACAAGTTACAGGTGCCTTTACAGGGAGTCAAAGCAGCTCTACCAAATACACAGGAAAAAAAACAGGGAGGCTGCCAAATTGAGGAGACAAAGAAACATGGCCCAAATGAAAGAACAAAACTACAGAAAAAGAACTGAATGAAACAGAGGTAAGCAATCTATCAGAAGCAGAGTTCAAAACACTGGTGGATCAAGATGCTCAGAGAGCTCATTGAGTGTGGCAACAACATAAAGGAAGAAATGAAGGTTACACTAAGTGAAATAAAGGAAAATCTACAGGGAACCAACAGTGAAATGAAGGAAGGAAGCCGGGATTCAAATCAACGATTTGGAGCATAGGAATAAATATTCAACCAGAACAGAAAGAAGAAACAAGAATTCAAAAAAATGAGGACAGTACAAGAAGACTCTGTGACATCTCCAAATGTAACAACATCCAAATCATAGGGGTGCCAAAAGGAGAAGAGGAAGATCAAGAAATTGAAAACTTATTTGAAAAAATAGAGAAAGAAAACTTCCATAGTGAGCAAAGAAAATAGACACACAAGTCTAGGAAGCACAGAGTTCCAGTTGGACCCAAAGAGGACCACACCAAGACACATCATAATTAAAATGCCAAGGGTTAAAGATAAAGAGGGAATCTTAAAAGCAGCCAGAGAAAAGCAGAGAGTTAACTACAAAGGAGTTCCTATAAGGCTGTGAGCTGATTTCTCAAAAAGAAACTTTGCAGGCTAGAAGGCACTGGCAAGAAGCATTCTAAGTGATGAAATGCAAGGACCTACAATCAAGATTATTCTATCTATCCAGTAAAGCTATCATTTAGAATAGAAGGGCAGATAAAGTGCTTTCCAGACAAAGTAAAGCTAAAGGAGTTCATCATCACCAAGCCATTATTATATGAAATGTTAAAGGGACTTATTTAAGAGAAAGAAGATCAAAACTATGAACATTAAATAGGCAACAAATTTATAACTATCAACAACTGAATCTAAAAGCAAACAACCAACCAACCAGAACAGAAACAGAATCACAAAAATGGAGACCACATGGAGGGTTATCAGCAGGGAGGAGGAAGGGGGGAGAATGGAGGAAAAGGTGCAGGGATTAAAAAGCATAATTCACAGGTACAAAATAGGGGGATGTTAAGAACAGTATAGGAAATGGAGAAGCCAAAGAACCTATATGCATGACCTATGGACATGAACTAAGTGGGGGAGGGGACTGCTGGAGGGAAGTGGGGTACCAGGCAGAGAGGGGCAAGAGGGGAAAAACTGGAACATCTGTAATAACAATCAATAAAATATACTTTAAAAAAATGAATCTTTCTCAATCAATCTGCTTTTAGCTTAATCAGGTTCTATAATTTCAAAATTAAATAGCTACATTAAGAGTTTTACCTCACCCTGGCTGGTGTGGCTCAGTTGGTTGGAGCATCATCCCATAACCAAAAGGTCGCGGGTTCAATCCCCAGTCAGGGCACATATCTAGGTTGTGGGTTGATTCCCAGTATGCATATGATCGCTGGTCCAGGTGTGTATGGGAGGCAACCAATTGATGCTACTCTCTCACATAAATGTTTCTCTATCTCCTTCCCTCTCTCTCTAAAAGCAATGAAAATATGTCCTCAGGTGAGGATAAAAAAAAGTTTTATATCAAATTATGTGACTTGTGACTAAAAACACACATGGTTTTAATTTCAAAAGGATTATGCTGGAAATATCTCCCAACTCTTCACTTCTTTATAATCAATTGAGTATGCTTTATTTATATTGCCTTTTACCTCAGAAATCCTGAACTTTTATGCAGAACAATGGTTGTAACATTTGTCCCACATAAGGAGCCTTTACCAAAATCTTTTTTCTAACTACTTCCAGGTTTTGAAGCATCGAAGATCCAAGACACACAATTACCATTACATATCAACATCATACAGTCACTATAAAATTCATCAGAAAATTACTCACTTAAAACCTGAGACTGAATTTGTCTTCTTCCCCAAAATAGTAAATAAAACATTTTTGGTATAGTAAAGGCTGTAATACAATAACATATAAATTTGCACATAAAACTCTGAATTTTCTTTGTTTTATTCATTAAAAAAATCCATTTCATTTAAACCTATAGTTAAATGATTTAAGAATAGTACAGTTCAATCATTTTACATTGTATCCTCAAATGCCCACAATTCTCATTAACACTAAATGAGGGTTATGCATAAAACAAAAACAGACCACCTGTTAGGGTTTCCTAAAGCCAACAAATGTCTGAAGTGCATCTTCACCTATGTGGCAAGTAACTAAGCAACCATTACACTAAAGTAATATAATTTCATTTTTCATTGCTGAGGAAATAATGAGAATTAAGTCCTAATAACACTCAATAAAAAGTCTAAAAGGGATGGGGGTGTCACTGAGAAACAAGAAGCCTACTAAGCCAAGCATCTAATATCCTGATGTTATAATACTAATAAAAGTACTTCTCTACATGCTGTTCAGAGATGTGAAAAATGAATGGTACAACCAAAACAGTGATAGGTAACTCTTACACTGATTAAAACAAGTCCTTGAATCTCAACGCCAGCAGTGTATTAGGAAAGGGAGGGAAAGAGGAACACATGGCAAATCTTTACCTACCTCTTTGAATTTAATCAACCATAGCCTAATGGAAAAAGTCTGCTTAATGCTTTTAAATAAATGTCTTCCTCCTCTATTATCTGTATCCCCAGAGAAAACAGTTTCAATTCTGCATTTTTAGTACTTTTCCGTTACTATTAGAACTCTTAATCTCCACTACTTATTTTTACCAAGTATTTATTTGAACAATGCAAAAGTCCAAATGCTAAATATGATTACCATAAAATATTTTTTTCTGAGGATACAGATTATGATGATACCAAAGTAGGTGGTAGGTCATCAAAATAATGCTCTTTCAGTGGGACAAAAAACCAAAAAACAAAAAAGCTGATACACCTAGTACTTGTACTCAACATTTTTTCCTAAAAACTGACATCTTTAAATATCTCCACAGTGATAAGCAGGCAGAGAAGGAATCTTTTCCCAAATTAATTCTGACACGTTATTAAAACGCAACATACACTAATAATGAATGGGTCAAAATTATCATCGTAGAAAATACCACATATTTCCTGAAAGAATAAAGAAAAATGTTTAACTGTCTAGTTCAGTGTTTGTCTTGAACAATAACTGCCCATTCATAAGCCATTCATTCAACAAATATTACTGAGAGCCTGAAGCTGGCAGCACTATTGAGAAATGGCAAACGTGAAAAACTAACTTTTTGATTTAAAAACAACCTAATATGTTAATAACCATTTTTGAAGACTTAAAAGACACAGTTTCTTGTTCAAAATGGATAGTACACAGAAGAAATAGGGCAAACAAAGTTGTCCCTAGATGATTAGCCAATATAAAAAATTGGGTCACAAGTAAATTAAGGTACAGAAGACAGAAATGAATTAACTCTCCAGGCTACCTGGAGCACAAAACAATTTTTTAGTTTGTAGATTTCTACACTTGGCTGCTGTTTATCTGTCAATACTGTTAAAGTTGCCATTTAAGGCTAAATTCCACTATAATTAATATCCTTCAATAAGAAGCATCCAATATTAACTTCTAAGACTAACCAATGGCTCATTTAGTGTGACAGTACTATGATGAATTTCTAGCATAAAGAAAGTATTGGGTTGGTCAAAAAGTTTGTTTAGTTTTTTCTGTAAGATGGCTCTAGTAGTGCTTGTCTTTAACTTCATTCGAAACAATTTTGTTAGATTGTATTGTGACAGCTGTCGTATCAATCTGCATTTAAAAAACTTATCAAAATTGGTGAATTTTTGTGCAGCCATTTTCATATTGAAGATGGAAGAAAATAAGCAACATTTTCGGCATATTATGCTTTATCATTTCTAGAAGGGTACAAACACAACTGAAACACACACACAAAAAGAGATGTATGTAGTGTATGGAGAAGGTGCTGTGACTGATTGAACTTGTCAAAAGTGGTTTGCAAAGTTTCTTGGTATGACTGACATTTGGCCAAAGATTTCTTTGCCATGAAGCTGTCTTACGCATCGGAAGATGTTTAGCAGCATCCTTGGCCTCTACCCACAAGAAGCCAATGGTGGAAAATAGCCAACATACTTAAAATATCCCAATCAATAAACTTATTGGTGAAAACGAAAAACGTGTCCTTTATTTTATGGAAAAAATGGACTTTTTAACCAACCCAATATTTGGACATGTTGCTAAAATCCCATATGTAGACCACAGGATCTAGGAAAAATAACAAATATTTTTGGCCCTGACTGAATTTTGTTTTTCAGTTCTCAAGGTATCACTTTTCTCAAAGAGTCTCATCACATTCTAGCTGACTGTGATTTTTTTCTTTAAGATGCTAACATTGGGAGAAGGAGCAGTCTTTGTTTTTATTTTTGTTATTTCTTTTAAAGAAAAGACTAAAAGTCAATAATGACAATAAAATTCCAAAAAGGTTAAGGTGCAGAATAAAAATACCCAGAAAACTTTCTTCCTTCAAGGATATACTTATGTTAATGAAGCAATCTTGCTTTGAAGAAAATTAACAGTGCATCTGAGAGAACCAATCAGTCCTACCCACTACAGAGACTGACCAGATCGACTAAGCTAAAATTTTCCCACCACCAATTTTCACTTCTATCATGTAAGCACTAAACAGGTCTGCTACAAAGTTTAAATTCAAAAAACAAATAAAATCCAGAAGGCTGTAATCAGAGATGGGGTTTGTTCCCTAATTCTTTGTCTATCAAAACATATGGATATTGATTCAACTATCCATTCTTTAGATAGAGGGAGCAGAGCAAAAAGTTTTGGTTTTGTTTTTTACATAAAAGCAGTTTGGCATTGGATTCAAGGGATATTTTGAACAAATATCTTTTTGGAATGTTACAGTTTAAGCCAATACTAGTTAGCACAAACCCTGACCAAAAAATCATCAGGTTTTGCAAACAGTATTGCGAAGTATTAAAGTTTTTAAACAGGTCTTACTAATCACTATTGACTACCTACTACGAGATAAGTAACTAAGGGTTTAAAGTATGTATCAAATCAGATTTGGTTTTTTGTACCCAATTTTACCAATCAGCAATAAAACAGGTTTAAATTCTATTTCTACACATCAACTAAATTTGAAATGAAGGTGACCCAAACATGTGCTAGATGATGTAAGAGAGACAGGCAGAAATTTAAAATGCACTACCAAGATCATCAAAAACAAGGGAAGTCTGAGAAACTGTCTCAATCTAGAATAGCCTAAGAAGGCATGACAAATGGAATGTGGTAACCTGGATGAGATCACAGGATAGAAAGAGGTTATTAGGTAAAAACAAGGGAATTTCAAGTAAAGTATGAACTTAGTTTATACTAATGTATCAATATTGGTTCATTAGTTGTGAAAATGAACCATTCTTTTTTAAATATTTTATTTATTTATTTTCAGAGAGAGGGAAAGTGAGGAAGAAAAAAAGGGAGAGAAACATCAATGTGTGGGTGCCTCTTGTGCACCCTCAGCTGGAGACCTAGCCCACAACCCAGGCATGTGCCCTGGACTGAGAATCAAACCAGTGACCCTTTGGTACTCGGCCTAGCACTCAATCCAGAGCCATACCAGCCAGGGAAAAATGTACCATTCTAATGTAAGATAGTAACAAAAGAAACTTGGTAAGGTTATATAGGAGCTGTCTATATTATCTTTGCAACTTTTATATAAATCTAAAACTGTTTTACAATAAAAAGTTTACTTTTAAAAATACACTATAGATGACACAAAGGTGATAAGGGGGTTAAGCAAAGGCAATTCTGTACTTCTACTATTGAACATTTCAGTTTATAAGAAAAACTGGGAATTCTCATCTTTGCAAAACGAAATGCCTTCTTTCCTTCCCCAACAAGAACAATATTATCACCATCATTACAAACATTTCAATAACAAGATGTGGTAGCTGCTGAACCAAACAGAAGGACACTGCACTGAGGAGCAACCTCAAACTAAATTAACCAGCTTTTCAGTTACCACCTGGGTCCTTCCGGTTCCCCTTTCCTCAGTGCTACACCTCCACATGGAACTCACGATTGCCTCCTGCAGCTGATGCCACCCCTACTGTCCAGATGCTCTCTTCTCAAGGGAGCTTAAAAGAAGGAAATAGAGTGCCACAGATGGGAAGAAATGAAAATGTGTTAGCTAGAGAGACAGGGGCATAGACTAATTACCCCAAAAGGGAGGCAGACTGTGTCCCTGGGGCAAAGGGCAAGACAAACTCCATCTGAAAAGACCTTACTATTCTTTAAGATAAGTCTGATTTAAGTAACAGCATTCTAAAGTAAATGACAGGTTAAAAAAAATCTAGAACATTATATAAACATACTGACTACACAACTATTTAAAAACATTACAGGACAAGCTTTGGAATACCAAATATTTCATTATATACAACTCCTATATATTTTGGTCTACTATTTCAACTGCTTTCACTATGATAAATATTTACAAGTTATTTACCACTCAATGGCATTCAGCAAAATCTGACAATTAACATCTATTCTTCCAAAATTACTTTAATTCACATTCAAAATCAGTATTTTAAAGTAGAGATATTACTATTTTTAAAATTATGCTAAAAATTAAACAAGAGAAGAAATGTTTTAAACTGTAACCCAGTTTCAGAAGAAAACATTTAAATTCCTAACATGAAACTTAGAAAAATATTGACGGCTTTTTAATAAACATTAAATCAGCTGACATTTACTTAATATGCTTTTAACTTTCAAAACATTAGTCCCACTATGATAAAACTAAATACTACATATCTGCTAAAATTATCTTTGATTCCACAAAATGTATTTCATAGAATCTGGGAGGAAAAATGGTCTGTTCAGATGCCCTGCCAACTTTATAAAGAAGACTGAAGCCACTGAGACAGCATTGTAGTTTATCAACAGTTTGAGTTTGTTTATAGTTTATAGACCGCTTATCGACATCAAAAGTCTTCAAACATTTTAGTAAGGTAGTTTTTATACCACCTAAAATAAAGAAAATCACTCAAACATACCCAAGTCAATGAAAGAAAAAGGAAGTAAGCAGGCTTGGCTTTTTGCATGACAATTAGAAAGCATCAGCTCACTGACGCGTAAAGGAATTTTATATTGTGAAATACATGCATAATCATACATGGGCACATATACATATATACCAACACAGCATTTTACATACTTAAGAATACATTACATACTTAGAACGAAGGGTTAGACTCTCTAGCAGAGATGTTATTAGGAAATCTAGAAAACATTTATCACAAAAGAACTGCAACCACTCTCTAAAATAAGGATTAACAAGAAGGAATTGTTTACTAGAATGTGAAAAGCAACCATCAGAACAAATGTAATACATGTAACACAAGCATTCATGCACAAAAGTTGGTCTTACTAAGTGCTTATTTGAGATAGTCATCTGGATTACATTACATCCAAAAATAAAATAGGTCCTATAGATTAAATAGACAATAATAGAAACTTCGGAGTACTCTATTTCAAATAGCAACACTTTTTTTAGTAATCTAACAATCCTAAATTTACCTGGCAAGAGTCATCAAACATCTTACTGAAGTCTTTGGTACCTTGTAGCAAACAAGTAATCATTTATATCCCTATCATCAAAGATTCAGTTTACACTGACTTTTACAATCTCAAGTACATAAGTACTTCCTCGGAGAAGTACAGTTTATCTACAGTTTTTCTAAAGTATCATTTGGTCCTAAATCAAGAAAATAAGATGGAAGAAATCTTAATGATTTGCTCATAATAAAACTATTTCTGTGTAACTCTTTAGATTTATGACCCTAACATCCTAAAAAGCTAAATAAATTGGCACTCTTCTCATACTAATGATAAGTCTTTGATGCCACAGTATTTAAAATAATCACTTTCCAAGAATAACCAAATTAACATGTCTTCATGTTGATAAAATAGCAACCACAAATAACAATAACAAATTAACTACATGTCTTGAAAAAACACATGAGAAAGTTATATTTCTAGATACTCCTACAATTGTCTGCATATTCATACGGAAGAGAGCAGTGGCAGAATTGACTCAAAGTTGAGTTACACTTGACTTCAAAAGTATTATGACTTTGTTAGGAACTTCATGCTCCCTGATATCATTTTTCTTAGGTAAATGTAACATGCCTTTTTTAGGCCCTGTCTATGAGAAATTCATGAAGAAGCTAAGTGGTGGAAGGTTATTTAAAATTTAAAAAGCCTGCCACAATATGGATACTTCAAGTAAAAAGAAAAAAATAATAATAATCACAGTAAGTAAAACATGAAGCTGAATTTTTATCTGGCTTCCTACCTAACTGTACCACAAAAAAATTCTGAATACAAATGATTTTCAGGAAAAATATATGACATTGCTGTATTATTAGCAAGAAATGATTAAGTTGCTTTCACCTGTTAAGTCATGGTGAATAAGGTCAGCAAAATTGGGGTCTTCACCCCACCAAAATATCCACAATTCTCTTCTTCCAGGTCTTTGATCTCGCCGCCAAACACCAAGTACATCTGCCTTAAGGCAGCGACTAAAACTGCTCAAAATGGGGTCTTCTTCTGTCACCGGAAACAGAATAGGGGCAGAAGTTGGGCCTTGCCATACATATCTTTTCCATTTAATTCCCGTCAAGTCAGCCTGAAATGAAAACATGATTTTTTTTATTATTGCACAAAGTCAAAAGTATTAACTACAAAGTCACTTATTTCATTAGGACATTACAATTTTCCAATATATGCTTAAGATATTGAAAGCAGATTAACCAAAAAAAAAAAAAAAAAAAGCCTTATTAATTCTGGTAACTCAACAATCAAAAATTTAAGAAAAAAACAAACAGCTTAAAAATTAACACCGGCATGTCACTGAATAGCAAGTCAAGAAATGTGCATCCCAAGGGAAAATAAAAGAAATGTAATAGTGTAAAATATAAACGTGTATTTAAAACTGCACATTGAGTAAACATTTCCTCTCTATACTAAGTTCTGTTCTAACTGGCCACATTTGTTCCTTGGTGTCAAAGTTGTAACAGAAAATTAATTTTGAAGACTCTCATTCCATCTTTGCAGAAGTCTGAACTATACCAAAAAGTTCTTGTTAATTCTTCACATATCCCTTTTAGGAAGTCAAATAGCTACTCACAAAGAACTGTCAGATTTGTACTAGTCTATCTTCAAAGAACCTGATCCCAAAAGCACCAAAAATAGACCGAGCCGGAGAAGACAGAAACGTAAAACCTGCCGTACGTCTTATTACATTTGGAGAGATGCTGATTAAAGGACATTGTACAAAAAAAATTTCATGGGGAAAGGGCATTAAACATCTTAATTTAGCATCTGGAAAGAAATTCAACAAAGGGAATGCAGCAATTCTTTAATGTGACTTAACAGTGCAAAGTATAGGTGCCAAAAATGAAACTGCTGATACATGACTGGCAGTTTACACTTGCCAACTAGTTGTGCTCCGCCCACTCGATTCACTTACCTATCACATACTCTCTCAGTATTTTTCAAAGCACAGTGAAAACGAAAAGAGAAAAGCCACCGAAACTTTAAAGCACTAATGAAGCTAAAGTACTGTCCAATTGAGGACTAAGTATTTGCAACAGTTGCTACTTTATAAAGTCGAACAGGTGGGGTGCTCCCGGACCTGGGCCAACCTACACCATTGTCACCCCTACATCCAGCTTTCCCAGACTTTTCAATAAAACGTGGAACAGGCTGCTCAAAATTCTAAACACGCGAGCAAAACAGACAAATACAGAAATATTTAGTGCAAAACCAGAGCACCTCCTCCATTTGTCCGTTCCATTCTTACACGAACATATCATACAAACATAATGTTCTAATAAAAGCAAGATGGCTAGAAATTGTCAAACGGCAAACTGTTTTCAAAGTTTAAAGAGAAACGTATGAAACGGCATCTACTGGTTTTTTACTGCGATATGAAGTCACCGAAGGATGAAACTAACCTTCTCTTAGTTTGACTTATACAGAAAAACTGCAGAACGAAAAGAGACTCTAAGTGCCTAAGTTCCGGGGTCCCGTTTATTGAGGGAAACGAACTCCCAGAGCGAAGCGTAACGACAGCGGGAGAACGGGCAATAATGGCAAGTGTGAGGACGGGCTACACGGTCTATCAGAAGAGCAACAGTTAAGCAAGGCGCACCGAGGGAACTGCTAGTGTCCTGCCAGACGAGCAGCAGCCCAAGTTGAAGACTGAAAGGATGGGGGGATGGGGGGGGCGGTCAGAAACAAGACAAGAAAAAAAGCCAAGTCTCCCAAAACGGAGCGCAGGACGGAGCGGGAGCGAACGCGGCGGCCGGCGCCGGCGGGGCCTAGCCCGGGACTCGGGCATCTGGATCCGACCCGGACCCCCTCCCCCACGGCCCCCGGGCGCACTCGCGGCCCCCTCCCCCACCGCGCCCCCGGCCGCGGTCCCCGCCCGCGGCCCCGGCACTCACCAGGCAGAAGAGGTTACAGTGACAATCTTCCAGGCTGGCCCCGTTCGGCACGAAGGAGGAACTCATCGTCCCTCACAGCAGCCGCCGCCGGCGCCACAACCCACCATCCGCCATTACCGCCGCCTCCAACCAGAGAGAGAAACACAGACACCGGGGAGGGCGGGGGGGTGCTGGTTCGAGGGACAGTGGAAGAGGAGGCCGCCGGGCCACCCGTCCTCCCCACCCACCCCCCCGCCGCCGCGAGCAGCCCCGCCGCCCAGCCGGCACCCAGCCGCCCGGGGCCGCGGGCCGGAGGCGGGAGGACCGTGCGGCGCTTGCCCCGCTGGCCGGACTGCGGCCGCCGCGGAGCCCGCGGACGTTCGTCCCTCTCTGGGGGACAGCGAGGATGTGTGTCCCTTCACAAGAAAAAATAATAAATTACACAATAAATAATTAAAAGCGAGTCCGAGAGGGGAAGCGCCCAAGCCCCGGAGGGTTCTCCCGGGCGGGGAGGCGCCCGCAGAGGGGCGGGAAGGGCGAGAACCGGAGAGAAGCCCAGGCCCCCGGCCCGGCAGCGGCGATGTCCTTAAGCCTAGTCTCCTCAGTGGCGGAGGTGGTGGCGGTGTCTGCGGGCTCAGACCATTCTCTGACTGTGTCTTCGTGTAGTGCCTGGGCCAAGCTCGCCTAACGCCTGCTCTCCTGCGGCCTCACCGCCGGGACGCCGTAGTCTCCCCCATTTTGTGGGCCCAGCGGGCGGTGTTTTTCCCCCTTTAATCCGAATTCACGGGTTTTCCCTACGCTTTAATGGCGGCCACAGGGACCAGCTCGCCCTCTCTGCTCGCCCATTGGCCGCCTTGAGGTCACGTGGGCCCGGGCTCCGTGGGGAGGGGGAGAGAGAAGGGAGTGAGGGAGGACCGGGAAGCTTTCGGCGGAGGCGGTGAGCCCCGGGGACCGGGCAGCCAGCTGGTGTCTACTAAGATAGCGCCATCTGCTGGGTGCCCCGGCCAGTGTAAGATGACCCTTGGCACTGGCCCTGTGTTTCTCCTTGCTAGGGAATTGACAGTTCAAGAGGGTTGACATCAGAAACCTGAGAATTACGTGGAAAGCAGTTTAAATTCTTTGGAAGAAACAGTGTTGCAAAAATTCCAAAGCGTTCTCATCTATTTCACGCGGTCGCTGGGATGCAGAGCAAACCCCAGGGCTTGGGAGTCAGATGATCTGAGCTAGGACTCAGCCACTTAAAAGTTGTGTTACTAAGAAAGAAACAAAAAAGAAACAATGTAGCCTTCTGTTTAAGAGCCTGGAAGTTAGAGCCACATTCACTGGGTTCGAACTTTGAACGAGTCACTTCACCTCTTTGTGTCTCAATGTCCTCACCTGTAAAATGGGGAAAACATAACCCCTACTTCACAGGATTATTGTGATAATTGAATTACTACAAATAAAACATGGTAGCCCAGTGCCTGGCACAGATAAGCATTGTTAATAGTGATCTATTATTGTTGTCATCATTACCTAATGTGGTTATTAGGAGGAGTGTAAGTGAACCAGTGTACTGAAAGTGCCCACTAGAGTGTAATCTCCGTGGGAACTGGGACTTTCTTTTGTTTACTGCTCTATCTGTAGTGCCAACAATAGGTTCCTAGCACAGAGTAGGTGCCTGATATTTGTAAATTTGCAAATGAATGAATGGCAAGGAGCAGGAACCAAATAAAACGTTACTTCCTTCCCCAGGAAACACTCAGTTCTTGCCTGGATTATATTTCAACATAGGAGTTCCAAGATTTTTCCTGAGAGTTTTAGAGAGGAAAGAAGAAGGGGGGGGGTGCTGCGGTGGGGAGAAGGGAGGAAGGAAAGAGTAAAGGTGGTTCAAAAGTTAGAAACATCAGTGAGTTAGGACTTACCATAATTTTACATCATAATTGCCTCTGTAAAATAAATGGTGGAACCTTCCATGTCACTTCTTCAACCACAGAATGAAAAACATTTCTCATCCAATCATTCATTCATTTCTGTGGTTAAGAGCCCAGATCTTGAACCCAAAAGCCTGTAGAAAAAGTTCTACTACTTACTAGTTGATCTGGGATCAAATTTGGCTGTAGATCAAATTAGTTTCTCTTACTCTCAGTTTTCTCATTGTAAAACGGGGATAATAAAAGTACTTTTCTCCTAGTGTCCAGTGAATGAAACAGTGTAGGTATAGGGCTTGCCACAGTCCTTACTAAATGTTAGCTATTAATACACTTTTAAAAATCATTATTAAGCACCTGTGTGCTCAACTGAGTGTGTTGCTAGCCTGTGCTGGGCCTTGATGCAAATATGGATAAGATATCTGCCCGTCCCTCGAGATTCCTGAAGAGAGGCAATAAAGGAACCATTTCCCACAGAGTAAGATAAAATGCAGTGGAGTTAATTGTTTGAATAAAGTATGTATCAACTATGGCACAATGAGAGCTCTGGAGGAGGAGCACCAAAGTCAGAGAAGGCGTCTCAAAGCAGGTAGCATTTGAAATCAGATTTAAAGGATAAAATGAATTCTTATAAAGCCCTTTGAAGCACTTAAATCTTATTAAAACCAATTCAGATCTAAAGGCCACATATCAAAGTCAATTATACAACCGGGACTAATTCAATCCAGGAGCTCAAATCAACTAAGGTCCACATCCTTTCCGAGGGCCAGCACCCGGAGACAGCACAGATCCAACAAGGTAAGAGCTTCTGCTCATCTCTTTCCCCGAGAAAATTCTCAGACCTTTGTTTTCTCACTGCTTTTGTCACTCTGAAATGTTCTCCCCCACCTCTTATTTTATCCAAAACATAGCCATCCTCTTTAGAAGTCTCAATCTCCACCCCAACTTGAGCACCTCCTTCAGGACTCCAGGGGCAGGTAGAATCTCCCTGAAACTTGCCAGGTGCAAATTAACATTTGACTGATCTTTCATTTTAATGTCAATCTTCTCAAAAGAAGGGGGAGATAGGAGACAAGAAGGGAGGAAGATCCAGAGGAAAACTCTGAAAGAGGGTCTCCAAAAGGAACTGGACAGAGAGAGACAGAAGGAGAAAAGGCGGGGCCATGAAAAAGCAGGAGAGATTGAGAGGATGGAGAAGCGAAGCTGGGGAGAGGGACACCAGCTATGCAGGGAACAGAAACATCACAGGAAGAAGGAAGCAAGGTCAGCACAGAGAACATGTCAGTAACCACCTACATTGTCTTACAATGACATTTTCCACAATTTAAAGAGTAACGTAAATAAATAAAAACAGTATATGCACATTGTCAAAAGTTTGAAAGATATAGAAATGTGTAAAGATTAAAAAATTTAAAAATGTACATTACCAAAGAAAACCTCATAACATCACCAGCTTTTTAATATTTTGATGTATTTCCTTCCAGACTTTTCTATATGTATCCTAATGGCTGAAGTGGTACAGTGACTATACATTTTACTGTACATGTATACTGATGGTCATGTGTATGGACAAGGCACAGGATATACTGGAAGCTCATAAGCTTGCTGGACATAGCACTTGGATGGTTGGACCGACTGGGGTCAAATGTCACACCACACCTGCCAACTCCCTCACTTCCATTGACTCATTTGTAAAATGTATATGTAACAACAGCACCTAAATGTTAGAGTTGTTGTGACAATTAAAAGAGATAACCCAAGTAAAATAAAATAGCTAATCAAGAATGTTAGAGTAAATCTTAGATGTTGCCTTGGGTCGATAATCATCCATTGTCCTCAACTCTTGGAAATGTGGATCTGCTCAGTGATCTAAACCTGTTCTTTAACTCCTTCAGTTTTTAAGGACTCCATTCTTAATGGGACAGTGGAGGCACCTACCTTCCAAGAAGGGTGACAGTGCTACATCACCTGAGACAGAGAAAGTCCAGGAAAGAACAATGTCTGACCTTAGGACTAACGCTACCCCACCTGATTCTGAAAAATCCCAGGGCCTAGAGCAGCGCTTTCCAGTAGAAATATGAGACCTAAAGAAATCAATAAAAGTTTTTTGGTGGCCACATTAAAAAAAGATTAAAAAATAGATGAGATTAATTTTAATTACATATTTATTCCAATATAACAGAAATATTATCATTTCACATGTAGACAATATAAAAAATTATTGAGATAGTTTGCTTTTTTTTAACCAAAACTTTAAAATCTGTGTGTATTTTGACTTACACAACATTTCAATTCAGACCAACCACATTTCACGTACCCAACAGCCGCATGCGGCTACTGGCAACTGTGTTGGATGACACAAGTCCAGAGTCAAATGCTGAAGGATAAGAGCCAATTAATCTGTGAAGTGAGTGGTCTTGAGCCTGGGGACAACATTGATTTTCTTAAGGTCATGTTAATGGTTTGATGTTGTACTTAATTCAATAGAAAAAAATGGCTGAGGAGTTGGGAGTCATTTTATTTAGTGAATGCACAAACACTACTTTGTTGAATATAGAAATAAACAAGGTAAATAAGCAAATTGGGACAAATAAGAGAACCTTTCAGCTCTAAGCATCAAATATCCTGAATTGACTTGAAAGATGCTCTGACTTGCCATTTTTCTTAGTAGTGTGGCATCTACTCTCAACGTCACATTTATTTCTTGATAAATATTTTATTTTATTATTAAATTTGAAGTCAATTTCCCCATAACTTCCTCATTTTGAAATTTGGTTTGTAAACCTTAAGCAAATTAGATGTCCCCCCTGCCCCTAATTTTATGCTCCTTGACTTCTCTGGATCTGTTTTTCTCAAACATAATGGAGATATTAGGTTCAATAATTGCTATGATTTAATACCTACTATGTAACCTTTAATATATGTGAGGCACTGTGCTAAGTATTTTGCATTATCTTCATTGCCACAAACTTCAGAGGTAAATGTTGATACTATATCACCCCAATTTCCAGTTTGGGATGCTGAGGTTTAGACAGCAACTTGCTCAGAGCCAAAGAGGTCTGTAAAGCACAAAAGGGACCCTAATCTATCATGGAGGGCTCAAGAGAAACTTCCTAGAGGGAAAGCCGAAAGTATATCTTGAAGAATGAGTTGGGTTGAGCTTCAGAAGATTCAAATGAGAGGATAGGGAGAGGGCAGAAGGAAGGGGGGAGGACTGAAAAGCTTGATGATAGTAAAAAAAGATTTGGCTGAAAAAGTAACCCCAAGGACAAATCATGAAGAGTTTGGATTTCATCCAGAAGAGAATGAACAACCATCGAAAAACTTTAAACATGAGCATGCCGAGCTAAGATTTGTTTTTAGAAACAAGATGCCAGGAGACTTGTTGGGGGCATTGTGGTAATCCAGGCAGGAAGTGAAGAGGCCTGAACTAATTAAGCGAAGCTGATCTAAAAACCTCTTTCTGTTTTGAATTTATTCCATCAAGCATCAGCAAGGAAGATAGGGATGTAAAGGAAATCACTTTTGCAAAATGCTGAGCACTGCTTTCTTACTGAGCAGAGGACTGTTTTTTTCAGAGTAGCCAAAGGTGACAGAGGAGACAACTGCAGTTCTCTGAACCCACTCCTCCTGCTAAAAAGTTCCCGGTAGGACTTTGGTCTCACAGGATAATTATCCCTGTGCACAAACCAGTTTGCAATTTTATTGTTCTCTTCCTCCAGGAAAATACCCAAAGGAGTTCAAAAGATGTGACCAGCCAAGAAAAATAAGAAGATTATTCTAGAATCTCTTGGTTCTACCATGAGTATATAAAGGATTTGATAGTAATATAGATGAAGGTAATAGAGTTTTATATCATTCGTATCACTGACTTTGACATTCATTCATTCACTTATTACCTACTGACATTTAATATGAACAAGACTTTGTTCTAGGTGCTGTGATGATGAGGCAATACGCAACAGTGAATCAGAAACAGATCTGACCCTCAAGAAGCCATTAGCTCTTATACCAAGAAGACATGCATGAAATAACTATAAGTTATGTTGAAAATGCCTAAAATGTAGATCAAATGCTGGGGAACTGGAAGAAGATGGGGCTATCCCAGGTAATGAGGGGAAAAAGGTTAATGGAGAAAAACTTCGCATTTAAAGTGTATGATAATTGATGTATATATTTGGACTTGCAGAGACTGGGGGGAAAGCAATTTCAGGTCAGTATTTCCCAAAGTGGAGTTTAAGGACAAGATTCTGAATAATGCTACTGGTAATTCCACATGTAAAAAGGGTTCTTGGTTGTACTGGTAATTTGCCTATTTGTTCTTAGATTAATTTCCTTCTCTCCCCCTACCCTATTCGGTATTGAAAGAAGTTGCTCCTTGAAAATGATACTTCTCAGGCTCTCTTATGGTTTGGTTTGGCCAAAGGAGGCAAGAGTAGCAGATGAGGGGCCATGGAGGTCTTTCCTTCTCCCTGTGCTTCAGGCAGTATCTCCAGTAGTGGCCGCATTGTCCTTGGGGCTCCAACTGTAGTTGGGCAGCCCGTCTCTGCTGGGCAGACCTGGCTCTTGGGCTGGTGTATTTGTTATCTATTGCTGTATAATAAATTACCTTGAAACTAAACAGCTTAAAACAACAAAAATTTTATTATCTCATACTGCTCCTAAGGTTTAGTAATCTGAAAGTGACTTAGCCAGGTGTTTCTGGCTCAGGGTCTCTTATGAGGTTGCAGTCAAGATGTTGACTGGAGCTGCAGTCATCTCAAGGCCAGAGTAGAGCTGGAGAATTCAAGTCCAAGTTTACTCACATAGTTGTTTGCAGAATACAGTTCCTAGCTGGCTATTGGTCTGAGGCTTAAGTATGAGTATTCTGCCAGTTGGCCTTCTCCTTAGAGGTGCATTCAACATTGTGACTTGCTTCTCCAACAGAGTTATCCAAGAGAGAGATAGATAGAGATAGAGATAGAGATAGAGAGAGAGAGAAAGAGAGAGAGAGAGAGAGAGAGAGATGAGAATGAAAGCTGCACTCGTTTAAATAACCTAATCTCACAAATAACATACTGTCACTTCTGCCACATGCCATTGGTCATACAGACCAACTGTGATACAGAATGGGAGGGGCCTACTCAAGGGTATGAATACCAGGAGACAAGGACAATTGAGGCTCCCTTGGAGGCCAGCTACCACAGTCCATCCTCTGGTCCCCAATAATTCATGTCCCTCCCATATGCAAAATACACTCACTTCCTCCCAAAGTCACCACAAGTCTCATCTTATTACAGCATGTGCTTGAAGTACCACATCTTATCATCTAATTCAGGTCCAGGTGCAGTTGAGGCTCCTTGGGTATAGTTCCTTAAGTATAGCTCTATGAGTACAGTTTTCCTCAGTGAAACTATAACTTTTCTGCCCCTCCATGCACCCAACATACAGTGGGGACACAGTAACAGAGTAACCGCTGTAGATATTCCTGTTCAAAAAGAGGGGAGATGGCAGGCACAGAGGAGTCTCTATAATTCTGAAATCATGTGAGCAAACATTGAAAGTCCCTTCATTTTGTTGCAAGGCCTGGGAATAATTCGTCCTGATTCTCAGCTCCATGTTCTTGGGTCTTGGTTCTGGTTTCTGATTCATCCTCTCTTTTTCATGAAAGAGAGCCCACGTTTACAGCCGAGTAGTTTTCTTTCTACTTGTTGCCAGTGGGCGTTTGAGGGTCCAAAGGCCTCTTTTCATTTTCTAATATCTCTATCCCTTTTGGTCCAAGGTGGCAATGTTTCTAAATACATACTTCTTTTAAAAATGTTATTAGTCTTCTGTGAATCTTACTGGGGTCCACTCTATTAGATGAAAGCCACACCTACGCGTCTTTCAGGCAAGCTCTTCTCCACCTTCAGCCTCTGATGAGATGGCTGAGGGATAGTGCCTAGATGCTTTATGATTTTATTGAGACTGTGTGAGACATACCTTTAACCTCCTTAGAGGGCCTTTTGTCTAAACAAACAGTACTCTGATGCACAACCTTAAATCTTCCTGAGGAAATAACAAAAGATTTTATAGCCACACCTTGGCTTCATCTTTGGACCATGTTTTACTGGCAGTGCCCTGGATTTGATCTTCACTCAGAAGCTGTCTTAATTTTAGCACTGTATGCCATTTGGAGAGACTGAGAATTTTCAAACCCAGGAAATTGTCTTTTTGTTTCGTGGTTCTGCCTTTTGTTTACTTCTCTCCTCTCATGTTTTACTATAAGCAGGATCACCCAGTTCTTTAGACAATTTTCCACCTTTCAGTTACTGCAGGCAACAGTGTTGCTGAACTTTCTGCTACTGTATAACAAGGATCCCCTTTCGTCCAGTTTTCAATAACATTACCTCATTTTCTTGCAAACCTTCACCTGCAGCCACATGAAAGGTCAAGATGCTTCTTTTTTAAAAAAATATTTTATTCATTTATTTTTTCAGACAGAGGGGAAGGGAGGGAGAAAGAGAGGGAGAGAAGCATCAATGTTTGGTTGCCTCTTGCATGCCCCACATGGGGGAGGCCGGCCCGCAACCCAGGCATGTGCCCCAACTGGGAATTGAACTGTAGACCCTTTGGTTCACAGGTCAGCACCCAATCCACTGAGTCACACCAGCCGGGGCCAAGATGCTTCTATCAACAGATTCTTCCATGTACTTTAGACTTTCACTAACACTCTCCCCAAAGCCCACTACCCATTTTAGGATTTTTGTTATAGCAGAATCCCATTTCCAGGTACCAACGCCTATTTAGTTATCTATTTCTGTGGAGCACACTATTCTGCAATGTACTGGTTTACAACAACAAATATTTATTATCTCAACAAATATGTATTATCCCTCACAGTTTCTGAGAATCAGGAATCCAGGACCTGGCTTACTGAGATGATTCTGGCTCAAGGTTTCTCATGAGGTTGCAGTCAAGATGTCAGCCAGAGCTGCAGTTATCTCAAGACTTAACTGGGGCTGGAGAATCTGCCAAAAAAAAAAAAATCTGTTACTACATCT
Source organism: Desmodus rotundus (assembly GCF_022682495.2). Classification (NCBI taxonomy): domain Eukaryota; kingdom Metazoa; phylum Chordata; class Mammalia; order Chiroptera; family Phyllostomidae; genus Desmodus; species Desmodus rotundus. The sequence continues at coordinate 92,509,570 of NC_071395.1, read as the reverse complement.
GGACAATGCTGCCTCCTTTAATCATAGAACCCTAGGGGTCATATCTCCGTCCTATTGCTCAAGTCTGGGCTCTCCCACCATCCTCCTATTTACCCTTTTAAATTCTCCAAAATTTTAAGACTAGTTTCTCATATTAGATTCCCTGTATTGAACTCCCTAGCATAGGGGTTGTTTTCTGTTCTGGATCCTGACTCATGTAAGTCTTGTGCTGAAAAAAAAAAAAATTGAGTTGAACAGATTTCTTTCCTGCAGGACTTCTCAGAGCTTTCAGTACACTGCTCTGCACTGTAAATCTCCCTGGGAACTCCACAGCATGCAGCATTACCAAAACTCTTTTTTCTTTTAATCACAGACCTGTTTTGTTTTTTTTTAATTGGACCCTTTACCATTATATAATGACCTTCTTTGTCTCTTATTACAGTATTTTTTTTTCCTAAAGTCCATTTTGTCTGATGTAAATGTAGCTACCCCTGCTTGCTTTTGCTTTCCATTTGCATGAAATATATATTTCCATCTCTTCCATTTGAGCCTGTGTGTGTCCTTGAAGGTGGTGTAAATGTCTTGGAGGCAGTGTTTAGTTGGGTATTATTATTTTTTAAATCCATTCAGCCACTTTATGCCTTTTGAATGGAGAATGTAATCCATTTACACTTAAAGGAATGTTTTTACATGCACCTAATAGCAAGGATGCACAAACCGTCCATTAGAAACCATGAGTGTGTGAAGGAAAGCAGTAGAAAATAAGGTAAAAAGAGGGTAGAGGCTGAATCATGTAGGCCCTCTCCTGTATTATAGGGCAAGGTGTTTGAACTTGATCCTGTAGGCACTGGGGAGTCATTGAAGGTTGCCTCCTGCTGGATGAAAAGTCAGAATTTTTGAGCTAAACTGTTTAATCATAGTAATGGGCATTTCAATTAATAAAAGGATTTATATTCTTCTCATAAGAACAACCTCAACCTTTATATAGTCCTTCTCTATGAGACTATTCCAAAGGTAAACTACTGCCGTTTCCCTTAGTGATTTGCCAAACAGAGGTAGTGTGGTGCATAAGCTTTGGAATTTCTTAGAGAGGAAGGGAGGGAGAAAGAGAGAGAGAAACAACAATGTGTGGTTGCCTCTTGTGCACCCCCTACTGGGGACCTGGCCTGCAACCCAGGCACGTGCCCTGACTGGGAATCGAACTGGCAACCCTTTGGTTCGCAGGCCGGCGCTCAGTCCACTGACACACCAGCCAGGGCTAAAGACCTCAATTTATGGGTGTGTTACCCTTTACTTACATGTTTTCTCCAGATGCAAAGCAATCCAATTAATACCCAATTCAAATGTGAACTAGAAATCTTTTTTTAATCTGCTTTCTCCTCCATAATAATGACTTTCAAAAAATATAAGAAAATGCAACACCACAAAATGATAGTTAGATTATCAGACTGAGCTTAGTTTTCCCGACTTTGGAAAATAAAATGCCATGAATCTTGAGACATTTTGAGAAGTACTGAATGAACTTTGGAGGTATTCACCTTTGTAACACTCTTTCCCTATTTTCCAGATGGAAGGAGAGGGCTAATACTTTCACAAGCCTTTTTGTATATTCAAATGCAGAATAGCCATGATCAAAGAGATGAATTACAAAGAATAACCAGAAATGTAAATATGTACAAATTTTGAATCAGTAGTAAGAGGATTTGACAGTTTTTGACGCAAAACTATTTCATACTTTGTATATTTTCATACCTTAAGAATAACACTTCCAAAACACACAGAATGGCTGGTCCACTTTTAGAAAAGAAAATATGAGTAAACAGATTAAGAATATGTGACTTTTTAAACATAATTTACAGCTGCAGTTAACACAAAGCATTAGTGTTGGCTTGTTTTCTTTCTTGGTGCAACTCAAAACGATGATTCTTAAAAGACTGTAGCCTATATGACAGCATGCCATGTAGCTGCGAAAAATGACAAGAGCCTGGCTTATGTCCATGGGAATGTGCATACACAGAAACGTGAGCAGAAATGAAGAGACACAAAATAGCATGTATACTCAGATTAAACTACGCAAAAACAGATGTGTGTATATAATGTAGCACAGTGGAAAGAACACCGGGAATCAGAAGAGCTGAGTTCTGGTTGTGGCAGAGCCTTCACTGGGTTACGTGTCAAACATCTGCTTGCCCTCAGTTTCCTCAGTTGTGAGAGAGTTGACTGAGACTGATTCCAAGGACATTCTTCATGCTAAAGCTTACTGACTCCGTAGTTCAAAGATTTGGAGTGACATACATAGTTTCCTGTTTATTACCTTCTTTCCCATATAGTTGTCTAGGGCAATAATAGTGTTAAAAAGACATTGCTTGTCTTCAGGAAGACATAAGAGAGAAACTAGATCTATAAATAAGGTTTAGTGACAGATAAGCATACTATTTCCTTTAAACTGTTCTTAAAAAAGAAAAAGGCAATTGGAAGTCACTGAAGATTTTGGAGCAGAAAGGGGACATGATAAAAGTGGCATTTTAAATCAGGCAGTGGTATGCATTATTGCTGAAAACAAGAGAGAATGAACTCAGAATGACCCATTAAAGGGTGATTGACAGTAAACTAGGCAGTAGTAGTGAGGGCTTGAACTTGGGAGGGGACAGTCACTTGCTCATTTATTTATTTGTTATTTACGGGCCCTCACTGTATTAAGTGCAGGGATACTGTGAGTACACACAACCATTCTCTATCCCTTTTCCCAATTTAATTTTCTTCATAGAGCTTACCATTACCTGAAATTTGTTTATCTTTATTTATTTATCATTGTATTCTGCCTCACCCTCCGGAATATAAGTTCCATGAGGGCAGAAAGTACCAAGTACACAACTACTCAATCAGTACTTGCTGAATGAAAGAATAAATGAAAATCATATTGAATCTCATAGACAGAGTCAAACGTCTTTTCTGATACATTTTTATGGCTTTGTACCTTCAGGCTAATTTAACGCCAAAAGCCTTTATAGACCCTCCTGCTGTGCTCATGAGAAAATTAACTTAAGAAATTATTCCTATGACTGCCATCCTTTCGGCCTACTACCGAGGTATTTCCCCGTACATTTTGCTCCCCTTCTGTTCAGAAACCCTTCTGGCTCTGATACAAATCAAGCTAGAAGAGAGACATGCTTATCTGTGCTTTACACTTCGCTCTCCTTTCTGAATTACCTATATCTGGATATTTGTTTGTTAATCTAATACAATGACTCACTACTTACAAGCTCTTTCCTTACAGCTTCAGTTCACAAACTGGGTTTGAAGGTGAATGATACCAGGCACCTTCTCGTCAGGCCTGTTGGGAGAGGGGGCAGAGGTGAGGGCCAGAGCCATGGCAGAGAGCTCACAAGGACAACAATCAGCTTTAGAACTGCTCGACTCAGCCACAGGGCTCTAATACCCCTCTCCCTGAGCAATGAATGCTTGAATCTGTCTTCTTCCTCTTTTTAAAAAGATTTTATTTATTTACTTCTAGAGAGAGGGGAAAGGAGGGAGAAAGAGAGGGAGAGAAACATAGATTGGTCACCTCTTGTGTGTGCCCCAACCAGAACCAAACCCGCAACCCAGGCTTGTGCCCAGCCTGGGAATGGAACCAGCGACCTCTTGCTTTGCAGGACAACGCCCAACCAACTGAGCCACACCAGTCAGAGCTTGAATCTGTTTTCTTTAAAAATAATAGCATTTCAGAGTCACTTATACTAAACCTGAGTAGAACCACTGGCAAGAAAAATAATAGCATTTCACACTTGCCAAGCACTTAAAAGTTTACAAAATGCTTATGACCCCATGATCTTACTTAAATCTTACTTAATCTCTTTATTCTCAGATTATGACTTTTTTCCCCTAGAAGATCTAAGAGGAAGACTAGAGTAACAGATGTGGGAAGAGGAAGTTTATAGATAGTAAATTATAAACTGACTAAATGCTAACACCATAATCACGATGAGACCAAAGCTGTTTTGACTGGCTCGGTTTCCTCACTCTGGATAGAGCTGATTTATTACCAAGGGCTCCCCCTGCTTTGTCTGCTGCTCTCTGGCTCATCCACAATTAGTTGTGTTGGAAGGTTCATACTACTCCAAAGGGAATGTGGGTCCCACTTGTCTCTCCGGATAGTTGGTACCTGACTCTGTCTTCCTTGCAAGCTGACAGCTGGCAGCTCCTCATCACAGTCCCCCCTGTCCAGGTAATCTCTCTGTTGGCTTGGCCTTATTGGCTGTTAGGGCCTTTTTGCTGACTAAGACATAAGTGACTTCTCCTTTTGTTCTAATATCACTCCTCCAAATTCTTACTCCTATTCACCTGACCTCAGGCTATTTCTATTTTTTCTTCTTGTTGTTGCTGGGGTTTGTTTTTTTTTTTGATACTTCCTGCAATGGCACTTGTTGATTCTCTTTTCAACTTGAGAATGTGGGCAGCTGATAATCTGTTCTGTCCCCATTATCTGAGGTAACAATTCCACCCACTTTCTCAGATATTAATCACTCAGGTGCCCAAAGTCATCTCATTCCATTTTTTTTTTTTTTTTACCAAGGCCAGTCCAATACCTTAGGGCCTCTGGTAATAATAAAATAATAACAATTGCCATTATTGAGTATTTACTACCATGTAAATACTCAATTCACTAACATGTAGTACTAAATTTACTAATTAAATACTAAATTTACTAACATGTAGTACCAGGCAATTTTCATAAGGGATTTTATTTAATCGTCTACACAAGCCAGTGAGGTCAAATTTGAGCAGGTGGATCAACAGAGGCTTTATTTGCATGATTATAAATTAAGCCACATACAAAAATCATTTCTGGGCATGTTGGGGTATATGACTAGCCCTATACTCTAAGATCCCCAGGCTCTCAGGAAACACTTTATAGAGATTGTACTATATGTAGAAAACACTTACCCTGAGTGGGGAGAGAGGTAAATCCTGGTGTGTATTTACTAAATCTCGGGATCGCAAATAAAACTCATAGTAACATTTCTTATGGAAGTCAGTTACGTTGGTAGCCTCCAATCAACCATTCCTCCTGGCATATTATACCCTTTGTAGTCCCTCCCCTTGAATCGCAGCTGGGCCGATGACTTATTTTAAGGAACAGAATATGACAGAAGCAACACTGTGCCTGTTCTAGGCCTAAGCCTTAAGAATGTTTGGCAGCTTCCACTTTGATGCTTTCAGGAGGCCTGATCCACCATTTGTAAGTCCAGATGGAGAAGTAAAAGCCCTAGGACTACACAGTGAGAAAGCGGGATCTCGCCTGGCCGGCATCCCAGCTGAGTCTGGCCTTCCAGACATCCCCCGCAAGGTGTCATACACAGGAGTGCAGCCATCCTGGAGATTCCAGCCCCAGCTGCCATCTGACTACAGCCAAGTGAAAACCCAAATGAGACCAGCAAAACTGGCCAGCAGAGCACCAACTAGCCAACTCACACTCATGAGAAATTTTTTTAAAACCCAAAACATTGTTTTAAGCTACTCAATTTTGGAGTGGTTTAGTAAGCAGTAACAGATAACCAAAACACTACTAATGTTAATAAGGTAAAAGGTTATGGTTGGTCTGAAGTACTACTAGGTAATATTAGTAATAATATTAGTAATAATATTAGTAATAATATTAGTTCAAGAGGATTAAGAAGACCAGAATCCTACCTTAAACCACAGCCATACCCCTGCTTCAAGGTCTAGAGGGAGAAATATACACAGGAGACAGTGGCAAAGAAAAACAAATAGCACTTGAACTTTGCCTAAGCTTTGCCTCTCTGATAAGGGGGTCTGAAGTTACATGCCCAGAGCTGGAGGTTTATAGGGTCTTTCTAGGGGTAAAACTTAAAATATTTCACAACCATGACTCTGCCTAATCATAACGGACACAGACTGAACCAGGCTGTACCTTCACAGGGTAAGTACAACTTGGCTATTCCCTCTCTCTAAGCCTGAGAACCCACCTGGGTTGGAGTATCACTCAGTACCACAGGGACACAGAAGAACCTAGAGGGATCCATACCCACGTGCATGATCCAAGCACATCATGCGTGCTCCTGACTCCTAGGAGAAATGGCCCGGTCAATATCTAGGAATCTAACCAACCAGATTAGCCATTTTTCTCATGGGTGGTGGGAAAAACATGAAGGGTGATAAGGAAGAAACTGTGAATGTGTCCCCTTCCCTAGACCTTTTACATATATGATTTCATTTAATCCTCACAGAAACTCTGAAAGATAGACACTGTTCTTCCCGTACTGCCCATGAGAAAATTAAATGTTAGAGAGGTTGAGAAACTCGTCTGAGGTCACACAGTTAGCAACTATGAGGAGTTACAGGGGTGCGTTGGGAGAGGTCAATAAGGAGAGCTGAGTTTTGAGTGTGGCACACTGTGAAGTCACTCAGATTGTCATCTCAGTTGCTTTCTGTTCAAGTAAAAACAAAGTCAAATGAAAGTGCTGTACCGTTAGAGGCACCCAAGGAAACAGGGCCCAAAGTCACCCTTTTTTGTGGCTTCTTTATGGAACAGGTGGGAGGAAGGCATCTCTTTCCAGTTCAGCAGAGAAGAAGCTGCACACCAGCTGTGGTTGGTGATATGAGTCAGAAACTAGCCAGCTAGAAATGCATGTGCGACCTCCCTGCCCCCAAACACCCTTGAGATATACAGAAAGGACCTGCAGTTCCAATGATCTCGTGGACGCTACTACTGTCCATCCTGTACTGTCAGACCAGGGAGACCTGGAGAGATGTGTGTTACACAAACATTACATCTCTGACAGAAAACTCTCTGTTCCACCCCCACAGTCCCCATTCAAGTTCCCAGAAGTTTGCAATTATCCACAAAAGATGTTTCCAGACAAGACTTACTCAGCTTTGGTTTTCAGTAGGATGTGATTAATTTTGTTTTGTTTTGTTTTGTTTTTCATTTCTTTAAACTTGGGTGACCATTTTCATTCCACCCCAGGCTGGTGTATAAAGGCCTGGTGTATAACTCACACACCTGTTCCCATTCAGTCTCCACCTACTGCTTCTTTCTCTCCGTATCCTGGATTCTCGACCTTATATGCCACTTTGATATCTGCATCTCCTTCTTTCTTTGTGTCAGCCACACTTCTTTCTCCACTGGCCTCCACTTTCTCCTTCAGGTTGCGTTGATTTCGACCTCTCGCCCAGTTTGCAGTTGTACTAATTCCTCTGGTTGGGTATCTTGACTTAGCTGAGAATCTTCACACTAAGCACCAGTCCTGCAGAATTCTACGGGCCAACTGCACCTGGGTGGCAGGTATTGTTCAAACCCAGTGCCTTGGGAAAGGATACTACCTGACAGAAACAATGGCACAGGAGAGAAACAGTTGCTTTTGACCTTCACTCACTTACTGGCACTGCCAGCCAAATTTCTACCTGCCCACCTGTGTACCCGTTTCCTTCTGGCCCCAAGAGATTTAAGAAAGATAAAAAATACTTGGTTACAACAACTTCAGAAAACTGTTTGGCAGTATCTACTAAAACTGAACATATGCATATACTTTTACTGAACAATTCAACTCTTAGATACATACCCAACAGAAATGCATACATATGTTCACCAAAAGACATGCACCAGAATGCTCATAGCAGGAACATTCGTGATAGCTAAAAACTAGAAGCAATCCAAATGTCCAACAGCAGTAGAACAGATAAAGGTTAGTATATTCATACAATATACTGTGTAACAAGGAAAAACGCACTACTGCTGTGCACAGCAACATGGGTAAATCTTACAAACACAATGTCAATCCCCCCCGAAAGCCCCACACAAAAGAATACATAATATATATTCCACTTCTGTGAAATTCTAAAATAGGCAAAACTAATGTTGTTAAAAGTCAGAAGAGTGGTTACCATATGGGGAGTGGTAACCAGGTGGGGACATGAGAGGACTGGATACCGATAATGTTTTATTAATCTAGATATGGATTAAACTAGTGCATTCACTTTGCAAAAATGCATCCAGCTGTACACTTATGATTCATGTATTTTCCTACGGTATATGTGAATAAAATGGATGATAGAAAGAAAAATTTCCTTGCTTTCTCCTGAATATGTGATCATAAAGGACATTCAAGGTTAGTGGCTGGTTAAGTAGCTTTTCCTGTGCTCTTGTCATTTTGGAAAACCTAGCAATTCCTATTAGACTATAAAACCTATAGATTCCTCTGCTATAGTGGGGGCATTTCCCCCCGGCCCCCCATCATGGTACTTGGCAGGACCTGATCAGCAGTATGGCACACAGCCAACACAACACAGGTCTCCATCTCTTGGTTTCCAGGTGGAATGGCCCACTGTGGGCCTAGCTCTGAGACAGATTCAGGGGGTGTTCTGGGACAAGTTAACCAGAATAGCAGGATGAGACAGCTTGCAGGCTGCAGAGCAGGGGCCACAGTAAGTCTGAACACTACCAAGGGTTAAAGCTGGAACAGAGGACCAAGGAGATTACCTTAGTGAATTACCCAGCCCAGGAGAGTAGGCAGAGCAGCAGAGGCTTGGTGCCGGACAACAGGATGTACATGGAGACCATTGGGACAGAGCCAGTGGCTTTGGAGGAAAATGGGGCATGGCAAGGAGCAGCCACAGGCTTCCTGTGGAACCTGTAGAGCTCGATGGATTGGGAAAGAACTACAGAAGGGCTGAGCTGTTTTAGAAAAAAAATTCTATACTCTTGCCACTACTCTACCCAGCCTCCCTCAGGAGCTCTCTGTTTTGGTGATATCTCCCACTCAACCTACTTTCAGACTCTTCTCTAAAGTAGAATTTTGGCTTCTATGTTTTGGGCAACTCCCATTGTCTTAGGTGAGAAATTCCATACTTTAGCCAACAACCTTCTGCCTCAACATCTGATTCCCCCATTCCCTCATGGGTCAACCATACCCCTCTCTTTCAAGTACCACTACCTGCTAGGGTGGGGATTCTGGATATAAAGGACAAGAGCAGCTGGAACCCAACAAGCCTATATCACCTTATAACTCAAGGTCATTTCTTTGCTACTGGAGCCACTATGCCTTCTCTGATACTCTGTCCCTGCTCCAATCTTTCCCTTTCAGACTGTGCTATTGTACTTGGCAAACCCATGCAAGTTGGCATGGGAATCTTATAACAAGGTCCTCTAGTGTCAGTCTTCCATGTTGGAATTCCTCCAGGCTATAGTCCTTTATATCCCCTTTGCTTCTACTTTATTCATTGGGTCCCCTTGTTTTCCTACCCACATTGGTTCTATGCCTTGGCACCACTCAACTTGGCCACCTTTGTCCCATGTTATCCTATCAGGAGCAAGTAAAGTATTTCTTGCTGTTTATCTGGCAATTTGATATTCTCTTTCCTAAAATGTTGCCAACAGCAGCAATGAAGGATAGTGGAAGTCTGCATTTAAGAAACTGATAAAATGGGGTTAAATTTCTGGATCTTTCTATCACCTTAGACAAGTTACTTGACCTTTCTAAACCTCGGTTTCCTCATCTGTAAAACAGTGATCTAGTCTTGGAGAGTTGTTGGAAAGATTAAGTAATATTATATGAGGATAACATCTGGCTTATACAAACTATTTAATACATGCTGGTTGTTATTGTTAGAAGATTTGTTATAAAAACAGTCATTATCCACCTTCCTAGTTACTGAATGATGTTAAGGAGTCCAGCTGATCTGAAAAAGAAAATGCAAAGGAAGCAGAAACAAGTTCTGCAAATAAGCACATTCTGAGGTGCAGAAGAATGCAATTCAAGAGTACGTATTAAGCACCAAAATCACATTATGCACAAAAAACATACATATTAAAAGTCACAGTCCTAAGATATTGCCAATTTCAATAAATTGCTTTTGACTGTGGAAGGGCCTAAGGGAAGCTGGCTCCAAAGTGATAAATGTTTGGTCTACCCACACAGAATTCTAGAAAGAAATGGTATTCGTGGTGAATGTGGCAGCAGGCTGAGAGTACAAGAGAACAAGGCCGCAACAAGAATTGCAAGGGTTTGGGCAGCAATAAGACAAAGGCCAATTAATAAACAGAAATCAAGGGTGAGTAAACAAATATCAGAAGGCAGAACAAGATAGAATGACCAAAGTACAAGCAAACAGTCTACAGGGAGGCGAGCTGCCGATCGAACAGTTGGCCTCACAGGAAATGTGGAAGAGGCAGAGTCGGAGGGAGAACAGACAGTACCGAGACCCAACAGCCAAGGGCTCTCCACACAGGAGGAACACGCTCTCTTGGCCTCAGCAGCCATTATAGTTCCCTCACCCCGGTGAGGAGGCATCCTGAGTGAGCCTGGTCTTTAATCTTGCTGGTGGCAGTAACTGAATGGTTAGGAGTGGGGGTGAAACTTAACAAGGTTCTCTGGAAAAGTGTTTCAGGGCTGACCGTGCTGGCTTCTTGGATGCAGGTTTATCTGTGTGCCATTGATGGAAAGAGAGGACTTGATTGGAGCACGAACCTGCTCAGTAAATCCCCATGGGCCATCCTTTAGGTCCACAGCATTCCCGGGTAATAAAATGGCAGGATTATCCATGGTCTCTTTCTAAGAAAAATATTTAGTGTAGCAGTCTTCCTGGTTACACACCATGGTGGGAAAATGGAAGCCTTCTATCCTGGGAACACGTTTTCCTTTCAAATGTATAATGCCAAGTACATCTTTCAAGGGCCCAAGAAAGTCAATCTTAAAGCCTCTGAAGGGAAATTTTGTCTGGTGCTGTATCAGCTTTTATATACACGAACGAAGTTCCACAGAAAATTTGGAAGGCCATGGGACAGAGTGGGAAATGCATGGGTTTTTAGTGCCTGACAAATTAGGTCTGAATTCCAGCTTCGCCATTTATCAGCTTTGTGACTTTACACAAATTATGTAACCACTCCGAGTCTCCATTTGTCCAACTTTAAAATGATGGAGATAATACCTGTTGGAAAGGGTTATTGAGAAACAGAAACAAACTCATAGACACAGAGAACAAACTGATGGTTGTCTGCTGGGAGAGGGGTTGGAAGACTAGGTTAAAAAGGTGAAGGAACTGAGAAGCACAGACTGGTAGTTCCAAAACAGTCATGGGATGAAAGGTACGGCATAGGAAATACAGTCAGTGACGCTGGAATAACTGTGTGTGGAGCCAGGTGGGTACTGGAAACATCAGGGGGACCACTTGGTAAAGTGTGCGATTATCTGACCACTATGCTGCACACCTGAAGCTACTATAAAATAACACTGAATGTCAACTGTAACTGGAAAAAATTAAAAACTTTAAAAAAAGGAAAGAGAAACAATAGGTACAAATAGCAGTTACAAAATAGTCATGGAGATGTAAAGTACAGCATAGGGAATATAGTCAGTAATACTGTAATAACTATGTGTGATGTCGGGGGGTACTAGACTCATCAGGGGGATCACTTAGCAAGTTAAATTAATATCCAAGAACTATGCTGTACACCTGAAACTCATATAATATTGAATGTCAGCTGTAATGAATACTTTTTAATTTAAAAAACTTTTTTAAAAGAGCTGCTATGAAGGTTAACTGAGACAAATGTATATATCTCACTATGCCTGGCGCAGTGAAGCCAGTGGCCCTCCAAACATGGTAATTCTCTCCCCTTTCTGCTGATATTTAATGGACAAAGCCCTGCCTTATTTCTAATTGCAAGGTTCCCTCCATCTAGCAACCTACCTGGGCTTTTAGACATACTTGACTACTGTCTTGATCCTAGATGTTCTTATAAGAACATAAAAGGATTTGTAACTACAGAGTGTAACTACAGAATAATTGCTCCCCTGAAAATGTCTACATTCTAATCCCTGTAGCCTATGAATATGTTACCTTACTTGGCAAAAGGGAAGATGTGATTAAGGTTAAGAACCTTGAAATGAGGAGATTAGTCTGGATTATCTAGGTGGCCCCAACACAATCACGTGAGTCCCTAAAAGCAGCGGACTTTTTCCAACTGAGGTCAATCAGAAGGAGATGTAATGTAAAGAGGATTACATTTGTCATTGTTGGCTTTGGAAATGGAAGAAGGATACCATGAGCCAAGGAATGCAGGCATCCTGTAGAGGCTGGAAAAGGCTAGGAAAGAGGGTTTCCCCCAGAGCCTCAAGACGGGGATAAAGACCTGCTGATAGTTTGAATTCAGCCTAGTGAGGCCTTTGTTGAACTTCTAACCTCCAGAGTTTTAAGATAATAACTTTGCATCATTTAAGCCACTACAGTAGCAGTACAGAACCAATAGGGACAAGCACCAAAAAGGGCTCAGGGCCACAGGGGTAAGTGACAGTATAGATATCCAATTAACCAATTGATGATTCATAAGAATTAAGCAGTCACTATTGATGATGATATGATAAAAATGATCTTTATAACTCTTCATTAGTTTTATCAGAAAATAATACTGATTTTTCTTTTTAGTGTTCAATTTTAAAATGCAGGTGTGGCCAAGCAAATTGGGTTGCCCTTGCTCTAGTGTGCTAAGAAAAATGTTTGAAAATATAGGGGGGAAAAGATATGTATGGCAGTTCCTGCCGGAGCCTGTGCAGTGTCTCCACTCGGAATTCAAGCCTGTCGGGACATCTCCGTGTGGGCTGGCCCCCACTCTGCTCACAGAAAGGAACCATGTACTGCACGGGAGGAACAGTAATGGGATTCCTTGGAGCTCATGTGGTGTCCTCAGGCTCCCCGAAGCTGAGACTCCCATGAAATGGCAATTCACTCAAGTTAGTAAGAAATGGTTTATTTTAAAGGTAGTTATTCATGGAAACTCAGAGAAGGATGAGCAATCAGGGTCAGGAAGAACAGGAGTAGGAGGGTGGCTATGGATTCAAGGCAGTTCTAAGACCTCAGCCACAGATTTTGTGAAATTTTACTTGTGAGTGACTCAGCTACTCCCCGTGTGTCTGCCATGCTCTCTCCACGCACTACTGCCTGGTTTCCTACCATCCTCTCTGTGTGTCTTTTCTGCATCGTAGGTTCTGCTTACTCATAACTTGGCTTACTCCTAACTTGACTCAGTCAAACCTTTGACTCATTCAAGTCCCCTGCTGACTTCCTCAACTTTATTCATGCATCTACTTATGAATTTTTAAATTCATAAGTACATAGTACCTACTATGTACTTGCACGCAGTTTATTGTCTCGTTAGAGAGAGAAACAATCATATAAGTAAAAAAGTGCTTCAGGTGCATTCTGATTGCCTCAGTTTATTTGTTCAAACCAGGCCTTGGGGTCAGCTGCTGGACACTCTGTGAACTGGCTGCCTTCTGGAGCAGCAACAGTAGGCTGCCATGTTATTCCTAAATGACCCTCCCTCTCCCCCAATGTCCAGACAGAGCTGATTGGACTGATGGTCAGCATTTGACCAAGGACAATTAATACATTGGCTGGCAGTTTAACTCAAATTAATTTGCTTCCCTTTGAAGGAAGAAATAATAGTATAACAGACATTACATAGATTGACACATTTACCATCAGGGGATAAACCTTCACTCCAGAGCAGTAATCTAAATGTGGGGGAAGGGGTTCAGGGATGGGTGAAAGTGGGGAGAGGGGGTCAACTGTATGGTGATGGACAGTAACTAAATTTTGGCAGTGACCACTTTGTAGTGTATACAGATGTCTATGACGTACACCTGAAACTTACATAATAACAAAAACAATGTGGAAGGACTTCATTCATAGGGAACTTTCTCATTCATGAGATGGGAAGTGAGAGGGCACCTGTCTGACTCAAGGACTCTGACTAGGGGGCAGAACACAGAGCAGGGGTGGTTTTGAACACAGCAGAGGGCTGTGTTAGGCACTCAGATGATGACCAGAGTGAGGCCTGGCGAAACTCTGCCATTCCTTGCAGAGAGATATTATAGCCTTAGATAGGGGTAAATCAGTTATAGTTCCCATGAAGTTTGCTTCCCAAGGCTGACTGGGAGAACATGGCAAGAGTAAGAGGATTCTCTGGGCCAATCCTTGGTCTGGGGTTAAGTGCCATAGGTTTCAACTTGGCACAGGCCCTTATGCCAGACTCCGGGTCACTGTGTTGACCTTAGGCAGTTTTCAATGAAGAATTTTAAACCATCCATGGTATACAGAGGCATCATGGCACAGCTACAGCACATGACCTTGAGTTTTCCTGCTGCATCCCACAATGAAAGACAGTCCTCTACAATGTTGATTCTGGGTTGGGGACGATGCTGGCATGGTCAGTTGGCTATGGGTGTTGTGTTGTGTTACTGGTGTGGCTGGAAAGGAGGTAAGGCCCCAGAGATGTTGAACAGTAACAGCATTCTCTAGGAGGCAGATTGACTAAAGGGCTGGTAGTTCCTGGAGTTTGTGTATTTTGCTTTTTGGAACAGGATGTTGGCACATTTGTTCGGGTGTCAGAAGATAGGCTTTATTTTGAAATAAAAACACACCGAGAACTATGTTTGCTCTGAGGCCATCTGGTAGTGTGTCCGAAACCTGACTTGGACAGAAGTGTCTGGTGTTGGTCCAGAGTTACTTGGGGTTATGGTGATTCATGCAGGCCCCGGTCAAGGTCCTAGGACACAGAAGCAGGAGTCCAGAACTGTGGCTCTGCCTGGAGCAGAGCACTGACCAACAAGTTGAATGTTGTTGGCATTCACTGAGAAAGCCCGCGGGCTGGGGAGGGACAGGCATGGAAAGTATCTGGAAGACTCCCCACTTTGCACTGCCCTTTAGAGGCCATCTGGTTCAGCTTTCTCATGTTACTGGTGTACATACTAAGGCTCAGAAAAGCTAAGTGACCTTGTCTACTTCAATTAGTGGTTAAAGCAAGAATAGGACTCCCTTTCAAGCAAGGTCTAGCCTGGAATGATCACAGTAAGGGCCAAAAAGCAGGCAATAAAATGTCTCTCATGTGAGCACATTTACATGCATGTAGATGCATGAATGGTATCTTAGCATGTAGTGACAGTATTGGTAAAACTGTCCTACATCCTCTGCACCAGCTGTTGAGTAACATCATTTAATCGTCAGGTAGGGCAAGCCAAAAACCTCAGTGGCCCCTGGTCCTCCAACCCACATGTAGTCCATCACCAAGTCTTGTTAATGCCACCTTCTATCCACTTCTCCTTTTTCTCCATAATAATCACTCTGGTCTGAGCTACCATCTTCTCTTGCCTGTCTCTGGTGAGTTTGCCCATATTTTTCTGACTCCAATCTACTTTGCTCACAGCAGCTAGTGATCTTACCCCTCCCCACTTTTGTATTAAGTAGGGGACTATTTTTTAGAGCAGTGTTAGGTTTACAAAACATTGAGCACATAGTACAGAGTTCCCTTATACCCCTTCTCTACTTTACTCCCAGCGTCCCCTATTATTAACATGTTGCATCAGTGTGGGACATTGGTTCCAACTGTTGAACCCCTGTTAATACATTACTATGACTAAAGCACGCGTTCGTACTGGTGTTCTCTGCTGCCGCTGTTATACAGTTCTGTGGGCTTTCACAAGTGCACACTGATGTGTCCCCACCATGACGGTGTCATGCAGAACGGTTTCAGTGCCCTAGAAATGCTCCTGGGCTCCACCTATCCATCCCTTCTGACGGTCTTTTCCAAACGCAGATCTCACCCTGTCACTCCCCTCACTCAGCCTCCCCTTGCTCCACTTTCTTTCTAGTTCTGTCTTCAACCATACAGATCTTTTTGTTTCATTTCCTCAAACCACACTCCATTCTGCCTCAGTGTTTTGCTCGTGTTGTTTCTTCTGCCTGAAATACTCCTTTCTACCTCCCAGCCCCACCCGCAGGTCTTGTCATGGTTTGTAATTATGTTATGTGTGTGATTGCTGAATTTACCTCCTCCTTGACTGTGAGCTCCTCACTGGCAACGCTGTGCCGATGAATCCACAGTACCTGGTGCACCGTAGGTGTGTAGTAAGTATTTGTTGAATAGTAATAATGAATAACTTAGTAACTGAACAGGAAGTTTCACCTGATTGTGTGGAGCTTGGGAAGAACAGTGAAGGTTGGCAATGACTTCAGAGGATGCAAGGGAAAGCAGACAGGAAACCAGTATGAAGGTTTACCCCATGGGCCGAGAACACCTCTGAAAACGTGTATAGGCCTCAAACCATCAGGTTATGTCCAAAGAAAGACCTGGATGGGTAGTTATAGTGGTAGAGAATTTATGTTTCCTAGGGTGGAACTGTTCTGGTGATGACAACGTACAGGGTGTGGCCACAGGAGGACAGTGAAGTGGACTGGAAGGGAAGATGATGAATTTGAAAGGTCAAGGAAAAGGAACTGAGAAGCTGGGCCATTGCGTGGGTGGTCCACAGAGTCAGCAAAATCCCCACAGGATGAAGCATTTAATACATGTGAGGGTATAAATAGGTTGGTAGATGGCAGGAGAAAAGGCGACTAGTTTAATGGTGTGGACCTCAGTGGGGCAGAGGTTTTTCATGCTAGAATAAAGGAGACACTGCTTAGAAGGGAACGAAAGAATGTTGCTAGTGCCTCTCTGTATGTGGGGCAGGGAGGAATAAATAGCTTCTACTTAAAAGGACTGCAGGGGAAGTGGTAACCTCAGGGGAAAGCCAGGTTTCAGTTCAGTACAAGGTGGTGGGAGATTAGCTCGGTCGCTGGTTGCATGTAACAGAAATCAGCTCTAGCTCTCTGTGGCCAGCAAGGAGTGGAGGGTTGGGGGAGTGTTCAAGGGTAGCTCGGGCACATTAAACAAGACAGTAGCCACAAGCCCATTATGGGAGAGGAGAGGTGCTAGAGGTCTTTTGTGAGCTGCGAAGATACTCCAGAAGGTGTCTACTACAGGCAGTTCTATAAAGAAGTCAAGGAAGTAGGGGAATTTGTTCACCAACAGACGGGTTCGTTCCATAGGACACAGAGAAAAATGTCTGGCGGGATAAAGCAAAGCAGAAGTACAAAGAAGTATGAGAACCGGAGTGGTCTGTGGGCTCTAAATGGTGATGTCAGGAAGGTGGCGGCTACAGTGGTATCTATAGGAAGACCTAGAAGCACACAGTGGCAGTTGTCCCATCTGTCCAGTGCCTGAACTCCTGTTCAATTCCAGATATCTTCCTGCTCCCGCTGAGCTTGCATTGCCAACCTTCCCCACCTCGTCCCCTCCCTTTGCCCCAGAACATGTCTTAGATCCTCACGGTGTCAACAGACCTTCGGCGACCTCCTGTGGAAGCTGCATCCTTGATTCTTAAACCAGCACCCAGTGCGTGGGACTGATGCCAACCCAGCCACGTCCTGAGCCCTGTCAAGCTCCTTTATCTTCTGACCGTGTTACATTGTAAGTATTGTTGTATGTCCTCTCCTCTTCTGAGATTCTTCAGAACAGGGATCAGTTTCTTTCTTATTTCTATTCCTCCCCTCTAATGCTTAATACATTGCCTGTGCCCCAATTTGTTGGGTGAATGACCAAATGAATGACTGATTGAATAAATGGACTTCTTAATGCCCTGTTCCTGTAGCCTAGAAATGTTGGACTCAGAGAGATGGCCTCTCTGACAAGACTTTTCCATTCTTTCCACCCTTTTCTATGATTATCAATTTCCTGGCCTTTATTCCATGCTTGCCAGACATGGACCATCTGCCAGGCTAGACATATGCAGCTCACAAAACACCCTGTCCTGATTTTTCTGGGCTTGCCTTCCCACACCTTTCCAGAATATGGGCCTGACACATACTGTTTTCTCCATTCCCTAAAATGACATTTCTTCATCACGGAGTGAGTCCCCATACCAAACACTTGGTTTAGGGCCAGGATCACCTGGTCCCTATTCCCCAGCTGGATTCTTTTCCCACCCTCTCCATCTCTACCGCTCTAGCAGAGGGGAAGCCCAGGGTAAGCGTACAGAATGGCAGAGCATTTCCACAGCCATGATAATCACCGAGTTTAGGACATGTGATTACTTCTGGAAGAGGACGGACATGGGAGGAGACCATGGACGGCTATGGGTGCTTCAAGTATAGGTGATATTTCATTTCTGAAGATGAGTACCCCAACATTCATTATTCTTTATACCTTCTTGTAATTCTGAAGTGTTTCTGTTTAAAAATTTAGACTTAGAGGTATTGTGCTTTTATCTTAGTGGAATGCCTGCAGGTGAACCTGGGGATGGATACAGCACGGATGGACTCCTGAGGCTGACGATGTTCGATCAAAATGGTCAGCAGAGAGAAGACAGCTGGGCCGCAGGGGAGGAGGGTTTCTGGGCTCAGAGCCATGTCTTAGACCACAAGCCTGGAGGTCCATTTGACTGACTATGAAAGCCTATGAATCTATTGTGTTTACTGGTGAAAAGCCTCAAAATAGGCAATTTCCAGCTTATAAATTTATTTCTTGGTCTGTTGTCTGGAACTGGGAACACATTTTCCTATTGAAGCAGTATTACAAATAGTGGCTGTGCCCAAAGACCAGTCCTCAAAAGATTATAGAACCCTAATGTACCTAAAACATTGTACTACTAATACTAAAGGCCCTGACCACTATCTATAACCATATTTCTGTGGGAAAGTGCATTTAGAGTTTTAATGCCAGTAACACATATTCCTCAGCCCTGTGAATCCCCTGGACTCCTCCTCCCACAGCAGCTGATTCTTATCAGAGTGACTCCATATGTGGGGAAGGCCAGAATAGTTGCTTTCTGTTGCTACAGGATTCAAGGTGGAGTTCCAAGTAATTCATCTCCACTGAGATGACCCCAACCCCTACCTGTACCCTGGCCTGTAATCTAAGTTTAGCCTCCCAACCACAATACAAAGCCTCTTACTCATACGTGTTTTCCATGCCCTATCACAAACCAACACTTAAACTGCCACACTAGGGACCTCATCTGCATGTTTATGGGAAATCAGGGGAGACCTCATTTTGTAAGAGAAATGGTGTGGGAGACTCTGGGATTAATACAATCCTGAAACACTGGGAAGGGAGCTAAGCCTGGGACAGTATTTAAATAGGGGATAGCATGATCAAGAAGAGAATTCACCCTGATTTGGGTCAGAATAAGATGAAAATTGTGCCTCAGGTTAGGACACTGGTGGCTATAACAGGGAGATGTATTCCTGAGTGTGATACAGAGGAACGCACTCGAGTATTCCCACCTGCAGAGCTCACTGGTAGAACTGGAAACTGAAACATCCACATGGCATTTGGGGGGCCTGAGAGTGAAACTGTCATTTCTCCATAGGCAAAATGTCTCGCTCGTTGGCTATAAACATTGTAATTGTAGGAAACCTTCTCATTACATCCAGAGTCCCAGCCACAGTGATGGAGGGCAATGACCTGTGGTGATCCTAATGACATGGAGAAGTGGTGAGGATTCACATGCTGACCTTGGGAGGGCTGCAGAAGCCGTTGAGGGAGAGTGGGAGTCTCTGAGACACCCAGCGCTTGGGCAACTTCAGACAGTTGGGGCTCAGAGCCCTAGTACCACACGAGGCTTATTTTGGCAGTAGCACCCTAATAGGGAAACTACCTACCCCCACAGTGTGTAGACTTAATGGGAGCATAAACCAAACTGCCTCGTTCTGCCATAGTCAAGAATCGAGGCAAACGGATTTTCCTGGGATGTGATTTTTTTTTTGGGGGGGGGGGGGATGTGATTCTTAAACGACGTGACCTAAACCCAGAAAACCTGTTTGGCACCTACTGTTCCAGCAGCTGTGCCCTCAGACTGTCAAGGGCTTCCTCCCACCTGAAGCTCTAGAGATGCCCCAGCTCCTGTTCTTCTCTAGGAAGATTCCCCAGTTTTCCCATTAGTTCCATCAGCTACCTGTTATCCTTCTGAAACATTTTTCTACTCAAACTTTCCAGAGCATGTTTCTGTTGTGTTCACTTGAGAACTCTAAAGTAACTCAAAGCGTAAGTCAACTGAAGGTATAGTTTTAGCATGTCACCCCCACATACAGAAATGATCATTCATATCACTGAGGTGCAATGGGCTCTACTTTACCTGAGAAAGCAAAGGTGGGTGGGTAGAGGGAAGGTTAATATAAACATCACCCTGAGAGCAGGTTACCCATTCCTAGACCTGCACTGTTATTTACCACGCTGACATGATAAATGTGATGGTTGTATTCCATTGTTACCACAGTTTTGCCTCATTTATTTACAGAAATAAATATATTTGATTATATTAATAGAAAGATTTTTAGTGCAATAGGCAAATTGCAATACCATTCCTTTTGTCATCATTCAAAAGGACTGAATTAAGATTCATTGTTAGATTAAAAATAACAACTGAGACAAGTGTGTCTGCTTAATTAAACAAAAACAGTTGGCCAAATAAAGTGAGGTATGTTTCAGCTCAACCAGTTGGCATTTTCTATTAGGTCCACGATTAGTGGGCTGGGTGGCGGGGCTTCTCTGAGAAAGTGCAGGCGACCTTACCCATTGAGGCCTGGTTCAATGAGGTCCCATTCACCACCCCAGACAGTCTGCTGGGCTTCAGCCCACGGAGCAGCCTGGTCCTTAGGCTCACGAAGGGATGTTTCACACCCCAGTGGAGCACAGGTCTGTGTTTCAGGCACCTTCCTCTGGTCTAGCTGGTCACTCTCCCACCCAACAGGAAGCCACTGCATTTAAATAAATTCACAATAAAAACACTGTGATCCAAATTTAGAAGAATAGCTAACAGACAATTCACAATAGATGAAATAAAAATGGCTAAAAATATGAAAAATATATAGTTTTATTAGTATTAACAAAAATGTTAACATTAACTTAAGTGAATATTCTACACTGCTGAGAATGTAGAGAGAAATGTAGATCTGACTGAATTTTCTGGAAAGTAATTTGACCTTACATATCAAGAGTCTTAAAACACTAAGACTCTCTGAACCAATAACTTTATTTTCAGGAACAACTTCTAAGGAGATAATCAGAAATGTGAACACAGTTTTATATACAAAAGATATTTATCATAGTATAATTTATAATCAAAAACAACCTAAATACTCAATAATAGTGAAAGTGTTAACATAATTTATGATACATCCATATGAAATTTATGGCTCTCCTATCCAGCCATTAAAAAGAATTTGTTTTGCCCTGGCTGCTGTGGCTCAGTGGATTGAGCACTTGGCCTACAAACTGAAGGGTCGCTGGTTTGATTCCCAGTCAGGCACAGGCCTGGGTTGTGGGATGGGTTCCCGGTTGGGGGTGTGCGAGAGACAACCAACTGATATCTCTCTCCCTCTCTTTCTCCCTCCCTTCCCCTCTCTCAGGAAATAAATAAATAAAATCTTTAAAATAAATAAATAAAAATAAAAAGAATTTGTTTCATAGAGATACATGATACATGATGGTAGGTGTAAAAGACAGAATACCAAAGAGATTATGCTCAAAATCTATATATTTAAAATAAGATTAAAACACCAATTAAAATTGTGAGAATACAAATCATTTTTTGTTTTATTCTTTATATATTTTTCTATTTTCCACATTTTTGAAGCCCAACAAATGTTGTTTTTTTAAATTGATTCTGGACTTCTAACCAGTAGTGCTTTTATTTTTTTCCTACAACTTTATGCCATAGTGAATTTTCTGATGGTAAACAAAGAATTACAATGTGGATAATAACCGGCAAAAACATTTATCATATTAGATAATTGCATATTAAATAACCTTGATATTTAATATTTACTATCAGTAGAGTTTACTTGAAGTCTGAAATAATTATTTTACAGTTTATCTGAGCTGGTTTGACACTTTCAGCACCCCTTCCTAGACGGCAGCCTAGATGCTCTGTCAAAGGCTCCTTGCCCTCCGTTAATTTTGCCTTGGGTCATATCTCTAGGCTTCATCTTTGTCTTGCTCACGTGGCCTTGCCGGGCTTCTATACAGGTTCTTCAACTGAAGCCTGATTCTTGATCTCTCCTAACCCTTTTGTCTTGATGTTTTAACAGTTCCCTGCTTCTCCAGCCAGATCTCTTTGACACATGGTTGAGACTTCAAGCCAGATCAAGCACAGAGATCTCCTGAGGCTCTCTGGGTTTTCTTGTCCTAGGATTCCAGGGTCCCCATACAAGCCAGTAAGGCATATATTACTTTATTGGCCCTCTTTCCTTTCCTTTCTTTAGCTAGTTCTCCCTGAACAGTTTCCTCAGCCAGTTAAATTGTATGGGCCAGATCCCCATCCTGTCCATCTGGCACCCTCTGGTGGCCATGAATGGATGTGGTTTGGCTAGCAATGTGTTCAGAGCTATGCCCTACACCCCAGGCCTGTTACCGCCCTCCATTGACGTTAATAGGAGCTGCTATCACAATGTACTGGTACTATCACATCTTTTTTTGTTGTTGTTTGAAATTGATTTAGAGATAGAAATAGTGAGAGATAGGTAGATAGAGAGAGAGAGAAGAGACAGAGAGAAACATCGATTGATTTTTTGTTCCGATTTGTTGTTCCACTTGTTCGAACCTGCAACCTTGGTGTATTGGGACAATGCTCTAACCAACTGAGTTTCCTCACCAGGGCTACTATCGGATGTTGGCAAGCCCTACTTCTGCCTGGTTCTTTGCAGTTCACCTCCTGTAACTTGCTGATGGAGAGATTCACCAAAAGCCCTATCTCCCTTTTTTTAAAAAATGTATTTGTATCAATATATGCTAAGATCTATATTCTCAAAGGAAAAGCCTTTTCTGGTTTTGCTTTTGGCAGGGACGTAATAATAAGTACAAACTTAATGGAGTGCCAGATGCTGAGCTAAATGCTTTACATACATTATCACATATAATCTTCACAGCACTGGGAGGTAGGCACCTATTTTAATCTCCATTTCACAGGGGAGAAAACAGGCTTAAACTCAAGGTTAAGCTTAAAGGTCAAGATCTCTCTGCTAGTTGATGGCTCAATTTAAATTCAAAACCGACCCACCTGCCTTGGGACCCATGCTTCCTAATCACTAAGTCATACAGTCTCTGTAGAAAACTGGGATTCCCAGAGGCCATGTTTTCTATCACAAAGAAGTTTTTGGCAGAAGAAGGAATAAAAATATATAGAGAGAAGCAGAGACAAAACAGAGAGCTAGAGTTCTAAGAGGGCTTGAGTCCTTGGTTCCAGTTGTTTCTGAGGCACAGAACATCCTTGTTCTTTTCCAGACATGGTTGTTTCATCGGGTACTTAAATCCTTCCAATAAACTCCCCCTTTCGGGTCAGTGCAACGTGGCTTTCCGCCACTTGTAGTACAGGAGTCCTACTAAAACAGGAAACGAGTAGGGCACATTTGAAGATACTCCAGGTGTTAACACCCAGAGCAGCACTACACAGAAGAGTCATGAATTATGTGGTCCATACTAGGTTATTCTGGTTAAAAGAAACAGAGACTGAGTCAAGTTACTAAAGTTCCTTGTTACTCAGAGACAAATCAAAGGGAGGGTTTATAGAAAAAACACAAGTGCACTAAAACCTGAGTAAACGGAACCTCAAGGCTTCCGGAAGAGGTGGAAGTGCAGCAGTAGCCCTAGGGAACAGTCACTCCCTCAGCTCCCCCAGAGCTTTCCGACTTCCAGTGAATCAGCACCTGTCTCAGGACCAGCCTTCTCAGCTCACTCGTCTGGCAGCTGCAAAAGTGGCCACTCTCACCCCTGCACCTCTATGGCCTTCCAGTTCCAACACATACCAAAATTGTAGCTTCCCTTTGTTTCTCCTTGCAGGTTCCCAAGAGAGAAGATTTGACTTCTGCTTTTCTTTTTAAACTGAAACACATGAGACATAGGTCACTGGGGATAGTTTATGGGCCACTCCTTTGGACCAGCTGTAAATTAGTTGTGGTCATGGTCGTGTGGCCTACTGACAACTCAGTAAGGTCAGTGGGTAGGGATTTTACTAGAAAGGGGGTGAGCAATAACTGGTATCTCTAATCAAGCCCACTTAAATGTAATTTGAACCCTTGCCAATAACAAAAATTAAACATGTTGCAAACATGGGCAACACATTCTCCAAAGACCCTCTCTAATTATCTCAAGTTGGCGAGAGAGTTCACCTTCTGTGCCTGTAGGCTTGTGTGCTATCTTCTGCCTCAAAGTGCTGCACCTTCTTCACGTTTCCAGTCCTGCCTGCACCTGCCCTGCACACTGTGCAGTGAGCCAGACCACTCCACTCACTTGGGAGTCTATTAATTTCTTCTCTCCTTAACCACACTAAAGACTTTGCTTAGTAAAGCATTTTGAAGATTTAGAAAGTGACTGCTCAGTCTGCTTAGGATTTATATCCCAAACAGATGTGCCAAGAAGTCATAGGAATCAAACTGCTGTTCTGTGAGTGGAATAATATATTAACATGCCTTTTAGTAGTTTCGATTACACAGCTGTACAAATTGCAATGGAATCTTCGTAGCTAAAGTTGTTTTTATCAAAAGCACATCACTTTCTCAGGGTAGAGGTTTTAACATAGCGGGTATCTTGTGGGGCATACATCCTTGTAAATACAATACTTCTCATTAGTTGAGAGAAAATCATCCAGGTAACTGGGATATTGTAGTACTTAATTCACCTTGAGGAGTCCTCTGCCCTTTATCATAATAACTGAACCAGGTCATTTCATGTTGAGAATAGGGAGCTCCTAAATAACAGTACCATCATCCCAAACTTTTAGTCTCTGTGAGCCTCAGTTTTTTCAACTGTTACATCGAGTATTAATATCCATCTTATTAAGTGTTGTTGTAAGGAGCCGATGAGAGCTTTATGAAAGGCTTAGCAAATTTTCAAACATGGTAAGGGCTCAATAAATGTTAGTTACTATAATTATCATCACTTTATGTTTCTCACCTCATTATTTTTCAAGGTATGTTTTAGACAGTTTCTCATTTTATCCTTCCAACTTGTGGGTAGGTATGGTGACACGTGTGCCCTGATTTAATAGCATAACAAACAGAAACAGAGCAGTTAGGTAACTGATCTGGGAGAAGTGACTTTCCCAAGGCCACATATGCAATTGTTCACATCTCTGACTCCTAACCGAGTGTTCTTTGTGCACAGAACTTAAGTTCTGAGACAGGGCCTTTAGTGAAAGGAGAAACTTAATATTATACTAAAGGAAGAATCCTCCACATCTTTCATCCAAGAATGGTTATTCAGCTAGAAATGCTTGTGTGGACATCCATTTTTTTTGGCAGCAGGGAAAGCTCTATAACCTGAAGAGGCCATTAGCTATGAGACAATTAAATCCTGATTTGAGTCAAAACTAACATGCATTTTAAAATTTTGCTGTGGTTTCATGAGAGGGATCAAAAAGGAAAAAAAAAGTCAGCTCAGATAAAAATAGGGAGCAATAAGCAAACATAAAAGCCAGAACTGGCCTAGGCATATG
Organism: Desmodus rotundus; assembly: GCF_022682495.2. NCBI lineage: Eukaryota > Metazoa > Chordata > Mammalia > Chiroptera > Phyllostomidae > Desmodus > Desmodus rotundus. Next base: position 92,484,266 of record NC_071395.1, on the reverse strand, counting down.
CCAGTACCAGTACAGGACAAGCTGGAGGCACACAGGACAAGGTGTGGGAATTACACCTGAGATTCATGCTTTGATCCTGGTTCTGGGAAAAAAAAAAAAAAAGAAGAAGAAGAAGAAGAAGAAGAGAAAAGGAAAGAAAGATTCAGAGAACCCCGATCAGTTAGTTGTATCCCATAGCTCCCCTCAGAACCAAATGCAAATACTCTCTGGAGGAAAGCAACTCCCAGTGTGGGTCCTTGGGATTTCCATAAATTAAGTTCAATAAAATATCAGCTCACAGTTGATTCTAAAGATTTTATTTATTTATTTCCAGACAGAGGAGAAGGGAAGGAGAAAGAGAAGGAGAGAAACATCAGTGTGTGGTTGCCTCTCACACACCCGCCACTGGGGACCTGGCCCACAACCCAGACATGTGCCCTGGCTGGGAACCATACAGGTAACCATTTGGTTTGCAGGCCCGCATTCAATCCACTGAGCCACACCAGCCAGGGCTCAGCTCACAGTTTTAAAAAATCACCAACACGTAAGCTACCATGAGTTAGGATCAACAGAAACAGCAAATAATAAATGTATAAGAATTAAAGAACTGGAATTGGAATTGTCATTTATAGATAATTAAATAACCTATTATGAACCTTGTAAAGAAATCAAATATGGAATGAAGTAAATTAAAAAACCAAAAAATATTAAAATAACCAAAGTGAGTAGTAAAAGAACCAAAGAGAACTTTTTGACCCAATAGATACAGGTTTTGAAACAAACAACTCAATGAATGTGTTAAAAACAGAATAAAAACAGCCTAAAACAGGATTAGTGTCCTGGAAGTTATATGTGAGGAAATTACCCACAATGCAGTACAGAGTGTGCAGGAAATGAAAAATATGAAAGAGGGGTTAAAAGATATGGAGGGTAGAACAATGTTTAAGGTTTAACATCTAATCAGAATAAGAGAATAGGAGAAAGGCAATACTGAAAAAGATAATAGCCAAGAATTTTATTGAACTGATTAAAGATAAATCCACAGAGAGAGAAAGCACAGCATGTATCAACCACAATAAACAAAGAGACATATTGAGATGAAACGGCACCACATTGAAAGCGAAGGCCTTAAATACCCCAGACAAAAAAAGAGAGCAACCATAAGAACAAACAGTAAGCAACCAGAAGACCTTTTTATAAAAGAAAGTACAACCCTGGCCAGTTAGCTCAGTTGGATAAAGCATCATCCCCAGCTGAAGGTTGAGGGTTCAATCCCTGGTCAGGGCACATCAAGAATCAACCAATGAATATATGAATAAACTGGAACAACAAATGGATGTTCCTCTCTCTCTCTCTCTCTTTCATCAATCAAACAAGAAGTATCGGAGCAATAATTTATTAATGCTCACAACAACCCTACGTAGTAGTTACTATTATTATTTCTGTTTTAAGGTAATTCTGTGGGCTGAGCGGGAAAGCCCAAGGTCCTACAGATACACAGCAACAAGCATGGTAGCTTAAAAACATAAGAATGAATAGAAAAAGTAGGTCAGGCAATACTCTGTCAGCCATATGCAAAACAACACATGAATCTTAGAACATAACCTTAGGATAAAGCTTGGAAACATAGCATAGTAAAAAAAGCAGGTAGCAGAAAACCATATACAGAAGATCATTTGTATAAAGTTAACAAACAAATCATTTGTGTGAAGTCAACAAACAAAACACAATAATGCTTTGCTTACAAACATATACCTACATGATTAAATTGTTTTTATTTATTTTAATTATATTTTTCCATTATGATTAAATTATTTTTAAAAGCAAGAGAGTGATTATTATAGGCAGAATGTTTGTGTCCCCTTGAATTCATATGTGGAAACATAATGTCCAGTGTCATGATGCTGGAAACTGGAGACCGTGGGCCCTCACGAATGGGATTGGTCCCTTCACAAAATAAGCCTGAGAGAGCTCCCTCAACCCTATCATCAGGTGAGGTTACTGAGAAGAGACAGCCATGTCTGGGGAGCAGGTTCTCCCCAGACATGGAGCTGACCCTGCGGGCACCCGGAATTTAGACTTCCAGACTCCATTATTCTGAGATAAGTCATCCAGTCTGCGGTATTTTGTTACAGCAGCCTAAGACTAAGACAGGAAAAAACAAAAATCAGGGTACTCTTCTTATCATTATATTTACACAGGTCACTTCTGCTCTTTTGTGTGTATTAAAAGTTACATAATTAAAAAAGAAAAGAAAAGAAATTGCCAAAGGGCTAATCTTTAACTGGATTTTTATAATGTACCGTATATTTAAAAGCCACTGGTTAATCCTTCTGTCTGATGGGTGAGGGATATAATCTGCCTCTAGAGTTTAACTGCCTTTTTTTTTTTTTTTGTAGTGAATCTCGAAAAGGCTTCCTACATAATTAGTGAAAGACAATTATAGAAATCATTCTTGTCTTGGGATTTTAAATTCCTGGTCCTGTACGTTCTTCCAAATGAAAGTCTATTCACACAGCTCTAATAAGAGGTGTGTTATTTACATCATTTGTATGGGTATTTTTAACCTTCTATTCCAGATGGTAAAGAAAAATTTCTACATAGGAAAAATACGTTTATAGGATAACCATATTAGAAAAAAACTAATTTCACTTTGTATTTGATGTCGGATAATTAAGTTAGTAACAAATGAAAAACCTACTGATGTCTTCTTTGGGGGGTAGTAGGAATATAAAATAAATTCAACATTGAGCTTCAAGTGGCTTCAGGGGCCTCCTCAGGAGTCAGCAAAACGGCAGCAGACATCAAGACCAAAATCAAGAACTTCAGGAACCCCTTTTGACAGCAGCTTCGCCAGCCAGAACCAGACCAGGAACTGCTGGCAGAACAACCTGGACTTCCCCTGCTGTGAGAGGACAACATCTCCAGGTGGGAATGGTACCAGCACGTGTACCAGTCTCTTTGCCCCACATCCTGGGTGTTGGCCTGGGATGACCGCCGGGCAGAAGGCACATTTCCTGGGAAGATCTGAACTGGCTGCACCCCACCTATCCTCTGTCCTGCATCTTTCCTCCAGGGAGGTGAAGGGCACCTGGGCACATCCCAGCCCAGGGTCCTGAATCATGGCTTAACTAATAATAAATGCTTGCTGGAAAGGTTTAAGACTGTGCATAGGTAAAAGAGCCGGATGATTGGTCACGAAGCCAGGTTGGGAATAGTACCTAGACCAGTAAGAGGGGCTTCAGAGAAAGTATTTTTTGTTTTGCTTTTAATTTTTATTTTATCAAAATTTGACCACCTCCTCTGTGCTAAACAATAGAGCGAATGATTATATGAAATAGCCTGAAGCCCCTGTATGTGCTAAAATTTATCTGTATGATCCCTTAATTATCAGTATAATTTAAGAAACTTTTCTTAGGTAATGAAAATAGTATAATAAAAACACATATGTACCTCAAAAACAAATAAATAAATCACTCTCTCATATCAAAAATTTTATAAACCAATTAGCTCAATTTTAAAGTAAATAAATACACCTGAGTTTCTATTACAGCAAGGGAGATTTACTCATTAAACTCTATGCAGATATATTTGTACTGGACTAAATTTACATATTAATCAAGTTCTAATTGTTTTTAGCCAATTTTATGCAAATATACTTACTGCTATTTAAACATTTTTCAGAAAGTTTGGAAAGTGTCCAATCCAAAATCACTAATTAACAATTAGAAAGCAAAATCAAAATTGTTTGATATTTTCATGCTACAGCTTATGAGCTAGAACACTTTGAGATGATATTGTCTTATGTTTCAATCCTTATAATAAACTCAAAATCACTAAACCAACTTAAAATGACTTCTCCTGGCCTCTGTTTTTCCTGTTTGTAATTACATTACAAATGTAATACTTTGTTTGTAATTATCATTAAAGCATCTTTGAGTTAGATAGTTACCTGGCACCGACATTGAGTTTTACCTGTTTTGTGTGTGTGTGTGTGTGTGTGTGTGTGTGTGTTTAATGTGATGATTGAGGTCTATACTAACTTCCTTTAATCAAAGTCTATAAACTTGATGTTCCCTCAAGAATTTCATTAAAAAATCTCAACATCTCATACTCTTTCAGTATGGTAGAGTGTTTACTAGACATAATACATGCAACTTTCCCTTCGTGAAAAATAAAGATTAATTTGTTTTCATAGGGGTAAACCAGCTTAGTGGTTTATTAGGTTCAATGCATTATGAATTGGAAGACATGATTTAAAAGATTTCTGTATAAATTTTCATTCTTTTTATTAGCTATATAATCTAAAATTAATACTATAATTTCCTGGAAAAGTAAAAAGGATTTTCCCACAGGTAATTAAGATTAGCTCTCAAAATGCATCCTCACTGAATCTGTATTTACTAATATGCTAGGTCTCACACTCTCCTACAGTGTTTTGGGTTTTTTTAGTTTTTCAAAGTGATATTCATTAGTTTAAATATGTTTGTGAAAGTAGAGTAGACTTTGGCATTTGCAAAGCATTTGTCCAGAAGCCTTTATGATTCCCAAATTTAAAACAAACAAACACTAGTAACAACATCAAAAATAAAACTTTATAGCATCAAACTTGGTCTATGGAGAGAAAGGAAAATCAAGTTGTAAAGAGAGCAGACTACAAGAGAGCCAGAATCTGGACAATTCCCCCCTACTCCATGTTATTTGCTTCTTGAAACTTGGCTGCCTCTCAGCCTGAGATAACCCTTTACCCATTTAATACATTCTCTCTTTTGCTTCCAGTCACTTCAAGTTGGTTTTGGTTACCTTTATCAAGAGTCCTAATACACATATTTATGCTGAACTATCTGGAAATATATATAATTTACCCCATGCATGGACCCAGTGACTTTCAGTTAATCTTTCTGATATCTTACTGACGTCATGGAGTTAAGAATTCTTTTGTTAAAGGAAGGTACCTGAACTAATTGGATTCAATCTGACTTTTGCAAACAAGATTTCAGGGCTCAATGAACATACCAAGTAGAAGCATCTTTTATGGAAGGCTGCCCCTTCTTATTTGAGTGATCCACAGATTACACAGTGCAACTAGATGTGATTAATGAAAAGAGTAAAAGGATTTCAGTATCCCAGTTCTCTGCAATATAGGTAGTATCTCTTTCTTTGAAGCCTAATACTAAAACCAGATGCTTAGCTTTATGACTTCCTTCTCTCAAACAAGAAGAAGAAAAACATACATAAGTCAGTTAGCATTACAAGGATTATTAGTTTTGCTGAAAACATAAGACTTTGGAGCTTTGAATGAAAGTACTAATTTAAACCATTCCTTGAATGAATAAATATTAAAAAGGACTGCTATATAAGCTTTGCTTGCTGCAGGCTAACAAGTATTTATGACTCTATCATGTATGTTCTTCTCTGGAATTTTTCTTTCATCTGAAAAGTGATTCTTTCACCTGGATACCTTTTAGAAATCAAATTTAGATACAAAGCAGGGACAGTTAGGACCATGCCCTATGTATAATAATTCCATTCATATAACTCCTTTCCGTTAAGAACAGCTCACTAATAGCCAAGTGGGCATGCTTTAAATTAGCCTGATATTCAAGAGTCCAGTCAAGTTGTAAATCTATGGATTATAGTCTCACCATCTAATTCTGTATTTTGTAAGAGTCCCTTAAAGGGTGTACACTTTATAATTAACATTTTAGCAACATCAGGATTGTGTCTCAAAATACTCTGTAAGCTCCTCAGAGTTGTTTGGTAGAGTGTAGAGTTGGATTAATAACAGCAATGGGAGAATTGGACCAGAAGAGGAGAGATGAAACAATATGGAAAGAATGTGGTACCAGACTTGGCAAATGGACGGAGGCCAAGGGTAAGGAAAAACACGGAAAAGAAATGAGAGCAAGTATGAGTCAAAATTTTGTTTGCATGAAAAATAATACAACAATTAATAAATAATAATGCAAGAAGAAACTGTGTTTCATGTACAGCTATAAACCTTTTGCCCCGCCATGTATGTGCATATATATATATGATCACACATGGTGGTTTAATGGACACTTAAGTTGCTTCCATATCTTGGCTATTGTGAATTATGTTGCAGTGAAAGTGGGAGTGCAGATATCTCTTTGAGACACTGATATGTCCTTTGGATATGTACGCAGCAGTGTGACTGCTGGGTCAGACAGGAACCTCCATACTGATTTCTATAATGGCTGTATCAATTTGCATTCCCACCAACAGTGTATAAGAAGTCTCCTTTCTCCACATCCTCAGAAGCTTTTTAGTTTGATGTACTCCTACTTGTTTATTTGCTCCCTTTGCCTGTGCTTTTGGTGCCTTATCAAGAAAATCTTGTAAATAAGTCCACTAGATTTATTATAAAGGGACAACGGGTGCAACCATTCTCTCTGGCTCTCTGTCTCTGTCTCTTCTCTTCACCTATGCTCTCTAATTTACTCCACCTTCTCCAGCTGCATCTGCAGCCACCACATCTAAGCTGACAGGTTACAGAGTACAGTGTCCATTAGTGTCCTTGTGACGATGTCAGCAAGTGGGGATGGCAATGTTAAGGTATGTCAGAGAAATTAGGAGTAGTGTAAACTCTAGACTGAGGGAGAAAGCAGATGTTTTCCTGGCTCTTCCTCCAGACGCTACTCCCTAGAGCAGATTCTACATTACAAGGTCTTGGGTGCCCAACTATGCTCTGTAGAACAATGAAATTTTGTCATCCTGCCATGACTCTTAGCTCCACCTTCTTCATAGCTACCCTGTGTTTCTTAAGACTCATCTGCACTCCTCCGCTGCCCAAACCTCTTATTCTTCTTATCCTTAGGACCCCTATCCCTCTTGCTCAGCCTTCACAGTCCAACTCGAAGGATATGTTCTCAAACCTTCTACAGTCCTTTCTCCCTACGTTTCTACCTTCACCATTCCTGCAGCTGCACTCTCCTCCTCCCTGAATTCCTGGAACATACCATTTACCCTTCTTTCATGGCATCAATCACCACAAAACTTGTGACATGCTTTAAGCCCATGCTCTATCTCCTTTTATAGTTTGGTGATCATCGGCACTCTTTGGGCAGGGTTCATGTTGGTTTCAATTTGTGTTCCCTATGTCACCTAGCACAGTGCTTTTGACATTGCAGTTGCTCAATAACATTTGTTGAATCAACCATGTGGCCCTTGCTCCACTACAATTGCCATTCCCTAAAGGTTGGGACCCTGTTATGTGCTTGTTGCGACTCCTTTGCCTACTTGGTAACCTCCCTCTGGACCTTTCCTCCCTTTTTCTATTCTTTCCCTCCACAAGAATTCTCTCATGGTTGCTTCCCTGCCCAGTCTCCTAGTTAAACCCAGACGATGCTCCTTTAGAGATACGCCTTTTTTGTCAGCTGCTGATCTCCCTTTGTATCTCCTGCTCACCCTGATGTTTACATTCTTGGCTCTGCTGATATAGACAGCCCTGGAGGCTCACTCTGATCAGATTTCACCTGTTCAAAAATGATAGGCCGAAAGGCCTCAAAGTACAACTTGCTCCCAGTTTCACCCGGCCTTAGGGAGGATTTTTCTTGGAACTGAGCCCAACATTATAACATAGTGAAAAGGGGAGATAACAGTAGCACCTGCCTGAGGTGTGTTAGCCTTTTTATGTAAGTAGTTTTTTCTTGTGGGAAACAAGACCTAACTTGTTCTAGGTATAAATCCATATAATAAGCCAGGTTCTCGTATAGCATTTACCCACTTGCTGATTTCAAAGTACTAAACTTGAAAGAAGAAAATATACCTTTGAGGATTTAATGCTATCAGTTTGAATTTTTCTAGCTAATTCCTAATACACACACACACACACACACAGCTTTTTAGAGAAATTTTTCTACCATGACTTGCTGTAATTAGAGGGGAAGTGTAGCTGCTACAGTTTTACCAGTGAGACTCTTGGGCTTAGAGAGGTTTGCTGATTGGTTCCACGGCCTACAGCAAAAAATTGAATCTGGCTTGATCCCTTTGTATATAGTAAATGAACTTTTTTTGAACTCTCATCTCCCACTTTCTTGTACATGACACCTTTCTTTGAAATGTCATCATTAAGTTCCTTACACATGATACCTCAACTTCCATTTTCTCCCCTTCCTAGGAAGAAAATTTCATTAGACAATGTGATACATGGTAAGCAATTACAGTGAAAGTCAACATAACTACAGCAGACACTACTAGTTGCTTACCTCAAATATGTTTTCTTCTTCCTTACTAACAACTCCTACATCATTGGGAAGATCTGTGTAAGCTAAAAGACTAGCTTCCCTTAAAAACCCGATGGCCTCATGACTAAATTCTGGACATGTAGATAAAAGCAGAAATGTTATGAGGGACTTGGGGACAGACTCCTTAGAAGTAAACGTAATCAGCTGGGAGTTAAAGTCCTTTTGCCCTTCTCTCATCCTATTATTTCCCATCTGGAATATGCAGGTGATGGATGGGATTCCAATAGCCATCTTGGACGATCACTAGCTATGCCCTAGAATGGTTGTTCTGTAAAATAGAAGGAAATTGGATATCTGATAACTGTGAAGCTACCAAAATCAGCCCTAAATATCTCTTTCTAAACTTCTTTCACATGACAGACAAATAAACTGCCTTATTTAAGCCATTGTTATTTTGAACTTTCATTTACGTACAGCTGAATCTAATCACAACTAACAAAATAAAGAAGCCTGGTAACACATTTTATCGAGTCCTAAATGGACAACTTAGGATTTACTTAGATATATCTCTTCTTCTCTAACACATGACCGCTGGCCAGCCTATTTTAATTTACAAGTGCTATCTTTTACCTTTGAGGGTGTATGATCGTGAAGGCATGAGGAAAGCTCTGGGATGCTGGTAAGGTTTGTTTCCTGCTCAGGTGTGTTCAGTTTGTGAAAATGCATCGAGTTGGACTTGATATATGCATACATCTCTGTACGTATTTTATATTGTACATCAGTAAAAAGTTTTAAAACATATCCATTGTAAATGTGTCTTTCTTAGTGGAATTACTAACCGGTTTAGTTATGATTAGAGATTTTAAAAGATTAAGTCCTCAAAGAAGTGTGAAGATTAAATGAAATAATAAACAGAAATTATTCAGTTTTAACCTATTGAGACATGCATCCTGTGAATATTTTTGGAGAACCTACTATGCACCAAGCACCCAGGGTCAGCTATTACTATTAGCCCTATGTAATGTTTGACTATTTATGATCCTCCTATCGACTATAAGCTTCATGGGGAGGGGGACTCTATCTGTTTTGTTTGTGTTGTAATCACAGTTGTTTAACACAGTGCCAGTCAAATAGTGGCTCTTCACGGAATAACTGAGTGAATATATTGTAAGTTAAATAATGTCTCGTGCACCACTAGGAGAATGCATTTCAGTTTCAAACAACTGACTTAGAAGTGATCTTTTGGAATTCATTTGTAAATGAAGGGCAATCTAGGGCTTGTCAGCATCAGTATTAAATCAAGAATTACAAATAAAATTTCAGGCAATTCTCTTTTTTTTAATGAAAAACATCTTGTTATATTTTTAATAAGTATATTATATTTATTATGCTATTATAGTTGTCCTACTTTTTCCCCTTTGCCCCCCTCCGCTGAATACCCTCATTCCCTCCAGCAATCCCCCCCTTAGTTCATGTCCATGGGTGGTACATATGAGTTCTTTAGCTTCTCCATTTCCTATACTATTTTTAACCTCCCCCTGTCTATTTTGTACCTACCATTTTATGCTTCTTATTCCCTGTACCTTGTGCCCCATTCTCCTCCTTCCCCCTCCCCACTGATAGCCCTCCACGTGATCTCCATTTCTATGTTTCTATTCCTGTTCTAGTTGCCTGGCAAATACATGGCTCTGCCCCTTACAAAGTAGCAGGTGTGCTGACATGGGGAGTCAAAGCAGCTCTGCCTAACACACAGAAACACAGGGAGGCTGCCAAATTGAGGAGATGAAGAAATATGGCCCAATTGAAAGAACAGAGCAAAACTCCAGAAACAGAACTAAAGCAACACAAAGACAGCCAACCTGTCAGATGCGGAGTTCAAAACACTGGTGACCAGGATGCTCAGAGAATTGATTGAGTACAGCCACAAAATAAAGGAAGAAGTGAAGGCTATATAAAGTGAAATAAAGAAAAAATATACAGGGAACCAACAGAGAAGGGAAGGAAGTTAGGCAATTCTCTTAACACTTTAGAAATTATGTAGTCCAAGACATAGAAGGGTGAAAATCATAATGCAATTATCACAAGAAACCATCAAAAGCCCTTAACTACACTAGTTAAAAAGACTGGAACAGATTAACTTCTTGATATCATAATGAAAATGCAAACACTATGACTAACACATACCATATCAAAATAGAACATTTCATTGCAAGGCAAGAAAGAAAAGATGTCTGTGTTTTAAGCAATCAAGGAACAAATTGAAAATGCAAGCAACTGGAAAATGACAGTCCATAGAAACTCCCTGTTAAAATACAGAAAACGTATGACTATAAATTTGCTATGTAATTTAGAATATACTGCTTGGTGGTTTTAAAAAATTGTCTAAATTTCAAGAGGAGAGAAACATCAGTTTGACATCTGTAAGAGACCTATTTTGGGGGTGCATACCCAGTCCCCAATCCTTTCTGTGAAAACTGCCTCACTGAAAAAAGAGCAAGCCTATACAGCCATTTTTCATCAAGTAACATGCCAGCCACAGCTTACTGGACAATTGGAGAACTCTCGACCTAAGCTGAACCATTCAGAATCTTTCTCCTGAAAACCTCAGTTAGTAGGCACTGAGTCTATACGTAGTAATGAGCTCCAGAACTGGAAGGTTGACTAAACTTGGCACCAAAGCTTTCCAAAGTTTCACAAAAGCCAAAATTATGAGGGAACAGAAGCTATAAGTAAGCAAAGAAGCCTGTTTGAAAAAAATTGGATATTTATGCAAAAAAAGTGCAGAAGCAAGACATCATGAGTAGAATTCAGGATAGGGGAACGAGCTCCGTTCCTGAGTTTTAAGTTCTCGTGAAGTCTGACTGACTTTGTTTCTTGCTTTTTTCCCCCTCATAGATCTATGAATTTTTTATTGGCCTCCTACCCTGCAAGGGGTTCCCTGTTTCTGTGCCTTAACGCCTCAGGACTTTGGAGTCACTGACCTCAGACACCACATTGCTGTCCATGATCCTGAGGGTGGTGGTCTTTTGGATGGAGTGCATGGAGTTTACTGTTGTTCAAAGCATCACCAAGATCAAAGTCCTTCCCTTCTTCCAGTAGGTGGAGGTAGGTGGTGATCTGCCTCCAGCTTGACTTCGATGTCCAGCATGGCCTCATACTATCGGGACTGGTACTGGTCCTCTGTCTGCGTCTGGGCCAGCTCTGACTCCAGGTGCAGCAGAATCCTGTTGAGCTGTTTCATCTGCATGGTATAGCGTGTCTCTACCTCCCTCAGGCTGTTCTCCAAACTGGCCTTCAGGTTTCTCATCACGTCCAAGTCAATCTCCAAGGACTGAACCATACGTCTCAGTTCTGTTAGTATCATCTCAATAGCTCCTATCTCAGAGGTCTGTGAGGTGACCACCGTGGTGTTCTTCTTAGTCTGCTGGTACCAGTACTTGTCCAGATCCTCTCGGTTCTTCCAAGTCAGCTCATCATAATGAGTGTGGATACCCTGAGGTCCTGAGATTTGGGGGCATCCAACTCCACAGTAAACCCAGAGTTGGCAATCTGGCTTTGTAGACCCTTTACTTTCTCCTCGTGGTTCTTCATGAAGACCAGCTCCTCCTTGAAAGCCTCAATCTCTGTGTCCAGCTACAGTTGAGTGATACTGGTATCATCAATGACCTTTTGGAGTCCATTGACGTCATTCTCCACAGACAGCAGCATGGCCAGCTCCCTCTCATACTTAACTCTGAAGTCATCAGCAGCAATTTGGGTCATTGTCAATCTGCAGGTCGATGTAGGCATTGTCCACAGACCTTGCAAGGATCTGAGCCCTCATGTCCTCAATGGTCTCACTGTAATGACCCTAGTCTCTGACCAGGCGTCCCTTCTCTAGGTGTTCCTGAATATTGCTCTCCAGTCTCCAATTATCAGCTTCCAGGCTCCTCACTCTCTCCAGGCAGGAGGCCAGGCTGTCACTCAGGCCTTGCCTAGTCTCCTTCTCATTCTGGATGCCCATTATGCCCACCAGACCCCCATCACCCCCGCAGCCAAGTCCCAGAACCCCAGTCACCCGCACGCTGGTGGAGTGGGACACAGAGATCTGGGGCACCAAACCCCCAGGGCCTACATTGATGCTGCTGTGCTGCTGGCCAGGCAGCCTAGTGACCGGGCAACAGCACAGAGCCCAGGGCCTGGTAGCTGGTGGAGAAGCTGGTGCAGATGCTAAAGCTCATGTTGCTTGGGGAGGAAGGTGAGAGGCCAAGAGCCAGGTTCCAGAGGCTCTTACCTTTTTCTTTTAGATTTTATTGTTTAAATTTTAATTATATTTCATTGATTATGTTATTACAGTTGTCCTGATTTTCCCCCCTTTGCCCTCACTCCACCCAGCGTCCCCCACTCCCTCAGGCAATCCTCTGGCAGTCGTTCATGTCTATGGTCATGTGTGTAAGTCCTTCGGCTACTCCATTTCCTGTACTGTACTTTACATCCCCATGGCTACACCCTTACTTTTTTAATCATTAAAGTAATTCATTAACACCCCTGTCCATGTCCAGTGTCCCCAACCCCACTTTTTATTTGAGCAAATATTTCTTCAGCACCTACCATTTGTCAGACACTTTTCTTGGCACCAAGGATGTAGTAGTAAGAAAAAGAGAAAAAAGCCATTAAGTTATTGGTGTCAAGGGGGATAATTATAACGAATTGTAATAGATCATTATAACACAGGGTGGTAAATGCAATAGTAAATGCAACGACAGAGATAAATATAAGCTATTACATTAGAATACCTTACTTGTCTTAGGGTGGGTCTCACCCAACATTTTATTTGAAATAGTTTGAGTGCAGTTTTGTATCTTGCAACCAAAAGAACAAAAGAATCTCAGCTTGAACCTGTTATTTAAATATATTTATATTGTTCCCCCTTGTCTCCCACCCTCAAGGAGTCGTTAAGAATGCCAATAACCTACCAAGGTTAGAATTTAGGCTCCACCACTCACTAGCATATGACACAGCACATATTGCAGAACCTCTATGCGCCTCAGTTTTCTCTTTTACCCCACGGGGTTGCTGTGAAGACTCAGTGGGTAATTCATATGTAAAACTTTAGAAGTATGCCTGACATTCGATGAGAGCTGAACAAATTGTTAGTTGCCATTATTGTTGCGGTGGCTGCTATGTTAACCTTGTGTTTGCTGTAATCTGAGGAAGCAGCAGCTGGGAAAGACTAGGTGATAGTACTTGTTTGTATGTGATTGATGGTGAAGGTCTAGTCCTCAGCTTTGCTAAACTAAATTGTGTTAGTGCACACAGAGACTAGTTCACGTTAGCACTGTATACAGTCAGAAAGTTCTGCTGAAGGTACTGGCTCCACTGACTCAACTCTGTTATCAGAGAACCAAGCTGGCCACTCTCTCATTCACAGTCTCTTTAGAAACAGAGTAAAAGACTTTTTTCTTAGTGATGACTTCAAGTCAGGCCTGCTGCCTGAGGTATTTGCAGGCCACCTGGATTGGATTTGGGGGTACCCAACTCTTCTTCAGTCTCACTTTAACAGTAGAGTTCTCAGATCTGTCTTTCCTGCTTATGAATGAGCTCATTCATCAAAAGAACTTTTGGGGCTTTTCTAATTTTATTTCTCAGAGGGAAATCTTATCTTCAGCTTTAGGAGTGCATTACAGTCATCCCCAATATGAAAGATCATGTGAACCATTTAAACATAACTTATTCTATTTAAAATTATAATGTACTTTTGGTCCTAATAAAATGAACCAGTATTCCTCAAGATGAGTTGAGTCTAAAATTGTCTTCCTCCCATCTTCATGGAATCCTTGCTATTTAGATATCTCCAGGGGCATGCAACTGCATAAAAGTTTGGCTTCTCTACATGAGAGACAGAGCTTGGCACTTAAGTATGCTTTCACAGTTACAACTCAACAGAACAGATGTCTGTGTGTTTTGTGGGCATCATAAATATTAAGAATGATGTTATATGGTTTGGAAAGCACTTCCCATTAATTGTTAATGCTCACCAAGTGGGTAAGAGAAGGCAATTCCTTGACGGGGGGGGGGGCGGGGCGGGAATCAAGATACATTTTTACATTACTGTGTTTCAGTTTCGGGGCTGAGGCTGGGGAGAATTAGTCTCTGATTTCTTGACTATCACATGAAAACTCTAATTAATACAATGGTTGAGTGTCCCTTGTTCCTTATAGCTCCATAGTGAGATATGTAATGTATAACTATAACAGGAGATATGGTAGAAGGAAAAGGTAGAGGTGCATTCAAAGGCCAGTTTCACCTCTGCTTGGCTCACTGATCATGGACTTACTTAGCCTTTATGAATTTAGTTATATACCCTATAAAATAGAGGCTAATAACACCTATGATATAGAGCTATTATAATTTATTAAGAAATAGGTATAGCCTTGGCTGGGGTTGCTCAGTGGTTTGAGTGCCCGCTTGCAAAGCAAAGGGTTGCTGGGTCGATTCCCAGTCAGGGCACATGCCTAGGTTGTAGGCCACATTCCCCAGTATGGGGCACACAAAAGGCAACCTTGCATTGACATTTCTCTTCCTTTCTTTCTCCCTTCACCTCTCTCTAAAAATAAATTTTTTAAATCTTAAAAAAAAAGAAATATATGTAAAGATCCTAAGTCGGTACCTGTATTAAGGAATAATAAATCCAGGTACCTGTCCCAGACACCTGTACAAAACCAGAAATGTGCTAGTTCACTCAGATTCCTATACAAAACTTCTCACTTTATGGCGAAGATAATTTTGTTTTTCTTCTACCAAAGAAGACAATGCTTTCACATGGAAATTTTAAAAAACAAAGAATCAGAAAACCTCCTCTCTAGAGCTGACCTATGTCTGTTGATCAGTTTTGCCATGAACAGCTGCAGATGAAGTCAACTGAAATTCTGAAATCAAATCATGCATAGAGCCAAGCTGTTTTTTCTGGAATGAATTTCAAACTGTTGAACAAAGCCTAAATTTTATATTCTTTGGTATGTCTCCCAAGTAGTCTGATTCAGTAAATTGCAAAAGAAAATAGAAATGAGAACAAGAATTACAGAAAAATGAGATTTCTTTTTTCCAGAACACTGACTCTACTTCAACCAGTGGGAGTGGTTGAACCCCCTTTTTTAATATAATAAAAATATTGTTTTCTCCCTAACCCCACCTAAAATTCTGAATAAATATTTTAAGTATATTGTTTTGGGGAAGCACCAAATTACTAGTTTGTCTGGGACACTTTCATGTCTCAGTATTTCCCTGGAAAAGAAGTGGATGAAAAATGCATCAGGAAAGAGAAGACTTGTAGCTACCCCCAGGGATGAAGTTTGTCTGGGAGGAGAAAAAAGGAGGAAAAGTAATGCTTTCTCTTTCCCCAGATTCATCACAACAAAGTCTGTGATTTCTTGCATATGCCTTTTTTCTCTCTGGAATGGCCTCTCCTACATCTACCCACTTCACCACCATGCTGGTGAAACATAACCATTTGATATGTAACCATTTCTTAGAAACTTTCCCAAATTGGCAAACCCACTGAGATAATTACCAAGATATTTCTTGACACACTTGCCATAAGGTTATTAGTCAGGATTCCTATGAGGTATTGGATGTTTATTAGGCTCAAGCATGTATGACTTTAGAATATCTGCATCGAATGGACCAAAGTGAGTGAAGAAGAAAATAGAGTCACTGGCACAGGAGTTTACATATTCATTCTTTTAGGTACCTGGATTCCAGGATCCTCTTCCCTTTAATCCTGAAATGGGGAAGGTGCCTTCAGGTAGTAGTGGCTCTAAGTCCTTTGCTCCATGGAAAATAGCCAAGGACAGTTGAGCAGGGCTTATGGTCTGAGTAGCATTCCCCAGAAGCAGGCTCTGTCTCCCCCAAGCTCAGCTAAAAAGTGATGATAAAAGCAAAGCCTAAAATTTGACTGAATTACCTGTCTCCAAGATGAGGGCTGGAGGGGCAGCTTTCTCCCAGATGGAAATGCTTGTAGAGACCATCGTTCTTTTGCTGAGCCCTCCCCTGTATCAGAGCCAGCAGGCAGGCACCATATCTGAGACTCCATCAACCTGGCTCACACTGTTCACGCCGCCTTGGTGATTTCCTGAGATCCTGCCCCACTACATTTGTGGGCCCACCCAAGCTCTTTCAGTGGCTTTTCCATATAAGAGACTTCTCTTGGTTCATTCTTTGCAGTTTCCTAAAACCTCTCAAACAAATAGCATCTGGCCTCTGTATATCCCATAGCTCTTGCTAAGTGGCTCCAGGCCTGGCATTGGTGGCAGCCATCCTCAATTTACAGAGTGGCCTCTCCCGGGCACCTCCAAACCCAACACAAATAACAGCCACCAGCAGATTGCTCTGTAGCTCATGCCAGGGGGCTCTAGGCAGGGCACAAGCAGTGGCTGACTTTGGCCTTCCCCTTCTGGGAGGCCCCAAGAGCCAGTGCACCTAGTGGACAGCTTCAGACCATACTGGATTATACCCAACCACCTCCACAAGTGATATATTCAAAGGGAAGATTTGACAGGCACCAAAGCCCCACTGAAGTGAGTCCTGCTCCATGGGGTCAGCCCCAGCACAGCAGCTCCTCCCAGCTGAATGGCCTGGGGGGTCAATCCTTCTGAGTGACAAGCCAACAGCAATTAAGGCTCAACTACAACAGGAAGGTGCACATGGCTCAGGTGACTGAAGAGGTTATGCCACTGGGACTTATGGGACACCTACTACATAAGGCCATTCTACAAAGACTGGGAGATGTTGCAGCTACCTAATACATAAAAACACTGGGAAGCAGACAAAATGAGCAGACAAGAAACAGGTCCCAAATGAAAGAATAGGAGAAATCCCCAGAAACAGAACTAAATGAAATGGAGGCAAGCAAAGTACCAGATATAGAGTTTACAAGAATGGTTGTAAGGAGGCTCAAGGAACTGAGTGAGAACTTCAAGAGCATAGAAAAGGACATGGAAAGCATAAAAAAGAACCAGTCAGAAATGAAGAATATACTAACTGAAATGAAGAATACATAACAGGAAATCAACAGTGGAGTTGATGAAGCAGGGGATCAAAACTGATTTGGAAGATAAGGAAGCTGAGAACACCCAATCTGAAAAGCAAAAAGAAAAAAAGAATTAAAAAACTGAGGATAGTATAAGTAGCTTCTTGGACAACTTCATGTGTACCAACATTTGCATCAAGGGGATGCAGGAAAGAAAAAAGAGAGCAAGGAATTGAAAACCTATTTGAAAAAATAATGATGGAAAGCTTCTCTAACATGGTGAAGGAAATAGACGTACAAGTCCAGGAAGTACAGAGGGTCCCAAACAAGATGAATCCAAAGAGGCCCACACCAAGTTTAACACATCACAGTTAAAATGCCAAAGTTAAAGACAAAGAGAAAATCTTAAAAGCAATGAGAGGAAAGCAGTTAGTTACCTGCAAGTGAGCTCCCATAAAGACTATTAGCTGATTTCTCAACAGAAACTTTGCAGGCCAGAGGGACTGGCATGAAATATTCAAAATGATGAAAAGCAAGGACCTACAACCATGATTATCCTACCCAGCAAAGCTGTCATGTAGAATCAAAGAATAGTTTTCCAGACAAGAAAAAGCTAAAGGAGTTCATCACCACCAAACCAGTATTATAAGAAATATTAAAGGGTCTTGAAGAAGAATGAGGAGGAAAAGAAGAAGAAAAAGAGATGAACATATGAATAATAAAATGGCATGTTGGTGGGAATATAATACAGTACAGCTGTTATGGAAAATGGTATGGAAGTTCCTAAAAAAAATAAAAATAGAATTATCTTATGATCTAGCAATTCCACTCCTGGGTAGATAACCAAAAGAATTCAAAGTAGGGCCTCAAAGACATATTTGTTTACCATGTTTATAGCAGTATTATTCACAATAGCTAATACGTAAAGCGATCCAAGTGTCCACCGATGGATGAATTAATAAGCAAAATGTGCCATATTCATACAATATTATATTATTCAGCCTTAAAAAGGGAGAAAATTCTTATATATGACACAACATGGATGAATCTTGAGGACATTACACTAAGGAAATACGCCAGTCACTGAAAGACAAGTTTTGTATGATTCTGCTTACATGAGGTACTTAGAGTAGTGAAATCATAGATGGAGAAAATAGTATAGTGGTTGTCACCAGTTGAGGGGAGGAGGGAATGGGGAATTATTATTTAAGGGGTTTAGAGTTACAGTTTTGCATGAAAAAGCTCTGGGGATAGATGGTGGTGATGGCTGCACAACAATTTCAATGTATTTTATGCCTCTGCACTACGTATGTATCTTACCATTATAAAAAAAAAAAAGAAAAAATAGTAGAAATCAATGTTTTGTGTTCATGATATGTAACACAAATAATGTCTAGGTGGTCTAAAACTACACTGTTACTTTGGATTTATGTAATTGATGAGGGTTAGTATCTTGTGTGTGAGGGTACTTAATGAATATTTGTTAACAAATGTTTCATTTCTCATGGGGTTGTTCTCCAGGAGTGATGATCAGAGAGATGTCATGATAATCCACATGTAGCATTTCTAAAATTAAGCAAAGATATGTGGGAAGACAAATATCTTTTTGGGTTTTTGAAAACAATATATAAATTGTAACTTTTCTCAATTTAACAGTTGCTTTCCTTTTTTGAGCATTTTGGATTGCAACTACATGATAGAAATGTAAAATTTAGAAAAATTGGTTTTCATATTTCATATAGCCATTTTTCCTTTTTCTTTTTTCTTTTTCTTTTTTAATTTTTTTCTTTTTATTGTTATTCAGTTACAATTGTCTGCATTTTCTCCCCATCCCAGCCAATCCCACCTCCCTCTCCCACCTCTACCCTCCCCCTAGATTTTGTCCTTGTGTCCTTTATAGTAGCTCCTGTAAACCCTTCTCCCCACTATCCCCACAAAATATAACCATTTTTCCTTTTTCTTAAAATGAAGGCACACCTGTCCTTTGAAACAAACTATCCGCAAAAGGTAATATACTCCTTATTGATTTGACAATTTACTATCCATTTGGACTTTGTATTAGATACATCAATGTAATAAATACCAAGATTTTTGAAAAAGTAGCTTATATAATTTCTTTTTCATATATGCTATATAGATTCTTTAATGAAGTTTTTTCAGTTTGAAACTCTGCTTTTAAAAATACACAGACATGTATGGAATAAAAGCCAAAGTTTTAATTTATTCTATATTATGTGCCACAAGCAATACTAATAGAGAAATTTTGACACAGTTTCTTCTCAAAGCATTTAAAACTTCACACATATTTATGCATAAAAACATATGAAAGGGCACCTATTAATGTACTAGCAGCAATTTTCTCTGGGCGGTAGTGAAACTATAGGCAATTTTTTATCTTCTTTTTCCCTGTCCATAGTTTCTGGTTTTTTCTCAAGTAAACATACTGAAGTGTAGAAATAACTCTTGAGAAAAGGAAATTACTACGTGAAAAATGACCTTTGGGATATTAAACCTGACATTTGGAAGCCTGAGTTTTCACTTAGCACATTTTATCACCACTAACGGATTAGAACTACAGCTCACCTTACCATCTCTTGAATGGGAATGAAAGAAATACTTGCTTCACACCGTCATTGTCAGAACAGTAGAGAGCATATCTAAAGCGCCTCGCGTAGTGCCTGGCACACTGTGTGTGCTCAATAAACTAACACTGTTGTTATTATTAGTGTATGCCAAGACCGTAAAAATAAACTCCCTAGGCATCTTTTAATCCTTATTTAACAATGTTCTCAAATCAACGGGAGATAAACACTTGGGTCCTTTAGAAAAGCAATCAGAGAATTAAGCTGCTTATTTTCTTCTTAGTTTTCAAATTTTCAATTAATGAAATATTTCAAATATACAGAAAATAAGAGAAACCCATCCCTTGTCTTACTCTTTTGAAAAGTGAAATATTATAGATAAAACCAAAGTCCTAGATTCTCGATTCTCCTTTTCTCTCTCCCTACAGATAATCACTACCCTACAGCTGACTTCCAAAAGCACTTTTGTGTTTTTCTACTTCTATCCATACTATCCATACTCGTATCTATACTTTATGTTCATAAATAATATATACACTTGTTTATGTGTGGGGAAACATGCAGCCTAATCAGAAATTCCTTCCACTTGGGATGCTTTTCTTCCCCATTTCTCCATCTTAAATAATAAGTCTACATATATTTTTAAATAGAACTTTGCTTTATCACTATGAAATTACTCCAATTATAAGCCTTGCATTCCATATTAATGCATGTTTAGCTTTAAACCAGATACAATTATAGAAAGATAAGCCAAACCTTCCAAAAGGCTCCATGTAGAATAGTTTGTAATCTACATTCTAATTATTACTTTTCAAAAAAGAACTTAGAAAAGTAATTGTATCTTAATAAGTCTGTTCATTCATTAAATTGGGTTTTACTCTAAAATATTTATGTTCTTATATAGATGGAACAGATCGAGTTAAGCAAGTCAACAAGGAAAAGCACACACAGAAATAAAATATTTTTCTTTATTTAAATTTAAAGTGCTAAATCATTGTTGGAAAAGAATTACTAAGTCTCCAAATTGTTAATGCCAACTCTATCCCCTCAAATATTGCTTTTCAACCTGAAAATATAATTTATGGAGAGATGGTACTGCAAACTACTAAATGTTATAAGCACATATACAGACAGAGGATTACAAACAAACTGATGTCAACTCGAATGGTGAACTCATGCCATTTCCTATTGCTCACTCCTTCTCTTCCTAAATAATCACAAACCATCCACTTTAAGAGCCATTCCAGCCCTGGCTGGTATAGCTCAATGGATTGAGTATTGGCCTGCAAATCAAAGGGCTGCTGATAGTCAGGGCACATGCCTGGATTACGGGCCAGGTCCCCAGCTGGGGGTGTGATAGGGAACCACACATTGATGTTTCTCTCCCTCTTTCTCCCTCCCTTCCCCTCTCTGTAAAAAATAAATAAACAAATCTTTAAAAAATATACTACTTCTTTTTTTTTTTTTTTTAAAGAGCGATTCTAGGATTTTGTCTGCACCAGCTACCAAGCTCTCTTCTAGAATGGGCAGAATTGAGTCCCTAATTCATTTTGAAAACTAGCAAGCCTTCAGTCTTCTAGCACTTCTGTTGTCTACATTTAAACTAAAATGATGGCAACAACCAAGTTATCTCATCTGTAAGATTTTTTCATTCTTAGCTATAATCCCTCTGGGCCAAGAGCTTTAAACTCCGTGAGGTTTTATTACAGTATCTCTAAGTGTCATCACCCTTATCAAGATCTTTGCTGGCCTCCTAACCAGCTTGTCTCCTTTTCTAGTCATAATACCTCTATCAATACTTCTTGACAGCAGCAAAATAGAATTTGAGTAGATCTCCTATCCTATGCTTTTGTTTTTTCCTTAACATTATGCCACCGATACCAGGGAGCCCAGTCACTGCCATTGGTATTAAAAGCAAGGGGAGAAAAACAAAAGAGCTGAGGTTACCTCCTTCTAGCTCTTCTTTCTGGCAAGCAATTAACATTCAGCTTCCTTCTCTCCACACTTCTCTCCTCAATCATTCCCTTAGAATTGTTTAAGGGTTAAATAAGGTAACAGATGTAAAAGCCTTGGAACAGTGCTTAACACATGCATAGTATTCAACAAATTTTAGATCTTGTTAATATTTACTCCAAAAAGATAAATAAGTCTTTCAATAAATGGCTCTGGGACAACGGAAGACCAACATGCAAAAGAATGAAGTTGAACCCTGTCCTCACATTACACACAAAAATCAACTCAGATGGATTGTAGACCTAAATGTAAGTGCTAAAACTATAAAACTCTTAGAAGAAAATATAGAAATAAATCTTTGTGATTTGGGGATAAGCAAACCCTTCAAAGATATGACACCAACAGTACAATTGACAAAAAAAAATAGGTAAGGTGGACTTTACAAAAATTAAAAGCATTTGTGCTTCAAAGGACATCATCAAGAAAGAGAAAAGACAACCCACAGAATGGGAGAAAATATTTGCAAATCATATATCTGATAATGGAGTAGTATCCAAAATATGCATATATTTATTAACTCATACAAGTCAGTTAATAAAAAGACCAATAACCCAATTAGAAATGGACAAAGGATATGAATAGACATTTCTCCAAAGATATATAAATGACCGAGTACAAATGAAATGATGCTCAACATTATCTAGGCATACTCATAATGTAGAGATGTTCAACATTAGTCATTAGGGAAATGCAAATCAAAACCACAATGAGCTACCACTTCACAACCATGAGGATGTGTTAAGAAAACAGATAATGACAAGTGTTGACAAGGATGTGAAGAAATTGAAACCCTTATATGCTACTGGTGGAGATGTAAAATGGTGTATCCACTTTAAAACAGTCTGGCAGTTTGTCAAAAGATGAAACATAGCATTACTATATGACCTAGCAATTCTGCCCAAGAGAGATAAAAACATATGTCCACAAAAAATCTTGGACATGTATGTTTATAATAGCATTATTTATAATACCCAAAAAGTGGAAACAACTGCAATGTCCATTAACTAATGAATGAATAAATAAAATGTGTATATCCATACAATGTAATACTATTCAATAATTTAAAAAGAATAAAGAATTGATACATGTTACAACATGGATGAATCTTAAAAACATTGTGTTAAGTGAAAAAAATTAGTCAAAAGACCTCATGATTGCTATTATATGAAATGTCCAGAGTAGATAATTCTGTAGAGATGGAAAGTAGATGAGTGGCTGCCCAGAGCTGCTGGGGAGTTGGGATAAAGGGAGAGTGCTTCCTGGGTGGAATGGATATGAGGTTCTTTTGGGGGTGATAAAAATGTCCTAAAACTGATGGTGAGGATGGTTGCAGAAATCCATGACTATCCTTAAAAGACATTGAATTGTATCCTTTAAGCGGGTGAAATGTGTAATATGTGAACCATATCTCAATGAAGCTGTATATAGATGATAGAGATAGATAGATAAACACCAGAAGTTTAGAAAACTCCCAATGTTTAGGGAAGTTAGATCTCAGCCCCCTGTTTACAACATAAGAAATAAAATGAGTAATAACAATCTGTGCATGTGAGTAGGAAAAACTCTTCCCTGTGTGTGTTCCTTTACTACTCACACAGAACACTTCACTTCTGAGACTTCTGGTCACCAAATGTGTGGGTGTTTTCTCCCAAAAAGCAATTCTCTATGATAGCGGCTGGGTGTCCCATAATTCAACTCACTTCTGACACTATCTGCCTGGAGTTAACACCAGAGCTCACGAGTTAAGTGCTCAGGCCCACGAGACTGTACCGCGTGCTCCCACTCCAGAAGCCAGTCGCAAGTCCCAGGTTGTCACCTGTACTTCTGACAGGTCAGCTATAAATTCGGGTTCCCATGATCCTCTTCTGGGGTTCAGTAATTTGCTAGAATGGCTCACAGAACTCAGGGAAAATTTAAAATTTACCAACTTATTATATAATAAAAAAGATGTAAGAAAGGGTACAGGTGAACAGCCAGATGAAAAGATACCTAAGAAGTCTAGGAGGGGCCTAAGTACAGAAGGTCTGTCTCTGTGGAATTGGGGTACATCACCCTCCTGGTACTGATGTACATTCACCAACCTGGAAGCTCTCCAAATCCCACACTATTGTCATTCTCACAGAGGCTTTATCACATAGGCATGATCCATTAACTTCATACCCAGCTCCTCTCTCCTCTCTGGAGAATGGGAGTTGGGACTAAAAATCCCAAGCATCTAACCGTGGCTACCCCCTATCCAACAGCTACCCTGGAGCCCACCCAGAGCCACCCAGAAAATTCCAAGGAATTTAGGAGTGCTGTGTCAGAAAGTTGGATCAAAGACCAAATATTAGAACAAATGATGCTCTTGGTGCTCTTGTCACTTACGAAATCACAAGGGTTTAGGACCTCTGAGGTTAAAGACTAGATATTGAAACAAATTCTCCTAGCACCTCTATTTAAAAGGGTTTTAGGAGCTCTGCTTCAGGAACAGGGGGGCGGGCAAGGACCAGTACAAGTATTTCTTCTTATTTCGCGGGACACTACCCAACCCTCTCTCTTCCCTAAGAACTTCTCTCTGCTTTCTAATACAGAAGTCTTACCATGAGTTTGTCTTTTCTGGACAATACGGAAGTAATTTCTTTGTTTCATCTTCTGGTGTCTGTCTGTCTGTCTCTCTCCTTCCCTTCATGCACAAGCATACCTTGTTTTATTGCACTTTGCTTTATTGTGCATCATGCTGTGTTTCTACAAACTGAAGACAAGACCCAGCAAGATTACCACTCACTTGTTGGTGATACTCGCTCTGTTGCTGTGGTCTGGAATGAACCCACAGGGTCTATGCAGCATGCCTGAATATAGGGACCCCTTCATCTTATGATTTATTTAGAAAACCAAGGCCCTCAGATGATGGATCCAAACGATGGATTTGTTAACCCCATATCCTCAAAGCCATCATATTTAGTAGGCAGGATTTACCCAAATATAAGATAAAGTCTTGACTCAAGGCTCAAACCACACTGCAGATAATTTAGATACAATAAAATTGTGTTCAAAAGAAGTTCAAACTATAATGTGTGATCTCAACTTTTTTCAAAAAATGTAAACTCTGAGCTCCAGAGAGCAGAATCCATGTTTTATTCATCTTTGCCTTACAAGCACCTCTGACACACAGTGGATGTTCTCCGAACATCTGAATGAATGAAGGAATGATTAAAGAAATAAAATTACTTTTAGTGGGGTTATGTTCTTGGCCCTGATTCAGATATGTCCAATTTTTCTAGTCTGGCAAAATCTTTTTGAATGCCGCCCAACATCTTAATTTCTATCATATTACATCTAATTCTAATATGTATCTTTTACATGATGCATCTCTTACGGGTAATTTATTTGGATAATTCAGTTATTTTTCCTGAAAAAAAAAAACCACTGTGAAATCAATGGTACATCTTCAATCACTGACATCTCAGAGTTGAGGAAATCAACTTGCCAGTAATAACTTGCTATCAACATTCTGTGTCATCAGAAAATTTGAAAGGTGTACATGTAAGTCATTTTAAATTGTTAAACAAGTGACGGAAAGACAGAACAGCCTAACAGGGATAAATATAAAATCCTACATTGGGATTTTATTGGTACAAATAAAATCCAATAAATTTTCTTTGGTACAAAAATTCAGCTGCATAGGTTCAAGATGAGGAATATGTCTCTCAAGAGCATTACAAGGGCAACAGATTTAGAAGTTTCAATTAACTGCAAACTTGATAAAAATCAATCATGTAACATAAGTAGGCAAAAAGCAATCCACGTGAATAGAGTTTCCAGCTCAAGTTAGCACTGTCTTCTCCATTTCTTTCTGCCCTCTAACAGGGCACTGGGCTACTTCTGCCCATAACACTTGAAAAATAAGTCATGCCCACAAGCATGCAATCAGAATGAAAAGCATACTGAACCCTTTATCAAACAAAAAACAGTCAAAGGAATTTGAGTTGCTTGTCCCTCCAATGACTGAAAGGGTAGCTTGTCTCCCCATAGTTGAGTGTCTTATGAAAAATCATTTTGGAATTGAATTAGAACTGATGAGTGGAAGTTATCAGAGATAAGTTAAACCATACTGCTCCTCAAGAATGGATTGAGCTGCCTCTCAGACTAGCTACTCATCTCTGGAGGTGCTTACACAAAAATTAGATGACATCCTGTAAGGCACTGTAGCCAGCCTCCTAGATGGCCCCCAAATCCATAGCTCCTGGTATTTGTGCCTTCGTGTCATCCTCTCCTTGATGGAGGGCTGGACCTAATGACTTATAATGAATAGAATTAGGCAGTATGCTGGTGTATGACTTAGGGCAAGGTCACAAAAAGGTGGGCAAGGTGGCACTTTTTTTCTCTTTTTTCTTGTATCACTTGCTCTGGGAGAAGTCAGCTGTCATGTATCGAGCAGCTCTATGGAGAAGTCCACATGATGAACTCAAGGTTTCTTGTCAGTAGCCACATGACTGAACTTGAAGTGAGTCATCTAGACTCACTCAAACCTTAAGTTGACTGCATCCCCAGCCAACAGTTTGACTGCAGCCTCATGAGAGATCCTGAGTTGGGACCACCCAGTTAAGCCTCTCCAGGGTTCCTGACCCTCTGAAACTGTGTGAGATAATAATTGTTTTAAGTTGCTAAATTTTGGGGTAATTTGTTATGCAGCCACAGACAACAAATACAGACATGTTATAGACGGCTCAGGTATCTTGTTGAACTATTTTGTCATTTGAACTATTTATGGTCCCTTTGGCTTTGGGAATCTATGATCAGGTATGAAATGATGCATTTGCCTACAAGATTATTTCCCTATGGAAACTTTTTTTTAAAGACTCCTTCCTTCCTTCCTTCCTTCCTTCCTCTCTCCCTCTCTCTCTCTCCCTCTCTCTCTCTCCCTCTCTCTCTCTCTCCCTCTAGTTCTCTCCTTCTCTCTCTCTCCCACTCTCTCTTTCTCTCTTTCTTTTGAAAAAGATTTTATTTATTCATTTTTAGAGGGGAAGGGAGGGAGCCCCCCACTAGGGTCCCACCTACAACCCAGGCACATGCCCAACCAGAATCAAACCAGTGACCCCCCATCCCTGGCAGGCCGATGGCACTCAATTCACTGAACCACCCCAGCCAGGGTCCCCTATGGAGACTTAATGCTAAACAGATGAAAAGAAATTGCCATTGACATGCATTATTTTGGGGCTGCAGAAATAGCTTTGTTATATAGAACATTACCTTAGTTGTGGTAACAGTCATACCTCTATAGAGATGGTGTTAGCTGGAAGGTATGGCAGGAAAGACTCCAGTCTCAGAAGGTTCTGAGATTCTAGAAGTAAGAAGAGGCATTGATTAGAAAACTTGGACACATAAAAACCATTCAAAGAATCCTGGGCATCACTCCAGTTCCCTGCTTACTTCTTCTATGCTCCCTGCTCTATCTGAATCCATTTTTGGTTACCTAGTCCTAAGGTGCCCCCCTCATTATTTCAACATACTTCTTTCAACAATCGACTTCTGGCCAAGGTGGAAGCATAGGTAGATACACTATGCCTTCTCGCACAACCAAAAGAAGTACAACAAAAAATTTAAAAACAACAAACAACCAGAACTGCCAGAAAATCAAACTGCATGGAAGTCCGACAACCAAGGAGTTAAAGCAATATTTATTCAGAACAGTAGAGGGGGTGGAGACAGGCAGAGAGGACACCCAGCAAGGCGGTGGCTAGAGGACTTGGGTAGGTGGCAGCAGCTGGCAGACCAGGAGGTCCCACATTTGTGTGTGGATAAACTGGAGGGAACAACTGCAGAGAAAGACAGGCTGTGCAACCCAGGGTTCGAGTATGCAGAAATAAAGCCTCAAAACCTCTGACTGAAAAAACCTGTGTGTGTTGTGGCAGTGGGAGAAACTCCCAGCCTCACAGGAGAGTTCATTGGAGAGACTCACAGGGTCCTAGAATGTATACAAAACCACCCACCAGGAATTAGAACCAGAAGGGCCCAATTTGATTGTGGGTGGTGGAGGAAGTGACTGAAAGCCAGCAAAGAGCTGAGCAAGTGGCAATGTTCCCTCTCAGACCCCTCCCCCACATACAGCACCAGGAAGCAGCCAAGTGGGTTGCCCTGCCCTGGTGAATACCTAAGGCTCTGCCCCTTACTACAGGTCCACTGAGACAAAAAAAAAAAAATGGCCCAAATGAAAGAACAGATCAAAGCTCCAGAAAAAATACAACTAAGCAATGAAGAGATAGCCAACCTATCAGATGCAGAGTTCAAAATTCTGGTAATCAGGATGCTCACAGAATTGGTTGAGTATGGCCACAAAATAGAGGATAAAATGAAGGCTATGAACAGTGAAATAAAGGAAAATGTACAGAGAACCAATAGTGACAAGAAGGAAACCAGGACTCAACTCAATGGTTTGGACCAGAAGGAAGAAACAAACATTCAACCAGAACAGCATGAAGAAACAAGAATTCAAAAATATAAGGAGAGGCTTAGGAACCTCCAGGACAACTTTAAACATTCCAACATCCGAATCATAAGGGTTCCAGAAGGAGAAGAGGGAGAGCAAGAAATTGAAAACTTATTTCAAAAAATAATGAAGGAGAACTTCCCCAGTCTGGCAAAGGGAATAGCCTCCCAGGAAGTCCAGGAAGCTCAGAGAGTCCCAAAGAAGTTGGACCCAAGGAAGCACACACAAAGGCACATTATAATTACATTAGCCAAGATTAAAGATAAGGAGAGAATCTTAAAAGCAGCAAGAGAAAAGGACACAGTTACCTGCAAAGGAGTTATCATAGGACTGTCAGCTGATTTCTCAAAAGAAACCTTACAGGCAAGAAGGGGCTGGAAAGAAGTATTCCAAGTCATGAAAGGCAAGGACCTACATCCAAGATTGCTCTATCCAGCAAAGCTATCATTTAGAATGAAAGGGCAGATAAAGTGCTTCTCAGATAAGGTCAAGTTAAAGGAGTTCATCACCACCAAGCCCTTATTATATGAAATGTTAAAGGGATTTATCTAAGAAAAAGAAGATAAAAAATATGAACAGTAAAAATGACAGCAAACTCACCACTATCAACAACCAAACCTAAAAACAAAAACAAAAACAAAAGCAAACTAAGCAAACAACTAGAATAAGAACAGAATCACAGAAATGGAGATCACATGGAGGTTTATCAGCTGGGAGAGGGAGGGAGGAAGGGGGAAAAGGAATAAGTAGCATAAATGGTAAGTACAAAATAGACAGGGGGGAGGTTAAGAATAGTACAGGAAATGGAGAAGCCAAAAAACTTCTATGTATGACCCATGAATATAACTAAGTGGAGGGGATGCGGGTGCGAGGGTGGGTACAGGGCAAAGGGGAATAAAGGGGGGAAATGGGACAACTGTATAGCATAATCAATAAAATACATTTTTGAAAAACAATCTATTGTGGTAGGTTTTATTATTATCACCCTTTAATGGAGGAGTAATTGACCCTGACTTTGTCTTTGTTTATCCATCCCAATTCTCCTCCCATTTCTGGCTAGCAGGTCTCTGTTCTTAGAATCCTTCTTATAGATATATTCATCAACCAGATCAAGTGTACAGTTTCTTAACTCTTGGTTCCACCATTGCATCTCCACCTACCTGGGCCTGACTGACTCATCTAGGTTTGCTTAGGTGTAGGCTTTGTCCCACCTAGCACCTGTGCTCTCACTTCTGATTTGCCAGATCTTAAGGGTCATTATCCACTCCTGACCATGTTCTAGGCCTGGGAAGCTTCCCATTCATCCAATATCCCAGTCCATCCTTTCCCTCCTTGCTGCCCTGGTCAATTAGTCCTAGCATTTGGCCTTGGACAGGCACAAAGGTATCAGTAAATTCTGAAGTCTTTTTTGGCTGGTTTCAGAGTCATGTCTTATTTTGAACACTCTCAGGTGGGGCACCCATTAAAGTTCATTCTGTCCTGGAAACCTAGATTTTCATGATTCCTACTCTCCACCTTGTTGTATACATTAAACCTTTCTTTTATTTATCATTTTAAATGATTATCTAAGGTCTCCTCTCTGACAGTGTAACATTGAAATGGTATTTGGAGATTCATTTTAACCATTCATTTATAAAATTTTACAGATGGTCTTTGAGATATGGCACTAAGGATTGCTCCTAAGAGTTCAAATACAACTTTAATAAAGTAGTGGTTTGTTTTTGTTTTTTTTTAGAGTACAGATATAGGGCAGAATAGAGTCTGAAGAAATAGTTACTGTTTCAAACTTATTAATCACGATCTACTTGAAAGTAACTAATTCATGAATCTACCTTGGCAACACCTAGAGGATTCATGATTTCACACCTGACATTTTTCTGTTGTACTCCAATATGGAAGTAAACCAGATAAATGCCTACCTGTTCTCCTAAAGACCCTTGAACAAACTTTGGTACAATCCAGTGACAACAGCTACATTAAAAGTAGATGAAAAAGAGTTATTTTGGGTGAGTTTAGCACCTATAAAATACTCAAGTAAATTGTGACTAGCACTTCCCTGGCTGGTGTGGCTAGGTTGGTTGGAGCACCATCCCATAACCGAAAGGCTATGGAATTCCTTGTTCTGATATCTGCTTCCTGGTAACATTTTGGGGAGCTCATTGATGCATCTCAGCATCCATTTTAGCATTTAATTCTTGCTCATACCACTTTCCCAAATTATGAGAAGCACAAAGAAAGAAAATAGTGTACTTAATAAACACAGTAACAATGTGGGAAATAAATGCTTACTTTTAAAATTAGTTTTTAATTAATTGAGTCAACATAAAAGAAATACAGCCTCATTAAACAAGATTTTTAAAATGTCAAAAAAAATTGATTCCTTGTCAGGGGCACATACCTGGGTTGCTGATTCAATTCTAATCTGGGCACGTCTGATCCCCAGTCTGGGTGCGTTTGGGAGGCAACCAATCAATGCTTCCCTCTTGCATAGATGTTTCTCTCTCTTCCTTCCTCTCTCTCTAAAAGCAATGAAAAAATATCCTCTGGTGAGGATTAAAAAAAAATGTGACTAGTTCTGTCAGTCAAATAGATGATCAAAGACATCTTTTCTCCTTTTGATCCTGGTTGTTCAAATTCTGTTGCCTTCCTCATCAGTACAATTCACTGGGTCTATAGATAAAATCTGCAGAAGCCTCAGCAATCAACGGGCAACTCCACAGCCTTTTAATTATATTGCTCTACCTTATTTTAGCACCTTATATTTCCCTACCACTTTACACCATGACATTCCTACATTGAATTCATTATGTAAAACAAACTGTGGTGAAGGAAAGCAGTTGTCAAACTTAGAAAGATCTGAGCATTTGCACACCTGAATCTTTCCAGTGGGCAGTTCAAAGGCAAAACATCTAGTCACAGAGGGAGAGTTAAACTGAAATTATGACTATTCAGTGTCTTTATTACTTTAGAGACCAAAGTGCGTTTGATCCTTGTTCTGATACCTGCTTCCTGGTAACACTTTATGGAGCTCATTGATGCATCTCAGGATCTACTTCAGTATTTAATTCTTGCTCACACCACTGTCCCAAACAATCATGAGGAGCATAAAGAAAGAAAATATTGTACTTAATAAACACAATGACAATGTGGGAAACTTACTTTTAAAAATAGTTTTTAATTCATTTGGTCAACATAAAAGAAATACATCCTCATTACGTACGATTTTGAAAATGTCACAAAAATTAAAAATCATTTTTATAGCCCCAGTCCAAAAGATAACCATTAATAATACTTCAGTGCATTTCCTTTGGGGCTTTTAGTCATGCACATTTAAAAAAACAGCTTGTGCCATGGCTGGTGTGGCTCAGTGGATTGAGCACTGGCCTGCAAACTGAAAGGTCACAGGTTGTGGCCGCACATGCCTGGGTTGTGGCCTGGTGCCCAGTTGAAGGTTGTGCGAGAGGCAATGGATTGATGTATCTCTCACACATCAGTGTTTCTCTCCCTCTCTTTCCCCTCCCTTCCCTTCTCTCCAACTAACTAAATAAATAAAATCCTTAAAATAAATTTTTAAAAAAGATTACTGTGATCATCATATATATATACACATATATATATATATATATACACTTTTGTGTCCTATTTTCACTTCCAATTATAACTCAAGCAAAATTCATACTTTGAAAGTTGATATGAATACAGGGTTTAGTAAAAATATGTGTTTCATTTAAATTGGAAGTCAAGATTATATTACTTTGAACATCATAAAACATATTTCTTCATCATTTTACCACTCCATTTTGCATTATTTAAGTTGAACACTATATTTTTCCAGATTTTGGAGAGTTTTATATTTTTGAACAGTAAATATGATTGCTAGCAGTTATTATATTTTATGGCAAATTAAAAATGTTATTTTAAATCTGTTAGCTTGCACTAGGCCTGACATTTATATCATGGAATATTTTATTCAATTCATTAACATATTACCAAAGATCTACATTACCTTTGAAATAAAATAATTCTATTCTTATTATGATAGCCTTCTGCGAATCAATAATTTAAAAGCTCCAAAGCACAAATATTTATTACACTCTTCAATGTTACAACAGTTTTCCTCCCATTCACCCATCCTGCAGTCCTGATATGACACCATAAGGAGTAGTAATCCCGAATTAAGTTTTTCTTTTTAAAAACTGACAAAAGCTTGCTACACCAGCATCAGCGACAGGAGGAGAAATGTCTCCAGTCTACTACACTCCCCTCCAAGCCAGGTTTTAATTTGTTGAGAAGGGGGGCAGGGGAGAAGCCTATAAAAATCTTGGCAAAATACAGAGCTGCTAATTTAATCAATTTTAGTAGTTAAGGCAGTGATTTCAAGTGCTAACACAATCTGTTGAAAACTAATTTCCAAGGTAGGGGAGATTCATTTATTTCTACTTTTTCTTCCTGGTTTTCCAGTCTAAGGGAATAAGCGTAGCCATCATGGAACCACTGAGAACCCACCACCACCACCACCACACACCAAAATTTAGGAAGCTTAGGCTCTAATTCAAACCCTAAAGTAGCAGAGAAATATACTCTCCTTTTCCCTGGAGAGGGTTTTTGAGATGGCAGTGAAGTAGACCTCAACTGATGTGGAAATATACACCTGCCTGAAAGTGCCATAAGAACTAAAATTGTGTTGAACCACATGAGAGAGCTGAGTGCCTTTTACACAGAAGGAGAGGAGTGGGGGTGGGGAGGGGAGAAGAGCAGGGATGCTCAGCTTCTCATCTGTGACCGAAATCTTCCAGTTCTCATTGCCTCTTGTCATTAAATTTATTTTATAGTACGGTGGCACCATATTTTGATATATTAACAGATATTTTTCTAATTCCTGGTAGTTCCTTTACACCCTATTTAAAAAGCAATACCATGAAGCATCGATTACCTTGTGGAAGGGCTGTTACAGTGGAAAAGGCTTTTTGAGTACGACAAGCCCAAACCCTGAAGATTTCTGAGCATAGACAACTTGGGAGACCTGTAGGTATCACCTCTGGGACTAAATACAGTTTACGTGGACTGGAAGATCAAGAGAGAAAATCAGAGGAGAGAGTTCAGGGTCCTCCCCTGATTCATACCACCTGGTATGAGAAATCCAGGGGTAGAGGAACCTGTGTGCAGCCCAATAGAGCCCAGGGAGGTTTCAAGATACCATAGTCCTCCTTACCCATCATGGTGAGGGTGCAGAAGAAATATTTGTGTCTTGGAAGGTGAGACAGGGGCAGCCTCAAAGCATCACTTGGGCCTCGGTGTGGTGTAGGGAGAAGCAAAATGCTTTCCACACACCTAAGAGTAACACAGACTTTGGGCAGGGCTTAGACACTCCAACTAGTTCTTTGTAGTCTAGGAATGGTGAGGGAGCACGAAATTAGGGGGAAAGTGTGTTCAGACAGGCTCTGCAGTCAGGAGGAGAGACAATAGAACAGCCACCTGGGCCAAAGAGACAGGATGTGGAACAGTTCAGCAGATGCCAGCATGAGCTGATGAACAAGGACCCATCCCCACCCTGACATTCTGCCACTACCTAAGTCCCTGTGTCTCAAAGGAATAGAGCAGTGGGAACCCTAAACTGACTAAGATTTAGTATCTGTCACTTGGCAGAATGACAGAGAGAGAGAGAGGGAGAGGGAGAGGGAGAGAGAGATGGAGATTAAGCTGTAGAAAAATGAAGAAAGGTACATTTCAAAAATACAAAACTGATTTGTATTTATTGTGAGATCTGTGCCAGTTACATGTATCCTCTAGAATTTCCAATAAATGCATACCATAGACTAAATCCTTTTTTAAAATGTCCTGTGTATTAGACTTTGAATTGGAGTTGGACGTCATGTAGATGTATGAAGAAAAGAACAACTTGTTGAGTTCTGATCAATATCATTTTCAGATTGGAGTCACAGCTTTACCATATTTCTTTGGGAGTGGGGGTAACAATTTTTCTTAGTTTGTTCAAAAATAGATTGACTGACTCATCAAGATTTTAGAAATAACTGAGGACTATGCTGCACTGTCTGCTTACATTAACTGCTCAGTTGGTGGACTGTAATCATTTCTTCTCAATTCCTGGGGTGAACTAACCCCAAATGCACTACCGTTGTCCCCCTTTCATCAACTTCTATGTCTCTTCTATGCCTTGGTGTCCTGGGAAGGGTTGTCAGAAATCATAGATTAGACAAACCGTAGGGGACCCCAGGGGAGCATTTATTTCAGTTCTTGCTTCCAAGCAGTTCTGCAGCTAAATCATTCAAGAAGAATGATTGTCTATTCTATTTTTAAAGATCCCCACGGAAGGCCATCTCTAATAACCTGTTTCAATATATAATCTATATTTTGAGAAGGTTCTTCCATTTAGAAAACCCTAACCTAAACCCATCTCCTTTTGTTCTCTTTTATAGCGAATTGTGATAAAAATACATTATATAGTTCTGTTGTAAAATCATGTTTGGGGCTTAAATGTTGGATTTTAGCTTAAAGATAGCATTTATTCTGGTAGAGATGTTTGACCCTTTTAGAGATGTTCTGGCTTATTTGAGGAGTTTATAAATTGCTTCTCAGAGGCAGGTTACTGACTGCTGAGTGGTGACCCTGTGCTGAATGAGAAATGGTGGGGGTAGCTGGACTCCTCTGTGAAGAGCTCTCTTTCTCTCAGAAGCGGTTTGTATGGAGGTACTTTCACAGGACCAGAGAGATTTCTTCAGTTATGTCAGCTGAGAGAAAGGAAGGAACAAGAAGCCAAACCTGAGGCAGGACATCACAAATGGGGGCACCTGATGGGTAGTGATTGTGACGGGACAAGCCAGGGAGAGGTTTTGGTGGCAAAATATCTGCAAGTACTGAAGTCCCTACATGAGCCTTGAATAGGACATTACTCCAAGACAAGGATTTAAGATGAGCTACAAAATAGTATTCCATTCAAGCCTAGAAAGAAAACCAGGACAAGATTGCTAAGTGATAAATAAAGGTTAAAGGTTAGTGGATAATGTGAAGTGTACTGAGGTGCTTTTGGGTTTTGTTTTTCCCACTATTTCGAACTACATGAGTGACATTGACATACATTAGCTTTGTAAAAAAGCAAGTGTTAGAATTATGGCTAAAGTTTTCTTGGTCCACCCCTCTCCCCATCCTATTAGTCTCCCTAAAGTAGGTTCACTCCTGTTTTGGGGAGAAGACTTTCTGCTTTTCTGGCCAGTGCAGCCCCTTCATCCTGGCATAAGGCCAAATGGTGAGGTGAGTCAGTATTTCCTTTATGCTTAGATACTTACGGGTTCAAAAGAGAATCCCTGAGTTTCTCAGGCCCACAAAATCGTGATGCAATTAGAAGAAAGAACCTATGATTTTGGCATATAGATTTCCATTTTTTAGTGTACACTATCCTTGCCACAACTTTTTCTATATCTTTATAAAAAATTTTTTTGTTTCTTTGGGCATTTTCAAAAGAAGTTGAGAAAATGCATATCAAGACCAACTGATCTTCCACCATTAACCTGGAAGGTTTTCATTCCATCTCCTGTGCCATTAATCTTCTCTGGAATACTGTAATAATTTCAAAGTGGTTTCCCTATTTCCCGATCTCCTCGTCTTTCTTGTCTCAACTCCCTTCCCTCCAATTCATCCAAAGAAAGTGATAAAATACTACTGTTATTTTGTCAGTCTTCACAGTCTTACCATTGTCTACAGTATAAACTCCCAATTCCTTCGATGGGCATTCCACAATCTGGTCTCAACATGTGAATCTACACTTACACCGCTCACTACTCAAACTTCACAACTATTGCGCTTGAACATTCCATGGACTATGCTTATCTCAATATCATTACCCCAGCCTATACCCTATCTGAATTTTTCCCCTTCATTTATCTGAATTCTATCTGTCCTTTAGAGCACTGTGCTAGCTCTGTGTGTTACACAAAATGAATTTGCTACATAGAAATTCTCTACTCTTTTGGAATTATAATTTGACTATAGATTTCAATAACCACAGAAATATTCAAATTCTTGGGTTTAATAATCTCACTACTGAGGATTTATTCTCTAATAAACAGAAATAGAAGAAAGGTTAAATCAATCGTGGTGCATACACTTAATAAAATAAAATATTGCTATTTAAAGCTATAATTAAAAACACTATATAGCTTATGGAAATGCTGATGTATTTATCATAAAAAAGGAGAGAATAAAATTGTGATTAAATATGAAACTTTGGAAAGGAAACTAGACAAAGAAAATCTGTGAGGGGCAGGATAGTGAGAAGGTAAGTGGTTCTTTTGCTTTTATTTTAATTCCATCATTGCCATCTTAATGCTGTTGTTATAATATACAATTGTTCTGAAGAGTAATCTAAAGTTCAGATTCAAAGTATCTGATCTAAACCATGAGCTGAATCTTTCTTTTATTAAGGTTCCTTAAAATTATAGTAAAGGAATTTTAAAAGACATTAAAAACACAACAATAAAGAGATTGAAGTGGGCAGAGCTCTACAAGGTAGGATTAAGTTCACTCTGAATAACAGAAAACCTAAAATAATAGTGTCTTAAACAAGATAGAATTTTTCTTTTTCTCTTATGTTTTGGAAGTCCAGAGGTGTCAGCAGCATCAGGGACCTCAGACCCCTCATCTCTTGCTGAACCTTGTATCTATTCCCAAGAACATTTTATGGTCCAAGATGGCCACTGGTGGAGTTATAAGCTATTCATTTTGTGACCAGAAGAGGAAATGGGAATAGATCCTATGGAGGGCATGAATTGTCCTGCACCGCACAATCCCCAGTATCATCCTCAAGAAAGTGGAGAGTATTAGCTTGGGGGGCTCAGAGGAATGATTAGTGCACAGACCCAGAGGATTTTCAATTCACTGATCCTGAGGTCCTTATCACAAATCTCAGGGTCCCACTCCTTCCCACTCAGGAGCAGGCCTTGGCAGAGCAGACCTGACATGATGGAGAGTCCAGTTTTCACTGGAACTCTGCTACTCTTGTAATTAAGTCCCACTCCTGCTCCTCACATTTTCTGTCCTCCAGCTGCAGGCAGTGAGTCTCCTCATGTGCTGCCAAGGAGGGCCTCGGTTTCACACTTCACCTCATATAGGTGAGGTAGCTCTCTTTGACCCTCAGCCTTTCGTTGTCTTTCTCTAATGCATTAGTAGCCAGAAGAAACAGCCATCCAATTCCAAAGTCATTACATAATTATGTCCCTTGAAACTTTCAAATGGCCCTCTAGTGCTTCCCTTTCCCCAGTCTTCTACCCCAGGTCCTGACTGGTGGAGCATTGACAATTACCCACAACCACTTGCCAAGGGTCAACACTCACACAAGTGACCAGGTCTTTTCTGGAAGCCGAATGTTGGGTAAAACAGCTTCAAAATCCAACTTTAGAGTCTTCTTCTCACGATATCTCCCAGTCCCAACTGCCATAAATTGTGTTCCCTGGGAAAGACTCTGAGATTTTCTGTAGGCAGGTGGTTTGAGAGTGCTATGGGGATAGGGTTCCCAGATAGAGTACTGAATGCACAGTCAAGTTTAAAATTCAAATAAACAACACGTAATGCAGTATTTGGGACATGCTTATATTAAAAATTATTCTCATTTATCTGAAATTCAAATTTAACTGGGTGTTCTGTGTCTACATTTGCTAAATCTGGCAATTCTATCTAGGGAACAACACATTTGAGAGGTGAGGAAAGCAGACTGGTGAAGGGGAAGAAGTTAACTATGAAGCAGTTGCAAGAAAGGCTTCAGTGGACTCTACAGGGAGGTCTAGAAATGGGAGATCCCCTTGAGGGCTCTCTGCCTTGTGGAAGTGGGGACAGACTTTATTTCTGCACACCAACCAGCCATCGCGTGAAGGCTGCCCCATGGCCGGGGGCATGATCTTGAGTGAGGTAGCTCTCTTTGGCTGAAGGTAATCACACCCCTCGAAGATCAGGGAATGAGTGCCTTAGTCCTGAAGGGGAGATCTGGGTTTAACCATGCATCACTGCACCTGCTGAATCAGAATAGGTGTTTTAACAAGTTCTCCAGACGATGTTTATGCACAAAAGTTTGAAAAGCACTGGTGTTAAGTTCTCAAACTTCTATGTGTATTACAATTACATGGAGGGTTTGTTAAACCACAACTTGCAGGGTCCACACCTGGAGTTTCTGATTCTGAACGTTTAGAATGGAACCTAAGAATTTGCATCTTTAACAAGTTCCCAGTGATACTGAGCTGTGCTAGTTTCTGGTTTAAACATAACACTTGAAGAACCGCTGGTTTAAAAAATAGAGACATCTAATATCTTATATACCTAGAGATGGGTGGATATTAAAGCTGGTTCAGCTCCTCTAAAATGTCACCAAGGATAGAGGCTTTTTCTGTTTTGCCATCATTAGCATATTGGCCCTTTTTTCATGCTGATCATTTTCCGGCTTCAAGTTGGCTGCTGTACCTCTTGACATCCATGGTCAAGACATGATGAAAGGCAATGGGGGAATCCAGCTGTGATCTGTTTTTTTTAATGAGGAAACAACGTGGTGTTTTTTTTTAGACTTACTCACCCACGCAGACTTCTTTTTAAAATTTTCATAAATCTCTATTGTTTTAATTACTTCAATGATATTTGCCATATATCTGTGGAAGAGTGAATTGATATAGTGGGCAAGACTATTCCAAGTCTTCACTAAGAATAATAAAAAAAACAGCAAAGATAAAAATATCCTTCACAACTGTCATTCATTCCTAGGAAAGGAAACGATACAAATCCAGTCCGGAGCAGATATTTGTCGATTTCAGTAAAGGTGTCAAAATCTGATTAATTTCATTAGTGGTATTTATTTGAAAAGAAAAAAAATGCACATTTCTATGACTTTTTTTAAGGCTATTTAAAAAAAATAGAAACAGACTCATGGATACAGAGCACGAACTGGCAGTTGCCACAGGGGAGGTGGGTTTGGGGGCTGGGTAAAAAACTTCAGACAGAACTTCAAATTAGTAATAACAAAATAGTCACGGGAATATAAAATTCAGCATAGGGAATATAGTCAGTGATATTTTAATAATTATGTATGATGCCAACTGGGTGCTTGAAATGTCAAGGGACCACCTTATAAAGTATATGATTGTCTAACCACTATGCTGTACACCTGAAACTAATATAAAATAATATTGAATATAAACTGCAATTTAAAATAAATTTTTTAAGTGTAAACATAAAGAAAATGTTAATTCTGAAATAATCAAAAACAAAAACAAAAGACTAATTTTTTTAAAAGAGCAGTTTTAGGTTCACAGGAAAAATGAGAGACAGGTGCAGAGATTTCCCATATGCTCCCTGACCCCACACGTGCACAGCCTTCCCTATTACCAACATCACCCACCAAACTGGTACACTTGTTACAACTGATGAACCTGCATTGACACATAATCACCCAACGTCTACGGTTTACCTTAGGGCTCACTGCTGGTGTTGCACATTCAGTGGGTTTGGACAAGTGTATAATAACATGTATCCATCACTGAATATCGCATGGAGTATTTTCACTGCCCTAAAAATCCTCTGAGCTCTGCTTCAATGCCTTTTTAAAAAATGTATTTGTTTAGCATGTTCTCCCCTAGTTCTTGCCTTTCTTTTTCTTTGAGAGAACCACCTTTGCAGACTTCTTTTTATACCCCTTTTTCCAGACAGTACATGACCAACCTACTTGAGAAGGAGGCTGGGGAGATGAGTCTAGTCTTCTAAACTTTGTTGTAGAAAGTGGTAAATGAGAGTCAAGAATGGTTGCAAA
Source organism: Desmodus rotundus (assembly GCF_022682495.2). Lineage (NCBI taxonomy): Eukaryota > Metazoa > Chordata > Mammalia > Chiroptera > Phyllostomidae > Desmodus > Desmodus rotundus. The sequence goes on along the minus strand of NC_071395.1, from coordinate 92,444,209 downwards.
GTTAACCATAAACATTTTTTCTTGAGCAATGGAGGCAATCAAAACCAGAAACCTTTAAGAGGAAGTTAGCTGTGGGGAGTGAGAGTGGGAAACTGACTTTTCATAGTACGATCTTCTACACAATTTGATTTGTTACCATGTTTATTTTTTACTTTTAATTTTAAAACCCGTAACCCCACTCCTTTTCTTATACTCCACTTCAGCAAAGTTTGCGGGGTTAATCTCCAAACGATTTCTATAATCCACTCCATCTCATTGTCTCCACAGCCACCATCACTGCCACTTCCCTCCTTGCCCTGCTGGAATTCGTGCTCCACACAACAGTCCGTGCTCCTTTACAAACATCTCTCCCGTGTACAGCGTGATGACTATAGCTAGCAACATCCTGTTTTATATATTTGAAAATTGCCAAGAGAGTAGATATTAAAAGTTCTCAGCACAAGAAAAAAATTGTAACTGTGAGTTGATGGATATTAACTGAGCTTACTGTGGTAATCATTTTGCAATATATACATATATAAAATCATGTTAACATTCATGTTATTCATGTTAAGCATTACAAATTTAAATGTCAATTATATCTCAATACAAATGAAAATAAAAGTGTTAATTCAATAGAAAAATGGATTAAGAATATGTAAACAACCAAGATATACATGAAAAGATGCTCAGCTGACCTAATTAAAGAAATGTAATATCAAAGAGAAGAAATATGTGTGTGTCTCTCTCCTGTGCTCAAAATGCTTCAATTGCTTCCCATATCACTAAAGGTAAAACTCAAAATCTTTGTAGTGGACTACAAACTCCTACATGATATTCTGATTTCATCTTCTCTCCCTTGTTCACTAAACTACAGTCACACTGGATACCTTAATATTTCTTAAATGCATAATGCATGTTCTGACCTCAGAGTCTTGCAATTTGCTATACCCTCTGCCTAGAGCATCCTCCCTCCCTCCAGATATCCACCTACATCACTTGATCCCTCACTTCCTGACTGTCTCTATTCAGATGACACCTTCTGAATGCATGTAGAGACAAGTGTCCAAGAAGAAATAAGCAGTTTAATCTTAGCTTGTCAACACAGGCATAGTATACAAAGTTATTCATTCATACAACATATTATTGGGCTTATATTATGCAATTGATTGCCATTGTGCTGGATGCTAGTGAGATACAAATATGAAAAAGGCACAATCTTTACCAGCAGGAGCTTGTGATTATATTAATTATATATAGGGAAAGGTTCTTTTATAGTGAAGCACTTTCTGTTTCAGGCAGCAGCAACTAACTCACACTGGCTTAAGCAATACAGGGGATTTACTGGCTCACGTAACTGGGAAGAATGAAGTAGACTGAGGGACTCAAACAGAATTGTTGGCTACACCTGCACACACACACACACACACACACACACACACACACCCCAAGGCACCTCTTAATACTATGTTAGCTTTTGACCCAGATAAAAGAGAGAATGTCTTTTTTTTTTCATTTCTATCAATGTTGATCCCAGGAAAAGAGTGATTGGTCTGCTTTGATCACAAGTCCTGATCCCCACAAATCTTTGAAGCCAAAGCAATAGACTGTTATAATGCTGGGTATATGTTACCCCATGCCCAGTGTAGAGGGGTACTGTGATTGACATCTACACCAGAATTAAATGGCTGGAGTGGAAAGAGAAAGAGGTGGAGGCAGATCCCACTACCGGAGACAGTGGAAAGGGATGCTGTGCAGACAAAACAAATGTTCGTTACATGGGCCAGGGAAGTGACTTAAAACACTTAGGAGTTTAGAGCAGGGAGAGCTCCTTCCATGGTGCACAATAAAGGATTCCTAGGAGAGGAACCTTGTGCCTGCACATTAAGGATAGGATTTTAGGAGGTACAGGTGGTAAGGAGGTTTAGGTGAAGGAAGGGTCGTGCAAAAGACATTGCAAGAAAGCAAGGCCTGGTTTAGAGTATGTTTCCATTTGGTGGGTTCCAGGGTTCATAGGGAACTGTAGGGAATAAGTATAGTGGAGTTCAACTCTGTCTAAATAGAGCTCAGCTCGGGAGTCTCATGAGTTCGGACCTGCTGGGAATCTGTTTATATAAGAGACTGTACAGCCTCCCAGGAAAAAATTACACAAACTCTGCCTAATAACCATATTATGGGGGGCTGTTAGAGGGAGGATTTGAGTTTTTAAATTTATTTTTAACTAGATTTTGTCCACTGAAAAACAAAGATATATAATCTAACAGTTCAAAGAGGTATTGGATGAAAAATGCTTCTCTCTCCCCTCCCAGTCTCCTAGTGAGGGTGGGAGGGATTCTAAGTTCATCCTAGTGGCCACTGTTCACAGTAGATTTTCCAGCCCAGCCAATGGGCCCATACTTAGAAGGCATGTAGAGAGAGGGGGCTTGAAGTCAAAAGTGGAAGATCTATGTTCACTAAAGTCTCTTAAAAGAATCTGGGGAGGCAAGATGGCCATACGGACAGCTTGGGTACCATTGCATCAGAGTAAGCTCAAAGGGTAAGAATGTATTCTGCCTACCTGGGTAGGGACCCCACAGGGCTATGAAACTAGACAGGCTCTGAAGAGACAGAGTGAAGCTCTGACACATCAAAGCTTCCAGCTCACCAGTGACTCGAATGGTACAGGTCCAGGCCCAAGGCTCTGGTGACAACAGCACCAATGACTTTTAAGCAAGGAAAGAAGCACTACAGCGCAGAAACACAGAAGTCAGCTCGGGGGGGGGGGGGGGGGTGGCATAGCATCTGCAGAATTCCCCATCCTTAATGGTGCATGGTGACATCAGAAGGTGTCCCCATAGTGTGGTTGGTGGTTGCAAGACAGACTTTTGGAGTTGGCCTTCCAGGGCTTTATCCTGGCATTGCCACTTACTAGTTCCTACTGGTACCTACTGCACAAAAGATTGTGAGGATGTACTCAGGTAACACAGGTGAACAGTGTGACCCAGTGTGTCTGGTGCATAGCAATCTTTAGTGTTATTTTTTTTCTTTTAAAAAAATTGAGGTATTATTGACATGTACCATTAGTTTCAAGTATAGAACATAATGGCTTGATATTTGTATACCTTGGGAAATGATCAACCTCTAGTGCTATTATTCTTCTTAAGGGACTCATCGGGATGTGGATACCTTAGCAGACAACCCAAGTGGAAAAGGGACAGGAGCCTCAGAACTAATAGGGGTCTTTGCAGCAGTGGAGATAGGAGAATGCTGTTTATTTTAGTGAAGGTGAGTCTGTTGCTTTTATTCTTAGGTCTCTGAGTCCTCGGGAGACATGAGTTATTCAGGCCAGACAGGGAGTGAGGCTAGACTTCACAGTGGATTTTTAATGCTTAGCTGAGAAGCTTGATTTCATTAAGAGGTTATAAAGAACAACCGAATGAACTATATTAAAATTAATCCAGATATCTATTTAAAAAAGTAGAGAAAGGGAAGCTCCAAGAGTGAGAGACCAATTAAAAGATTATTTCCATAGACTGGGGGAGAAGACATAAGGAGCTGAAGTAGGTTGGTAGCACTGAGAATGGAAATGAAGGGACAGATGTGAAAGAAATGCTTGGCGACAGAACTATCCCAGGATATATAAAGCATCTGCTTGCCCAAGTTCTCAATGTGTTCCAGTCCAAATCCTAGAGTTTTAGAAGCTGTGAAACCCAGCACCTTGCCATATGTAATTCAACAATCTATTTGATTTTTCTACTGTTAGCATATATTGTTTTAAATAATTGAGTGTTTTTAACAGACCGAGTTTTTAATCATTTTATTGGACACTACCTTAAATAATGATTCTGTAGCACAGATATCTTAAATGATTTTCTCTTCCTAGTTCATTTTACATTTGTGAATTTTAAACTTTTACATTTTATCAACTGCTGACCCATTATATATCAAATAAATTATTAATGGAGTTTATAGTAACTTAACTATTTTGTGCTGTGGCTAACAAATAAGTGTCCATTTCTAGCATCAATGGTTTACTTCTTTTCATATTGATTTAAAATATTTATTCTCCATTTTAAGAGAAGAAAAATAAATGAAAAAATGAAGAGGAAAATAAACATGTCAAATAAATTTATTAACAAATTACAACCAGATTACCAGGATTTAAGAAAATGTATTGACATTAATGACTTTGTTTATTATTATTACTTGCCACTATCTTCCCAGAAGTCAAATTTTGAAAATAAATTCAGAACTAAGAGTTAGAAACATTTAAAAATGATAGTAAGTCATAGATAAAGAGAACAGACTGATGAATCTGGGGAGACAAGATTCTGTCTGCCCCTCAGAAGGGGGGTGGTTTGGGGGACTAGGTGAAAAGGTAAAGGAATTAAGAAGTACAGATTGGTAGTTACAAAATAGTCACAGGGATGTAAAGTACAGCATAGGGAATAGAGTCAGCAATACTGTAATAACTATGTATGGTGCCAGGTGGGTACTGGAAATGCTGAGAGGCACACTTGGTAAAGTATATGATTGTCTAACCACTATGTTGTACACCTGAAACCAAGACAAAATCATACTGAATGGGAGGCATATCACAGGAACTAGATTATTATTCATGCTCATTTCTACCCCCAGTCCTAAATACTGTGCCAGATACTGACAACACTTAGACACTAGTAAAATGACAGGTTACTAGAAATCACAGAGATAAAAGTGGATGATCATATTCTCTTCAATAGTTTAAGTCAAGGTAAATCATTTGTATGAACTCGCATTACTACAACCTAGTATAGTCATAAACTATAGTCATTTGTTGTTTTCTCAAAAGCAAAAAATACAGCATATTTTTAAAAAGCACCATATACAGATATCATCTAAATGGGTAATGTAATAACACATCATTATACTCTAATAAGGGTAGAAATAAAATGCAGTTAATATATGCAAATAACATTAGTGATTAATATGAAATTAAACAATATTTTCTTGTCAGCATGATATTGGGTGAAATTGATGGAATAAAGATATCAGAGCATAAGTTTCTACAATGGAATGAATTTCAATATGTAATATACAGTCAGTGGAACTAAACTGAAAGGCAAATATTTGAATTAGATGTCATAAAGAAGCTTCCATAGAGATGTAAAGTACAGCATTGGGAATATAGTCAATAATATTGTAATAACTATGTGTGGTGTCAAATGAGTACTAGACTTACTAGGGTGATCACTCCATAAGGCATATAAATGTCTAATCACTATATTGTATATCTGAAACTAACATTGTACATCAACTATGATTAGAAAATAAATTAATTTTTAAAAGATTCTTCTCTAAAAATAAGTAAAAATTAAAAAAATAAATAAATAAAAAGCTTCTGATGGTCCTGGCTGGTGTGGCTCAGTGGATTAAGTGCCGACTTGAGGACCAAAGTTTACAGGTTCAATTCCCAGTGAGGGGATATGCCTAGGTTGTGGGCCAGGTCCCCAGTTGGGGGCGTGCGAGGGGCAACCAATTGATGTCTCTCTCTCACATCTATGTTTCTCTCCCTCTCTTCCTCCCTCCCTTCCCCCCTCTCTAAAAATCAATTAAATCCTTTTTAGGAAAAAGCTTCTGATGAAAAATCACTGCAGGCATGGATTACTGAGCATGTTATAGACTCTCACTGGATGGACATTACCTATTTAAGGTAGCTTAATTATGGTTCTGCCTTAAGGTATAAGGCTGACTTGATGACTTCTATAGTGGGATTTTATCTTTCTATTTAAAAAACCTGCCTAATTTAAATGTAAATTATTATGAAGCATATCATGGAATGCATCCATGTAAAGATCAGATTGTTGATTTACAGATGTGAAATCTATAACCTGGATTTTGTAGAATCCAGATTCTATGCAGTTTTTATAGAACATTTCTCTATAAAATGCCTGACATTAAAAGAATAAATTTGAGAGTTCTTATCAATCTAGTACTTCCTTCACTTAAAGGTATACTACATTTTATTAACATAGTATCACACAAATTACTTAGGTTGGTCTTTTACACCCAAATATGAAATTACTCATCTACAAAACTATCCTTTCCAATAAGGCCGTGGGGGCACATGGGGTACAATCAGAATTCTCTGTTCCTCGTCCACTTACATGATTGCTGGATGCAGGCAAGTGTACAGTCATTTCCAAGTCAAACAAAAAATATTCATTAATTATTACATTAAAAATAGCAAAGAGTCAACCAGGTAAGTTAAAAAATTGTTTTAGGGCCACTAATTTATAGGCATTAAAATGCTAGCACAAATGGGTCTGTTAAAGAATCACAGAAATGATTTATACACAGTTCATAGAGAGAATGTTCCAAAAATCATTCAAAATCATTCAGCTAAGAAATAGCATTGTGGTATATTTCTTCCCAGTCATAATAAGTGGTTTTACATAATATATATTTATATTGATAACATATAAATATAATATGTATTTTTATATTCATAATTTGCTCTTAAATGTCACACTGAACATTTTCATCTCATGTTTATTTTGATATAATTTCAGGATTATAGGAAAGCTGCAAAAATAGTATAAAGAACTCCCTTCTACCCTTCACCCCAATTCCCTAAAAGTGAACATTTGACTACACTCACTTTATCCTTCCCTTTCCCTTTCTCTCTCATTAATTCTCTCTCTCTGAACCTTTTGAGAGTAACCTAGAGATATGAAGTCCCTTTACACATCAATAATTCATTGTGTATTTCCTAAAAACAAGGAATTTTCTTGTAACGGCCACAGTACAATGATCAAATCAGGAAATTAATATTGATACAATACTATATCTAATCTTGCTCATGTTTTTCCAATTTTCCCAACAATGTCTTTTATAACAAATGAAAATCCTGGGTCAACCTTGCTTTTGGTTATATCTTTTTAATTTTCAGTCTTTTTTAGTGTTTCATGACATTGACATTTTTGAATAATAAAGATCAGTTATTTCGTAGAATGTCCCTTGATTTAGAATTGCCTGATGTTTCTTTGTGATTAGATTCAAGTTATGCTTTCTTGGCAAAAACACCATATGTTATTATATTCTTAGTGCATCTTGTTAGAAGGCATATGATGTTAATTTGTCAAATTATTGGTGTTGACCATGAATAGTTTTGCATCCTATGTTTTCATTCATAATATAAAATTTTTCATGCCTTTCAAAATTCATGGAAACATCATTTCAGTGTGTACACAATATTTTATTTATGGATATGTCATAATCTGTTAACTGATCATATTTCTGTATTGTATCACTGGACTAGTAAGAACTTCTAGAATTATATAGCAACAAAGTTAGTAGATGCCTCCTTTTAATGGAAATGTTTTTAGTGTTTTGCCATTAAGTATTTTAAGAAATATCTGCTTGTTCAATTCATCACTCATTCATTCATGACCATATACCTGTAACTGCCCGCTCATCACTCCAGTACATACATAGTGCAGTATGTGTGTCCAAGCTGTATTTCTTTATGACGCTTTGTTCTCTTGCCCTCCGGAAATTGTCTCTTGTTTGTTTAGAACTTGCCATTCAAAAACTGCCCCCTCAGCTCCACTTCAGAACAAATACATTTCATCAGCAATTGCAAGTTCTATCCCTCCCCTCTGAGCTCTGTCTAGCTGCTGACCTTGGCAGAGAGAGGAGTGAGAGAAGAGGGCTTGGTAGCTGTGGCAGGCAACAATGGCTAGAAGCTGATAGGATGAACTTGCTGAGGTTAAAGGTTCATCAGTTTCAAGCACGTGCAGGGCAAAAGGACAAGAGTCTTTTATCTTCTTTTGGAAAGCTCTAAGAGTTTTTGTCAAATAAAATAGTCTTTGACACCCTTAGACTTACAAAAATGATAGTTCCATTGGGGGGTCTCTGAGAGCAGGGTTTACTAGAAGACACCAAGCTGTTGTTGCACTCCAATAATTGTTACTAACTACAAACTATGGAAGTGTATGAAAGATTGACTTATATATGCTCAGCCAGTTTACTGAACCAGTTTACTGAAGAGTTTTGACTCGGGGGGTATAAACATGAAACTCTTTTTCTTTCATGGGCCCAACTGTGCTATGCTGAATCTCTTCTTTCCCTTTAACATCTTGGGCAAATTCTGTAACTTCCTGAACCCTTTTGAATGTTAAAAGTCTAGCCCTAAAAAAATTACTGTTATAGCCCTCAAACTTAAATGTTACACTTAGAAACAAGCAGTATTTGGGATATACTTATACTAAAAAATTATTCATTGGTTATCTGAAATTCAAATTTAATTGGCTATTCTGTATTTTTATTTGCTAAATCTGGCAACCCTGATTTTAACTTCATTTCTTCCTTATTCACTTCCCAGAGCAGGCTCGACCCAGAGCTGGAAGGATGTGGAGTGGGGAAGAGGTATGGTCTACTTTGGTACTCCTTCTTCCTCACCTTTCTGGTCCTGTTTCCCTGCTGTCAGTGGTGGCAAGAAAGGGTGGAAAAGGAAAACATCTCTTTCTCCAATTAGGTATGGAAGTAGGTTGTCATTATTTCTCTAGTAAATGCTAACTGGTCAAGGATGCTGTATCGGTACGAGTCCTCCAAGAAGTTGATGCAACAGAGTTAGGAGTACCAGAAGTTTATTGAGGAGTAATACTCGTAAAAGATAAAGGATAGAGTGGGGGAAACAGAATCTGGCAGGGAGAACCTCAGCCTGTAATGTGGATCTGATGATGTCTCAGCTAACCAAGAGGGAGCTTTGGTGCAAAGACTGCACATTAGAGGAGTCTGGCAGAAATGGCCAGGTCTTAGTACCCCTTCTGTGCTCTGTCAATTGCTAGGGGCTACCCAGGAAAGACAGGCCCCATCGCAAATGCTGCAGCTAATCCTGGAGATGCTGCAGCTGGAGGCTGTCAGCTAACTGAACTCCCTGCTTCTGTCTCTCCATTTTTCTTCTATTTACTCTTTCCTTGCTCAGATAGGTACAGGTGACAGATCATGTGTGCTGTATAAGCAGATGTGTGGACATCTGGGATGCCAAAATGCGAGGCACCCCTTCTTGCAGGCACCCCCACTCACAACACAATTTACAGGTGATTGTCTAAGCATCTCTGTTTTACTTGGCTTGCTATGGGGAAGGGGGGGACTTACCCTTTTGCATGAACACTCCCCATGTGGCCCATGGCTCTGTTTTCCTGTGGTGCTCAAGAGACCACAGATGTGCTTTCCTGAGTAACAAAGAGTAGTTTGAGAACACACTTCAGGATTGTATGTAACCTACATATAAACTTATATGAAAATCATTCTTTTTGCATATTGTAGCAGGAAAAAAAAAGAATTAAAAACCACTGTTGCAGAGATAGGGTATATAAATAGACCAGAGATACTGATAAGATTCAGGATCTTATATAAGTACCCTCTTAAGCCTTTGGGGAACAAATAGATAAACAAATATAGTTAATCAGAATGGTAGACATTTGTGATTTGCCTCTCCAGCATTTATTATTCCTTTTCCAAGTAACAGCTAGGGTTACTCACACAGCTACATAGGTTATGCAAAACTTGAAGGGCGGGGACCAGTCACACTGTAGATTGTGTGAATCATGACCCTTGGAGTTGTGCAGGCTTCCACCTGCACAACACTCACAGTAGTCCTGGCCACAGTCCGAATCTTCTTTTGTGATTTAGTGCTTATCCTGTCATAGTCAACATGACCTGAGAGGACACTACCTGTGGCCTGGAGTTAGAGCAAAGGATGAGTCCTAACATATCCATTCCCCTGGCCCCTTAGTAAGTGTCGGGGGATGGGAGGTGGGCACATGAACTAAACTTAAACTAGTCCAATCAGAGTGGATCTCAGGACTCTTAATGGGAATGTAAATCCCTGTAACATAATTTTCCAAACAAAAACTCTGACTTTTTTTCACAATAACAGTACCTAATGAAGACAGTAACTATCAATTATAGTGTCCAGATGAAGGACTTATGCTTTTTTCCCAAGCAATGATAATGGTATCTTCATTAACATAGTGACTTCCTTGTTTGGTCTCTGTTATGCCCACCTGACACCACTGAGATTGGGTTACAAAGGGTCTGGTAAATAGGGCCTTAGAAAAAATGTTTTTTCTGACCTTAATGAAGACTGAACTGGCATTGCCACAATCTCTAAGCAACCAGTTAAGGCTAGAACAAATAGGCCATAATGAGTCAGAGATTCTAGATTCCCATCACTGCAGGTGATCAAACCCAGGTTCGATGACTGCTTATAAAGTAAGTTGAGGGGACTCAGACATCCACTGGGAACATGGAACATGGACTATTATGCTGCCAAGGTGATGTCTTCAATGCAGTCTTTTCTACAGTAAGGATATTCAAACATATGCACACAAACAGAAGCATGATAATCTAAAAATTAAATAGATTGTTCTATCAATCTAAACAATCTTCAAAATTGTTTGGAAGCACAAGAATATGAAGCTGCTTTCCTTTTCAGGTTATCATTCAACTGAATTGTGATGCCAGTATGTCAAGATTATGAACCAGATTCTTGGGTGGTTTTCTTCACAATTTTGTGGAGATAGCCTACTTCTTTGTGGATTGTTATTTTTATATGTTACTAATTTTACATTTTATGAAGGCTCCTCCCATATATTTTCTCCATGGAGCTATCTAAAAAGCACATACGCAACAGAGTGACTAATTTTTCTTGTCATTTACATCTTTTGCTTCACCAGTTTATTTACAGATTTATGGTTCATTGATTTTCACAGTTTGAAAATTAATGTTAAACCAATACTTTGTATAAATTTATTATGATTTCACTGTAAATTATTTTGCAATACATTGTTTGACTGATGTGATATAAAACTCTATTGTATATAAATGAAAACATTAAGCAAGTTGAGGTCATAAAATCAGCTAGCAACCTAATGTAGCATCTTACAAGTGAGAAACCATATAGCATTTTTATGTATCATGTGGGACAACTATGCAGCATGGGGGTTTTGAGCATTAATTCTACAGTTGTACTAAATCTAACATGTCAGTCTTTATCTACAATCCAGCCAGTTTAAAGTGCTAAGTTGCTGCTGTATTGCATGCTGAATTATCTAAGATGGTAGTGTTCCAGAAAGACCATCTTTTAAAGCAAATCTAGACCACTTAGCATCTATACATGAAACATGTATATGTCCCATGTATCAACAATATTTATTAAAACATCTATGTGTAAAATTAACTCAAAATAAATCATAGACCTAAGTGTAAGAGTTAAAACTATAAAATTGACAAGAAAATTGATATAGACTTAGTATTTGTGTCTTTTCAAAATTCATGTGTTAAATTCCAACACCCCAAATGATGGTATTTGGAGGTGAAAACTCTGGGAAGTGATTAGGTCATGAAGATGGAACCCTCATCAATGGGATCTGTGCCCTCATAAAAGAGCTCAGAGAGCTCCCTTGCCCTTTCTGCCACATGAGGACATGGTGAGAAACAGCAGTCTATGAACCAGGAAACAGATCCTCATCAGATACTAAATCTGCTAGCACCTTGATCTTGGACTTCCCAGTCTCCATAATAAATTTCTATTGTTTATTAGCCACTCATAAATATCTACTGTTGTCTATGGTATTTTGTGACAGCAGTGCAAACAAGTGAAATAAAAAATATAGGAGTAAATCTCTGTGCTCTTGGGTTAAGCAAAGTCTTCTTAGATATGACACCAAAATACAAGTGACAAAAGAAAAAATAAATACACTGAGCTTTATCAAAATTATAAACTTTTGTGCTTCAAAGACTACCATCAAGAAAATGAACTCAAAAATGGGACAAAATATTTGCAAATAATATATATACAATGAGTTTATACCTAGAATATATATATTTAAAACCATTAACACTCAATTTTAAAAAGAAATAACCCAATTTAAAAATAGGACAAAGGCCTGAATGGACATTTCTCTAAAGAAGATATATAAATGGCCAATAAGCACATGAAAATATTCTCAACATTACTGACCATCAGGAAAATACAAATCAAAACCACAATTAGATACTACTTCACATTCACTAGGGTGGCTATAATTAAATAGAACAATCCAGCCCTGGCTGGTGTGGTTTAGTGGATTGAGCACTGGACTGTGAACCAAAGGGTCGCAGATATGATTCCTAGTCATGGCACATGCCTGGGTTGCGGGCCAGGTTCCCAGCATGGGGCATGCAAGAGGCAACCACACATTGATGTTTCTTTCCCTCTCTTTATCCTTTCCTTCTCCTCTCTGTAAAAATAAACAAATAAAATCTTTTAAAAAAAATTGGCAATCCGATCGAGTAATACATTGAAAAGATCATACACCATGATCAAGTGAGATTTATCCCAGGAATGTAAGGATGGTACAATATTCACAAATCAATAAATGTAATACACCCCATTAAAAAATGAACAAAAACCACATGATCATATCAATAGGTGCTAAAAAAGCATTTGATAAAAATCCAGCACCAATTTATGATAAAAACATTCAGCAAAGTGGGAATAGGAGGAGCATACCTCAACATCATCAAGGCCAAATACAAGAAACCTACTGCCAACATCGTACTCAATGGGCAAAAACGAAAAGCTTTGCCCTTAAGATCAGGAACAAGACAAGGGTGTCTGCTCTCACCATTCTTATTCAACATAGTACTGTAAATTCTCGCCACAATGATCAAACAAGAAAAATAAATAAAAGGTATCCAAATTGGGAAGAGGAAGTGGAACTGTCATTATCTGCAGATGGCATGATAGTGTACAAGAAAATCCTATAGTCTCCACCAAAAAACTACTTGCCCTAATAAGTGAATTTGGCTAAGACGTGGGATACAAAGTCAATATTCAGAAATCGATGGCATTTTTGTACACCAACAGTGAATTATCAGAAAGAGAAACTAGGAAAAAATCCCATGTACTATAGCAACAAGAAAAATAAAGTATTCAATTTACCAAGGAGGTAAAAGACCTATATTCAGAAAACTATAGAACACTGAGGAAAAAAACTGAGGAAGATACAAGTGAATGGAAACACATGCCCTGTTCATGGATTGGAAGAATTAACATCAATAAAATGTCCATACTACCCAGGCAATCTATAGAGTCAACATAGTCAACACGATCCCTATTAAAATACCAACAGCATATTTCACTGATCTAGAACACATATTCCAAAAATTCATATAGAACTAAAAAAGACCCTAAATAACTACAGCAATCTAGAGAGAGAAAAATAAAGTTGGAGGGATCCCAATACCTGATATAAAACTGTACTACAAGGCCACTGTAATCAAAACAGTCAGGTACTGGTATAAGAACAGACACATAGATCAATGGAACAGCATACAGAACCCAGAAATAAACCCATGTTTTATGGTCACCTAATATTTGACAAAGGGGGCACAAGCATACAGACAATAGAATAAAAATAGTCTCTTCAATAAATGGTGTTGAGAGAACTGGACTAGTACATGCAAAAAAAAAATGAAACTAGACCACAAACTTACACCACACACCAGAATAAACTCAAAATAGATAAAAGACTTAAATATGTCATGATACCATAAAAGTCCTAGCAGGAAACATAGGCAGTAAAATTTCAGATATCTCATGTAGCAATATTTTTGCTGATACATCTCCTAGGACAAGGAAAATAAAGGAAAAAATAAACAAATGGGACTACATCAAATTCAAAAGCTTCTGCACAGGTAAAGAAACCATCAGCAAAATGAAAATGGAACTGACTGAATGGGAGAAGATATTTGCCAATGCTACATCAGACAAGGGTTTAGTCTCCAAAATATGTAAAGAACTCATATGACTCAACATCAGGAAGACAAACAATCTAATTGAAAATGGGCAAAGGACCTGAACAGACACTTCTCCAAGGAGGACATACAGATGGCCAACGGACATATGAAAAGATGCTTAACATCACTAGCCATTAGAGAGATGCAAATTAAAACCACAACAAAGTATCACCTCATTCTTGTCTGAATGGCTATCATTAATAAATCAACAAACAACAAGTATTGGCGAGGATATTGAAAAAAGGGAACCCTAGTGCACTGTTGGAGGGAATGCAGATTTGTGTAGCCACTGTGGAAAGCAGTGTGGAATCCCCTCAAAACATTAAAAATGGAACTGTCTTTTGACCCAGTGTTTCCACTGCTTGGAATATACCCTAAGAATCCTGAAATATCAGTTCAAAAGTACTTATGCACCCCTGTGTTCACAGCAGCACTATTTACAATAGCCAAGTGCTGGAAACAGCATAATTGACCAGTAGTAGATGAGTGGATCAAAAAACTGTGGCACATTTACACAATGGAATACTACACAGGAGAAAGAAGGTAAGAACTCCTACCTTTTGTGGCAACAGCATGGATGGAGCTGGAGAATATTATGTTAAGTGAAATAAGCCAGTTGGTGAAAGACAAATACCATATGATCTCACTTATAAAAGGAATTTAATGAACAAAATAAACTAATGAGTAAAATAGAACCAGAGATATGGAAACATGGAACAGACTGACAGCAGCCAGAGAAGGGGCGGGGGAATAATGGTGGAAAGAAGGGGAAGGGCCTAGACAAAGAACATGTATGAATGACCCATGGACATGGACAACAGTGTGGGGATTGACTGTGGGAGTGGGAGTTGGGCTAGGCAGAGGAAGCAAAGGGGGGGGGGGAAATGGGACAACTGTAATAGAATAACGATAAAAAAATCCTGAAATAAAAAGAAATTCAACCATTAAATATATTTGGTTGTCAATCACTAATAAACTGAAATGGAGTTCTTTTTTCACTAAATATTCTATGAGAAGCTCAAAAAAAAGAAGAGATAATACTGAGTTGAAGATGAAGTAGGGAAAATGGAACACTAATACATCGCTGGTGGGAATGTGAAATGGCACAACTGCTTTGGGAAACAGTCTGGCAGTTCCTCAAAAGGTAAAACATATAGTTACCATATGACCCAGCAATTCCACTTCTAAGTGTATTTCCAAGAAAAATGAAAACATGTCCATAGAAAACCTTGTAAATAAATGTTCACAGCAGCATTATTCATAATAGCCAAAATACAAACAATTCAAATGCCATTCAACCTATGACTGAGTAAATAAAATGTGGTATATTCATAAAGGGAATATGAGCCCTGACTGGTGTGTCTCAGTGGATTGAGTACCAGCCTGTGAACCAAAAGGCTGCTGGTTAGAATCATGGTTAGGGCACATGCCTGGGTTGCGGGCCGGGTCCCCTTTTGGGGGTGTGCAAGAGGCAACTGACTGATGTATCACTTGCACAACATGTTTCTCTCCCTCTCTTTCTCCCTCCTTTCCCCTTTCTCGAAAAATTAAATAAAATTTAAAAAGATTAAAAAAATAAAGTTATTATAAAAATAAAAATAAAAAATAAATGGAATATGAGCAATATAAAGGAATGGGGGAGGGCATGCAGGCTGGGGCAACCACTATGGAAAGCAGTATGAAGTTACCTCAAAAAAACAAAAAATGGAACTGTCTTAAGACCCAGAGATTCCACTTCTGGGAATATATCCAAAGAAACTAATTTGAAAGAATACATGCACCCTTATGTTCATTACAGCATTATTTACAATAGCTAAGATTTGCAAGCAGCCCAAGTGCCCATCAGTTGATGACTGGATTTTAAAAAAAGTTGTGGTATGGAGTACTATGAGACCAAAAAAAAAAAAAAGAAAGAAAGAAATCTTACCTTTTACAACAACATGAATGGACTTGGATAGTATTATGCTAAGTGAAAAAAGCCAGTCAGAGAAAGAAAAGTACCATATGATTTCACTTATATGTGGAAACTAACGAACAGAATAAACTAACACACATATAGACACAGACACAGATATAGAGAATCAAGTGACAACTGTCACAAGGGAGGGGGGCCTGGGGCCTGAGTGAAAAAGGTGAAGGAATTAAGCAAAAAAAAAAAAAAAACCCAAAAAACCCTCGTAGAGACACACAACAGTGTGGTGATTACCAGAGGGAACGGGAGCTAGAAGAGGGTAAGGGGGTAGGGGATAAATGGTGAAGAAAATATACTTGACTTGGAGTGGTGAACACAATATATAATATACAGATGATGTATTATAGAATTGTATACCTGAAACCTATATAATTTTATTAACCATTATCACCCCAATAAATTCAATAATTAAAGAAAAAGAGTGAAGGAGTCTCTGGTCAAGACGATGGCATAGGTAAATGTGGTAAATTTGGAACCTCCCACAATCAGTTCAAAATTACAACTACAGAATAACCATCATTCAGAACCACCAGAAATCCAATTGAACAGAGTCCTATAATATGAATAAATAGAAGAAGCCACAAAGAGATAGATAGGAGCGACAGAACTGGCTGGTCCCACAACCACATGTGGCAGTTAAAAATTGAAAGGGACAGAGACTTCCAGCCAAGATGGAGGCGTAGGTAGACCCACTGTGCCTCCTTGCACAACCCAAAGAAGGACAACAACAATTTAAAAACTAAAAACAACCAGAACTGACAGAAAATCGAACTGTATGGAAGTCCGACAACCAAGGAGATAAAGATGAAACATTTATCCAGACTATAGGAGGGGTGGAGATGGGCAGCTGGGTGGAGAGGACTCACAGCAAGGCAGTGGCTGGTGGACCCAGCAAGGTGGCGGATTGTGGAGTGGGGTGGGCAAAGCTGCAGCTGGCCAGTGAGGCAGGATGGAGTGAGAGACCGTGCAACCCAGAGTCCCAGCTCGGGGAAATAAAGCCTCAAACCACTGATTGAAAACATCTGTGGGGGTTGAGGCAGCAGCTGGAGAAACTCCCAGCCTCACAGGAGAGTTCATTGGAGAGACCCACAGGGGCCTACAACATACACAAGCCCACCCACTCGGGAAGCAGCACCAGAAGGGCCCAATTTGATTGCAGGTAGTGAAGGTGGTGACTGAAAACCAGCAGAGAGTGGAGCAAGCACCATTGCTTCCTATTGGACCCCTCCCCCACATACAACATCACGGTGCAGCAACCAGCGTTACCCTGCGCTGGTGAACACCTAAGGCTCCGCCCCTTTATATAACAGGTGCGCCAAGGCAAAAAAAAAAAATGGCCCAAATGAAAGAACAGATCAAAACTCCAGAAAAAATACAACTAAGCAATGAAAAGATAGCCAGCCTATCAGATGCACAGTTCAAAACACTGGTAATCAGGAAGCTCACAGAATTGGTTGAATTTGGTTGCAAATTAGATGAAAAAATGAAGGCTATGCTAAGAGAAACAAAGGAAAATGTACAGGGAACCAATGGTGATGGGAAGGAAACTGGGACTCAAATCAATGGTGTGGACCGGAAGGAAGAAAGAAACATCCAACCAGAAAAGAATGAAAAAAAATGAGGAGAGGCTTAGGAACCTCCAGGGCATCTTTAAACGTTCCAACATCCGAATTATAGGGGTACCAGAAGGAGAAGAGGAAGAGCAAAAAATTGAAAACTTATTTGGACAAATAATGAAGGAGAACTTCCCTCATCTGGCAAAGGAAATAGCCTCCCAGGAAGTCCAGGAAGCTCAGAGAGTCCCAAAGAAGCTGTACCCAAGGAGAAACACACCAAGGCACATCATAATTACATTACCCAAGATTAAAGATAAGGAGAGAATCTTAAAAGCAGCAAGAGAAAAGGGCACAGTTACCTACAAAAGAGTTCCCATAGGACTGTCAGCCGATTTCTCAAAAGAGACCTTACAGGCAAGAAGGGGCTGGAAAGAAGAAGTATTCCAAGTCATGAAAGGCAAGGACCTACACCCAAGATTGCTCTATCCAGCAAAGCTTTCATTTAGAATGGAAGGGCAGATAAAGTGCTTCTCAGATAAGGTCAAGTTAAAGGAGTTCATCACCACCAAGCCCTTATTATATGAAATGTTAAAGGGATTTATCTAAGAAAAAGAAAAAATATGAACAGTAAAAATGACAGCAAACTCACAGTTATTAACAACCACACCTAAAACAAAAACAAAAGCAAACTAAGTAAACAACTAGAACAGGAACAGAATCACAGAAATGGAGATCACATGGAGGGTTATCAACAGGGGAGTGGGAGGGGGAGAAAGTGGGGAAAGGTACAGAGAATAACTAGCATAAATGATAGGTAGAAAATAGGGGGAAAAATTGAAAGGGACAGCTCAGTTGCAGAGGTCCACCCTGAGGGGTGAGGGGCCCAGACCCCACATGAGATCCCCCAAGCCTAGGGTTCCAGTGCTAGGAAAGATGCCCCCATAACCTCTGGCAGAGAGTCCCAAACAAGTTGAAGCCAAGCTATATCATAATTAAAATGCCAAAGGTTAAAGACAAAGAGAGAATGTTAAAAAGCAGCAAAAGAAAAGCAGTTAGTTACCTACAAGGGAGCTCCCATAAGACTGTTTGCTGATTTCTCAACAGAAACTTTGCAGGCCATAAGGGACTGGCACAAAATATTCAAGGTGATGAAAAGCAAAGACCTACCACAAAGATTACTCTACCCAGCAAGACTATCATTTAGAATTGAAGGACAGATAAAGAGTTTCCCAGATAAGACAAAGCTAAAGGAATTTATCATCACCAAACCAACATTATAAGAAACGTTAGAGGATCTTCTAAAAAAAGGAGGAGGAGGAGGAGGAGGAGGAGGAGGGGGAGGAGGAGGAGGAGGGGAAGGAGAAGGAGAAGAAGGTCACCAAGAATATGAATAATAAAATAGCAATAGATACATATCTATCAACAATTACTTAAAATGCAAGTGGATTAAAATCTCCAGTCAAAAGACATACGGTGGCTGAATGGAAAACAAAACAAGATCTTTACATATGTTGCCTACAAGATACTCACTTCAGACAGAAAGGCACACACAGACTAAAAGTAAAGTGATGGAAAAGATATTGCATGAAAATGGAAACAAATAAGGAAGTCAGGTAGCAATACTTATACCAGACAAAATAGACTTTAAAACAAAGGCTATAACAAGAGACAAAGAAGGACCTAGCAATTTGACTTCTGGGTATTTATCTGAAGAAACCCAAAACACTAAATCAAAAAGACATATACATCCATATGTTCATTGCAGCATTACCTACAATAGCCAAAATATGGAAGCAACCTAAGTGTCCATCAAGAGATAAATGGATAGCCCCGCTGGTGTGGCTTAGTGGATTGAGTACTGGATGGTAAACCAAAAGGTCACTGGTTTGATTCCCACCCAGGGTACATGCCTGTGTTGCAGGCCAGGTTCCCGGTTTAGGGGATGGGGTGACAGGCAACCAACCTCACCTCTCTCTAAAAATAAATAGTCTTTAAAAAAATAGATAAATGGATAGAGAAGAAGTGGTACATATATACAATGGAAGATGACTCAGCAAAAAAAAGAAAAAGATGAAATCTTGCCACCTGTAACAACATGGATGGACCCAGAGGGTATTGTGCTGAGTGAAATAAGTCAGACAGAGAAAGACAAATAGCATATGATTTCACTTATATGTGGAAGCTAAAAAAACAAAATAATGAACAAGCAGAAGAGAAAGAGACTCAAAGATACAGAGAACATTTTCACAGTTGCCAGATGGGAGGGAGGTTGGGGATGAAAAAGGTGAAGAGATTAAAAAGTACAAATTTGTAGTTATGGAATAGTCATGGGAATGTCAAGTACAGCATAGGGAATATAATCAATAATATTGTAATAAATATCTATGGTCTCAGATGAATACTACATTTATCAGAGTGATCACTTTGAAAGTTACATAAATATCTAATCAGTGGGTTGTACACCTGAAACTAATATAATACTGTATGTCAACTGTACTTAAAAAATAAAATATAATTTTAAAAAAGGAATAGCTGATACATGCTATAATACAGATAAACGTTGAAAACATGGTAAGGGAAATAAACCAGTTACAAAAGATCACATATTTTATGATGCCATTTACACAAAACGTCCAGAATAGGCAAGTCCATAGGGACAGAAAGATGAGCGATTGCCTAAGGCTGGAGACTGGGCAAAATTGGAGTCACTGCCAATAGGTATGAGGGGATTTTTTGAGGGGGTGATAAAATGTTCTCAAATTGATTGTGATAATGGTTGCACAACTCTGCAAACATACTAAAACTCATTAAATTATACACTTTAAATAAGTGAATTATATGGCATGTGACTTACACTTCAATAATACTGTTACATTCAAAAGCCTGTTACGTGCCTGGCAATGTTCGAGATGCTGCAAATACAATAGTTGACATATGTCTTCCATTTAGCCTTCCAGATTCACCCTCCACTCTTCACTCTGCGCTCTGTCCCTAGCCGCTGACCTAATAGACCACATCCAAAGGGTTCTCGTGCTTTGGTTGGGTTTGGCCAACAAGGAGCCCAGGGAGGAGATCAGAGTGGACCAGAGTTTATTTTTTTGGTTTCCTCACTGAAAGGGTACCTTGGGCCTGCTGTGTCTCTCCATTGAAGGTCACTTACCTTCCAAGGCAGCCAACTTCACATACTGTCTCTTTTAGGTTCTACTAACTACTATAACTATTCCTCTAGTCATTTTGGGTCTAAAGATGGTAACATCACAGCTGCTACCAGCTCCAGGATACTTCAGTAGTCTTTGTGGTTTCCCTATACTTCCATCTTTGTAAATAACCTTTTAATAAATAAATAACCATTTTGTGAATACATTTTCCTGTAATTATTTTTAGTGTACCATCTGTTTTCTATTGAGATCTGTACTAAATCAGACAAAAACTGTGGTATACTTTAGAGCTTCCATCCCAATGATCAAAGAAAAAAAATAAATTCATAAATATATTCCAGGCAGAGAGAACAGAAAATGCAATGATGATGTTTTGGGCTGATATTTGGCATGTTTCTGTGCAGAAGGACCAGTGTGACCAACATGGAATGACTCAATGGGAAGTCATAAGAAATGAAGCAGAGTGGTGGGCAAGGCCAGACCATATAGATTCATATGCATACCATTAAATTTTTGCTTGTCTGATATACTTAACTAAATATAGACAAAACACACATACACAAAAAACACAACTTTTAGTATTTGTAATGTAATCTGTTATTTGCATCCTTGATTTAAAAAACCTCATGCTTTGTATTATAGGACTGTCAAGTACTTTCAAGGACAGGAAAAGGCTTAATTTTTGATTCATAAAAGCCAAATTCACGTAATCAAATGAATAGCCATGTCTTGAACAGAACATGTCATTATATATATGTCATTAACAAAGACAAGTCAGAAAATGAGATTCATGATACATTCTTTTCCACAGCCTAGCCCCTTAAAGGAGAAATCTTTTTCACTCAGTGTCCTGGGTCTTGTTTCACTTTTTACTTTGTTTTGTTTTTGAAAAAATAAGTTTATTATTTAAGGAAAAGAAACTTTCTTGAAAAAGTAGAAATTTGGAACTGGCCAAGTTGTGTGGGGTGCCTAATAAAGCAAATCTTCCTGTGTAGTACTTAAGTTGAAGAAAATTTACCTATAAAACAAATATCGCCATATACACATGAATTTTGGGGAGAGGGATATCTACATTCTGTATTCACATCATAGTATCTACCTAACAAAGTCTTTGTGGATGATTATAGGCCTTCTCTCTGGAAAATCTATAGGCAGCCTATGTTCCAAAGAACTAGGAACAGATGGGGAAAAGACTAAGGATCATACCCAAAGAAATCAGTTGAGACTCAATGTTAACTATAAATAAAGTACAATTAACATTTTGTGGCACAAAATTTCACAAAATAAATATTCTAACTGTTTTTCCTACATCTTATAAATAAATTATATCATGCCATGGGTAAAGATTTTAAATAAAAAATTGCCAAGATGAGAGTCAAAATTCTCTGGCATAAATTCACTGACAAGGGACTACAGTATAATCTTTTTAAAAATATTAATACCCAGCTTATTTACTCTAAAGAAAAGGGCATGTAGAGTCAAAATAACTTCAGGCCTCATGTTTTCCATCTGTAAAGGTACAGTACTGATTTTGATTTCCTAAAAGTGTAACTCTAGCAACAAATGTATATGCACTTGCAATTTCTGACTGATTAGAGCGCCCTCATGTGTGCCTCTGTTGTAATGTTTTAGATATCTGAAAAAGTATTAATCTCAGCAGAACTACAATTAGTTTTGTCTTTATTTTCCCATTTATAAGTTTCAAGCATCACTCAGTAAATTCTAAAGAGTGTGACAATCCTACTATGTCTCACTGACAAACTTTTTATGTGCCAAATTTTATTCTAAAGCAATGAAGTTATTATTGTTCTGGTTTAAATTTTAATGAATTAAAGGGTTTTTCCCTTAAAGCAACAAAAATAAGCTTTTCATTATATTATCATGCCTGAAGGAAAATGTGTAGCCAATTAAGACATTAACTATATGTGATAACATGTACGTACCTTTTTAGGGGTGGATAACAACTCGAGGGGCCAATTCTAAGTCAGTTTTTCCAAACAAAAATTTCCTTGTCTACATCCCTGCAGAAGATTTCCTTCTACTCAGAAAGATTATATTTGAAGGAGCCAAAGATAATCTCACTTTTTTAACTATATTTTTAAATAAAAAAACTCAAATCCAATCATATTTGAAATTGCATTTACCATATTTTTCAGACTATAAGACTCACCCCCCAAATTTGGAGGAAATGGGGTGCATCTTATGGTCCGAATGTAGCTTACCTGGCTTGCTGGGGGCAGGGGGCCGGCAGTGGAGCGGGGTTTTTTTCCTATTTTCCTCCTCTAAAACCTAGGTGTGTCTTATGGTCCGGTGCATCTTATAGTCTGAAAAATATGGTATCCAACAAATATTTATTGATGGCCCACACTCTGAGTCAAGAATGAGATTTCAAATTAAAGGACACCTAAGTCACTAAAGTAAAGCAAAAAAGTACTGGGTTTTTTTCCCCTTCTATAAAATAATTTAGTAATAACTGCCTCACCCAAGAGAGTTGCTATAAAGATCTAATAGCATGGCATACGTAACCACATTTTCTAAGGAGATAAGTGTTGTTAAAATGTATACAAGGGAAACCCTGGTGATTCCAAGGACATATTTTAGGGTTGCTTTGTATATGGAAAATCCTTGAATGTAAGGCTCTGCTCTAATTTTTTTAATTAAAATTTTTCTTTAAATTTGTATGACAGAAGAGAAAGTAGGAAGAAATAATTGTATCTCCTAAGAAAAGAAGTCTGGAGCTATTCTTTCTTGGCTCTCACCCTCTTTTTCTTAGCAAAGCAGGACACTGATTGGTTGGTGATGATACCAGCTAAGCCAAGAGGTCAGACTGGATATACCAGACTAACCAGAATGTAGCAATGATGCTACCCTGACAGAAGCCAGAGTTTTCACTTTTCAAAAATCCCTGAAACCAAACACCACTCTAGGCCCTGTAGAAAACTGAATATACTGTTTTGGTGTCCTACCACCATAGGTCTTCCCTATGCCCCAGTTTTTTGTTTTTGTTTTTTTTAAGAGAACATATTTTTAATATGCCTGACAACATCAAGTGATGGAATGCACAGTAAGCCTCACTAAGTGTACCACATTAAAAAAAAACAAAACCCTTACATTTGGAAGTCACCCACTTTCTTTCAAGTGTAACCTGGTTACAAGGGGATTTTGGTGAAAAACAACGAATGAATCACAGTTTACAACACTATGACAACGCTGAGTTCAGTTGCCTCCCTGTTGTATACAGGGCAATAGCAACGGCATTGCATATTCCTCAATTACTCCCCCAACCTTTGTATCCTTTCTTTCTTTTTTTAGTTTTAACTTTTAGAATTTATTTTTAATTTTTTTTCTCCCCATCCCTCCACCCCCCCCAGCCAAACCCACCTCCCTCCCCTGTCTCCACCCTCCCCCTTGATTTTGTCCATGTGTCCTTTATAGTAGCTCCTGGAAACCCCTCTCCCCACTATCCCCTCCCCACTCCGCTCTGGCTATTGTCAGATTGTTCTTAACTTCAATGTCTCTGGTTATATTTTGTTTGCTTTTTTCTTTTGTTGATTATGTTCCAGTTAAAGGTGAGATCATATGGTATTTGTCCCTCACCCCTATGCCCCAGTTAAATTCCCATGTTTTCATATAGCCAACTGTTCAATTGTTTCCAAACTTTTAAAATTTGGTGATGTCCTCCCTCCAATTTTTAAACTTATTATATAAATTATTTAACATTTCAAGAGTAGAAAAAAAATATATAATGAATCCCCAACTACTCATCCATCCAGCTTTAACTATTATCATCATAATGGGGAACTACAAGCAGTTTGACTTGGTTGAAACATAGCATTAGAATGGGTAGTGATTAGAGAATCAAACAGAATTTCTGGAATAAAAAATATAACATTTTTTAATATTATTAAAAATCAGTGGAAAGTACAAAATCAGTGGAAAAAATAAACAGCTGAATAGCTCAGCTGAATAATTTGTGACCTAGAGGATAGTCCCAAAGAAGTTAACTAGAATGTAACACCGAGACAAAGAAATGGAAATGATGAAAAAAGATTACGGGTCACAGATGATAAAGTGCAAAGGTCCGATATGAATCTTGGCGGAAATGGGAAGAATGGAGGAGAAGTCATATTTGAAAAATTATGACTGAGAATTTTCCAGAATTAATGAAACTTAAATTCTTAGTTTGAAGAAATGAAATTAATCTCAATCTAAATAAATAAAAATAAACCCACATCAAGACACATCATAGTGAAACTATAGAAAACCAAAGACAAGAAAAAGATCCTAAAAGAGCTAGAGAGAAATACAGCATACCTATAAAAGAACAAGTGAAAATGACAGGACATTTTGACATATGAAAAGATGCTCAACATCAGTAATCATCAGAAAAACACAAATTAAAACCACAATGAGATACTATCTCACACCTGTCAGAAAGGCTATCATCAATAAACCAACAAACAATAAGGGCTGGCGAGGATGTGGAGAAAGGGGAGCCCTTTTGCACCGTTGCTATCTGGTGTATCTGGTGCAGCCACTATGGAAAGCGATATGAAGATAGCTCAAAAAACTAAAACTGGATCTGCCTTTTGACCCAGCAATCCCACTTCTGGGAATCTATGTGAAGGAACCGAAAACACTAATTTGAAAGAACATAAGCACCCCTATGTTCACTGCAGCATTATTTACAATCACCAAGATATGGAAGTAGCCCAAGTGTCCATCAACAGATGAGTGGATAAAACAACTATGGGACATTTACACAATGGACTACTACTGGCCATAAAAAAAAAAAGAAAATTCTACCCTTTGTGACTGTATGGATGGTCCTGGAGAACATTATACTAAGTGAAATAAGCCAGTCAGAGAAAGACAAATACCATATGACTTCACTCATGCCTGGAATCTAATGAACAAACTGAACTAACAAGAAAAACGGGGACAGACTCATAGAGAGCAGGATGACAACTAGTTGGGGTAGAGGTTAGCGGGTAGAGGGATTGAGCAAAAAGGAAAAAGAACTCATGGACATGGACAGTAGTATGGTGATTGCTGGGGAAAGGGGGTATAAGGGGACTAAAAAGTAACATACTAAAAAATACAATAAAGATTAAATTTTTTAAAAAAAGAATATAACAGGACATTTCTCAATGGCAACAGTGGGAGCCAGAAAATAGTGGAATAATATCTTTAAAGTCTGAAAGGAAAATAATTGGCAACCTAGAATTATGTCCTAGCAAAACTACCTTAAGAAAGATCTAGAAATAATGAGATTCTCCAAGAGACTAAGGGAATAGCAGAAGGAACCAGCAGCGGCACAGGCTGCCGGGGCCTCTGCACTTCAGGTCTGACAGCAGGGAGGAAACTGGAGGAAAGATGCCCTCTGATTCTTTGTTTGACTGCTGAGGCTCGATTTGACTCCAAATGGTTGAAAACAAATATACAACTTGCATTCTCAAGAGTTGGGCTCTGTGGTCTGTGGAATGAAATGGTTAAAGATGGAGAAATTGTATATTATAGGACAAAATTTACCCACAATCAAGAGCTTCCTCCTAGAAAAGGTGATGGTGTTCATACTCAAAGTGAAACAAAGAAAGATCTGAACGAGAAAAATAAAGGCTGCTGAAGAAACTCCTGCACCACACACAGAGCCAAATCAATCCTAGAGAGCTGGGTATGGGGCAGGCAAGCAGTCATGCGCTGCATGACCATGTTTGGTCAACGAAGGAATGCATATACAACAGTGATCCCATGAGATTATAATGGAGCGGAAAAATTCCTATTGTCTGATGACGTCGTAGTTGTAGTCATGTGGCAGTACAGTCCATTACTCATGTATTTGTTGTGATGCTGGCGTAAACAAACCTACTGTGCTGCCAGCATATAAGAGTATAGCATGTACGATTATGTGTACATGATACTCGATCATAATTGACTATGTTACTATGTAGTATTTACCATATAATACATTTTATTATTGTTTTAGAGTGTGCTCTTTCTACTTACTAAATAAAAAGTTTGCGATAAAAAAAGTCTTTTGCATTTTATTATAACAGCTATAATGGGAAATAAACTCACTAAATTGCTTTCTTAAAAAGGAAATGAGCTAAAAACAACATAGATGTAAGTGGAGCTTAAATAAACCTTTGCTCAGTAAGATGAATGTCTTCACGGGAGAAGGAAAGAGTTTAGTAGTAAAAATAATGTAAAGAGTTACATTATTTAAAAAAGTATTTTGTTTCATTTACTGTGGATGGTCAAACATCATTTTAAAGCAGATGGTAAATCTGTTAGACAGTAAAAAGTAATGACATCTTGTTTCCATTTTCCTATTCCTTCTAGTTTATCTCTTTATTGTAAATCATTTTCCATTGTGGGAGGATATTAAATTTACATCAAACTGAAAGGAAAGAAAAGCATGTGGTTATGCTCATAAATTCATGTTTCTACGCACTGCTACCACTTACAGCCATTTTATGAAAAACATCAAATTGATCTATTCTTTCTGGATCTAAACAAATTGAGAGTCACGTTTTTTGAACAAACAGCTCTTTCTGGAAACTATTTACAACAATAAAAATTGATGCAATTATTATATAAATATTTCAAATAAATTTTAATACTCTCATGAGAATATATCTAGAATTGGCAAGCATTTGAGAAATGGTAATAAGTTTAATTTGTAAACATAAATAATAACTAACGCATATAGTACTACCATGTTCAGACTATTCTAAATGCTATACTTGAAGCTGTGTATATGAATCCTTATTTGTGTGTATGTCTCTCACAATTAAGTAAATAAATAAAAATTCCTCACAACAACCCCATTAAGATGAAACAACTGAGACAGAGCTAGATTAAGCAATTTTTAAAAGCTGAATCCAGGGAGTTGGGCATCAAAGTACATGTTTTTAATAATTACTGTACGTACATATCAAGAGCTCGGAGGAGAACACTGAACAAGCCAATAGAACCTTCCTATCTTGTTCTAAAATGTCCTCTATAAAATACCAAATGCTTCCTTTGGAAGTTCTGCTATAAGAAAGGAGTTCACTGCCCTAGGTGGTTGGAGGGTCATCTCATAACCAAAAGGTTGTGGGTTCGATTACTGGTTAGGGCACATACCTAGATTGTGGGTTTGATCCCTGGTCTAGCTGTGCATGATCCCCAGTCTGGGCACGTACAGGAGGCAACCAATTGATGTTTTTCTCTCATATCGATGTTCTCTCTCTCTCCCTTCCTCTCTCCCTCTCTCTAAGAGCAATGAAGAAAATGTCCTTGGGTGAGGATAAAAAAAAAATTTAGGAAGGAGGTAACTAGTTTCTGGATTTTTTTTTAAATTTCTGTTTTTGAAACCTCTTTTTTCTATGACAAAACTCTCTAGATTTAATGAATCCAAACAAATTTTCAGTCTGAAGAACATTATTACCAAATGCAAATACATTTTAAAACATGCAATGGGGACTGGGACTGGAGGTTGAGACTAGGAAGGTACCAACAACATGGGAAGCACAAGGCCAGTAGCCAGGACCAGAGGCTGCCCTGGGGCACCCTCTCATGTGTGACTTCCTCCTCAGTCACCCTTCCCGCTCCTGAACAGGGATCTGAGAATGTGCCAACAGACTCCTCAGCCTTGGCCAGGTGGGCCTGTATACAGGGTCCATGTGCTATTAATAGGGAGGAATATCTTCTATTTTTTTCTTACTCCCTCCACAACCCACTGTAGGGGCAGAAGAAGTTGTTTCAAAACAAAGCCCAGGCACCACAAATAAGAGTTGTGAAGTTGCCAAAAAGAAAAAAAGGTTAATAAATCCCTATCTTTATTTTCTAGAGGATTAACCACTGAAACATATGATAGGAATAAATTTTTATATAAGTAATACATCTACTTCGATAACATGGATTTTTAGCAAAAGAACAAAGGAAAATATACTTTTTAAGATTATGAAAATATTCAACTTCATACAACTAATAACCTTAGAAGAATTCCCAAAAGACATTTTTATTTGGGGAGAGAGATAAAAATTACCTCCCAATACACTAGCTCTAAAATCAGATTATTCTATGACATTTTTCCTAAAAGCATTCATTTAAAACATGTCCACCTTGTGCCAACTTCAACTGATTCATAGTGCATACCTGGAATTCTGTGTTAAGTAGGACTCTGAAGCTGAGTGCAAGCTGAAAAAGAATGAGTTTGCTATCAATTCTCAGTATCTGCCTTAGGTATGGGCAGTTAGAAAGGCAGCATAAGCGCTATGCATTTACATTCCCTGAATTACTAGATATAATTTGTTTTAAAAAATCAATTGTAGTTTATACCCAGAGTTTAAAGTAAACTTAGAATATACATATGCCAAATCAATAAAGACCATTTTTAAAAAAATAATACACTTTACTATCCCCTCAAATGAAAAGCTAACACTACAAATTACTCTTCAAATGTTTAAAGAATGAACAACTGAGGGTCAGCCATATCACATAATGGTGAAAAAAGGAAAAAACAAAAATGTGTTCAAAGGAAGAAAGCTTGGGCCTAGATTTAAAGATAGCAAGAACCCAGGTTGGTGTGGCTCAGTGGATTGAGTGCTGGCTTGCAAACTAAAGGGTCACTGGTTCAATTCCCAGTCAGGGCACGTGCCTGGGTTGTGGGCCAGGTCCACAGTAGGGGGGTGAAAGAGGTAACCACACATTGATGTTTCTTTCTCTTCCTCTCTTTCTCCCTCCCTTCCCCTCTGTCTAAAAATGAATAAAATCTTTTTTTAAAAATTAAAGAGATAATAACTGGACACAAGGAAAGGAAAAAACATTGTATTAGGGAAAGGGGACAGGTACAAAGGAAAAGAGAAAGTAGTTTTCTTGTCTAGGGTACAGAGTATTAAGAAAAAATACCCAAAACTTGAAAATAAGCAAAAGAGATTACTGGGGTCCTTGCAATAGGATGCAGGATATAATTTAGCAGACCCTCTGAGAATGACCTGATTAGGTAGGGGAGTGCATCTTCATTTGACTCTTTTTTAGTTTTTTAATATATTTTATTAATTACGCTATTACAGTAGTCCCATTTTCCTCCCTTTATTCCCTCCACGCTGCACACCCCCCTGCCTTCAGTTCATGTCCATGGGTCGTACATATAAGTTCTTTGGCTTCTATATTTCCTATACTATTTTTAACCTACCCCCTGTCCATTTTCTACCTACCATTTATGCTTTTTCTCTGTACCTTTCCCCCGTCTCTCCCCCTCCCACTCCCCCACTGATAATCCGCCATGTGATCTCCATTTCTGTGATTCTGTTCCTGTTCTAGTTGTTTGCTTAGTTTACTTTTGTTTTTGTTTTAAGGTTTGGTTGTTAATAGCTGTGAGTTTGTTGTCATTTTACTGTTCATATTTTTTATCTTCTTTTTCTTAGATAAGTCTCTTTAACATTTCATATAACAAGGGCTTGATGATGAACTTTAACTTGACTTTATCTCGAAAGAATTTTATCTGCCCCTCCATTCTAAATGATAGCTTGGCTGGATAGAGTAATCTTGGGTATAGGTCCTGGCCTTTCATGACTTTGAATACTTCTTTCCAGCCCCTTCTTGCCTGTAAGGTTTCTTTTGAGAAATCAGCTGATAGTCCTATGATAACTCCTTTGCAGGTAACTGTGTCCTTTTCTCTTACTGCTTTTAAGATTCTCTCCTTATCTTTAATCTTGGGTAATGTAATTATGATGTGCCCTGGAGTGTTCTTCTTTGGGTCCAACTTCTTTGGGACTCTCTGAGCTTCCTGGACTTCCTGGGAGGCTATTTCCTTTGCTAGATTGGGGAAGTTCTCCTTCATTATGTTTTCAAATAAGTTTTCAATTTCTTGCTCTTCCTGTTCTCTTTCTGGAACCCTTATGATTTGGATGTTGGAACGTTTAAAGTTGTCCTGAAGGTTCCTACGCCTCTCCTTATATTTTTGAATTCTTGTTTCTTCATGCTGTTCTGGTTGAATGTTTGTTTCTTCCTTCTGGTCCAAACCATTGATTAGAGTCCTGGTTTCCATCCCGTCACTATTGGTTCCCTGTACATTTTCCTTTATTTCACTTTTTCCTCTATTTTGCGACCATACTCAACCATTTCCATGAACCTCCTGATTACCAGTGTTTTGAACTGTGTATCTGATAGGTTGGCTATCTCTTCGTTGCTTAGTTGTATTTCTTTTGGAGCTTTGATCTGTTCTTTCATTTGGGCCTTTTTTGTTGTTGTTGTCTTGGCACACCTGTTACATAGTAAGGGGTGGAGCCTTAGGTGTTCACCAGAGTTGGGCAACCACATGGCTGTGTTGTGACACTGTGTATGGGGGAGGGGTCCAAGAGGGAACAGTGCCCCTTCCTCTGCTCTCCGCTGGTTTTCAGTCACTCCCCCCACTACCCACAATCAAATTGGGCCCTTCTGGTGCTGATTCCAGGGTGGGTGGGTTTGTGTACATTCTAGGACCCTGTGGGTCTCTCCAACGAACTCTCCTTTGAGGCTGGGAGTTCCTCCTGCCACTGCAAACACCACAGGTGTTTTCAGTCAGAGGCTTTGAGGCTTTATTTCCCTGTGCTGGAACCCTGGGTTTTGTGGTCTGTCTTGCTCCCCAGTTGTTCCTCCTGGTTTATCTGCATACGAATGTGAGGCCACCTAGTCTGCCAGCCACTGCCTTGCCCACCTTGGTCCTCCACCCAGCTGCCTGTCTCCGCCCCTCCTACCGGTCTGGTTGAATGTTTCTTCTTTAATTCCTTGGTTGTTGGACTTCCATACAGTTTGATTTTCTGGCAGTTCTGGTTGTTTTTTGTTTTTAAATTTGTTGTCCTCCTTTTGGTTGTGCAAGGAGGCACAGTGTTTCTACCTATGATTCCATCTTAGCCGGAACTCTGACTCTCTCTTGATTAGACTATTCTACAACTTTCTAGGGGCAGTGGTTAACCTGTAGACAACTGATAACAAAGTAATTGTGCTCCCTGTCATAGAGCAATGGAAATGATTCCTGTCTTTAGCACTACAGATACAAATGTCCTGGTAGAGATTTAATTGTTTTGCATCTGGTAAAAAAAGCAACCCAAATATTATGTCTCTTGCCTTGCAGGAATTTGCACTGACAATTTTATTTCAGCATTCCTTTGACTATATAAATTTTCTGTTTCTTGACTTTTTCTGTGAACCAATCTTAATATCTTATATGTTCTCTTCTTATTTAATGAGTGAAATAAAATATCTGAAATATCTATTTTATATTTGAATAAGTCATGTTTTTAATTTATATCTTTTTTAATGTTTATCTCTCCAACATCCAGTACAATTGTTGATATTAGTAAGTACTCAGTAAATGGTTTTTTTAATTAATTAATTAAAATATCAACTTCCAACATTTTAGATGCCAGTGGAAAGAAAATTTATCAGATAAACTTGTCACTGTCAAATCTCATCACCAACTCAGTATTTTTTACTTCTTCAAATGTTACTTTCAGTCAAGTTATTTGAATGGGATGTAGTTCCAAGTGTACTAATGAACTTTCAATATATACTAATATACCTTCAATGTGTTATGAATATGTTAAAATGAGAATTTAAACATTACATTACAGTGCATAAATGTACTAAATTCACAAATGTGCCGTATTATTTTTAATTATTGCTAATGTACTAAAAATTATTAATGTACTAAAACATACTGGTACTCCATTGTGGCTGTAGCTGGATTATGTGAGGTTGAGTCTCTTTTATGTTTCCTAAATTCTCACACACTTTAAGGTTTAAAAGAAAAATACCCATGTTGTAATTGACATGATAAACTACATACAAGTAAGTCTCCCTGGAAAGTTCACTTCATCCTGGAGCTTGGCCATCAGCCTTTGTTACAGACCAAATGTTTGTGTCCCCCCCACAAAACTCATATGGAAACCCTGACCCGCAATGTGATAGTGTTAGGAGGTAGGGGTAGGTGATTAGGTCATGAGGGCAGAGCCTCCACCAATGAGATTAGAGCCTTTCTAAAAAATACTACAAAGAGCTCCCTCCACCCTTCCACCAAGTGTGAAGACAGAGCAAAAAAACCACATTTGAGTAAAAAACAAAACCACATTTGTCTATGAACCAGGAAGCAAGTACTCACCAGACACCAAATCTGCTGGCACCTTGATCTTGGACTTCCCGGGCTCCCAAACTGTGAGAAATAAATTTGTTCTTTATAAGCCATCCAGTCTATAATATTGAAGCCCAAAAGGACTAAGGCTGCCTTACTGACCCAGAAATCTATTTTACCGGCAAGACAAACATTAGCCAAGATTTACATTCATGGAGACTTTTGAATACAAAACAAACACGCCAGTATCTTAATCCACAGTGAGAAGCAGATCTAATACTGAGAGGGGAAATGTGCTTTTCTAGCCAAGGGAAATGGCTTGGTAACAGAACTAATTGATTTAAGCACAGTCTCAAAGTGGATAATTGAGGTTAAACAGTGGGTTCAATTTACTGATATAGGAGAAAATAAAATGGAAATAATGTCATGGTTCAGGCGCCTCAAAAATCACACACAAGAGAACTAACTTGGGCAAAATTGTTGTGAATGGTTTTATATGGAGTAGTGACCCAAAAAAAAGGACAAAGCATCATTCTTTCCACTGGATAATCAACTCATAAAGTGTGTGTTTGTATGCAAATTCATCCTCACTAGTGAGGAAAGACTGAACCCCTTGACAAGTTAACTCAGCCCACATGGAATAGAATATTTAAAGAACTGTGGCGAGACTATCAAGAGGTATGTACTTGACATGAATGTCTAATAAATTAAAAGGATTAAGTTGGGGAGATTCAAAATGGAAAGGCTATTGGCGGTTGTGGAGAGTAGGGGAGATTCACGGAATACATTTATTATCCTTTAAAGTACAGTCTGCGAGGGGAACGGCAGGCAGTTATTTTTTTGTTTCTTTTGCCTAAGCTTTTTCTTAATAAACTTTTTGTTTTAGAACATATGTTAACAGAATTAGAGAGAGTTCCCTATACCCCGCAGAAGGTTTTTAAAAACCTCACTTCAACGTCCACCCCTACCTACACTCTCCCCTACGACGCTCTGCTTCTGTTCCCCTCAGGTTTTGGGGGATTGCAAGAAAAATCCAGTTCATTTAAACCTTCGCCACCGCCAGCCACAACTAGGTCAGAAGTCAGGCACACAAACTGGAACGCGGCAAGCCTGACGCTCTCGCCCCGCCCGCCCGGAGACGCGTGGAAACCCTCTCCAACGTGGCTCCTCCAAGTCCGGTCCCCTGGGGCCGGCGCGAAGCGGGGTCAGGGGGCAGGACAGCCTCAAGAGGGGAGGGGCCTGGTGCTCTGGGGGATGAGCCAGGGGCGGGACTAGGACACTCCCTACTACGGGCCCCTCTTCCGAAGGCAGCTGCTTGCAGCCAAAACATTTTTAACCTCTAGACGTCCACAAGGAACAAGGCGGGTTACCCATATACATGCACTACGTGTCGGTAGTTTTGTTTAACGCATAAGCCTGGGATGGGGGTATCCTCTCAGGGGCAGCC
This sequence comes from Desmodus rotundus, assembly GCF_022682495.2. Taxonomy (NCBI): domain Eukaryota; kingdom Metazoa; phylum Chordata; class Mammalia; order Chiroptera; family Phyllostomidae; genus Desmodus; species Desmodus rotundus. The sequence continues at coordinate 92,410,191 of NC_071395.1, read as the reverse complement.
CAGCGCCCTCCACAGCCAACACCCTAAAGGGCCTCCTTCCGCTGGGCAACCTGGTAGCAGCGCGTCCCTTGACGCGTAGCGCGGGGGCGGACGCGCACGTGAGGACGTCCAGGGAGCGCGCGCGCCTCCGCCTGGGAGCTCGCCGGGTGAGCCGGCAGTGGGGTTTGAAGGTGATGGCTCTGACGGAGGGCCGCGAGGCCACATCTCTCGCTCCTTCTGCAATCGCGGCCGGCGACTCTGTCCCCTCATCGTCATGAGAGGTCAGGCCTGGGGAAAGCGGGCAGAGGCTCAGGCGAATGGGCTCTGGGGGGAATAACTGAGACGCTCGAACGTGGGTGGAAAATTCTGTCGTGGGGATTCCGGAAGAGCTGTTTGCGTTTTTCTTCCTTCTATTTTTTGCTGTTGCATGTTGGAAAGTGGGAGGGTTCTGTTTTTTTTTTCATGGAAAAAACCTTGAAACTGTCGCGTCCAACATGTCTTTAGAGGTTTGAGGGAATAAATTGCACCCGTGGCATCGGTGAAGGCTTTTAGTGAAAGGAACTGAAAGCCAAACCTCCATACAGTAACTGAAAAAAAAAAAATTCAAACCTAGGAATGAAATAGAATGACCTGCCATTAACCCTAGTTTCCTCCTACAGAAAAGCCAGGCTGGCACCCTCGAAGGCTGCCCCACTGGTCATTTAGGGATCCTTTCCTGCCAGTGTCCTCTTTCGTGACCGCCCCCCCCCCCCCCGCCCCGCACACACCTATGATGGCATTTTTAATGGGCAGACTGTGTTACTATCCTTATTAAGACTAGGGTTACCTAGCAATTACATGGTGACTCCCCAAGTCTCCCTAATTTAAAGGTATTTGGGTAATATTTGGGGTGGGAGAGGTAATAATACTCTTAGTATTTACTAGAAGCCTTTTTATTAGCTTTGGGAAAGATGTTTGAGCATAAAACAAGTGTGTAGGTCACCTAAGTGAAATGTTTATTAGTTCTCCATGATGATACTTAGTATTGACTTAATTTTTTTTCTTCCTGGCCTTTCCAAGCCTTAAAAAATATGATTCTTATGAAATGTAGTATACATTGGAGATGAAACTGCTCACGGTGGGCAGAGTACAAGTACTTAAGTATTAAAATATGAATGAGTACTAGCGCTCAGATATTCACATCCACTGGGCACCCATACGCTATTTTGCTGATTCCTTGTCATTGGAGAACTGGACGCATCAGCTCAACAACTTTTGTAGTAGATGTTCCCTAAAATATAGTTTGTGTGAGGCAGCCAAACCTTGGCAGTAAGGGAGGAGTCTAGTAATAAATGATAGATAACCTGAAAATAATTCATCTGCTGTGGTTATCAGATGAATTCATCAGCCTATCCTTTAGTGAAGTGTTCACTTAGAATATTTTCTGCTCTGATTTTTAGAAGAGACCTGATGCAAAGAAATCTGGATCACAGAAAAAGTATTCAAGGGTCATGCAAGCCAATTGTAGCCAACTGCACAGTCCCCCAGGAGCTGCAGGCAGTGAGGATGCCTCAGCCTCCCAATGTGTCCACACAAGATTGACAGGAGAAGGTTCTGGTCTTCATTCTGGAGATGTGCATATCCAAATAAACTCCATACCTAAAGAATGTGCTGAAAATCCAAGCTCCAGAAATACAAGGTCAGGTGTCCATAGCTGTACCCATGGATGTGTACATAGTCGCTTACGGAATCACTCCCATAATGAAGCAAGACAGCCTGATAATACTTCCATGGAATCTGGAGATCATGGTAGTAACTCCTTCTCAGAATTCCAGTATCTCTTCAAGTGGCTGCAAAAAAGTCTTCCATATATTCTGATTCTGGGTGTCAAACTTGTAATGCAGCATATAACAGGTAGGGTATAATAAAATAATGAATTGTTTCATTGATAAATTCACTAAATTTTATTTCTTTTTGGTAATCTTAACATATGTATTTTGGTTACTTATTTTCTGCTAGCTATTAAAATTGTAAATGTTTCCTTTAAGTTCATGTCATTGTGTTGGCTGGTTTATTTTTTTTCTTGTAATTAACTGGAACTTATCATCTTACAGGAATTTCTCTTGGAATTGGACTGCTTACAACTTTTATGTATGCAAACAAAAGCATTGTAAATCAGGTTTTTCTAAGAGTAAGTATAACAAACAAACAATTACTAAATGTTTCTCTCTGTAGATTATATACTCATTTTTGAGAGAAATAGGAATTAAGATATTTCATTTGACAAATTTAAACAGATATATTGTGACATCTATATTAAGCTTTGTTATCTAAATGACATGGCATAAATGATTTGAATTGTTTCAACTTAATAATCTTTGAAGTTGTGTTCCTGATAAAGAAAAACTGGACAGAAGGATAAAAAAGTTTAGAATGCCCTATTTGATCTGATCTGTCAAGTGCCATCATATCTTATGAGATAGTTTATATTACACAATAAGTAATATAATCATCATTAAAAACTTCCAGCTACTGCACTGTCAGATTTAAAGTAAACAAAATGTACATTGAATCAATGGGTATTGAACTATTTACATCTCTCAAAGAAAATTAAACCCAAGAAGTTTTTCCCTAATATAAATTATAAGAGTGGTATTCATATAAATTGCTGGGAAAACTAGGTTTATAAAATTTCACCTTCAAGCAACTTTAAAGGGCATTACCTGTGTAAAGGATCATGAATTTTGACCTGGAAATTCATATTTAGAATCTATCAAACCATTAAAAATTTAATTCAGGGCTTAAAACTAGTAAAATTTTTAATTAAATTAGTAATTAAAACTTAATTTTAGGCCTGGCTGTTGTGGCTCAGTGGATTGAGCACCATCCCACAGACCGAAAGGTCCACCTGTTGATTCCCAGTCAGGGCACATGCCTGGGTTTGGGGCCAGGTCCCCAATTGGGGATGTGGGAGAAGCAGTCAATGAATGTATCTCTCACACATCAATGTTTCCCTCTCTCCCTTCCCTTCTCTCTAAAAATAAAGAAATAAAATCTTTTTAAAAATTTTAAAATCTTAATGTTAAAAAACAAACTACCTTATTCTTATTGATGTCTGAGAATCTAAAAATTATGAGTACTGATAACTTAAATGCATTTTAAACATTATATTTTGTCAGGGAGACAGAAACAGGGAGCTGCAGAGGTAGTTTACTTTTGGGTGGGTTCTTTATGTCAGCTTGTAGACAGACGATTTGGCTTCTTTGAAACAGGTAATATTTCTTATATAACGAAATAACTTATTTTAAAAATGTGGTTAAATACGGGTTCTGTTTTGTTCACTAAAGATATATAAGAGTGTGATGATGTACAATTTAACATATTCTATATTTTTAATAAATTTAATCTAGTAAAACATTCTAAGTTAATACATTAGTCATTAAAGTAAAAATAGTTTAATGATATTTAAAATTATGGCATAATCCAAAGTAACAAATTATAAAATTATTTATTTTTCAGGAAAGGTGCTCAAAGATTCAGTGTGCTTGGTTACTGGTATTCTTAGCAGGATCTTCTGTTCTTTTATATTACACCTTTCATTCTCAGTCACTTTATCACAGGTAATTAGAGGTCCAAGTACACAATCACATTTTTTATGTAATAATATTCCTTAGTACTTTGCATATATTTTACTAGCCCATACTTATTGTTAGAGTTCAATCTTTACCTGTCTGTCTCCTTCCAAGATTGAAAGCTCTAAGTGACTTATTCAGATTTGTATACCTAGTGCATTGGCTCCTGACAGGTGCTCAGTACTTGATTTTTGACACTTAAATTTTTATTTCTACAATCAATAATTATTAAGTACCATTTAATACTGGTGGTGGTATTTTTTATTATTTTTATTTATTTTCAACAAATAAGAATATATTTAAGTTATACAACATAATGTTTTGATATATGTATACATTGTGTGATAAGAACACTTGCTCTGTTTCTAGAAGGGGAGGACTTGCTAAAGGACAGTAGTTGTTAAGTTTTCATGTTAGATGGAAGTGTTCTGAATTTTTGGCTTCAATCAGATAATTAGAAGTCCTGGTTTTCAGTAGTGCTGGAGAGATATGGACAATCTTGGATATGGTTTGTAGGTGGAGTCAGTATCACTCAGATTGGATTGGGAGGGTAGACAGAGGGGTAAATCAAAGATGACTCCTGGGATTTCAGTCTTAAGCAACTGGACAGATGGTGGTACCATTTACTAGGCTCAGAAAGACTGGGAAAGTAGCTGGTTTTGAGGGAAAAAATCCATCATTTTGTTTTGAACATACTAAATTTGAGATGCCATGTAAAACTCTTAAGAAAGTGATTATAGATGTATGACATGAGCTCAGAGTAGAGTTAGGGCTATAAATTTCGGTGTGGTAAGCCTATGACTGATATTTTTAAAAACCAAGACTAACCAAGAAAAGTAGAGAAGAGGGCCCAGGACTGGGCATGCCCACATGTACAACAAAGGAAACTAAGAAGGAACCATCATCAATCACAGAGGAGAAAAAGTAGGGAATGTAATGTTAGAAATCTAGGGAAAAAATAATTCAGGAAAGGAAATGAAAAAAGAGACATGGCCTTTGAATTTAGCAAGATGGGGAGGGAGTTGGTGATCTTGACAAAAGAAATTCAGTGGAAAAAAGGGAACAGAATCCTGATTCAAGTCGGCTGAGAGAATGGCAGATATCTAATTTTAGTGATTTTTTTTAGGTTACAGGCTAAAAAGGTACCAACCATGACAAGTTAGGAAGACTATTTTTTATACCATGGAGGAAAGACTCCAAATTCAAACGTTTTAAAAATCTCTTTAAAATAAGCAAAATGATCTTGTTCACATGAACTCTTAACACTTGCCAAATTCATATTTTTTACACATCAAAGTAAAATATTCAGTAGCAAATTAAAAACCCATATATGAATACCTTACCTTTGTATGTTGCTCTGTTAAGTTTGATGTTTTTCTCCGGGTAGCTTAATTTTTTTAAATCCTACTTTGGACCATTCGAGCTTCTGGGAAGTACTTTGGATTGTTGGAATTACAGACTTCATTCTGAAATTCCTCTGCATGGGCTTAAAATGCCTTATTTTATTGGTGCCTTCTTTCATCACACCTTTTAAATCCAAGGTAAGAAACTAACATGTTTTGTTGGTACAATATTAGCAAACCACATTAATGCTATTTAGTCTCAACCTAATTTTATTATCTCAGAATAGCAACCCTTTGCTCAAAGACTTGGACCAAAATATTAATCTATTTAAAAAATCAGAATTATATTTGCTTCAGAATCATATAAAAATCAGTTCCTACATCATATATGGAAAATACTTAGATTTGTACTTTTGTTCTTCTCCAGGGCATTATCAATTGATAAGCAATTATATGCTGTTATTCAATGTTTTCCCCATATTCAATAAAAACTTTAATTTTTGTAATCAGCAAGAACACACGTAAGTTTCACTTATAGCATACATAAAACATTTTCACTAGGTCATTCTTTGGAAATTCTTTGAAAACAAACCAGTGACCATAATATGTGAGAACCAGGTGGAGGTTGTTGGTCATAACCATTAGCATTATGAAGACTAATTCATAGTTATTTGTGTGATTGTGTCATATACTCATGATGTTCTCAATCCAATATAAAACATTTGTGTAATGAATGTAATTATTATGGATAACTATTTGTTTTCTTTTTCCTTCCTTTTTAGGGTTACTGGTATATGTTTTTAGAAGAACTGTGTCAGTATTACCGAACTTTTGTTCCCATACCAGTTTGGTTTCGTTACCTTGTAAGCTATGGGGAGTTTGGTAATATAACTAGAAGGAGTCTTGGGATATTGCTGGCTTTACTCTACCTCATACTAAAAGTAGGTAACGTTATTAATCTTGTCATTGTATGATTCATATAGTGACTACAGATTGTATTTACTATTGCTTTCTTCTTTAACTGTTTTACAGTTTATCATCCTATCACTAGTGTGACATAACAAGTTCTAGATCTAGTTAGAGATGGAGAAATGGAAATATATATCTTTATCTTAACCCAGTGGTTCTCAGATTTTATTGGGGCAGTGAACTTCCACATAGCATGGATTATCTATGCCATGGAGAAGCAGGGAAAAGAACAGAAATACACATCTCCAACAGTAGCATCTGTCATACACATAATTCTGAAACTAGTAGAGTATCATATCCTGTTTCTTCTATGCCTTCTCCCCTCAGCTTAATCACTTTATGAAACTATAATATCTAAATGTTAAAAACATGTGGACCAGGTAAAATTGCCTTGTCTTTGACATAGTTAACTTTTTGTCTTGACCAAATTGTAACTGTAGGTATTCAAATGTACTTTTGAGGAGGGGGGGGGAGTGTTGAGTTGGCTGAAACCTGTAAATTGAGTAAAAATTCCATAATTGGATTTTAAATATACTTAAATTGAAATTAGTTGTGATATGTGATGAACATTATTATCGGTATTTGATATCATGGCACCTTAGCTTTAATCGCTGGGTTTAGCAGATGGGGCTTTTTGAATCAATGAATAATCTCTTATTTCCTCTTTCAGCTTTTGGACTTTTTTGGACATCTAAGAAATTTCAGACAGGTTTTGAGAATATTTTTTACACGACCAGTAAGTACTTTTTAATCATTTAAGAAAAATACTTTAACCTTTCTTCATTATAAATAACTTTTAACTCAGCAATTTTGAAAATGTAGATTTCTTATTTTTAAAAAACTTTTCTAGTACTTTGGCACTTAGGGCTATGAGAATGATTTAGGAGTATCTATGATCAGTTTCTTGACTTGTACATTAATGTGATGAACCTGAACGTTGATATATTGCTTATGTATTTGAATGTGCTTCTTGCCCCTTCTAATCACTTGACATTCTTAAGGGTTTATAAACATTCCCTTAAGTATCTTATCATGAACTTTGTAGCTTATCTACACATACTAGTTTTGTGTATTTCCATTAACTCCTTAACACTTCCACTGTTATTTATTGTGGGTATGAAAAAAGCTCATTACCAAAAATCATGTCCCTTGCAATTTTGTTACTGGAAAATCTCCCCACTGATACTCAACTCTGTATGCACAAATAAGTTCACAGCATGGAATTTAACAATAAATTGGGACTTCATTGTTAGTTATAAATGTGATTATTATGTGATTCTACTGATGATACAACTTGCAGACAAAAGGGTGTCATAGGCTCATTTGCTATTTATAGCCTTTGTGGTCACCAGATTTCAGAGTTTGATCCTCAGTTTTGCAGTGCATTAGGTACTTAAACAATTACATGGCCAGGATTCAGGGCATCTGACTAAAAGAATGTCAACATAATAATGTATGTTGGAAAAAAAACCAAAAAAAAGAGGATTGTATCTCCCAAGTGGACTACACTAACCGGTGAAGGTACCCTGTCCCTAAGATATAATAATATAATAAATTTTGCTGCATACTATTCAGACTTCATCCTTTAGACAAGACAGTATAATTGAGAGTTTGGCTTTGGTTAGGTTTATTCATTATGTGAGTCTCAGCCATTTTATTCTAATTAATCTAGTAAGGCTCGTGTGACAATAGTTTGACTCTCTCTCTCTCTCTCTTTCCCCCTCTGTGAAACAGAATATCACAATCGTCAGCTCTCTTTGATTTACTCCTGAGTCTCTTAGGAACATATACATGGACATGTATATATTATGTTCCTTACTTTGCCAGGGAAATGGCAATCACCATTAAGAAAGGAGTCTGCAAAATGCCAAAGTGCTAATTTGAAAGCTTGTTAGCCTAAGTACTTGCAGTATACTCTGTTTGCTAAATGACACTGAAGGGAAATTGGCACCAAGGTCATCCATCAGTAACCTGAAAATGTCTTATTTTTTTTTATCTGTTAAGTCTGATTTTGTTAACCTTTGCTATTTAGTACAAGCAGTTTAGATCATAGCTTCAGATTGTTGAGTCAAATCATGCTTTGCTGTCATTACCATGACTGACTGAACTTGGATGTTCTTACTTCCCTTTAGCCACCTATCCCCCATAATTTCTACAAAAAATTGATCTCGTTTGTACTATTTTGATACAATAGTTAATAACTAAGTTCTACTGAATTTGGTGAGGAAGTTACTAAGATCTTAAAAAGATCAGAAAATTTTTTAGGACCTTAGAAGAAAAGGAAATTCAAAGAATTGCATTATTGTTCAGCCAGTTAATATTGACAGTAACTCTACCCAAATTATATTTTGCAATTAGTTTTTAAATAAAATTCTACCATTCTTTCTTAGTACTAAATGCTCTTTTGTTAAGAATAACTGAAATTATTTTTAGACTTAATAGTAAGGACACTGTTTAGTCGTCCCCTACCCTTCTTCACATTGAACTCATCTGGAGTTTACAAAAATTAGATTCTTGTTGTCACATCCCCGTGTATCTGGACCCATTGAATCAATCTCCAGTATGGAGCACAGAAACCTGTTTTTCAGGTGTTGTTGTTGTTGTTGTTTTATTGACTGATTTTAGGGCAAGGAAGGGAGAGAAACACTGATTTGTTGTTTCTACTTATTTAAATGCACTCATTGGTTGTTTATTGTATGTGTCCTGACTGGGGATCAAACTTACAACCTTGGCATATTGAGACAATGCTCTAACCAACAGAGCCAGCCAGCAGGGCCAGGAATCTGTTTTTAAAGCTGTCTCTCCACATCAGTTACATTCAGTCAGCCAAGCTCTGGACTGACTTTTTTTGATCTATTGCCATAGATAATTGGGCTCAATTTGGCAATACGGGGTCACCTAAATACATTAATGTAGATTTTATAATACTTGTATTTCAGATGGCTTAGACTCTTAAGCCAGTTGAATCCATGGTAAATTTGAAGCCCTGTCATTCAGGAATCTAGTGAATCTAAAAACCTTTCAAGATCCTGTTAATGTATTTAATGAGTTTACCTTAATGCAGTCCATCAAGATGTGGTTCTGCGTATGTAGTTCAGCTTTGAAATGTTTGTGCCGTTTGGGAGAGTTTTCAAGTGCCTAGATCCAAGTAGATTTAAGAAACACAGCATCACCTACATACTGGAAGAACAGGAAAAGAATTTGTAGATGAACAGTTCTTATCTTCATAGAGTTACGGAGTGGCTGCCAGCAAGAGACAGTGTTCAGATGTGGATGATACTTGTTCAATATGTCAAGCTGAATTTCAAAAGCCAATTCTTCTCATCTGTCAGGTAATTATATTCCTAAGCAATCTAAATACACCACTTCTGTGACTTGTAAGTCACATTTATGTTAGTTATAAGGGGAAAAACCTATACATTTAGCAGAAAGTAGCATTCAGGACACATACTGGTAATTTCTTGTTTGTGGTTAGGGGTTTGGTAGGTTAGTTAAATCTAGTCACCTATGTTCTAATGATTTTTACACAGAGGAGTGTATAAAGGGAAAAAATAATTCAAATGGCAGATTGGTTACCAATGTGATTAAAAAACATACTATTTTTAATAACTGGACACTAGTCTTTTAGAATACCACCAGCATTTCTTACTGGATTGTGTAAGGCCCTTTCCTATACTTTATGGCAGTTACTGTCAAGAGACTTTATTAAGCCACTAAGTCATTATACTTGATCTTAAAAGTTACCACCTAGGGATAGCTTGTATTTGATTAAAAGTGATTAAATGGATAGTACTATCAAAAGAACACTAGTGACCCTTACTCTGGAATGTCATACTTACTGTTTTCTAATTTGGAAAATGAAGGGATTAGTGTTCTCCAAAATCCCTTTTCCCTCTAAAAGAGTATGATTGTCTGCAATGTGATGAATTTAAAATAAAAATGTTACCAAGTTTAAAATGTAGTTCTTAATTCCCTTGCAGCATATATTTTGTGAAGAGTGCATTACCTTATGGTTTAACAGAGAGAAGACATGTCCGCTGTGCAGAACTGTGATTTCAGACCATATAAACAAATGGAAAGATGGAGCTACTTCATCATACCTTCAAATATATTAAGTTGTATAAACTATTAAGGCCACAAAACACTGAAGTGTTATAGTCCAGTTCATCAAAAGATTGAAAGAACCCCATGTTTTAAAATATATATAAGTAATGTTCAACCTAATGCATATGCAACATTATTCTATCCTAATTATTTGACAGATTACAGTGTTAAACTGTGTTTTCTTGTTACCAAAAAAAGCAATTGGATAACTAGAGCTAGTTCTTAGAGGAACTCAGGTATTCTTTCCTAACATTGTTTTCAGAATAAAGAATATTTTTCTCAGTATTTTAAGAAACACATTATCTGAAAGAATTTTCTTTAGTGTTGACTTTTATAATTCCTATTCTAAAAATTCTTAAAATTTTCATAAAAGTTGTATTTTTAAATGAAAGTTCTAAATGCTATATTTTACATGTAACAATCAGATTTTCTAAGTAGAGATTTACTGAGTGATATATTTTAATACTGCATTATTCTCTGTAGTATGATTAGCAATCAATGAAAACTGATGATTTAATTTATTGTTGTGGACCTCGTACATACAATCTTGCCATCAGTTCATGACCTCCTTTTTGTATAGTGCCATGGTCTATCTTGAAGTAACTATTAAAATTAATTCACATGGAGCCCTAGCTTGTGTGGCTCAGCTGGTTGGAGCATTGTCCTATAAACCGAAAGGTCACTGGCTTGATTCTCTGTCAGGGCATGTGTCTAGGTTGCAGGTTGGGTCCCTGACGGGGGTGCGTACGAGAGGCAACTGATAAGTGTTTCTCTCTCACATAGATTGTTCTTTCACTCTCTCCATCCCTTTCCCTCTTTTCATAATCAATAAGCATGTCCTCTGGTGAGGATAAAAAAAATTTCAATAAATAACATAATTCACATGAATTACAAATAGCTGGCTTCATGGTAATTGGAATAGTTTTACAAACATGACCAACTCAAATCTTGGAAAAGAATTCCTTCTATAACTAGTGTTCTCCACAAGAGTTCTGGAATCTAATGCTTGAGTCGCCATTACTTGGGAGATTAAAGCTTGTACCAAATGCTTTGGATTGTGTGATTTGTTTGCCTCTTAAGTGTCTGCATAGTGTGGTGGAAAAAAGGAATTAGGCACTCTACCCTTGAAACCTCTAAGAGGGACCAATATCTGTAACAGAAGTTTGAAGTGGTGGTTATATCTAAGTTTAGAATACAAAGCCTCTGTCCATTTTCTCAATTACCATCTATCAGTTTGAATTACAAGTAAGATAAAGTGGGAAGACGTTAGGCAGACGTAGAAAACCAATTTGCAATGTTGGTATGACAAAGGCTAAACCAGCATATAGATTAATAAGGATCGTGACCAACCAGCCATAGATTAAGTCACTTTCATGTTTGTATGGCTACCCTAATTTGCAAGAGAACTTTAGAAAGCCTGTAAGTTTTTACCTGGGGTATATATTGCCAGGTTATAAGTACACCTGTTTCTATACATTCAGCAATGATATATTTAACTATTATTTCTTTTGAAAACATTGCAAATATTTAAACCAGCTTATTACTTGGCTTTGTATCACCTTCGTAATAGTTATTTAAGGCATAAGGCAAGGGATGGGTGAGAAAGGCAATTTGGGATTACAATTTGGAAGTGAAGATAAGCTGACTTGTTAAAAACAAAGGAATAGCACTTTACTGCATGGATTACTTCCACCTATTATTGTACAATACCTACTTACCCTATGGCTATATTCATAGCTTTGTTTCCTAATATAATTTAATAAAGGAGATGCCCACTGGACAGTGGGTTGTTGTTTTTGTTGTTTTTTTAACAAGAAAGCATTTCACACATGAATTTAAAAGGAGGAAAAATGTAATAGAGCTAGGCTGTCCACTAACAACACTGAAGCAACAGAAGCATTTCTCTACTTCTATTCCTTCACCTCAAAAAACGGGAACAGGAAATCAAAGAGCCATGTATTCTGTGAATTCACATCACACCTTCTTAAAGACTGTTTCATCAGCATTAAGAGTTGCTATTATATGTTTTATAAAAAAAGTCAAATCAGTTTGAGAACTTCTATAGAGAAATCATCTTGGCAAGTGTGATAGAATTGCCTCCTAAATAAAAAGTGATTTATACAAAACTTTAGTCATCTTACCCTACACATATTAAGACATCAGTAAAAAACAGATTTGTACACTACATTACTTTGTGTATACACATCAAATAATCAAATGTAGTTGACAAGTGTTGCTGAACAAACTGTTGACTGTTAGCATAAGAAAGTCTTTCAGTGTTTTTATGTGAAGCTAGCTTTCACACAACTTTTCACTTGAGCTTTTTTAAAAAATAAGTAATTAATTCAACTTGGAAATCACAGATGTGTAATATCTAATACATAAAACCAATACTAAAACTTGTTATATATTTAAGTAACTCCAATTTCTCAGCAGAAACAGTTTTACAACTGTCATTCCTCACCTGTATAGTAGAGTTGATCCTTGAACAATGTGAGGCTTAGGGACACCATCATCCCCTGCCTCCCCCCACCCCCCCCCCCCCCACCTCCACCAAAACCCACATACAACTTGATTCTACAGTGGGCCCTTCGCATCTATGGATATGGAGGGCCAAAAGTATGTATTGAAAAAATTTCTGTATGTAAGTGGACATGTGCAGTTCAAACCCATGTTGTTCAAGGGTCAACTGTAGTTTATTAAGTGTGAGAACCTGAACATATCTGGCATGTTAATGAAAAAAATTATTGAAACTATTTGTGTACCTGTTATTTCTTCCTATCTTAGGATAATAATAAAAAAATCACTTCTATATTATGTTCATTCAAATTTGCATTTAATTTCTATTTACATTCATTCAATCTGAAGTCAAATAATACAGTAAACTAAATACAAGATGAAAAGCAGAAAAGGTGTTACCCTCATAGCACTCCTAATAAGGCAGCTGAAGAATTTATTTACTCTGATAGATGCAAAGCCAACTTGGGATAAGAAAAAATAATGGTTTAAAGAGCAAACACAGATGAACCCATCTTTCAGGTGTTATTTCAAATAATCCACTGAGATAATACTTGTGCTGTAGTGGTAATTTAAGAATCACACAAGAAAAGTTTTATATCAATCAGCAACAGACCACAGGTCATAGTGTGACAATTACTTTTATGACTGTCCAGCTTGCTAGTGTTTACTCCTATGAAAAAAAGGTAGATGTTTGGACATTGATGTTATTATTTGAGAAAATAACCATTTTCAAAGTCTCAAAATCCATTCTTCATAAATTCAACATTTCTCATGGGAATAATCTTAGATCTAGCCCTTGAAAGCTAGGAACCATATGACTGAGCTATCAAAAGAGTCAGGTCCTATATTAAATATAAAATCCAAGGCTCAGTATATTAACACTACTGAAGATGCATCTTGTTTATAATCACTTATTACTTAAAGAATGTTGAATTTATGGAGCTCATACATGCATTCTCCTCCAACCCACCCACATTATCTTCTATCTCAAAAAAATAATATGGAAAAATCCTTCTTGAAGGATTCAAATTAGTTAAGACCATAAAGGGGAAAAGAATATAATTTTCTAAAAAATCTGGTTCAAGTTCAATAATTAATACTTTACATTGTTAATCACAGCTGGTTTATAAATCCCAGTTTATTCTGTAATGCTACAAACCTTATAAAAGCAAAATTAGTAAACTTCAGTTCTCAGTGATTATATTTTAATTAAAAAACAGCATGTATATAAAATTAAAAAATATCCTGTAATAGCTGATTTTAAAGAAAATAATCAAGTGATGAAAGAAAAGCACTTAATCTCTTTTATACACTTACCTGGAAGAATCATAAAGAACCCTCTTAGAAACTCAAGACTAGTAATATTGACATCATATATTTTAAACTATGCTTGGATTTTTACAAATAAATACAGGGCAAGCCATTTTGCATAGGTGTGTGCTTTCTGTCTGTGACACTAAAGTGGCACTTGACATGTTTTCACAGTCACAGCAGGGATATCCATTTATGAAACACAATTTCTCAAACCTGCCACCGCATAGGAAATTAACTTCCCTTAATGTCAACTTGGAAAACTGTATTTGTGTGGGTGGTAGATGTGCAATTAATGCTTTTTATGCAGAGAAGTTGCAGTATTTGCCACTATTGCTAGCAGTACTAATTCTGAAAATGGTTTAACTACGGGGTGTTTATAGCCAGCCAATCACAGTGCAAATGTTAGTAGCAAATAAGACTGAGAAGGAATATTTTGGTGTAAAAATTTTGCTGGAATTTGGTCAGGCAGTCAACACTACAATTGGTAAATACATTTGAAAACAAGGGTCAGAGTATCACAAGCCATTTACAGTCTGAAATAGAGCCGATAAAAAAATCTGCAGTTTAAATATAACTTCTGCCCTTACAATTATGGTAGCTACTAATTTATTAGCTACAGTTATAAAGTTCTCGGTAGGCTGCTACAATAATGGGGAAATGGGGGATTAGGAGTGATTCAAAAAAAAAAAAAAAGCTTTCTGTTCAAAGATGAACTGTTACCAATTCTTTCATTTATTGCCACAATTGAAAAGATATTTCCAATCATTTTTCATGGATCTGTTTTCACTTAATGTCATAGGATTTCTTCTCATCTCACTTGAATTGCCATTAAAATAAGCAAAGCTTTGCTCTTTTCTGACTGATTTCAACATGCATAAAGAATTTTATGGCTTGGATCCTATGGCTCAAAAAGGTCTGGAGAACACAGCAAGCAGCATCTATTTAAAAAAAATCGTAGGGTTGCAAAATATTACAAACTGACTTTGCACACTCAGACTAAAGACATTATAAAAGACAGAAAGAGGCGATAAGACTCAACTGCAACTGCATGATCATCAGTATGCACTGAAATATATTTTTATAAAGCTCCGCAGATATTAAACCCTTTCACCAGCTAAAGTCATGGAAATGCTCTTTTTAAGGCAGGAAGTATTTAAGAAAGGTAAAGTTACCTTTATTTTTATTCTGTATACTGGTAAATCACTGAAGAAGATTTTGTTACAATTTCAAAAACATAATGTCTGTTAACATGTTTCCTTAATTAAGCCACTAAGTTTTCTTATTCACTGTGGAAGACATTCATCAAAAGGCCATCAAATATTTTTACAATCAAAAATGTAGCCCCAGTATAGGAGAAAAGAATCTTTTTCCCTTTTAAAACTGTTGAGGAAAAAATGTAAGGAAGGTAGACAGTAAAAAGTAAAACTTAAAACCTTACCAATTTGCTGTAAAGAGATTAGACATAGAGAGTGGACTGTTGCAACACCCTCTTCCCCTGGATCTCCCTATTTCCCTCACTTTGCCGCCCTCAGTACGCATTTTATCCTGACTCTCTTCCATCCTTCTTCAGCCACAGGCTGAACACATTTGGCGTCTTGAACCAAATACTGGTATAGGAACAGGTGGCGATATTTTTCCAGTGCAATGCAGGCCCAGGACAAGGATGAAATGTAGGACATACAACTTATGCCCATCCCAAGGCTTCCAGTTAAGCTTAGCACATAGCAGTACTGCAAATAGAAATGATTAAATAGATTTTTTTTTCCTAGTATTACAGACAGGTATTGCAGCTGGGTTACTGAAAATAAACCCCAGGTCCACCCCAATCCCTCAAACGAGCCACAGCTGTGGTTAACAATGATTCATTTGCATTTTTATTATTTCATCAAGAGAAGAAACAGAAGTTGTCTGGCTTTCTTCACACCAACCAATAATTTCGCATTTTAAAGTTTGGGCTGTTTTCCATGATGAGCTGAATCAAAAATCTATTTGAAAAATATATATTTATATAAAAAAAAGATTCAGGTTGTTTGCACATAAAACATCAATTGATAAGTTTCTTTTGTCTTTGATTCCATGTTGCTGGAAAAAGTTTGACCAAGCTTGCATGCTAATATGTCCTTGGTTGCAAGTATTACAGGCAATTTCATACTTTGCCTAATGAAAGGATAACCCTTCTTCGACACAATCAGAACTCAACAGTGATTCAAAAGCAACATCCTACCCTTAATACTGTCAGTTTCACGCCATCAACATGAAAATCCTTGATAAGGTTGAGAAGATGTCGCTAGGAATCAATTAATTGATGTGTCTATGAGTTCTGCAATACTATTTTGCTTAAGTTTTTTTTTTTGTTTTTTGTTTGTTTTTGCACCATTGATTGATTTTTTAAAATCCAGGTTTATTTCCCCTCTGTCCAAAGTTTTCTATGTAATGACACTGACTCTTCGAGACTGTCATGTCCAGCCTTGGTGTTTCACCCTGCAGGATACTCATAAATCCTCTCCCCACCTTTTTTGCCTTAAATTCATTAAAAACATTGCTCTGTCATAGATTCATACGTAGGTGCTCTGGTCGTTTGGAGATCATGGGAAAAGCTTGTTTTTTGTATGGCCCGGAGTTCGGCTGTCGTATTGGAAGTGGGGCTGAAGCTTCCCCACTCATCGTCACATCCATCTGCTCTATTCCACTCGTTTCCATTGGGTATTCCACAGGCGTCTGAGGATTTGCTGTGCTGGCTGAAGCACCTCTTCCCCAGAAATCCCCAGGAGAAAATTTGACTGGGCTTTAAGACAATGAAGAGCTATCATTCATTTGTCTGAAGGATTATCTCAACAACAAAAAAAAGTATTCCTTTACATTTAGAGGGAAGGGGGTAGTATGATGTTTATTTTCATTTAATTTTATTTTTGTGTGGATTAGTACAAACGCAAAAGTTGAGCCATCTCTCCCCTAGACTGCTAGTTTTCCAAATGGTCTCTTATCTTTATACTTGCCCCAGTAAAACCTTCAGTGATACTTAATTAAAAAAAAAAAAAAAATCACTCCCCTACTTAAAACAGCTTCCCACTGCATTTAAAATAAAATACTTCTCCAAAGCTTTGCCATTCTATCCCTCACTCACTACACTTCAGGAACACAGACCTCCCTTTTACTTCTAAGAAAAGGCCAAGTTTTTTCCTCCCTTAAGACTTCTGCACAAGTTGCCCTACCTGTAACCTCCTTGTACTTCTATTTTTTGTATGGCTAGCTCTTTTGTCTTCATTCTTAGATGTTACATCACCAGGGAGGCCTTTCTCTGACCACCATGAACATAAGCCCCTTGTTAATAAATATTCTTTGCTTTCTACCACCATAATCTTTATTTTTTTTCATACAGCACTTGGTAATACTTGCAATTACGTGTCTTTTGTATTTCCTTTTTTGTTTATTGTGACTCTCTCACTAAATTGTAAGCTTCACCAGGACCAGGGCAGTACCTGGGCTAATCATGTGCCCCAGCATGCAGCACAGCCCCTGGTACACAGTAAGTGTTGACTGAAAAGGGACAGAGGACAGCTGTCACTGTAGCAGCTTGCTTTTAGGAGGGAAGGTAAACTATATAGCATATTATCAGAGATTAGTACAGACTAGTCACTTACAGTATGAGAAGGTACAGATGCTGTGCTTATGTCAACCCAAGAGAATCTTTCATTTATGTAACTTGGCATAAATTTCTTAAGACATGGTCTTCTAGGTTTTTTTTTTAAAGGTGAAAATAACAAAGTCTGAATACCTGACAGGTGTTCGTGGGCTGCCAATAAATCTTCGAGGTGATCGGATTTTTGGTTCAAAGGAAAACTTTTCTTTCACGCTTTCAAGTACAGATGGAGCCACATATGTAAAACCCTGAAAGACAGTTAACAGTGGACTACAGAAGGTCATTTGTCACACACATCAAGCAAATGTGTTTGTTCAGTCTAACACACTAACACAATCATGTACACCCAAAACCACTCATCTGTATACTCTCCCACCTCCTCCATCTCATTTCACACCTTTAACTTCTTCCCAGCCATTTCTTGAGGCACAGACCTCAAGAAAGCAGAATTCTGTTGAGCCCCATATGCCAGCAAACAAAATTCCACTCGAATGAGAAGAGTAGAACAAAACAGGTAAATGTAGGCTCAATGTTCAGGTATTAAATACCAAGATAAATGCGAAGAAAATTCTAGTGTTTCTAGCCACACCACATCCCTATAAGCACCTAAGATTATCAACCCCAAAACAGTTTCTCATTATTAGGCCAAAGTAAAAATAGAATTCTCTAACTTGGCAGGAGTGATTTTTCTGGTTTTACCCTAGTGGCCGGATAAGACTTAGATTTGGCAGTCTTGATGAATTAACGGTCAGCCATTGTGAAAGCCCTCAATTGTAATAGGAAATATGCAGTTTCATTAGCTTTAGTTCTTTCTTGGACCTTGCTATTAGGTTACCAGCTGTCATTTCTCTTGCTGTCAATGTTCATTTCTTTGACTGTCAGTCCTCCACCTATCTTCCCTTCTATGTATTAGTCTAGTCATCTATGAGTAGGCATTATGAGTTACAATAAAAAGACTCAATAACATTCTAGATGAAGTCCTAAAGCACTGGTGGCAAACACAAGGCCCGTGGGCCGAATCCAGCCCTCCACCTTGTTTTATCCAGCCTGGCACCCTGTTTCTACCTGGCAGCAGCGCCGAGCTCCTTGCCCCTAGTTAAGGAGTAGTTATATTTATATAGTCCTGAAATTACATTCGGCCCCTTGAAGGCAACCTCGAGGCTGATGTGGGCCCCGGTAAAAATGAGCTTGACACCCCTGTAATGCATGAGGTGCTATTCTGTAGAGCATATGTTTGTGACAGCCACGTGTAGACTTCAGAGGATGTTTCCCACATGTTCTAGGGAGCTAAAGCTGTAAGTACCAAGAGGAATAGGCTATGCTTTTAATCATCTTTGAATTTCCTTTAAAACTATGATAGGAGCTTAAATATTTATTGAACTGAAGTTTCCACAACTCCAATCTTTAGGTAAGTGGGTGTAACTATTTTTATTACTTTTTTGAAGAGAGCTGTTTTATGTACAGAATTCTGGCTATAAACTAACAAATTAATTGTTCTTTAGTTAGTCAACTTAATTAATTATGAAAAGCTCAAAAATACTTTAATTGACAATGAAAGTTTAGCTATGTAACTGTTGCTACCACAACTTTGGATTTCTTTTTAGCTAAGTAAAACTTCGCTAGACTGTTTTGGGGCAGGGAAAAGCGTCAAACTAGTTGAAACTCTGCAACGCACAAATGATGAAAAGGTCACCATGTCAGATCAAAGGTATAAGTTGAAAACCATAATAGAAAATAAAGCAAAGCCACAATTAAAATGAATCATGCCTACTTCCCTAACTAAACAGAAGAGATTTTGCTAAGGGGAATGCAAGGACTCTGTATCATGAAGACATAAATTTAACAACATGCATTCATCTTTCATTTCTTATGTCATTAAAAATACCGTAAACTTGTATTTTGCATATATCCTCCCTTCTTACATCACTATATAATAATATGTTTACAGAATTATTTCTATTCAATGTTGTTTACTCAAAACTGTACTGCAGGGGTGTCAAACTCATTTTCACTGGGGGCCACATCAGCCTCAAGGTTGCCCTCAAAGGGCCAAAACGATTTTAGGACTGTATAAATGTAACTAGTCCTTAACTGTTAAGGAGTTGAAATCACATTTGGCCCTTTGAAGGCAACCGCGAGGCTGATGTGGACCCCAGTGAAAATGAGTTTGACATCCCTGCCTTACTATATTATGTAATTTAAGAGTAATTTTAACCATACACAATTTTGCATTTCATGCTAACTTCAGAATTTACTCTCCACCCCAAATATATATTACTTTGTGTTATACCATGAGCGGCAAAAAAAAAAAAAAGGTTGAGAATTAAGTTAGTGACAAATCCAGTAAACTTGGAGACAAATAGGGGGAAAAAACAGCTTCCAAATGACTCATTTCCCCATAGTCCATTCTCTGTAAAGGTGGTCCAAAAAGAAATTACAAAGGATAATGACAAATGACAAAGGAAACAAATGTTACAAAATGAGGTACATGTTTATGTGATACATAAATGTAATAATAAACATAAGTATATGTGATACTTAAGCAAAATAATATGCAATGATGGTTATCAGATATAAATCTATCATTTTTGTTGATCAAAATCTAAAATCTTTGGTTTCTGAGGAGACAAGGTATAAAATCAATACAGATGTTTTACGAACAAAGATTAATTTATTAACTATCACATATGAACCTATATATTTTGATGTTAAGTAGTCACAATTAACAGGTTAACCACCCCCCCCCCCCCAAAGCCTTATGATAAGAGTACCAAAAATCTGTTTCAGGAAATAGTTACAGTGAACTCATTTCTTACTGCTATGGCTGTGTGGCTTTCAGTTGAGATGCTGAGACACAGCATCTTAAGTCAGTGAGTGGCCTATCCAAAAAAGGAACCACACACTCTGAGGAACCATACACTCTTACTGTAATTGCTAAAATAGAACGTTGGATTATGAGAATCAATTTTCTAACATCAATAAGTATTATGGTGATAACTTAAAAAAATAGCACCTCAGGTTATCTACATGAAACTGCAAAGCAAGGAAATAGAATTTTCTTATTGAAAATGGCTTTTCTGATTGAAAAGGGTTCATCCTCATACGTAAATTTCCCGTGGCCACATGGAAATTCAATCACTTACCAGAAAGACCTGGTTGGCACTTTCACTGAGAGTTGAGTCATCCGGGCTGTCAACAGGCGTCTGACGTGTAAACTTTGAATCAAACTGACTCACGTCCTCTTCAGATTGCTTTATAAAAAAAATTATTAGAAAATGATGACTAATCTGTATTATACATATCAAATGCACTACATGCATTAGAGAAGGCTGTAGGTAAAGCTCTTTCACAGGGTTTAACTGTACTAACAGAATAGTCTTAACAGGCACAGACTGAAGAATAAATGTAGGTGGAAACTATCAAAGGGAAAATTACATCCTCAAATTTTAAACATATATTAAAATAGATTTTAGTACAGGTATCATTGCTATTAAAAATATGAATATTAGCCCTGTCTGATGTAGCTCGATGGACGGAGTGTGGGCTGTGAACCAAAGGGTCACCAGTTTGATTCCCAGTCAGGGCACATACCTGGGTTGCAGGCCAGATCCCCAGTGAGGGGTGTGCAAGAGGCAACCACACATTGATGTTTCTCTCCCTCTCTTTCTCCCTCCCTTCCCCTCTCTCTAAAAATAAATAAATCAAAATCTTTAAAAAATATGAATATTAATCTTCCCCAGTTACAAAGCTTCAGTGTTCCTAGTCTACTGGCTAAATCCCTTTGTAGTGATAATTTGCTTCACTAGTTGCTACAGGTTTGTAATAAACCTAAAAACTACTGAAGCAGAGTTTAAAAACAAATCACATCTGAAAGATACTCTAGTTAAACTTTCTTTCCATAGCTTATTTCATTCCTCTAGATTTCTAGAGGAGCAAAAATAATATGCTACTTTGCATGAGTATATTTTATTGTGAAATAATATTTCTACCCAAATCGAACCACCAGATCTGTTTCTTTAATCCTTCTCTCTGGTACATCAGAGTATGCGGTATGTCTAAATAACTCAAAAACCAACATGATCAAGTACATAGTGTCCAGAGATGGACTAAGATAAACACCAATTTAAAAAAAACTGCAGTGGACTGAAACTCAAATATGTTAAAAGGCATGAGTTCATAATTATAGTAAATAAAAAATTACATGAGCCCTGGCTAGTGTGGCTCAGAGGACTGAGCACCAGCCTGCAAACCAAAGGGTTGCTGGTTTGATTCCCAGTCAGGGCACATGCGTGAGTTGCAGGCCAGGTCCCCAATTGGGGACATGCGAGAGGCAACCAGTCAATATATTTCTCACATATCACTGTTTCTCTCCCTCTCTTTCTCACTCCCTTCCCATCTCTCTAAAAATAAATAAATAAAATCTTTAAAAAAAAAAACTTTAAAAAAAGCTACATGATTCATTGGTCACTTTTGGAAGATGTTAGGAAACTAATTATTTTGAAAACTGGGGGAAAAAAACATATCTTGATCTTCCTTTAGGCCTCAGGTAACCAAACAACTGATATAAAGAGTATCTTTAAAAAAAAAAGTGTATTTTTATGGAAGAATTTCAGCTAATAAATAAAGAATGAGTAATATTATTAGGGTAAGACAATTTTGCAACCCCCTAATGAAATCCTGGAACTAGGCCAGAGTTTCTCAACCTCAGCACTACTGACGTTTAGGCCTGATAATTCTTGTTGTAGGGGGCCGTTCTGGGCATTTTAGGATATTTAGCAGCATCTCTGGCTTCTGCCCCTAGGGATCAGTAGCATCCCCTTCCCAAGTTGTGACAACTTGTTCCAGATATTGCCATACTGACCCTGGCTGAGAACCACTGAAGTACACAATGACCAATGACCACTAACATTGTTAAAAGAAATACAAATACATATTATGTCTCCTGATCAAAATATACAACATCAAAAGTTTAATCTCAATCAGATCAAGCATCTAAATCTAACCATGAGTTTTTAGAAATGCAGAGAACAGATGAACATGGTGAATGACACCATGGTGTTAAAATCAGCAAGATCAAAACGTGAGGAGCCCTACAGGACAAACGGTCCAGCTTCTTCAGTAAGTCCTCAGGAGAGGAATTAAAAGGGGACGTCTATAGATGGAAAAAGACCTAAGAGCCACAATAACAAAACTGTACAGGCCTTGATTGAATCTTATTGAAACAAACCAACAGGAATAAAAAAAGAAACAACTTAGGAAACTGTTAGCTTTTTAATGGTGATGATAGCATGATGGTTATGTTTATGTTTAAACAAGATGATCCGACAATTTTTGAAGTTGGGCAGTTGGTACGTGAGGGCTAATTATCCTCCTTACAATTATATTGGTTCAAATTTTAAAGCATGTCACCTTGTGCTCCAAGGACCAAAATCATCATCATCATTGTCCTCCCCTTTTCTTACATCTTCATCCCAAGAAACAGAAAGAGAAACTGTATTTTCTCAAATTCTGAGGTGGCACAGAGACAAGAACTAAGATAGGAACTCATTCACTCATAAGCCTGTCATTATAGTGTGAGCTGTGTCCCCCCCAACATCTGTATGCTGGAGTTCTAATGCCCAGTAACTCAGAATGGGACCTCATTTGGAATAAGAGTCACTGCAGATGTAATTAGTTAAGAAGAAGACACACTAGAGTAAGGAGGATCCTAATTCAATATGACTGGTGTCCTTATAGAAAGGGGAAATTTGGACACAAACCTGCACACAAGGAGAATGCCGCGTGACCATGAAGACAGAGATGGGGTGATGATCCTACACGCCAAGGAGAGCCAAAGACTGCCAGCTAACTAGCAGTCTTTCCCCCAGAAGTTAGGGGAAAGACATGGAACCAAACTCACAGCCTTCAGAAGGAACCAACTCTGCCAATACCTCAATCTTAGATCTCTAGCCTCCAGAACAGTGACCCAATCAATTTCTGTGGTTTAAGCCAGCTAGCTTGTGGTACTCTGTTGCTGCAATCCTGAAAAAAACATACATTCTATATTTTGAAGGAAAAAATTCCCAGAAAAATCAAATTTATAATAGGGCTGAATTATGCAAAACAAAGCAAAAAACAAACAAAATAAAAGCCCCAAGTACTTAAAATATTTAATTGTCTTAGGCAATCAACTTAAAAATAGTTAACAGTCATCAATTGCTATTGGCAGGAGTTCTTTTTTAATTGACTGATGGATTTTGGAGAGAAAACGGAAGGGGGAGAGTGAGAGAAAAACATCGATTCCACTTATTTATACATTCACTGGTTGATTCTTGTATGAAGGGGGGACCCCCCCAAAAGCCAGAATTTATTTATAAACTTCAGTCACCTTCAAAGTACTCTCCATTTGATGCAATACACCTATTGAGATGTTTTTTCCCCTGCTCAAGTTTTTTGAATTTGTCGATTTTGATGACTTTTAGTGCTTCTGCTGTTTTTTGTTTTACCTCTTTCACATTGGCAAAACGTTTTCCTGTAAGGACATTTTTCATCCAGGGAAACAAACAAAAAAAAGTCACTCAGGGTGACACAGTGAATAGGGAGGATGGGACATGAGAGTCATGCCGTTTTTTGGTCAAAAAATGCTGAACACTCAGCACAGTGTGGGCAGGTGCACTTGTAAATCACCCATCATGAAATGGGCAAATGCGTTGAAAGAGTCTTCAAAAAAAATTCACTGAAGCCGAACACAGACTCTCACAACACCAGCTGGTACACTGACACAGATGTGTTCCTAGAACACTCATCTAGGGGGGGAAGCCTGTACTACAAGGGGCCTGCCCTTCAGAAGGTAATTATAGTTTTTTTGGGTCCTCCCCATATGTGCCCTGGCTGGGGATCGAACTTGCAACCCTGGCATATCAGGATGATGCTCTTATCAACTGACCTACCCATCCAGGGCAGTTCTTGAAAAGATTACAGAATAAAGATTCTGAAGAGAAGAGACAACAGACCAAAGTTTATCAAACTGTTAATGAATGTTTCTGACTGCTCTGAGATTTTCGTACTCAAAAAAAGTACTAGATCCCTCAAATCATATGCTTTCCTGTATACATACCAATAGAGGTTTAAAGGGGGGCTCCACCTTCCGAGCCAGCAATTCTTCCCAGTTAATATGTCTGAAAAATGGATGAGCCTAGGAAAACAAAAAAAAGCAGGAAGAACAGTCAAGGGGAATAGACTTCACAGGATTGACAATTGCCTACCTTAAGTTACCAATCACAAAATAAGCTACACTTATAAGCAACTACATACAACCTTCACAAATACATAGAATTAGCATCATCTTCCCCTCAAACCACCACGCTTGCCAATCCCTACTTGAACTTCTCCAGCATCCCCAGGACCAGCTCCGAGACGAGAAGCAGCATTTCTTTTCAGCAGCTTTAGGAAGAAGGAAAAACCACTGATAAACTTTACTTAGCTAAATTGATTTTCTTTATAGAATTTTTTCTTTATAGAATTTGCTTGTCTATTTTGCCTTGGGAAAATATATTAATTACTAGTAAACATTATTTGGGAAAACAAAGAAAATAAAATCTTTAAACAAATTTGTACTTTTCCTATAAAAACTGTAGGCTTTTTCATTCAATATCCATGCAAGAACTTTTATTCAAAATGCATGTTGGATTCTATTTAAATCCTCGTAGTTGAGGCTTATGGTTTCAGTGCCTATTTAAGAACCTACCTTTTTAAGCAGATCTCTGGCTTCTTGTGTGAGGTAGGGAGGCAAATTGAGTTTACATTTGAGGATTTTGTCAATCGTTTTCTTTCTATTCTCCCCAGTGAACGGGGGCTAAGAGTGGAAGAGAGTGAGAAAACTTAGCATATAAAAAATCAAATTTTACATATCAGAATTATCCATTTCCTGAATTAGTCAGTAATGCAGAGAGATTAGAAGTGTATGCTATAATATGGGGACTGCAAAAGACCTGCAGTTTTTAAGCAACGAGACAGAGGAAATAGCAATGTGCTAGAAGGAACTGAGTTTCCACCATTAACTTTGTGTGATAATCAGTGACCTATGTGATTTTATGCTTCATTTTCTCCATTTATAAAATAAGGGCAGTGTCTATTTTACATCTATTTCAAAGGACTGCCATTACATAGATAATTTAAATGAAGGTGTTTTTAAACGTACAGGGGCCCATACTACTTACTAAAAAACCATTTGTAGTGCTACATTTTTAAAATAACTCCACTGGTAATATTTTCAAGAAGCACAGGAAAGATCTCTTGCTACAAGGACTTAGTGACTACTCAGCACAGACCACAAGTAATACATGTAGCTTTTAACTGTGCACCTACTGCTCCAGTCAGCATGTCATACATTAATGCTCCCAAACTCCACCAATCCACAGCACGATTGTGGCCACTTCGCATCAAGATTTCAGGGGCCCTACAATGAGAAAAACAATATG
This sequence comes from Desmodus rotundus, assembly GCF_022682495.2. Classification (NCBI taxonomy): domain Eukaryota; kingdom Metazoa; phylum Chordata; class Mammalia; order Chiroptera; family Phyllostomidae; genus Desmodus; species Desmodus rotundus. Next base: position 92,384,252 of record NC_071395.1, on the reverse strand, counting down.
CCTAAAAAATTCACCCATTTGCATATCATCTGAGTAAGAATTCTAAAAACAAAATATGAAGCCAAATAATGCTACAGAAAATTCAGCACACTATTACTTAAACCAGGTAAAAGATAGCTACTGCCCCCAAACCAGTTATATTTCTTTCAACATGCAGCTCACATGTATTCTATTGTTCCACAAAATGTGTGTGTGACTGTTCCATCATGAATAGATTCTTTGCATAGTCCAAAGTCTGTTAGTTTCACGTGACCTACAATGAAAGATTATAGCACGGTTATTCTGAGAATTCTAAGTATACGCAGTGTTTGAATATATTGTACAAGATAATAGTCCATCCTTTCACTTAACTCTTTTCTGCTTTACTGTTTTTTGAAGATGTCAAAAACTAGCAAGGTGCCAACCATAAAATGGGATATTAACTCTTTAAGGCTAGGGCAGAGTCATCTTTTGCCAATGATATTATCTATCTAGAAAAGGGAAAATAAAGATAAAAGAGTGAAACAGTTTGTTTAAGGCCCCAGCTTTTCCTATACCTAGAATCTTCTACCATCCTGAGAAAGTAATTCCTGGGAAAACTCAGTGAAGTCTGGTTTAAATACACAGACCCTAATAAAGATATTCTGAACCTTTCAAACAAAGGTGTGACAGCAAACTTCAAATATATAGTTTTTATCACAGTGAACTGTTACTTGACAGTTCTTAAAATGGTCTCAGAAAGTCACAATGACAAGTTAGCTCATTCTACCAATATGCTACCAGTTCATAAAAAGAAATGAAATTGCTACATGGCATGGGACCATCATCTCAGATTCAGAAAAGATAAACTTACCACCTTACACAAAAAACATTTCAGTTCAAGTTCAACTTTACTCAACTGTCATTAGATATCCAGTGGTTCAACAACCCCAAGGATCCTACTATTCCAGGCTTATTTCAGAAAAAAGGAAAGGCAATGGCCTATTGATTCAAGTGTAAATATGTACTTCACTCTGACAGAGAAGAAATATGACCTGTATTTTCACAGAACAACCTGACATACCCAAGCTTATGAATCAAGAAGTTAACTAGTCACCTCCCTACTCTATCCTTTGCCTTAGAATTCTGAATCAGTATCCATGTTTGGGGGATGGGTACAGAACTGGGAGGGAGGGAAATATATATATTCCCATGATATACTTGGTTAAAAGCAGTATTTCTCCTTTAAAAAAAATGAAAGGAAAGGGGAGAGAATAAAGCAGTTTGAAACATTTATACATATAGGGATTGTTGTCCATATACCACTTTCTGCCCAAGAATTTAAAACTGTTAACTACCTTGTGCATCATTTTGTAGACATCTAAGGATCAGCAGCTGCTACCAGCCCCCCAGATACCCTAGTTAGCTTATTTCCAGCCCCCCAGATACCCTGGTTTAGCTGGTTGCTCCTTTGAAGCGTGAGTGAACTGCCAAGTCTACCCAGCCCAGATTACTCTCACATAAACTGAACTGTCTGTACTAGGATGCAATTAAAATCAAAGCCCACTTTGCTGAGCCTATAGCTGTATAGAATATTAATGTCTGATTTTTACGTTTGTTGTCACAAACACACAGCAAGGATAAATTCATGTCTACTAAACATTTTATTTCCAAAGCCACATCAATTATTTTGGTTCAGTTCAGGCCTGTCCTTTTTTATAGCATTAATAAAAATGATCACAAAAAGTACTGCTTCTAATAATTATGTATTTTCATCATTAAAGAAAACCTAATATGTAAGGTTAAGATTCACTTTCCAATTTAAGGAGTAAACCAAAATTTGTATTTGGACTGGCTTTGGCTCACCACATTGTATATAAGGATTTCTAAAAAGTGATAAGCTATAAAAAGCAAGCATTAAATTTAAAAAGGAAGTTGAGTGGCCAGTTACCCTCAACTCTCTTTAACCATAAGTAAACACCAGAAATACCAGAAATCAAGCATAAATACCTAAATATTTAAATCTCAGCAAGTATCATGATGCCATAAATTCTGATGGAGAAATGTATATAATAATAAACACATGAATATGGGACTTTGAAAATGACCATGACCTGTAAGGGAGGATTTTAAGATGATTATTTACTACAGAATTGTTTACAGTATATCTCCACCTTGGTGATTAAGCATGATATTCTCCGGCTTCAGGTCTCTGTAGATGATCCCCTTTTGATGTAAATGCCCCAAAGCCATGGAGATTTCTGCCAAGTAAAAGCTGGAAACAAAAGTGATTTAATAAAATTAAAAAGAGTAATCTACTCAAAGCAGTTTATGTATGGAGCAAAATACCTTGGAAGAAATAGACATGCACCAAAGACCAAATTAGTGGTGGGGGTAATATTGGGGGGAGAGATGGCATAGGATGCTGCCAAAAGGCATGGAGACACGTTTCACTCATTTAGTGAAACTGTAAATGTTTATTTCATCATCAGAACATATTGCTAAAATTGCAAAGAAGTCCAGAATATGACAAACTGTTACTGGTCATGTTTTGTTCTGTCTGTGTAGGAACTAGGCCAATAGTCATTCAGATCAAAGCAAGTTTTCCCCACCCACCCCCAATTATAAAATCCCATAGGAAATAAGAATTTTGTTATTCTCAATGAGCAAATCTTAGTTTCAGAAGATATCTCAAAACCTGACCCTTAGAAGCCCACTCATCCCTTACTTAATACAGCTGCATATTTATACAGAGTACATGCCCACGGTATCTGCCCTCCCTCTTGCCAGACAGCCCACAACTATAAACTGTGTGACACTCAAATTTATCTACCTCAAAAGAATAAAGGGCTGAGCCAACCCTGTCTGGATTCGAAAAGCACAAGGCACTGCAATACTGGCTGCATAACAATGGTGCAATCCTGCAGATTACTCCAGGATGGAGAGGGTGTGTCCTAGAGGACTGAGGCAGTTTCACAGCCAGCACGACCACAAACAGCCTCCAACATGGCTCAGAGAGCCTCCTCCAAAAAAGGGCACTTCATCCCTAAGGTTCTTAAATGCAGCTTCTGTGTTAGAAAAGGCCTGAAATTAAACAATGGAATGCAGTTTGGTAATTAAGGTAGAAAAAACATTTAAGTGTTTTCTATTCAATTAATGTGTAGGATAAACTGATTTATTGTTACCCAATATTGTCATCCCACAAAAGGATGTGTATATTTTTAATCTGAAGCAGATGTCATCTTAAGAAATAGGATGGTAGATCCCATCCTAGCCATAGAATCAACCCACAGATGATATGTGCAGGCTTATCACCTCCCTAAGACTGCACCTTAGAACTGGAAAGTCTAAAAAACGAGATGATTGCTGATACTTTCCATTGTTCCACACATAAAGTTTCACTAGAAAATCACACTCACCCACAACCAAGGCAGGCAGCTTACCAATTCAAGGAAAGAAAGCCCCAGTGAGAATGGTTCTGTTAGGAACTGGCGTGAAGAGCGTTCCACCCAAGGCCTGGAGGCAAAGGAATGATGTGACCTCCAATAGCTGCCCAGCTGCAAAGCTGCTTCTCCCCCTTTAAGTCCTGAGTGACTAACTGACTGGCTCCAGAACAATTTATTGAATCATTTGGCTGCCCGCAGCGGGAATAAGGCTTTGCTTGTAATTACATAAATCATTACCTGAATCCATGCAACCACAAAAATTTCACTTACCAGGCTGTGTCTTCCATAAATATTCCCTCTCTTTCTAACTGCATAAATAATTCTCCTCCTGTAAATAAACAGAAAAGATATTAGAAAATAAAACAATCTTTATTTCCAACTCATTTCTAATGAGAGGGTCTGTGCTTTCCTTTTAACCATAATTAAAAGACATCAGCTCCTTAAAAAAACAGATCCTAAAAATTATAGGTTAAAAACAGAGTCCTCAGGATTCTATTTTTAGCAGTGTTCCCGCTCTTATGTGAAATATGTAAATTTTGGAATTCTAGGTTTTATATCTATAAACTTAAAAATATTTATAGATTCCAGACCCAAGTTAAAAAAGAAATCTTGACTAAAGCTTCTCTAACACTTCACCCGTAAATAGAAAAATGTTAGTATATAATTTAAACCACCCTTGCAAATTAGCAAATGCCAAGTCTTATAACTCTTAAGACTACAATAAGCTGGCAGAAGCCTTGTAAAAAGCATGACACAATTTGAGTATCAAAATCAATGATAATAAAGGGTTATATCCCACTGAATAATCTTAGAATCAATGAGTCCACAGTGACATAAATCAATGAATAGACAAATCTTAGATAAGTATATTTTCTAAATGGGAGAGATGGGAAAGCCTTCATTACAGCTCAATGCCAAATAATAAATGAAGGAGGCATGATGGAATAAGAAAAATCACCTGACAACCATCACAGTTAATTGTTTTAGGCAAGAATCAATGGATGCTAAAACCATATGTGAAAAGCTTGATGACAGATGAGATATTTAAGCAATCTCAAAACATCTCCTCATGCTACTTATTAATTACAAAGGGGAAACCTCACCAGGGTAAAAACAGGCAGACAGGACCTTATACAAAGATATATGTATCAGGTCCCTCCTGATGTGATACACAAAGAAGGAAATGTCGCTTGGATGGTCCTCCCCAAAATGCATAACCTGAAACTAATCCTGAGGAAACATCAGATAAGCACAAATTGATGCATTCTACAAAATAACTTGCCTGTACTCATCGAAAATGTCAAAGTCACAAGAGACAAAGAAAGACTGAGGAACTCTTCCAGATTAAAGAAAACTAAGGAGATTACTGTATCAATGTTAATTTCCTATTTTTAATAATTTTAGTATAGTTATGTAAGATATTATCATTGATTTTAGAAAATACACACTAAAGTATTTAGGGGTAAAGAGAAATCATGTCGACAACACTCTCTTAAGTAGTTCACAAAAAATTATGTATATATGTATCCATGGGTGTATATACACATATATATACACATACATATATACGTATACAGAGAGAGAAAAAGAAAGACAAGGGTGAAACAAAACAATTGTGGTAAATGATAACACTTAGGGAACCTAGGTGTAGGGTATGTGGGAATTGTCTGTACTATTCTTGCAACTTTTTGTGGAAATCTGAAATTATGTCAAAATTAAGTTATAAGAAAAAATGGCAAATGTCACAAAAAAGTCACTAAATTCTTCAGCTTTCTGTTCTGTGTTTCACTCTATTAGGAAATCTCTATTTTTAGAGATTTCCTATTAGAAAACTCAAGTGTGTTTGCTCAGATCTAGAAATGATAGGAAGAGCACTAGTTCCCAGGAGGTGGTAAACCCTGGAGAGTGTGGGCAATCTCTAAAGTAAACTGCTTAATCTACCAATAAGGCTCCATTAAACCAAAATACTTCTGTTCTAAAATGCATTTCCAAAAATACTCAATATCTTAAGCAACACTGTCCGTGAGTTTTCCACTTCAGTTTAGAAAGAAATACTTTAATGGTTTATTTGAATTACAGTATCTTACCCAAGTGCTGTCAATTTGATGGCTCTATCAAGTAGGTGTCTGTTATTTTATTACATAACTGATTACAAAGGAAATAAGATTAAATTTTACAGATGAGAGAAAAAAAACCTTAACTTTTAAAGTTTCCTTCATATTTGTCTGCAAAAAGAAACATCTGGTCACATCTGAATTCCTTATGTCAATGTAGTCAATTTTAAGAACTATTTAATCACATTAGGAAAAAGCACTTTTCCATTGGAAACTAATGTTTTGACCCAGTTTCTGGAGCAATGCAAATAATTACACCAAACTGTGTGTACTGACCGCTGAGATACTCAAGGATGAGGTAGAGTTTTCCACCAGTCTGAAAGGCATAAATTAAATCCACAATGAAGGGATGCTTTACTTCCTCCAGAATATTCCGTTCTGCTTTTGTATGAGCTGTATCTTTAGCATTTCTTACTATCATTGCCTAAAGGAAAAGAGATGATCTATAAGAACAAAATAGTAGACATTTGATTCTACAGTAACTAGAAAATCTAATTTGTGCTTTTCTTGCCAATATGAAGCTACTAATCATATTACCACTAAAAATGAGATAGGGATCAATGGAAAGCACTTAAATCTTACGTGTATATCTGCACTGTTTGGATTTTTTGCAGTGAACATGTACAATGAACGAAAACCTAAAGATAATTTTTTAAAAATGTAAACAGATTAAGTTTATTCATATATTCATTAATTGTTGAATGTCTACTATGCTCTGGGCTCTGTAACACGAAAGCAGAACTAACAGGAGTCTGTAGCCCATAGGAGCATCAAGTCTCAGGGAACAGATATGTTAATGGAGGAAGGCATAAGGTGCTATGGGTGAATAGGGCAACTATATCTGTCCTAGTAAGAGGTCTTCCTTGGGGTGGTAGTACCTAAGCTGTACCATGAAAAGTTACTACGACAAAATGTGGAGGACATAAAAAAAGCATTCCCAGTGCAAAAGAGGCTTGACAAGACAAGACATGTCTAGTGACTCTATCAGTAGTTCAGTATGGTTAGAAGTGGTTAGAGATTAGGCAGAAGATGTGGTGGAGGCCAGGAAACAGAGAGCCAAGCATCTAAGCAAAGGCATTTGAATCCTATCTTAGAGGCAGAGGAGCAACGCTGAGGTAAGGGAAATGAGTAACTGGGCTTTCAACAATACAGTTCTAGTAACAACGTGGAATTCTAGAGAAAAAATGTAATGAGACCAGTTAGCAGGCCAGGAGAGTGAACTAAGCGAGAAGTCAGACCTGTAACTAAGGAAATGAAGGCTGAAAAAAACAGAAAGGGTAAAGGCATATCATTAGCATTTGCTGACTAACTAGATGTGAGAAGAAATGATGATATCATGGTTCCTGTTTAAGTAATAGCATAGACAATGGTGTCATTTAATAACAGGTAATGGACGTGAAGAAAATTTTGGGGAAAAAAATGATGCATTGTTTTGGACATGATAAGTCTAAGTTCTTGGACTAATTTCTGCACCTACAGCAACATGAAAAAGCATATACACAAGGTTATTAGTTGCAATATTATCTGTAAAAGTGAAACATTAGAAATTTCCTAAATGCCCATGCATAAATATTGGCTGAAAACCTATGGACTAGCTACACAATGTGTGAAAAGCTATACAAAGAATGAGAAACATCTGTATGAAAGTCAGGTGCAAAAGAGCATATATGGCATGACAGTATATGTAGTAGGGTACCTTTTTGTATAAAAAAGGGGAAATAAGAATATGTATGTGTGTGCATATATATAAATACATATATATCTGCAATTATAAAACACAACTAAGATAAACCAAAGCTAATGATAATAGAAAGGTAGGAAAGAGAATGAGATACACCTTCTGAGTAACACCTCAATGGTTTTCTCATTCATTCTTTTTCTGGCCTAAATCAAGTATTACTATGATTATAAAATGGGGATTTTGAATTCTGAACCATGTTAATGTTTTATACATTCCAAAAATAAAGTTAAATCAATATGGATGGCAGAGGGAAAAAAACTGAACACAACACAGAAATACATATATTTTATATATTTTTAATTGATTTTAGAGAGAGAGAAGGGAGAGAAAAAACCCCGTTGATTTGTTTCACTTATTTATGCATTCATTAGTAGATTCCTGTATGTGGCCCAGGATCAAACCTGTGACCTTGGTGTATTGGGGCAATGCTCTAACCAAATGAGCTGTATGGCCAGGGCTCAGAAATATGTGTATTCATTTATTTATTTATTTGTGTGTGTGTGTGTATGTTTAGAAATATGTGTATTTAGTTGAATGTTACCGTGAAGTTTACCACACTAAAGATATTTAAATAAGTTTACACTACATACTCAATGACATATATGTAAGCAGAGCATCACAAAAAATTGCAAAGAAATCTTTTTTCTTTTTTTTTCAATTACAGTTTACATTCCTTATTATTTTTGTATTATTTTTGTAGTTTTGGATGTATAGCATAGTGGTTAGACAATCATACACTTTACAAAGGGTTCCCCCTGATATTCTTGTACCCACCTGGCACCACACAGTTATTTCAATATTATTTACTATATTTCCTATGTTATACTTAAGAAACCTTAAACCACACTTAGTAGCTGCCAGTTTGTAGCTGCCAGTAATATTGGTATTCTCAAACTATTATGCATACATTGTACAACTGAGCAAATGAGTAAATTTATTGACATTATCAGTCATCTTACTATGTAAAACAGAGATGTAAATATGGACTAAGGGAAGAAGAACCTTATGAAATTGGACTGCAATTAGGGATATCAAAATGAAGCCATGATTTTAAACAAAGACAACCAATGTCACACCAATACATTTAATGTCAAAATAAATAAATAAATAAATAAATCCTGAAAAGTAAAAACAAACATAATGGCTAGAAAGGATATTACTAACATAATGGGGAAGTTTGAGTATGGACAATGTATTTGAATATTTGAGAACAGTACTGTATATCAACGTTAAATTTCGCAAGTGTAACAATTATACTGTGGTTACATATGAAAATGCCCTCAGCCCTGGCCAGTGTGACTCCATTGGTTGGAATGTTGTCCTATAAACAGAAAGGTTGCGGGTTCGATTCCCTGTCAGGGCACGTGCCTGGGTTGCAGGTTCAGCCACCATTCAGGGTGCGTGCAGTCCCCAGTCAGAGCGTGTGGGAGAGGTAACTGATCAATGTTTCTCTCACATAGAGGTTTCTCTTCCTCTCTCTCCCTCCTGCTTTCTATAAAAAAAATCACTATGCATGTCCTCAGATGAGGATATTAAAAAATAAGAAGAAAAGAAAATGCCCTTATTCTTGAGAGATACATACAAAAATACATACGTGGAGAGATAAAAAAAAAATTAAGGCAGAAGTGCCAATATATCTAAAGTAAAAAAAATAAAATAAAAAATTTTAGGCCCTGGCTGACTAGCTCAGTTGGTTAGAGTATCATCCTGATATGCCAAGGATATGATTAGATACCTGGTCAGGGCACATACAAGAAACAACCAATGAAGGCGTAAACAAGTGGAACAACAAATCAATGTTTCTCTCTCTCTCTTTCTCTCTAAAATCAATTAAAAATCTTCAGGAAATGACAAGAGGGAGGGGCAAAGAAAACATTGCAAACTTAACAATGGTTATTGTTGCACTAGTCTTGCAACTCTTTGGAAAGCTTTAAAAATCTCACAGATATATTATTTTTTAACTGTTCAGGAGGTTTGAAGTTTTTAAATAAGTAATTCTGAGAAAGTCTGAGAGGTAAAGGACTAACAGATAAAAAATTAGTAAAGTAGAATCACAGAAGTCAAAGAAGCAGTGTTTCAAAATGCAGCAAATAGCTTCAATGCAACAGAGAGGTAGGTTAAGGATGAATTATGTAAAGATCATGGATTCAGCAATTAGGAGATTGGTGGTGACCTAGGGGACAAGAGTTTCATTGCAATAGAAATCATTAAGTCAAAATATAGTGAGGGAAAAGAGTTAAACATGACTTCTCAAGAAATTCAGCTGTGAAAGACAAAGAAGGAGAAAGTTACAAGGAGACCTTGAATGAAGGAAGGATCTGTTTGGCTAAATAGGGCAAAGACATGAATATATATAAATAAGAGAGAGAGAAGTGGCAGAGAAAAGACCCTGAAGAAGCAGAGAGGGATAGGATCCAAAACATAAAGAGAGGGTTTAGCTTTAGAAAGGAGGAACATATCTCCCAGTAAGACTGGAGAGAAAGAAGTAGAGATAGATGAAAATGAAGATTAATGTGGTATTGAGGGTAGAGTTCAGCGCAGAAAGTCAAAGGGAGCTACATCTGACAGCGTCAAGCAGAAAGAGAAGCAATCTGCCAATAGAGAGAGGGATAGTAAAGGCTGTACAGCTGTAGAGAACAGAAAGAGTTGGAATGGAAGGAATTGTCTAGGGATTGTCTAGGGACATGCAGAAAAATGTTTGGTGAGTACTGAGGGTCCAAATGAATTGGGGACTATGAATTTGACCCAGCAGCAATCTTCAAGTTTGTCTGATTTCTGCCGGTAATGCTCAGTAGCTGAGATACAACAATAAAGGAGCACTGACAACTAAATTGATTAAGATTAGGACTTTCCTGTATATAAGGTCAACAGAGCTAGCAAGTGACTAAAGTGGTAGATCATGTTGATTAGGCTAAATTCAGAATAAAGTGAATTATCTGATGTCACCCCCAATAAACTCAATAAAAATTTTTCAAAACTTTTAAATAGCTTATACACTAAAAAAGGAAAAGCATACAATGAAATAAGAAAGAGACTAAGAACTTGAGAAAAAAAAAAACAGAAAGGTCAAAAGACTAAAGGGCTTATGGCCAAAGACCAGGCATTATGGGAATAAAGAAGTAAAAAAGTTGATTTTTCTATTTTATCTCAATATTTCAGAGGTGAAGGATACAACCATGGCAGCCTTTGAAGTGGAACTGAAGTGAAAACCAATAGAATTGAGATCATTAAGGAATTAAAAGGCTAGGCTACTGATTACTTATTTAATATAAGGACAGTGAAGACACTCGAGATGACAAGACCTGGGAGTGTGGGAAAAAGACTTATAAAAGATGAGAGTGCTATATGCTTAAACCTCAAAGTAGTGTGGATCCTGACTACAGGGTAGAAGAGTAATTTTAAGAATAAGCTTGGCCCTGGCCCGTAGCGCGGTTGCTTAGAGAGCCGTCCTGATACGGCCAAGGTTGCAGGTTCAATCTCTGGTCAGAGCACATATGGGAAGCAACCAATGAACGCATAAATAAGTGGAACAACAAATCAATGTTTCTCTCTCGCCTTTCCTCTCTCTCTAAAATCAATTTTTTAAAAAACTGTTTGAAAGAATAAGCTAATCAGTACTTCCCTTCAATTATACAGTAAGTGGAGTAAGAGGCAGAGACTGTATTTGTTTCAAATGCTAAATCCGAGTATCCAGCATGTCTGGCACACTGAAGGTTCTCGATTGGTTCAATTAAAGAAAGAATGGAAGAAGTATGACCTATCTGTGAGCCACTAGCCTTTCAAAGGTTCTAAAATTTACAGTGTAGGTCAAACCAATGCCATAGGCAAAAACAGTTTGCTTCCAGAGTGCTTTTTTTTTGCAACAGTAGGGTAGAGGGATAGTTGTTGGAAACAGTCTTTTCCTCAACACTCCACCATGAGCAAATACCCAAATGGGACCATACCTATAAGGACAGACTGTCCAGATACGAACAGCTCATTTAAGAAAAGGGGACCCCTGGTTCTACTCTGCTTTATCCTTCAAGGCTTTCGGAAAGCAGTATATTCTCACCACCTACTCAGGTCATAGGGTTAGTACATAGGATTTTTTATCACTTCCAGGATAAAAAATCAGAATAAACTCAGAAGGGGTATAGAGTTATCTAACCTAGGGATTTAGGAATTAAAACCCTGGGCTTAACCCTAGCAACCTCTTCGCTTTCATTATTTTTCCAGTGAGCTTTTTCAGGGACATCAAGAGAAAAATGGGACTATATCTGGTTCTCTAGCCAGGCTTAGGGAAAGAAAAACCCTGAAAGTGAGAAGGAGTGATAGCTAAGTAAAAGGAGAGGCAAGTAAGTTAGGTCTTAGATGCCTGGGTCCAAAAAACAAGGCCTGACATTTAGCAGTAATTAAGTCTATGGATTTCCTAATACACCACACCCACCCACCTACAGTGGAGAAAAACAGCACCACCCTCTTCTTTTCGTTACAAATACCTGCGTCAGAATGTATCTCACTCAAAATATAATTACTGAATATGACTAATTATGTTCAGCCCTGATTATCAGGCATGAATAAGCAACATATCAAAAGGAACAGATTACTCTTAAGAATACTGAGCAGTACTTCTTTTAATATTTCTAAAATAAGTATTATTACATGGTCTCTAATTCTACACCTGATATGGTTTAGATTAAAAATCATTAATCTCAAATGATTCCAATGGGAAAACCAGATAGCAGGTTAATCCTGACCTGCTAATGCAGAGGTTGATGTTCAAGATACCTAAATTGCTTCTCTAAAACAATCACCAATAATGTGTAGCCATAGTATGTTCCGCAGATTTTAAAGAAGCTATTTACACTGCTTAAGTGAAAATTAAGAAGATAGAAACCAAAGTGTTAAATATCCTACACATTTTTTAAAAAGTCATTTTGATGACCTTTTAATATTTTTCTACTAATATTTGTTTTAAGACAGTGTGATCTGTTCAGAAATTAAGACTTAATAAAAAGAACAAAAAAACCAAACACACATAATCCATCTTCAATAAAACTAGAAAACATGGGTAGCTTCATACCTTAAAAAAGTGAAGACAGAAAGGGGCCAAAGCAATAGTACATGACTTAGTAGAGTGGGGTATGAGCAAACCTAAATGCGTGACAAGAAGAATAACTCAAAAGACATTGATTCCATCTACAGAATCCTAGCAGGGCTCAAAAACTAGAGGCAAAAATAAAAAGAAAGGAAGGGGAAAAAATAAGAGTCATCAGGGACTGCAGCAAACAGAAGGTGGAGGAATAAAAATGGGGAGAATTCTCTGGAGATTATCTAAAAGTCTGTATAAGGAACAGATACACCAAAAAAGGTTCCCATCCCCACACTAACGAGCCAGGGAACCACCACTTGAAGGTGTATTTTTTAGAAAAAAAAGAGAGTGAAAGATCAATATAGAGTGAATTACTGAAGTATCAATAAAAATGACTGCATGAAAGTCTGCAAGCGGAAAGGTGAAATCTCCATCTCCTCTATCTCATCGAGCTCTAGAATGCTTTTCTAGACAAAAGAATAGAGGACCTTCCTCAGCACCAATTAATCTATACCAGAAAAAAGACCTTAAGACATTGATACTTGAGGTTCTCAGTCAATTGCTGAGTACTCTACACATGAGTACTCTACAAAGAAGCCACATACATAGAACTTTTGATCAGCTTTCGGAATTCCACAATTAAATATGATCAGTGAAGGACACCAGACATCTGAAGAAGACCTTTGACATGGAAGAGAAAGGCTAAATCAAAGTCAAACAAAACAGGAACTTAGAAAAGTGACACAGCCCTGGCTGGTGTGGCTCAGTAGACTGAGTGCTGGCCCGCGAACCAAAAGATCGCCGGTTTGACTCCTGGTCAGGGCATATGCCTGGATTGCAGGCCAGGTCCTCAGCTGGAGGCATGCAAGAGGCAACCCATCCATGTTTCTCTCCCTCTCTTTCTCCCTCCCTCCCCTCTCTCTAAAAATAAGTAAGTAAAAATGTAAAAAAAAAAAAAAAGTGACACAATAAATTTCTACGCCCTGGCCGGATAGCTCATTTGGTTAAAGCATTGTCCCAATATGCCAAAGTTGTGGGTTCAATACCCCATCAGGGCACATACAAGAATCAACCAATGAATGTATAAGGAACAACAAATCCATGTTTTTTTCCCTCTCTCTTCCTTCCTCTCTATCTCTAAAACCCAAATCAATCAATCAATTTCTAGAAAAGTCTCAGAAAGTAAACGCAGAGACAAGGAAGTGAACAAACAGAAGAGATGTGAAAATCAGATGATCAGTCCGGGAGGTTCAACACCCAACTAACTTCAATTTCAAGATAGGAAAACAGTAGAGGGGTACGTTATCAAACAGATCATAATACAATTTCCTAGAGCTGAAGACTAAAACTTTTAATATTGAAAAAGTAAAAATAAACCAAGTAAGATTCAAAGCAAAACATATCACTGTAAAAATTTAGAACATCAGAAATAAAAAAGAAAATCTTAAATATCTTCAAAGAAAAACAGATCTATAAAAGATTGGGAGTCAGAATGGTAAGGAACTTCTCAACAGAAACATTCAAAATGAGACAAAAATGGTGCAAAATCCTGAGTGAAAATTACTTTCAACTTAAAAACTGCACCCAATCAAATAAGGATGAAGGCATAATAAAGAAATTTTCAAATATGGAATATTTCCCCCCAAAATTTACCTTCATGTACCCGTTCTCAGGAAGCCACTAGTAGGTGATCACCAAAACAAGGGAACAAGAGCATAAACTAGGAAAAAGGAAGATAATGGGACCCAGGAAAGAAAGAATCCAACACTGAAGGAGTCAAGAGAATTCTAAGGACTGTGGTAAAGAGAAAGTCCAATATGCCCAGAGAGCTATCAGCACAGACAGGTCCTATGGACTGACTGTCTCTAGGAAAGTAAATGCAACTGACAGATTATCTAATAATGAGTACGACCTCGGAACACTGGCCTGAAAGGTGCTTTACAGAGGTGTTGGAAAGTATGGGAAGACAACCGTAGATTCAATAAAACTGAAGCAAAATAAGAGGACAGGGTGAAGAGAGAAGGTGTGAAGAGAGTCAAATAAAAGTCAATATATAATTCTAAAACTGCTGAGTTAAGTGACAGAAGATTATGCTTATTACTTAGAAATATGGAGACCAGAACAAAGAGGTAAGAGTTACCTCAGAGAAGAACAGAGAAGAGTTACCTCAGAGAAGAGCTCTGCTTTGGACCCTCGCCAAGCAGAGAGAAAACAGGAATAATAACAATCAAACATATCTCACATTCTAAGAGGACTTACGATTGTGTTAAAAATATTTTTCGACTGAGAATTTTAGGCCAAAATGTGGATTTTATAGCAATTAATAATACAGTTTGAGGGAAAAGGAGGAGGGAAGGAATCACCTTTTTAAGCACCTTCATGGCAAATATTTTCCCAGTATTTGCTCCTGTTACTTTTCGTACTTGGAAAACCTGTATAAAAATAAAAGTGTTTGTATGTTATTAAAGTCTAAACTATGCTAGTCACATTCCTTTCATTCCTATTGATAAGAAATAAATGACACAGTAGTGTACATTCTCATAAAAACTAGTGCCAAGAAGGGTTGTGTGCAAAAATGAGGGGCTAAAAGAGCAGACTGTATTAAAGAGTTCGTAGTGAAATCCGTCACACAACACAGGACTTCCCCGCTTGGTCTGCTGACGTCTGGCAGCAAAGGTGGGCAATGACCATGTAGTGATGACTCCTGCATGTTTATACATGAAACACACGTTTGCTTAGAAAAAGCTATAATCAGGGTTCCCAGGAGCATGATACCAAACTTAAAAATTATAAAATATTTCATAAATATTTAAAAATATTTCTTCCAAGGATGCCAGTGTTCTTGCATTACATAAAACTACTTAATAATAGTTGACAAGAATTATCGTTTAAAATAAATAGTCCTTAAAATAGCTAGCTATAACATTTTCATGCAACAGCTAAAACATGTGAGACTCAAAGTGCATGTGTTACACATTCAGGATGGTTAGAACATATTAAATGTGTTGTTAAGCCTTAGAATATACCACAAATGTCATGCTTGGTGAAAATTAACACTACACAATAGATAAAGAGTTCCCCAACTTTGATAGAGAATGGCTAGGTATAAACTGTCTTGGGTAGAACACTCAAAGGTCTTAAATTAGAAAGCCTTGGGAAAAACTATGAAACTGAGAAGTTCTATTCATTTTTCTTCTCCCCTCTTATATTCATCAACTTCCCTAACTGTTGCTCTAGATACTTTTAAGTCAAAGAAAACCAATTCAGATTAATGGACAACAGTAACGTATTAATGTACCAGGCCTCTTGAAAGGAAGGAGTGATTTGTTTGTTTTAAGAGGATACCTATAGAAGGTATTAAAACCAAGGGAAGAAATGAATCCTCTAATAACAGACTTTACCTGGAACAGTTGCTATTTATTACAAATATTGTAATAATTTATAACAAATAATATAACATTTATAACAAATATTGGCTAAGTGCCAATTATGTGCCAGGCTTAAATGTATATGGTGGTAGAAAAAGGAAACTGCTGTACATTTCTCAAATAATACAGGGTAAGTGATTATATCCTTTGCTGATAGCTAGCAAACAGACTGAAGAAGACTACTGAAACTAGGATGCAAAATAGCAATCGACCAGAGACAGACAACAGCTCTCATTTCAAAAATACTTCCTACCTTTCCATAGCCCCCTTTACCAAGTACCCGAAGTAGCTCAAAACATTCTGGTCTGATTTTTTCTGGCCCTCTGTTCACACTAGTTTCTGAGATTTCAAATTTCTCACAATGTTCCATGCCACTGGAGAGAAAAGCAAAATCAAAAGTAAGTTTGCAAAAAGTTAAATTACTTTCAGCGTATTGTTAGAAAGAGAAATGTAATCTAATTTAGTAAAACGAAAAAAGTACATGATAACAAACTTAGTATCTGTGTTCTAAGGAAACATAATGACTCAATGATTGGTAGGTCGAGATTAGGGAGGCTTGACAAACTGCCTACTTATCTGTTTGTTTACATAATGTGCTGGCCAGTATTTATTTTCATAAGCATCAAGCACCCCCAAACTAAGATAAATTAGAAAAAGTTGACAAAGGAAAAAAAACTCCTAGTTATTCAAATTTAGTTCATTCAAAATGTCTATAAGATCAGGTATTATCCAACCTCAGCAGAAAACCTGGGAGCATTCTAAAAGTACATTAATGAGTTCACATCTTTATGCTGCATAAATTCCTGCTTACAAAAATATATCCACACACCTTTCCATATGGACTATGAATGTGATTTAAAAACTCCGAAAGGGTGGCAATTTTGTCAGTCACTTAACAGCTTTCTATATGAGTGATCTCAGCCTCCTCTCAACCCAAGGGTTAGGGTACAGAGCAGATTAACCACCATAGTCCTCCAATGGTGCATGCCTAAAAATACTTTAGACTGCACAAATCTCGGTTTGACTGGTATGTTATAAGCAAAACAAGAACCATTTGACTCCTAGGGGCATTTCTAACAATTTTATTTTTCAGTAAGAAAAACTGGTTCTCTGCTAAACTAATGAAAATTCCTAACCCATTCAGACTCATATTTCGTGTACTCTGAATCTGAATGAAGATCTCTTTGTCAAAATTCATCCATGATCTCAAAACCCTGGGTACCTTACTATATTGATGCCAAACTCAATAAACTAATTCTCTCTATATGACTAGATATTTAAGAACAGTTCACCGGAATCACATGGTGGCTATGAACTAGAGTTGATAAACCTACTGATAAGACAAGAGAGCACAATGAAATATTTTCATATACACTTACAGTTCATATGGTCCAACTCCCCCATGGTCCATGCTTTCATTTAACTGACCCTGAAAAATATGTTAAAGTTATAAAGATAAATAATCTCATAAATATAAAATAAAAATGTTTAATGCTTCACCCCATTACTGAAGGAGGATAAATGAAACAAACCAGACTAAAAATTCTCTATACTTTCAATGGCAAATGTAGTTAGTGATGTATACAAAAAATACTATAGAGATTTCACTTGGAATTTCACATGACAACTAAGCTAGAGATACTATTCATCAATGACCTACAAATAAAACCAGGCGACTTTTTCCTTCAAAAGTTACATATATTTTATGTATAATGACATGGAAGGTACATTCTAAGTCTGAGTTACTAAATCCAATGTTTTATACGAAGTGCTATTCTGATATACAAGACTAAGATAAACCTCATATAATTACAATCTAACTAAGCCTAAGTTAATCACGACCAGTCCAAGAGATTGTAATGGTCAATGTAGCTGATCAAAGAAAAATAATTAAGCAACACTCTCAAATTGTTAGGAGTCATGCTGGCCAAACATTTATTCTGGCTATAGTACAAGCAAATGCAAAATTTAATTAATCTCTGTATACCAGCAATGAATGATTCAAAAATAAAATTAAGATAGCTCCATTCACAACAGCATCGATAAGAATCAAATACTTAGAAAAAAATTAACAAAAGAAGTGTAAGACTTGTACACTTGATAACTATAAAATATTACTGAAAGAAATTGAAGAAGACCTAAATAAATCAAAAGACATTCCATGTTCAAGGATCAGATGACTTTATTAAGGATAGCCATACTACCCACGTTGGTCTACCGATTCAACTCAATCATGTCAAATTCCCAGGTTCCTTTCTTGCAGAAATTGACAGGCTGATCCTATAATTCATACAAAAAAAAAGCAAGAGACCCAAAACAGCCGAAACAATCTTGAAAAAGGAGAACAAAGTTGGAAGACTGACACCTCCTGGTTCAAAAATGTACTACATAACCACAGCAATCAAGATGGTGTGGTACTGGCGTAACACAGACATATAGATCAATTAAATAGAACTGAGAGCCCAGAAATAAACCCTTACATTTACAGTCAACTGATTTTTGACAAAGATGCCAAGAAAATTCAATGGGAAAAAGAATCTTGAATAATTGGTGCTGGGACAACTGAATATTCACGAAAAAAAAATTAATTGTGACTCTACCTCACACAATACACAAAAAATAACTCAAAATAAATCACAGACCTAAATGTAAGAGCTAAAACTATAAAATTCTTAGAGGAAACAGGAGGGAGTACATTTTCATGATCACTGGGTAGACAATGATTTCTTCAGACACATAACCAAAGGCATGAACGATTAAGGGGAAAAAATCAACAAACTTGATTCATTCAAAAATTGAAACTCTTGTACTTTAAAAGACACCATCTAGAAAAGTGAAAAGAAAATCCACAGAATAAGAATATATAAAGAATATATGAAGAACCAGATAACCCTATTTTTAAAAACTGGGTTAGGATCTGAACAGGTATTTCTCCAAAGAAGATATACAAATGGCCAATAAGCACATAAAAAGTTGTTCAATATCATTAGCTATAATAAAAATGCCAACCAAAACTACACTATGATACCAACTCATATCCACTAGGATAGCTTTAATTAAAAAGACAGAAAAATACCAAGTACAGCAAAAATGTACATAAACTGGAACCCTCATACACTGCTAGTGGGTATGTAAAATCATATAGCCACTTTGGAAAAACAGTTAGGCAGCCCCGCCTGGTGTCTGGTGTGGCTCAGTGGCTTGAGTGCTGGCCTGTGAACCAAAAGGTTGCTGGTTCAATTCCCAGTCAGGGCACATGTCTGGGTTGTGGGCCAGGTACCCAGTTGGGGGTGTACGAGAGCCAACTAATTAATGTTTCTCTCACTCCACTCCCCTCTCTAAAAAACATGCAGTCTTTTCAAAAATTAGAGTTACCACGTGATCCAGCAAATCTACCCCAAGTTCTCCACTCAAGAGAAATGAAAATTAATATATTCTGCGAAGACTTGGGTAGAAATGTGCACAGCAGCATTATCCACAATGGCAAAAAAATGGGCACAACTTAAGTGGACATCAATTGGTAAACTAACAAATATGATGTAGTTGATCCATACAACAAAATACCATTTGGCCATAAAAGGAATGATGTGCTGATATATGCCACTACATAGACGATCCTCAAGAACATCATGTTCAGTGAAAAAGCTAGACACAAAAGGCCACATGTATGATATGATTCCATGTATGTAGAATGTACAGAAAAGGCAAATTTATCGAAATGGAAAACAGACTAGTGGTTGCTAGGGCTTAGGGTGGCCATGAGGAATGAACCCAAAGTTTCTTTTTAATGTTCTAAAACTAAATTGTGGTGATGGTTGTACAACTCTATCAATATACTAAAAGTCACTGAATTGTAAAAATAATAACTTGGTATCAGAAATACATTTATATTAATATTAAAATTACAGCTTTAAAATGAGCATTCTTGAATATAGTCTGATTATGAACTCTTTCAAAATTTATACATAAGGATATTGCTTAATTGAAAATAGGCTCCATAAAATTAGAAGTTTTTAATGAATATTTTACATTGAATCAAAAAATCTTCAAGTGAACACATCTCTCTTCAAAGGTACCAGCACACAGTCAAGATACACAAAGAAAACTGACAGTAGTTTTCTACTACTGTCAGTAGTAAGTAATGAAAACTTACAGGACAAATGCTGAAATACCCCAAACAAGTTTTCAGACGGAAGTTGTTCACAGCATGAACAAGTCAAGATAACATCTAACCCTAAAGATGTGTGTTTCATGATTAGGATGAAGCATATGGATTCGACAGTATCAAGAAAAAACTACTCTTGCAATTTCAAGTTGATACAGTTTCTTGTGGGGGTGGGGGTTGAGGTGGTTATGGCTAAAAGTTTTTTTTGTTGTTGTTCGTTTCGTTTTTGGTGCTTCATACAACCTACAATGGTGTCACTTTAAAGACAAAAGACTAACTTCTCTCAGCTATAATAAAATAATTATTACATAATTTTTTTCTTTAATGTTAGTTTTACTTAATTCTAAATTAAAGACCACAGAGTAGTTAACATTGAACCATGACTTTGAAGCCACCTATAAATACATGCCCCACGGCTATGTTTCATTTCCGGAGCTGGCCAGGCCTGTATTACCACCTGCATCTGTGCTTAGAACTTCCTACCGTTACTTTCTGGAGCAAAAGCATTTGAGGCACAATTCTTTCATTATTTAAGTTTCTTTTAGAACAGTCTCACACCAGAAGCATAATACATTACATAATAAATACTGACAACTCTTTCATAGCAATCTCTTTATTCAGATTTTCTTTTCTGCTGCTTTAAGCTTTATGACTCAACCAGTGCTTTTTATGTGTGCCACTATGACTGACAAAGTGGAATCATGCTCACCTAAGGTACTAACAAGATACACTATTTCAAACCAGCCCACCAGGCCCTGACTGGTGTGGCTCAGCGGAGTGGGAGTCTTTACCCAAGCCAAAAGGTCACCAGTTTGATTCCAGGTCAGAATGTGTCTCACATCTATGTTTCTTTTCCTCTCATTCTCCCTCCCTTTCCCTCTCTCTAAAAGTAAACAGAATCTTTTAAAAAAACAAAACAAAAAAATATCTAGCCCACCAGAATGACCATTTGCAGAGTTTTCAATGAAAATTGCATAAAGTTCAAGTAAATATGCCTCAAGTCCCAATGAAAGCACGTTATAAAAATTTAAATAGTTACAGAATCAGTGAATATTTTTAATCCAGATATTCATTAAATCATTTATCCATTTGCTTTGCTGTTCACAGACATTTCCTTATAAAATAAGATTCAGTAATTCAGATGAATTGGGAAAAAGGGGAAAACTTTGCCCAAAATCTTGAGCTTTTTAAAAATGCCTTATAGAAAATCGCAGAAGAAAACATAGGAAGTAAAATCTCAGACATTTTTTGTAACAATATTTTTCTCATGTTTCTCTTCAGGCAAGGGAAACAAAAGAAAATAAATAAATGGGACAACATCAAACTAAAAAGTTCTTGCACAGCGAAGGAAACCATCAATGCGATCGTATGAAAAGACAACCCACCAAATGGGAGAACATATTTGCCAATGATTCATCTGAGAAGGGGTTAATTTCCAAAATTTATAAAGAACTTATAAAACTTAACACCAAGGAAATAAACAGTACAATTAAAAAAGTGGGCAAAGGACCTGAATAGACACTTCTCCAAAGAGGACATACAGATGGCCAATAAACATATAAAAACATGCTCAATGTCACTAATCATCAGAGAGATGCAAACTAAAACCACAATTAGATATCACCTCATGGCTGTCATCAATAAATCAGCAAACAGCCCTGGCTGGTGTGGCTCAGTGGATTAAGCACTGGCCTGCAAACTGAAAGGCTGCTGGTTCAATTCCCTGTCAGGGCACATGCCTGGGTTGTGGGCCAGGTCCCCAGTGGATGGCATGAGAGAGGCAACCAACTGATGTTTCCCTTGCACATCAATGTTTCTCTCACTCTCCTTCTCCCTCCCTTCCCCTCTCTCTGAAAATAAATAAATAAAATCTTTTTTTAAAAATCAACAAACAAGTATCAGCAAGTATGTGGAGAAAAGGGAACCCTTGTGCACTGTTGGTGGGAATGCAGATTAGTACAACCACTGTGGAAACAGTACGAAGTTTCCCCAAAATTAAAAATGGAATGGCCTCATGACCCAGCAATTCCACGTGGATAAAAAAGTGGTGGTGCATTTACACAATGGAATACTTCTCAACTGTAAAAAAGAAGGAAATCTTACCTTTTGTGATAGCATGGATGAATACGGAGAGTATGAAGTTAAGTGAAATAGACCAGTCAGAGAAAGACAAGTGTCATGTGGTTTCACTTATATGAGTAATCTAATAAATAAAATAAAGTAACAAAACAGATACAGAAAATAGACTGACAGCTGTCAGAGGGGAGGTGGGGCTGGGAGTCTGGGTGAAAAAGGTGAAGGGATTATGCAAGAAACAGAACAAAAAGCAGACACAGACACCAGTATGGTGACTGGCAGAGGGAAAGGTGGGCGGGCAAAGGTGGAAGGTGTGGGGGAAAGAGGCTGACTGTGGGTGGTGGGTGCACAGTGCAGTGTGCAGACGTGCTGTGAGAGCTGTACACTTGAAACCTATATGGTTTTATTAACCAGTGTCACCTCAGTAAGTTCAATTAGAGAGATAAAAAATAAAATAAAGTGTTTCATGGTATGTATCCACTACAATGCAAGATAAGCAATGATAATGAGTTTTCTATAATTTTTCATAATCATTAATATTTCAATGTATGCTACCTATATAGCACTTTGGTTTTCAAGGCACTAAAAAATTTTAAACTTTTTGCTCAATAAAAACCTGATATCCCAATCTGAAACTCATGCAGTAAGCTCTGTGACTAATTCAGATTTTTATTTAGTAGAGTAAAAATTAAGAATTTTAAATATTCCATTACAATTTTCTATTACTCTTTTCATTTTGTGTCTCCACAGAAAGCAGAGGTTTCCAACATTTTCATAATCGAATGAAAATCTCTATGGGAAAACTTTCCCATAGTTTCAACTCACTGTCTCTAAATTATACCATCACCAGAAAAATAAAAATAAAAAATAAAAAAGACCTACCCTCCCCCACCCCCCCAAAAAATCTCTTATCCATTGGTTTTATAATAGTCAGTCCCCTGAGGTATTCTATCAGGGTCTTTTTTTAGTTAGGTAGCAAACATTCAACTTTATCCATAAACATATTAAATTACTCTCCTCATCCTTTACTCACTAAAGAATTAACAACACTACGTAAATACATATATTTACTAATACAGATTCACTGAGTGTAACATACCTAAAAAATGTATCTCTAAATAGCACCGATCATTTAATTAAAAAAAAAAAGATACTACAGCCCTATAAATGCAGCCTCTAGTATAACTGCATTTATTATTAAATCTCTAGGCGGAGATGAGAGTAAACTTGAATGATTGATTCCTCGGCAATGTGTAACAGTGACAAGCTATATTTCCATGAATTAGCTAAATGCTTAATATGCCAAGACAGTTTAAAAGTACTTTATACACTTTATCTCACGCAATCCTCATTTCTAGAGGAATAAAAGCACGTCACAGATTAAGCAATTTATTCTAGGTCGCAGAGTCAGTGGGCATGGCTGGAAGGATTTGAATTCACTTTTGGCACACCACAAAGAAAACACATTATGAACAAGACTAGTAAATGCAATGAAGAAGCTGTGCAAGGGGGTGGAGGGATTGAGCAAAAAGGAAAAAGGACTCACGGGCATGGACAACAGAGTAGTGATTGCTGGGGGGTGGGAGGTATAAGGGGACTAAATGGTAATGGAAAACATACAATAAAAAATAGAAAGAAGCTGTGCAGTGAAGTTTGCTGATCTGAGTCAGAAGACATTACAACTAGTTATCTGCGTGGTCTTGGGCAATCATCTCTCTGGCCTCTGCCTCAGTTTTCTACTATAAAATGAAGAAGTGAGGCTACTTTGATATGCACCAATGCTTAAAAAGTTCGTGTACTAAAGGTTATATATTCATAAATCGTCAGAATATAATTATATTATAAAGTCTTTTTTTGAGAGAGAGAGAAAGGGAGAGGAAACGAGGAAGGGAGATAGGAGGGAGAGAGGGAGATTTGTTGTTCCACTTATTTACGCATTCATTGATTGATTCTTTTTTTTTAATTGAATAGCTCCTTTTATTTTTATTTTTGACTTTAGAAAGAGGGGAAGGGAAGGAGAAAGAGGAGGAAATATTGCTGTGAGAAGCATCGATTGGCTGCCTTCCATACATATTTCAACCAAGGACTGAATCTGGAACCCAGGCATGTGCCCTGACCAGGAATTGAACCCAGGACCTTTCGGTTTGCAGGACAATGCCCAACCAACTGAGTCACACTGGCCCAGGGCCATTAGTTGATTCTTTTATATGTCCTGACCAGGGATCGCACCTGCAACTTTGTGACAAATCGGGACAATGGGCTACCTGGTCAGGGCTAGTATTATAAATTCGCAATAGCCTGATTTTCTAAAAATCTAAGCTTCTCTCATTTTTCAGAAAATTTAAATTTTAGAGGAAGCTTAACGTCACTGAATCTCCTTGGGTGGCCAACCCAATCCCGCACCAAGTCTTTTTGCTTTTCTACCTTGAGGCACCTCTTAAAATAACACCCTCAAAAGAAACATTTTCAACTCCAAGAAAATTTCTAAGTAAGATATATGACTGTCCAGAAAAAGTCCATCCATCGTTAACATAACGAGAACCATTTGTGCAGCACTGATTTAACCTGGCAGCCAAGGAGAGTGGACTGGAATGCACATGCGTGAACAATGATGACTTCACTGTACTAGTCAGTGGGGGTGGTGGACAATGTTAAGTGAGCATGTGTACTGTGTGGCTGTCACATTCATATGACTGAGCAAGGGGATGGGGGTATAAAGGAACCAAATGGTAATGGGAAAAAAATACAATAAAGATTAAATAAATAAATAAATAAATAAATAAATACCGCTGGGCCTGGAAAAAGCCCAGGTTCACCCCCAAAAAAGTAATAGATTCACGTTATCATTTTAAAGGTTTAATTATGTTCCATCAAATGGGTATATCATCATTTCTTTCACCAATCACTTATTGATGAACATTTGTTTCAATTTTTTCACTACTAAAAATATTTCTGCAACAATGTCTTTTTAATGTTTACGTGATGATTTCTGTAGGATAATTTCTTTGAAAAAAATAGCTACACATTTAAAATAGCGTACACATTTAAAATGTTACTGTATATTGTCAACTTGCTCTCTAGAAATGTACCAATTTTTACTCCCACTATAAGGATTTAATAATGGAAAATACACCACACTCCCAAATTTGACCATTTGGAGGGCAATCCCTCTGGCCTTATGTTCTTTCTAGTTGGTCTAATATTTGAAAGTAAAGAGGTAAGAAAACTAGGGACAATATAGATAGTAGCCAAAATAGTATCTTTATATTTCAGTGCCTCACACTGTAGCATAGACTACAAAGTGGAGTGTGGGGTTATTATGAATTATTTCCTCACCAGTCATAACCTAGCTTAACTGCCCTCACCTAAGTGCCATTATTACCTGTGGAAAATCCAGACTTAGGCAAGACCCTCTCAAAAAAAAAGAAAAAAAAAAGACAGCAAGTAGAACAACGAATCTGTATCAAAGTTTGCATAAAGCTTGAATGTTCCTCCTCAGGAACTATTTGGATGATTCAGAAAACCACAGCTATGGGTAACTGGTGATTGGCAGCTTCATCCCGACAACATGCCGGCTCATGCATCATGGCTGGAGCAGTTTTTTGGCAAACCATCAAATCACCCAGGTGACTCAGTTCCCTTATCGCTGAGATTTGGCTCCCTGTGACCTCTTGGCTTTTCCCAAAACTAAAGTCACCTTTGAAAGGGAAGAGATTTCAGACCTTCAATGAGATTCAGGAAAATATGACAGGGCGGCTGTTGGCAATTGGAACCGTGTGAGGTCCCAAGGTGCCTACTTTGAAGGGGTCTGAGGTGTCATTGTCCTATATACAATGTTTCTTGTGTCATCTTCAATAAATGTCTCTATTTTTCATATTATATGGCTGGATACCTTCTGGACAGACCTCGTATTTTGCTAAAGCTCTTCCTCAAAATTCTCTAATTACCTTTGCTCTTTCCCCAATGTTCCTCTCCCCAAAGTAGTGGCCATATTTCTCTCTCCTATTTCTACCAATTTCTCTAGCCTCCTCTTCCACACCTCTCACAATCCTACTGACTTATACCAAACAAAACAAATGTCCAGGGGTAGGCCAAAACCAATGAGGTTTTAGTTCATTACAGGTATCTTAACAGAGTATTTTACTGCCAACTCCTTTAAACTCTTCTGATAAACCAGTGGTCTGGAAATTCTATCAGTTCAACTAATGAAGATTTTATAAAACACCCTTCCTATCAAGTTTTCTCCCCTGCCCTGCTCCAAAGCCACTACCATATGGAGCCAATGTAACTGACAAGAGCAAGCTATATGTAACAAAAGTAATCCCATTTTGTTTCAAGTTGTATCCAGTGTATCATATGTTCCATTAAAAGGCTAACTGGAATTACATATGAAAAGACATTTAAAGTACACATCTCAATATCCACCTTCCAAATTGTAATGTTGATTTAGACTCACTTGATTATGAAAGTGCTATTTTAACCAACTGAGTTTCTTAAAGTTTTCAGAGTTCTTTATATATAGCATCTCAATCTTTTGTCAACAAGCAGGGCACAACTTGCCAAAAGAGAAAAACCAGGTGAGAGAAAGAAAGAGAAGCACCTTATGCAGTTAGAGCAAACACCAGACATCAGTCATTACCCCATGTACTCTTCCAAAGAACGGAGTTTAGAATCTAAATTATCACGAGGATTTGCCCAGAGTCAGTGATTCCGTATGACAACACCGATTTTGAACTTAAGGTATAATTTGTGATATTTCAATAAATTTATCTTGAAAAAAGAATATTCCATGAAGAATGACAAACTACTAAGACAGCAAAGGTAAAACCAAGCTGTGCATTAGGAAAAACAATTCTAAATTTAACACCCTAGATTACAGCAAGGAGAGCCCTCACACCACCATTCACAAGTCTCAGTTCAGGCAACTTATTTTTGGCAAGTCAAATCACAGCTGTCAACGCTGGGTTTTTTCCCACCCCAAAATTACATAAAATATTTTGAAAAAATGTAGACATCTTCAACTGGGGGAAAAGTAAATTACAAATGCCGTGTGTCGTTATAAATGCTTTTTTAAAAAAAAAAAGTCACACGGAAGGGGGTTAAAAAAAAAGCAAACAAACAAACCCTGGAAGATGCAGCAGAGCCCCCTTGCTCCCGAAATAAAACTCCTGGTGGCCGTAACAGCAGCGGCAGCGCTACTCCCGACAGAAGTTTTCAGCTGTCACTTCTAACAGCTGAGCGCTTCCTAGGAGAGAAGCGACAGGCCGAGAAGAGAGGTGGTTGTGGGAGGTCTGAAGATTTAATACTTGAAATCTTACACTCCAAGGGAAACCCTTCCGCACTTCACCTGCACTTACAGGACACCCAACAAGCGCAGTCCCCCTATCCCCAACACACGCTACACCACTCGCGCCCGCCACACTCAAGTCCAACAGCTGGAGGAATCGATCACGCTCCCTTTCTCCCCCCACAGACTGCTCCGGGCTGCGCAGATCTGGGGCTAGGGACGCAACCTGCACCTGCGAGCCCCGCAGCGGCCTCACACCTAGGGCCAGGTCTTCCCCGCCCGCTCCCGTCTGCGGCCGCGCGGCGCTTTTGCTTATAGAGACTACTCGCGCCCCCTGGGTCTCCGCGCTCTCGAATGCGCCGGGCTTCCAGGGCCCGCGCCGCCGCCCCGGCCCTGTCACCTCCGGTCCCCCGGGACCCCGGGCCTCACCCCCTCCTCCAGCTCATCCTCAGAGCCCGCGTCTTCTGGCTGGTCCAGGTCTATGTCAAACACTCCTGCCATGTCCTCAGCTTCCCTGTCTCGGAAGTCCGGCGCTGGGTAAAAGCCGTCCCGCCTCCGTCGTCGCCTCATGGGCCCGGACCCGCCACAGCCACCGCCGCCGCTGCCGCCATCACTGGCTGCTTGGGCTCAGTGCGTCTGCGCTTAGGCCTTAGACTGGCTCCTCAAGTTCAGCGCTAGAGCATGCGTACAGGGTTCTGTGAAGCCAAACTGTGGGCAATGAACATGCGTAGAACTAACGCCAGGAGTCAGGTACTGGCAGAAACATGCGCAGAACTCCTTCCGAAGCCGCTCAAGGGAGCTAGATCATGCGCATTGTCAGCTAAAGCGCTTGATGGACAGTGAGCATGCGTACTGTGTCTGAAGTTGATAAATTGAAATTGAACATGCGTAATTAACATTTCCGAATAGGGAAAAAAACACTTTACAACAAAACTCTTCGTTTGTGGAACGTGCTCATTCGTTTCCCCTAGCTTTTTGGGTGTTTAAAGTGAGCATGAGCAAAAGGTTCTCTGAAGTTTGAACAAGACAGAAACGGCCGGCCCTGGGGCTGTCAGTGAGTGGGGTTAATTGAAAACTTTTAGGGTTGGTGGGGAAAGGGCGAGTCTTGACTTTGCTGTTTACGAGTTAAGCGGCCTCGCGAAAGTCACAGAACCTTTCAGAGCCTCAGTTTCTTTATCTATAAAATGAGAATAATGATAACTAGTTTGCAGGGTAGTTTGAAAAGCCCCTGCCCTTTCCAGTGCTGCATAGACCTGGTGTGAGGTATTTACCAAAAAATTGTCACTTTTCATTGTTAAAAAATAGTGAAGACTTGCTGTAATATTTCATCTGGTCCAGTTTTTCCAGCTTTGGTTTTCCTTGCCGTCCTGCCTGAGCTAAACACAAAGTCTTTCTTATAAGAGTTACTGTAGTTACCAGCCCAGAAAGGTTATTGGTGGAGAAAGAAAGTCATTATTTAGAAGAAAGAAAATTAATGTTAACTAAATGTATGATTGTTGAGCTAACTTCTGCGTTCTGTGGGTCTCTATGGTTGGAAGTGTATGCTATTCCTTCAATCAGCATTCATTTTGTTCTGTTTTGTTTTAAATGCCCAACAAAGCTATTTCATTTATAACACCATATACATAGGTGGCATTTTAAAATTATGTATTTTTATCGATGTATATTAACACATGCAGCATTTTATTCTTTATTTATTGGTAATGTAGTGTCTCTCAAAGCCTATATTTTTCTATTACAGGTTGCTCACTTTTTTGAGGAAATAAGCCTAGTTTCAGTCTCAGCATGTCAATAGTAACAGTGCAACTTGGTCAGTGTGGCAATCAGATTGGTTTTGAAGTGTTTGATGCTTTATTTAGTGATTCACACTGCACCCAGGGACTTTGCTCTAAAAGAGAGAACGAGGCATATCAATCATTGTGCAAAGAAAGATTCTTCAATGAGGAGGAAAATGGAGGTATGTGTGGTCCACAGTCCTCTCCTTTACTTGACATAACCAGCTGCTTGCTTCAAGGCCAGGCCATGCAGATGGTGTTCATCTGAACTCTGTCCCTTTCCGTCCTACTAAGGAATGACTTTGCTCTCCATCCTTTGCTTTTACATTAGCAACTTTTGCCTCTATGGTGGTATCTTCCTTCTCAGCACAAGAACATGCTCAGATCTTGCCAATCTAAAAGCAAACAAACATACCCTGATTGGTGTGGCTCAGTTGTTTGGGCATCATCCCACAAAACAAAAGGTTACTGGTTCAATCCCCAGTCAGGACACATGCCTGGGTTGCAGGTTTGGTTCCCAGTTGGGGTGTGTACAGGAAGCAACCAATTGATGTTTCTCTCTCACACTGATGTTTCCCTCTCTTCCTCCCTTCCCCTCTCTCTAAAAAAATAAATAAATAAAATATTTTTTAAAATATTTCTTAAAAAACAAACAATTTACCTCTTAATTATAGCTTTTTTCTTCTTTATTACCTCTTTGCCTTCTCATCTAAGAGTCTCAAAGGATAACACTCTTTTACCAGCTATAATCTTGCTTCTGCCCTATACCACTGAAGCTGCTCTAAGAAGAGTTCCTAGTAATACCCTAGTTGCCAAATCCATTGACTCTTTTCTTTTTTTGAAAAAATTTATTTATTTATTTTTTAGAGAGGGGAAGGGAGGGAAAAAGAGAGGGAGAGAAACTTCAGTGTGGGGTTACATCTGGCATGCCCCCCACTGGGGACCTGGCCTGCAATCCAGGCATGTGCCCTAATCAGGAATCGAACTGGTGACCATTTCGTTTATAGGCCGGAGCTCAATCCACTGAGCCACACCCACTAGGGCCATTGACTCTTTTCTTAATTCACTTAACTTCTCTATTGGATTTGATAATATTAACTATAAAATTCCCTCCTTGAAACTCCTTCACCTTAGTGTCTGAATCTTTCTTCTCCAGTGGTTGCATCTCAGGTTCCCCTGTCCTTATTTGTATAGTTCTCTGAACAATTTCAATTACTCTCGTAATTTGTTACATCTTTTACAATACTGACTCAAATCTCTAGCCTAGCCTCACTTCCAGGCTGCAGACTAATTTGTGGACCTCTCCACTTGCAATTCCCGAGTATACCTCAAACTCAACATCTCCATACCCAGGAGCATTCATTATATTTCCTTTAAAAGTTGAGCTCTTACTGCCCACATACCATCAAACATCAAGATCTGCTTAACTTGCCCTGGCTGGTGTGGCTCAGTGGATTGAGCACCAGCCTGCAAACCAAAGGGTCGCCAGTTTGATTGACAGTCTAGGGCACATGCCTGGGTTGCAGGCCAGGTCCCCAGTAGGGGGCACTCTAGAGGCAATCACACACTGATGTTTCTATCCCTTTCTCCCTTCCCCTCTCCCAAAAATAAAGTCTTTAAAAAAAAAAAAAAATCTTGAAACTCTTCTGCACTTTTCATCTTCACTGTCATTTCCATAGTTCTGGCTCTTGCCCTCTCTCATCTGGACTGTTTCAAGACATGGTTTCTGAGTTTTCCTGCCTAGACTGTTGTGTCAATCACATCTATCCTCCACACTGCTGTATTTAAAAAGACATCTGTTTCTCCCCTGTTTGAACATTTTCAGTGGTTTCACATTGTCTAAAAGATACCTTTCAAGCTTTTTTAGCATTGCATACAAGGACTTCCAAGATCTGATCCCTACCTGCTCTCTACCTCCATCTATTAATTCTTCTACCCCCTCCTACATCTGCTTCAACAATCCTAAACTGCTTGTCGTGCTCACGGTATTTTCTACCTTGGAATATACTACTCTGTTAGTGTGGATTTGCCGTGGGTCATCACGTGATACAGTGATCATGTGTTTCATCTCTCCAGCTAGTCGTTCTAGGGCTGGACTGATGTATTCATCTCTGTGTTCCCAGCACAGTACGTGGCACATTGTAAGCATTTAGCAGATGTTTGTAGACCTGACCCAGTGATCATTTTAGCTCACACCGATTTCAGCCTGCTTAGCAGAATGTTAGACGTTATGAGCCATCCGCACATACCTGCTGTTGCCCACCTCAGTTTCTAACCAGTATGACAAATCTTTCTGTCCTCAACCTTTGGATTTGGGGGCGGCGAGGGGGTGGGGAGGACTTAGAAGTTTTTGTTCTGTGTTAACCCAAATAAGACATATGAAATACTCTTCTGATTTTTCCCCATTTCTAGTTCCAATTGCCCGGGCTGTACTTGTTGACATGGAACCTAAAGTTATTAATCAAACGCTCTCAAAGGCTGCCCAGTCTGGCCGATGGAAATACGGCCAGCGTTCATGCTTCTGTCAAAAACAGGGTTCTGGAAACAACTGGGCATATGGGTAAGAATAATTCATCATGATTTTTCCAGTTTAGATACAGCTACACAGTCAATTACTAGAGAGTGTAGTTACAAGTGCAGAGTTGATATACCAAGCATGCAACCTTGAAACTGGTGTTTTAAGATTTAGGGTATGACTTCACCCAGGAGAAACTCTGGTTCTGTCCCACATGTGTCTGTGCTTTGGCTCCAGGTAATGGTGAGACCGCGGATCCCTTGCAACAGGGTTTTCTACTTCACTCTCATTCTGCCAACTACCTTATTATCAGTATAATACATTCATGTGGCAGGTATTCCAGCTAGTAGGCAATACAATGAGGCAGTGATATTTCCTGGACTTCTCTGGGAAATTCCAGTGCCTAGGGCTCACTTAAAAAATTCTGATTTGATTGGCATGGGATGAAGCCTGGATGTTGCGATTTTTCAAAGCTTCCCTAGGTGATTAGAATGTGCAGAGAAGTTCAGGAACCACTGCCTTAGGAGTATTGTTATGAGTATCGAATGTTATGTTGTACCATAAACTTACAAAGCTGTCTGGTAATTGGAGTCTCCAGCTATAGGAATGGCCTATAACAGAGAATTTTCTGTACACAGGAAATTCACTCTCCTAGCAGTCCTACTCCACCTGTTAACTGTGTTAAACGTGTGTATTTTATTTTGTTAAGGATTGTATTTATTTATTTTTAAGAGAGAGGGGATGGGAGGGAGAAAGAGAGGGAGGGAAACATTCATGTGAGAAAGGAATATCGATTGGTTGCCACTCTTAAAAGCCCCAACCAAGGACTGAGCCTGCAACCCAGGCATGTGCCCTGACCGGGAATTGAACCCGTGACTCCTCTGTTTGTGGGATGACGCCCAACAAACTGAGCCACACCGGTCAGGGCTAACTTGTGTATTTTACATTTTATGCCTTTCGTGAGAATTAGTTCACTTTCAAAGATTTAAAAAGCCTTCTCTATCCTATATCTTTCTCTCTGTGTTGCATATCTCTGGTTAAATTTTAAGGTGTTTGTATTTGTCACTTTGCACTGTACAGTTACTCTGTTCATGGACCCAGACATGAAGAATCTGTAATGAACCTAATCCAGAAGGAAGCAGAGAAATGTGACTCTTTGAGTGGTTTTTTCATCATAATGAGTATGGCTGGAGGCACCGGATCTGGGCTAGGAACCTTCATTACACAGAATTTACAAGATCAGTATTCCAGCTCTTTGAAAATGAATCACATTATATGGCCTTATGGAACCGGTGAGGTATGAACACATTAACTGAAATGTTTATATTTTGCATTCTTTGCAGTTGAAATGAATGTAGGTGAAAGATTGATCTGACCCTCTCTTTGGAAATGTTAAGTTACTGCATCAGGAGTTATGCAACATGATACTTGCATGAACAATTCATTTAACTTTGCTCAAACTTTTTCAAACAAATGAGGAGTCCTTGTTTTTAAAAATTCCAAGGAAGACAGTTGTGCATTTTCTCTCTGGAACCCATTCCTGGGTTAATCCCTCTGGCTACAGACAGCAGGAACCTTGAGAAATTATAAAATGGGGGTGAGATAAGTCGGTTTGGAAATGATGTAGGAAGAAAGCGTGATAGTAGTGCTCACTGTTCACTGGAGCCTTACTACATACAGGGCACTGTTCTAAGTGCTATACATGCACTCTGTCATCAACCTTTACAACTCCAGGAGACGGGTATCATTATTATTCCCACTTTTCAAATGAGGTAGCCGAAGCATAGAAAGATGAAATAATTTGTCCAAGATCTATAGCCAGAAAGTGACGGAGCTGGGATTTGATCCCAGGCAGGATGCCCTTAGAATCCACCCTCTTAACCACTATTCTCTCCTGCTTTTCTTATTTCTGACCTTCTCCTCTCCAGGTCATTGTTCAGAACTACAACTCCATTTTGACTCTTTCTCACTTGTACCGGTCTTCAGACGCCCTCCTTGTTCATGAGAATGATGCTGTTCATAAGATCTGTGCAAAATTGATGAACATCAAACAGATCTCCTTTAACAATATAAATCAAGTCCTCGCCCATCAGCTGGGAAGTGTGTTCCAGCCCACTTATTCTGAAGAAGGCTCATTTCACTACAGAAGAAATCCATTAGGTACCGTCCTCCTGTATGTTATTGATAGGAAAGTCTTATGCTCTGAAAGCCTCAAAGTGATTCTTCCTTGGCTCCTCTCCTAGGTCTCCCTCTTCTCAAAAGCCTTCCTAAAGAGCTGCTTAGCTCTCTGAACTGTCTTACTGACAAGTTTTGGGAAGTTACTAAATTTCTCAAAAGAGGGGTGGATACCCCCCTACTCTGTTCTTCAGGATTCATTCTCTCTCTCCCTCTCTCTCTTTTTTTCTAACAAACAATTTAAGATATAGCCCTGGCTGGTGTGGTTCAGTGGATTGAGCGCTGGCCTAAGAACCAAAGGGTTGCCTGTTCAATTCCCAGTCAGGACACATGCCTGGTTTGC
This sequence comes from Desmodus rotundus, assembly GCF_022682495.2. Lineage (NCBI taxonomy): Eukaryota > Metazoa > Chordata > Mammalia > Chiroptera > Phyllostomidae > Desmodus > Desmodus rotundus. The sequence goes on along the minus strand of NC_071395.1, from coordinate 92,350,158 downwards.
AGGCCAGGGCCCAGTAGGGGGCATGTGAGAGGCAACCACACATGGATGTTTCCCTCTCTTCCTCCCTCCCTTCCCCTCTCTCTAAAAATAAATAAATAAAATCTTAAAAAGAAACCTTGAGATATAATTCACATACCAGACAATTCACCCATTTAAAGTGTACAAGTCAATATTTTTTAGCGTATTCACAAAACTAAAATTCACAACTGTTATTTTCATCACTTGGTAAAGAAATCCAGCTTATTCGGCAAATAGTACCTTATCAATTCAAATTTGCAAATGATATCACAATCTATACCCCCACCCAGGCCTAATCTTTTTCCCAACTAGTTACCTGTCCCAGTGTTCTTAGATGCCTTCTTCTTCTTCAAATTTAACATGTTCTGAAATGATTCATCATTTTTCCCTGTCTTCTCTCTCCTGCCACCTCTCCCTCACTTCCTGTCACCCGATTTCTCCCACTGTCCTCATATCCCATCAGTATGCTCAGCCTGTGGGTGCCATCTCTGTCATCTGTCTGTATTCTTCCCCTACTTCCCTGCCTCTCTGACATTGGTTCAGAGCCTCAACGTCTCTCAACTTATACTGCATACGAACACAAGGCAAACTAGCCTCTCTCTATTCTCATTTTATTTTATTTTTGGAATAAAAACAGAAACTTACATCCATGAGGACATTCCTGTCTTAAGGTGGCCCTAATACTGCTTTCCTTCCAGGAGCCTGCCTCTCACCTGCAGTCCCTCTGGGGCACTGAGCCCCAGTGAGCCTGCCCAGTGCACAGGTCTAACCCTTGCCCTCTCTTACGCTTGGTCCATGGCTCATGCATTACCTGCCAGTTTTGTCAGAATGCCTTAGCCTGCCCTCCACATTATGCCCTGAACCCCAATTTTCTAGCTTCATTACCTGTTGCCTCCTCTGCATGGATCCTCACCTACTTTTTAGCTCACCTGCACTGTTTGTCTTCAGTCTGGTACTTTCCTGCCCTGGTCCCTTTGCTCACTGCTCCTTCTCCATAGAAATTGCTACCTCCTTCCCTTCTTCACCTCTATTGAAACCTTACCCATCTTTCAGGGTCCAATTCAAGAGGTAAGTTTTCCACAAAGCTTTTCTACTGAAGCCTTTGCCTAAAGTAACCCTCTTCTCTCTGAACTCCGGTGGTATTCTTTACTTCTTTTATGTCACATAATGTTTTCTGCCTTTATTATTTCTTTGTGTGTTTGCTTATCTTTATAAGTTACACACATATTCATTCAAGGAGTACAAAAGAATATGCAATCAAAGGCACATCTCCCTCCCACCCCCCAGCCCTCCCCTGGTATAACCAGCACCATGTGTCCCCACAGAGAGGAACCTGTCCTGTGCCTGTTTTGTTAGTGTCTGCACATTCCACAGTACTTCCCATATTGCACATCTGCTCAGTCAACCAGTATCTATTAACTTCCTGTTACATGCCAGGCACTGTGATAAACATTAGGGATCCAGTGGGGAGCCAGTGCACACACCGTGTTCACTGTGAAAGAGAGACATTAACAAACATTACACGTGGATGTATAACTAAAAATGGTGTTAAATGCTCCGAAGGAAAAGGGTACAATTCTAACACAATGTGTCATGAAAGAACCAGACTTAGGCTGAAAGGGCAGAGAAGGCTTCCTGGAGAAAATACCACTTGAGCCAAGAGCTGGATGAGGACTTGTAGTTCACTAAGCAAAGGGAGGGAGAAGGAAATAGCACAGAGAGCGGGAATGGCATGTGCAAAGGCCCTGTGGTAGAAGGAAGCATGGCCCATCAAGACCAGAGAGAAATCCAGTGCTACTAGAGCACAGCAAGTGATGTAGGGGATGATTGGAATGAGCCTAGCGTGGTAAGCAGGGGTGGACCTTGCAGGTTCTGGTAAGTCATATGCAGGCCTTCCTCATTAACCTAAGAACAGGGGAAAGCCATGGAAAAATGTTAGCAGGTTGGCGACATAATCACTTTTACTTTTGAAAAGGTCCACTGGACTGCGGGTGGAGAGCCCATGAGAGGTTGAGACTGCAGGCTGGGCAGTCATTCCCCAGAGAGGCCGCGGTGGCCTGACCACACTGACCCGCAATGAGAAAGTAAAGGCCATCTGTTAGAGGGGCGCTCCCTTGACCCCCACAAGCATGTCTATAAACTTCCCACTTGCACTTCGCCTTGTGTCACAGTAGGGGGTGGGTCCTGTCAAAAGCCAACTTCTCACTTGGGTTCTGGGACCCATTCCCTCCTCTTCTCAGGGACTTAATTCCTTACTCTTCTCTCATCTTCCCACATCATTACCTTGTACCTCTTCCCTGGGTTACTCCCCTTACGACTACTTTCTGGCTCCTCTCACACTGAGAAAACCCTCCCCCGACATGACCACCGGTAGCTGATGGCCCCATTTCTCGGTCATTCTTTAGAACAATCGTCCTCAAAGGACTGTCTCCCCTTGCTGTCCTCATTCTCAACATGTAGTCACTCTTCAGCCCACTCTGATCTAGTTTCTCCCCCATCACTTCCCCGAAATTGCTTTTTATATGTCACCAACGTGTCCACATTGTCAGATTCAGCGGATACCTCACGTCCTCGTTTCCATCAGCCCTCAGCGGGCTCTGACATGCCTGACCCCTTGTTTTCCAAGTGTCCGATTTGTCTTTTGTGACAGCCCCTCCTAACATTTCTCCTATCTCCACGGCTACTCCTTTTATTCCCTTTTCCCTCCTTTTTTCCCAGCTCTAAATGCTACCTTGGACCCTCGCCCTAGTCCCATGGCTCTAAATGCCCTGTGTGTTCTCTAAGCTGCCAGTTTATCTGCAACTCTGACCAATTCCCTGAGCTCCAGATTTCTATGTCCAGCAGCCTTTCTGACCTATATGTACACATTTCATGGACATTTCAAACACACTGTGTGTAACACAGGTCTCTTAGCTTTCCACCAGGAACGTGTCTCCTCAATCCTTCAATTGCTCAATTTTTAAAAAATATATATCTTGCCCTGCCTGGTGTGGCTCAGTGGATTGAGCACCTGCCTGCAAACCAAAGGGTTGCCAGTTCGATTCTCAGTCAGGGCACATGCCTGGGTTGCAGGCCAGGTCCCCAGTAGGGGGCACACAAGAGGCAAATATACAATGATGTTTCTCTCCCTCTATTTCTCCCTCCCTTCCCTCCTCTAAAAATAAAATAAATATTTTTTAAAAAAGAAACCCTTAAAAAATATTAAAATTATATATATATATATATATATATATATATATATATATCTTACTGATTTTAGCGAGAGAGGGGGAGAGAGAGAGAAAGACATCGATTTGTTATTCCACGTATTTATGCATTCATTGGTTGATTCTTATATGTGCCCTGACAGGGGATCAAACCCACAGCCTTGGTGTATCAGGCGCTCTAACTGACCGATATACCCAGCCGGGGCTCAATTGCTCAATATTGAAAACTTAGGTCCACTAAGACCTCAGCTACGCACATTGTTCTGCTGAGGTGTTTGAGGAAACCACCTCAACAAAGCAATTAGGGGTTGTGAATTCTGAGGGGTCCCAGTCTGCCATGTGGGTGACTTTCTAGAGCTGTGCTCTAACAGGCACAGACAGTGTGAGGCACAGGGCTGATCCAAGATTGAATTTTTTACCAGAAAGATTTGATGAAGAGACAGAGGGGCAAGGAGCTGCACAAGGAGGGACGTGAAGAAAGAGGAAGACTGATGGATTGAGGAGGCAGGACGTTCAAGGATTAGTCTGTCTTAGTCTGCTCGGGCTACTGTAATACCACAAGCTGGGTGGCATTTAAACATCATGCATTTGTTTCTACAGTTCTGATTATTATTTCACTAGACAAAGTAAATTACAGATCTAGGAAAATTTCTAAAGAAATATTTAGTGAATATAGAATGACAATAAAAGCATATTAACTTTCATGCTTACTTTGTTTTCCTGGGGTTTAGCTAAATATTTTGTTCATATTTCCAGTTATTTGGCTTCTAAACTCTCATTTCCTTTTTGGCAGAGTGTTATTTCTCACTCATGCTAAAATTGGTGCCAAAATGAAACAAATACATAGTCTTAATAGGTTGTCTCTGAAATTTTATTTACATTTTAAAATGTAAGCAGTTCTGGTCTTGGAGGAGAAAACATCCAAAGGCCATCAAATGTAGGCCAATGGGAACACCGTGGACTCAAAGAGTTAGTTAAGATTTCTTTTCCTTACAGGAGACTTAATGGAGAGTTTAGTTCCCCATCCCGAATTCAAGATGCTGGGTGTCCGTAACATTCCTCACTTGTCTGAGAACTCGGTGGCATACAGCACGTTCACTTGGGCCGGCCTCCTCAAGCATTTGAGACAGATGCTCATTTCGAATGCGAAAATGGAAGAAGGTAAAGGGTATTTTAAAAATATGTAGCCACAAGCTAGGAAAAATGCCCGTACTGGAGTTCTCAATATAAACTGGTTTGGGCCAGCTGAAATAATGGTCCCTTCTTCTGGCCAGGGAGGCGCCCACAAAACTACCAGGACATCCCAGGAGGGCTTCTTAATCACGTCACAGTGTCATTTCCCAAGAAAATTTCAGATGAGTGGGACGTTTATTTTTATTTACATTTTATTTTTGTCAAAGTAATATATGGACAGAGTTTTTAAAAATCAAGTAGTCAAAACTCACTTAAGTGTATTCTTAAGTCCATTTTAATTACAGATTTGTATTATAAAATATTTACGGATTTTATGTTTATATATATTGCATTATATGTATATCTTAATTTAAAAAAAGAGCCAAGTAATTGTCCTGCATGAATTTCTAATGAGGAAAAGAGCAGCCCCCTGTCCTAGACTCCCCCACACACAGCTGATGCCCTCCTTTCAGTGTTTTTAGCTGCTGCTTCTAAAATTTGCTTCCATATTTCTCAGTCTCTAGCTTATACGGTTACTTGTTTTATTTTCTGGGTTTAGATATTATCAGCTGCCTTTCTGATGTGAAAACTGAGGATGGAACCTTCTTACACCCCTACACACACACACACTCTTGGGTTCGATCAGTTTTCAGTGTTGAATTAGTTTTGCTGTGTAGCTGTCATTCACCGTTGAGCTACATACTATATGACATACCTGTATACACAGATCACATTTTATTTCATATAAAAGTTTATTTTTTCTCCTTCTAGAGTTAATAATTACATCTATTGGGCCGATAGCCTGTGTACCTATCACTAACATATCCCGAAACGTTTTCATAGAAATGAACCGCATCTCACTGTGTTCATACCCATCGAGTAACCTCCACTTTCACTATCTGCTTGGCGCGTCCCTGTGGGAGGCCTTCCTCCTCCTGTCCAGTCGCACTGGTTGCTTTCCTGGCTCAATAATCAACCACTGGCATCTCTGCCCCATTCTGCCCTCTCTCCCGTTTCCTAGGTTTCATGTCTTCCTCTTTCTATTGATAGACCACACCCTCCAGGAGCATCTTAACAAAGAATTCAGAGAAGGTAAAAATTTTAAGGCTGTCGATACCATTGTTCTGCCCTTACAGGATGGCCAGGTACAGGATTTGAGCGGGGGTCATTGTTACTGGGTATTTTGAAGGCGTTGCTCTCTTGACCTTATAGCTTCCAGGGTTACTTTGATTCCTACCCCTATTTTGTTCTCTCTTGAATCTTTTAGGATTTTCTCTGTCTTTAGCACTCCGGAATTCCTTAGTGTGGACCTTTGGTTTATCTCAGTAGAATGAAAGCAGTTTTGTTTTGTTTTAATCTATTTTGTTTCCTGCTATATCTTCAGAGCCTGAATCAGTGGTCCAGCAAAGGCCAAAGCCTCAGCGGCTCAGCCTTTCCTGAGCACAAACCTTCGAGGATGGAGGGGTCCACTGCCCCTGCCCTGGGGGTCTGGGGCTGTCACTGCTTCTCATACAGATGTTTAATCCTCCTCTTTCTTCCTCTGCCTGGCCTGCTTCTAGGACGTCCACTATGGGCAGAAGTTTCAGCTTTACCTGGTTGCTAAATTAGTAACCACTAGTTCCTTTGCTTTCCAGCTTCCAAAATTTTGTTGCCATTATCTCTTGTGCCATTCCCTTTTTCTTGCTTATGCCTTTTTAAAAATCCCTGTATTGTCTTGTTAGCGAGATTTGGGGAGAAAGTAGGGGTAAATTAGTGTATGTTCAGTCTGCCATGTTTAACTGGAAATCACTACTATGTATTTTTTTTTAAGATTTCATTTATTTTATTTTTTGGAGAGGGGAAGGGAGAGAGAAAGAGAGGGAGAGAAGCATCAATGTGTGGTTGCCTCTTGTGCGCCCCCTCCTGGGGACTGGGCCTGCAACCCAGGCATGTGCCCTGACTGGAAATCGAACCAGTGACCCTTTGGTTCACAGGCTGGCACTCAACCACTGAGCCACACCAGCCAGGGCTTATGTATTATTTTTGTAGTGTATGTTTTACCACAAATCACAATAACTTTAGTTTCAATACTGTGAAAGTGGATTTCTTCTACATTTACTTACAATACCTTATTTTATTTTATTATTTAAAAATATTTTTTATTGATTTTAGAGAGAGGAAGGGAGACAGAGAGAGAAACAGTGATTTGTTGTTCCACTTATTTGTGCATTCATTGGTTGATTTTTACATACGCCCTGACTGGGGATCAAACCCACAACCTTGGCATATTGGGACAATGCTCTAACCAACTGAGCTACCAGGCCAGGGTTTGTGATACCTTTTGGACTTTAGATTATAGTGCCCGAGGTTTGGAGATAAGTATGTATTTCACATCTTAAATTATAGCTCACATCCTGAATTTTTTGGCCACAGTACATACCTGTTTTTCTAGCAGTACCTGTTAACACCTCAAGGAACACAGTGTTCCTAAGGATGGTGGAAGGTGTGCTGCTGCACTGGGCTCCTAGGTAAATAAGCCACGCTTTGCTTAGTCATTTTCCTTTGAGGGACTTGAGGGTTTAAACATTTTTTTCAGTTACAGATAAGAGCTTTGAACATAAAAAATGTTTATATATAATATATGGATACATATGAATAAATATATATGTGTCACTAACCAGGTTGAAGAATAGAGTTTTAAAACTCTTCATATGTTACCAGACTGTTCTGTATGAAGATTGATCCCATTAATATTGCAATCAACAGTATAGGTGTGTCCACATGTCCTTGCAACAGGAGGAATGAATGATCCAAGAGGGAGCCAGGCAGAAGTTACAGAGTCTGTTATGACCTAGCTTTGGACGTCACACACCATTGTTTCTGCACCATCCGTTTGGTTATTAAGGTCAACCCTACCCCATGTGGGAGGAGACCACACAAGAGCCTGAATTCCAGGGGGCAAGGATGCTTGGGGTGCATCTTGGAGGCTGGCTACCACTCTCTGCCCTCCCATCTGCAGAATATATTGAACCCCTCCAAGGCCCCCGAAAGCTATATCTGATTAGCATATCAGCCTGAAGCCCAGGATCTTGTCATCTAAAAACAGGTCCGGGTATGAATTTATACTCCTCAGATGAGATTTCTTGAGTGTAGCTCTTAGAATACAGCTCCTTCCCCCTGATCCCAATAGACCATGGGAGACCAGGCATAGGACAACTGGTAGACACTCCATTTCAAAAATGGACGCATGGAAGGCACACAGGAGTCACTGGGCTACAACAATTCATCAGACACAAGCCGGCAGTGTCCTGATTAAAATGTAAGGCCTGGGAATAGTTTTCCGTGGCTTTTGGCTTGGCCCTCTGAACCAACTAAATTATAATTTCACTTGTTTATTTATTTTTAAGTTTTATTTAAAACATTTTATTTTCATTTTCTTTTAATGTGTAAAGATTTTATTTATTTTTAGAGAGAGGGGAAGAGGGGGAGAGAGAGAGAGTGTGAGAAACACCAGTGCCTGAGATGTCGATTGGGTGCGTCTCATGATTGAATGGGAATTGACCTGGCGACCTTTCGGTTCACAGGCCGGCTCTCAGTCTGCTGAGCCACACCAGCCAGGGCAAAAACATTTTATTTCTAAATTTTATTTTATTAGTTGATTTATTTTTGCTAGTTTGGATTAATTTATGCATGTGAGAACTAGAAAGAGGTCTGAGGGTATCTATAAACGGACTTTTCAGAAAATAAAACTGGCATCACATGATATGTATTTTTTGTTGTTGTTCTGCAACTTTTTTTCAACATAACAATATTTTGTGGTCTCCTTTCAAATTTAGCACAGTTCGCCCTGATCAGTGTGGCTCAATGGGTTGGGCCTTGTCCTGCAAACAGAATGGTTGCTGGTTCTATTCCCAATCAGGACACATGCCTGGGTTATGGGCCAGGTTCCCAGTTAGGGGTGTGTGAGAGGCAACCAATCAGTGTTTCTCTCCCTCTATATCTCCCTCCCTCCCCTTCTCTCTGAAAGTAAATGAATTAAATAGGAAAAGAGAAAGAGAGGGAGAGAAACATGGATGTCTAGGAGATACGTCAATCCAGTTGCTCCAGATACTCAATCCACTGAGTCACACCCGCCAGGGCTCAGTGTCATATTCCTTAAGAAATCTCTCCTAGAGCCTTCTGCCCTGCTTCCATGTGGAGTTTTTGCTCACGATAGCCACTGCACATTTGTCCTCCTGGATATTCTCTTTGCCTGTCCCCTTTGTTGGATATTCTGCTCAGAAGGTTTAGAGAAACCCCCACAGATCTGGGAGAAGAGGAGAGAGGGGTCATCGTTTTCCTGGTTTTCACTTGATCTCTCTGGGTTCAGTAGGTACCCTGCCCTTAACTCTGCCTAGTGTTCTCCAGACCAGAGATCCTCAGTCATATTTTCTCCAGAAAATAAACGTTTAGTTTTTGCTAGGGTAGGGGAGAGGCAGTCGTCATGATAAACAGACAAGTTCAGCAACATTCCTCAGGCAGGAAGCAAAGGTAGATGTACTCTATTTGACTGCCAGGCCGGTTTAAGAGTCAGTGACTTAGTGTTTATGCGCATTCCCTTAAAGAATGCTGTATCATTGATGTTCTGGAGGCACAGAGGGTGATAATGTGTGAAAACACGGGCATTGTTAATGCTGAGCAAAAAAGTAATAAAGTCACTGAATGTGGGAACATTTTAGAACAACATTAACCAATTTAGTTACATAGAGATGTAGTTTAGTGCATGCACAAGAATGATACAATTTATTAAAAATCTAAACCTCATTTACTCTGAAAGAACTTTTTAAATAAACATACACTTTAAATAGTGTAAGTAAGCCCTGGCCAGGGAGCTCAGTCGGTCCGAGCACCGTCCAGGGCGGCAGGTTTGATCCCTGGTCAGGGCCAGTGTTCGTCTCTCTCTCTCTCAAATCAATAAATAAGAATAAAATGAAAAAATAGGCAAATAACTTAACTGACAACATTCTTTTCTTCTAATCAGTGGTTTCGTAGGTGGGGAAATGCACGTACACCCCAGTTTCACTACATCGATTGCACATAGTTTTGTCTCGTGTGTGGTGCTTTCACTATGTGGTAGTTTTACGTTGTTATGTGTGCGAACCTATAAACCTCTTTTTAACACATTCTTAGCCTTGCCTACCCCACGGATATAATGATATTCTCTATTACTTCCCAGTATTTTTTATAGTTTTATGTTTGATATTTAAATTTAACCCGTCTGGGATTTATTTTTATTTTTGATAATGCCTTTTTTGTGTGTTTACTTCCCCTCCCATTTTAATTTAATTTGCTTAATATTTCTTTTTTAATTTTTTGAACATCAGTTCTTCAAGGGTCCAGCTTTAGATTGGCTTCATTTCTTTCCTCTTTTTGAAACCTTTTGATAAAGTCTCGCTTTTATTTCAGAGTGATGTCAGGTGATGACTTACCTGACAACCACGGCTTTGACAGCACGCCATGCACTCCGCATGTCACTGAGGTGTTGCACCCGCGCCCTACACTCCCCTGCTGTGAGTGTGCTGCTCAGCGGCGTTGCAGTGAACTCACGGAGCTGTGCGAGCGCGGTCGCCATCCAGCTTTAGAACGGTTCCACCACCCCGAAACGTTTCTGTGTCCATTGCATTCAATCCCTATTTTTATTCCCGGCCCCAAACAAGCCCTGATGTGTCTTTTGTCACTACAGATATGCCTATTTTGGACATTTCCTATAAATGGAATCACACAATATATAGTCTTTTGTGTTTGACTGCTTTCACTGAGCCCAGGGTTTCTGAGGTTCGTCCATGTTGCAGTACATGGCAGTCTTTGTGGGGACCTAAGTGTTCAGTCTCTTGGGAATATGCCTAAGAGCGGCATTGCTGAGTCAAAGGATGAGCCTACGTTTAACCTTTCAAAAATCGGTTAAACTCCTTTCCAGAGTGCTTGCGCCATTTTACATTCCCACAAGTGGTTTAAGAAGGTTTCAGTTTTTCCACATCCTTCCCAACATCCATCTTTTTAGCACAGTCGTTCTCACAGGTGTGCGGTGGCGCCTCCCCGTGGTTCACTTTGCATTTTCCTGATGACAGGATGCTGAGTACCATTTCACGTGCTTATTCTGTTAATCTTTGGTGAAATTTCTATTCAAACATCTAATTTTTAAATTGGCTTGTTTGTCTTACTGAGTTGAGCATGCCAAAATTTTTTATTTGTTGTATTTCTATTTTTGCTGAAAATCAGTGTGACTGCACACTGAATTTTACCCCTGTCCTATGTATAATTTGAGTATTTTCTTCATATTTCCACATGGCTAGTAAATTTGCAATCCTGTTTGGTTTTGTGTTTCTACATCTCTTAACATTCTTTATGTGTTTTGCTTACTCGTAACCATAGGTGGAGTGAAGTTGGGCTTTTTTCCATGGATTTGACAAACCTACAGTGTGCGACCACTACCACAACTGAGATGAAGTATTTCCATCATCTCCAGGCGCTTCCTCCCACCCCTTAGCAGACGGTCTCTTCCCTACCTCCAGCCCCTGACCACTGCTGACCTCGATTTTGTTCCTATGGTTTTGCCTTTTCCAGAATGTCCTGTAAAGGGAATTATGCACTGTGTAGTCTTTCGAGTCTAGCTGGTTTCACTTAGTATAATGCTCTTGAGATTTATTCTTGTCGTTATATGGGGAGTTAGTTCCTCTTTATTGCTGACTAGAATTTCATCTTATACGCCTACCACTGACCTTTAATAGCTGGTGAGGAATACTTCATGCCTTTCTCAGTATGGTTGGGATCACTTTAGGTCAACCAATAAGAATTTTTAAACTTTTAAAGAAAAAAAAGAACTTTTAGTTATTAAATAAAATTTTATGTAAAATGCACACACTCTAATGCATTTTTCCCTTGCTCAAAGCCATTTATAAAATCTCTTGCTTTTTTTTGTTTTGCTTTTGGTAGGTATTGATTGGCAGGTACAGCCTCCTTTATCAAGACCTCCTACTCTTGGTAAAAGGTCCCTCCACAAGGAGCTTCACTTTAACACTTCCATTGCTAACCTGGTCATCCTTCGTGGGAAAGATGTGCACAGTGCAGATGTGGGTAAGCAGGAGTAAAGGGGAAAATTAAGATGTGCTTTTCGCACATAAAGATGTCATACATGGTAAAAAAAAAAAAAAAAAAAGTCCCTGAATTTATTCTTAGAGAAAGGAAAATAATAACTATGTTTTTTAGTAACAAAATATACCCATTGTATCAGTTAGTATGTGACTGAACACCAAAACAGAAGAAGTTTAAATAAGGTACTAGTTTAATTCTTTCATCCTGCATCTGGTTGTTTGGTTGTCTTGACCTTGTGGCTTCCTCCTTTTAGTCTAGGACGTGTGTTAGAGCTTTAGCCATCAAATCACATATGAGTGAGCAAAAAAGGGCATCCCTCCCCCTCCCAGGGCCGCACAGCGCACTTGTTTCTATCTGCTTGACTGAGCCCTGTGCCACACCCAGCTGCGAGGGTCTCCACGAGCACAGTTAACATTGGGGGTTCCGTTATTAAAGAAGGGAGAACAGGTATTGTGGGACAGTTCGTGGTCTCTGTGCCAAGGATTTTGTTACGAAATTTTCGGGAAGTTGCTCTGGCCAGGTAGCTCAGTTGGTTAGAGCGTCGTCCTGATACGCCAAGGTTGCGGGTTCCATCTCCAGTCAGGGCACATGCAAGAACCAACCATTGAGCCCTGGCTGGTGAGGCTCAGTGGCTGGGCGTCATCCTCCCAACCGAAAGGTCGCTAGTTTGATTCCAGGTCAGGGCGCGTGCCTGGGTTGCAGGCCAGGCCCCCAGTTGGGGGTGTGTGAGAGGCAACCAATGGATGTTTTCCTCTTTTTCTCTTCCTTCCCCTCTCTCTAAAAGTAAATAAATAAAACCTTCTGTAAATAAAAAATAATAAATATGGGAGATGTTTATTGAAGTGGAAAAATGGATCACAACACTGGTGACTGAGAAACGCAGACTCCAGGGGAGTGTATGTAGAAAACTGCACACGTGAGAGTCAGCAAAACGTTCCTCATCGTCCCCGGATGGTGGCGCTGCAGCCGTTTGGTTCACTTACACATTCTATTCATAGTGCTTTTCTGAATGGTGTGAATTATTCGTTTTTTATGATGTGTATAAATCATGTATCCAAAAGCAATTTGAAACTAGATTTTTTTTATTTCTGAAAATATATTTTTTCAATATTAAACTAGTTTTAAAAAGCAAAAGAAAAGATTGGATAGAACAAGAGATAGAAAAGATTGGAAAAGAAGTGGATAAGAACATATTCCTTTATTAATTTGTTTTCAAAAATAATTATTTACCGTGTGAACGATGGCTTATGTTGTTTTACTCTAGGGGGATTTAAAGATCCCGCTCTCTATACTTCCTGGTTGGGACCAGATAACGCTTTCAATATGTGGAAAACCCAGCGAGCCTTTAGCAAATATGAGAAGTCTGCAGCACTGGTCAGCAACAGCCAATTCTTAGTAAAACCACTTGATATGATTGTGAGCAAAGCATGGAATATGTTTGCGTCAAGGTAAGTAAAAGATAAATCTACAAACCTTCCTAGCCCTAGGCAGAATATAACGCTAAATCCCCGGCCAGCTCAGTTAGTTGGAGCATCATCCTGATTCACCAAGGTTGTGGGTTCGATCCCCAGTCAGGGCACGTACAAGAATTAACCAGTGAATGCATAAACAAGTAGAACAATAAATTGATGTTTCTCTCCCTCTCTTTCTCTCTGTCCATCTGTCTGTCTGTCTCCCTTCCTCTCTAAAAATCAATAAATGAATTTTAACAAACACAAGGCAGAATCTGCAGTGTCTTAGTCCATTGAGGCTGCTTTTACAAAAATTGACCTGGTAGCCTATAAAGAATCAATTATTTATGTCTCACAGTTCTGGAGGCTGGGAAGTCTAAGATTAAGGTGCTGGCAGATTGGATGTCTGGTGAAAATGCACTTTCTGGACCATAGGTGTGTCTTGTCACTGTATCCTCAAGTGGCAGAATAGGCAAAGGAGCTTTCCTGGGCTCTTTGATAAGGGCACTAATCCCATTCATGAGGCCCCCACCCTTGTGACTTAATTGCGCCTCCCCAAGGCCTTACTTCCTAATACCATCACCTTGGGGAACACAAACATTCAATCTGTAGTGTGGAGTAGGCATGGCTACCACTTTGTAGGTGTGAAACTTCAGGCTTCGTGTCCTGTCTGTACAACGGGTCCAAACTGAGAGGACCGCAGTGAGGATTAAGTGAGATAACCAAGTAAGAACACCTCATGCAGCGCCTGACTAGTCAATGGTCAGTAATTGTTTGACATTGTTATTACTGCTGTTGACCAAATTAGTTTCTAAACGAAAGTAGAAACTTCATTATAAGAGAAGTACAATAAGAAAGTTTTCAAAGTAAGATCCTTGGAAGAATGGAAGAGATCCTGACTTTGCTCAGTTAGAAATATTGCTAGTTCAACTCCACTCGATACTGAGAAATGTCCACCTGGCACTAAGAAATGTGTTACCGGGTTTCCTGACCTCTGCCACAGTGACGGAATGTCAAAGTAAAATCCCTCAAATGATTGGACAAAGCCTCTCCTTTTTAGCTAGGATTCCCAAGCCCTGCCTTCCTGTACTTGGCCACTCCATAACCCCCCACTCCTCAGGACTGGGAACTCTGGCCTCCTTCTCCTCCCACTCTCAGTAACTGGAAGCAGGCACTGTTCCATCCGTTCAACTCACGTCTGCCCTGGCAGTTCTCTCTAACACGTCTTCTCCTGCCTCAACATTTTGGGGAGTAGGGATATTAAGGGGGACCTGGCATAACTGCAAATTAAGAGTTGTCAAAAAAAATGCCTGGGAGCCTTCACTGCCTTCCTAGAACTGGATTAATGTCTTTCTACAGTTTCAAGCCTTAGATAAAAGTTCTCAGGCACTTTTTAGAGTTTATGCTGAACCTAGGCGTCTCCTGAAGGGTGCTGAGTATGTGCTGGGTGGATAACCAAATCCGAACCTGCTTCTCTTCCTTGTGTCCTTCTTATCGCCACTGTCTTGGACACTAAAAAAGGCAGGAGCCTGCATCAACTTGGAAAGTTGGCTGATCTTTGGAACAAACACTGAAGCAAATATAAGACTTTGAAGAGATTCTGCTGTCTTTAAGTGTCCATGAGCTAGGGACTGATGTTTGATTTTAAGAGTTATTTATATGTCTGGGATTTTCCATTTTCCATTTTCTGTTTCTTTTACCAGAGCCTACATTCATCAGTACACAAAATTTGGAATTGAAGAAGAGGACTTTTTGGACAGTTTCACTTTGTTAGAACAGGTTGTTGCCAGCTACTGCAATCTCTGACCTTGAACAGATGGTTCACGGGGAAAAGTACCTTACGTCACTCTCAGACTCAAATATTTTCAATACTGTTTTCCCTGTAAGTTTTCAAATTTTGATCTTTTAAAAGCAACCAGGTCAGATACTGATTTCTTCTGCATACTATGCCCACAGAACAGGACAAAAACCTTTTATATGGAGAATAGCATGTTTTCAATGAAACATCTAGTTGGTATTTTCATTGTTAGGAAAAAAAATCGGTGCTTCTGTAAAGAACTTTGGAAATACTTTGCTGAGATGCTGGAACTCTGGAACTATGCAAAAAAGGGAATATTCTGTTTTGTCCCTATATAACTCTTCCCTCTTTATTCCAAAAAGGATTCATGAAATAGGAGCTACACTTCTTCAGCACAATTTTAAGCTAAGAAATTGCAATTCTGTATTTAAATGTATTTATCTTTGAAGTGAATGCTTTGAACCACAAGAGGGAGCTGTTGTTAAATGCTACAGGGTGAATACGTATTTTGAATATTTTTATTCTATAACAGGTAACATTATTCCACTTCAGGCAGCTATTTAAAAATAAATGTCAGATTTTGTTAATAAATATACATCATGCTTAAATATATAAAACTAAATAAGTAAATGTTTGTTTTGTTTGCATTTCTTAAACTTTTTGTGTATCAGAAAGTGGGGTCAGTTTTTCTTTTAGATCTTGGAATGCCAAGGCAGAAACTGACTTTATTCGCCTAGTGCTCTAAAATTACTTGTAGTTATTTAGAAGATGGCTATATGCTTTTCAGTAAAAGGGGTAAGAGCTTTCACCAAGATTTCACTAAGTTGAGAAAATTATTACCAAGGAAATACTGTGTTGGATGAAATTGGCACATCCAGACATGAGTTTCACTCAGAAGGACAAAAACACAATTGGAAATTGGCAGCAGAGTGAGGGGAATGGTGTATTTCAATAAAACACATCACATGCAATATATTAACAAATGTGAAATGGAAAACAAATAGGAACATTTGCCCTTTCTGTCAAATCTACTAGTGGTGAGTTATTGTTATTTGGAAAAATGGCAGTTCACAGCTTCGCTGGTTCTTCCTTTTCTTTCCATATGGAAATGATTACCTTTTTGCTGTTTTTGTTATCAACTGTTGCTATGACTTAGAATACTGAACCATATCTTATTTCTAAGGAATGTAAAAAGTGGTCTGTTCGGCCACTAACAGGCACACCCCACTGCTGCATTTCGTTAACCCAAGTATACTTGAAAATAATTAGATCATAACTTTTACAAAATAAAGTTAAAAGTAATTGTTTAGCATTGAAGAGATCCAAAGACCAAAACCATTTCCCAAACTAAACCAGCATTAATAAAGACTGTAACTGAATGATCTCACCACAGGTTAAGCTAATTCTAAGGAAACTTGCTCAGAGTTTAGCTCAGAGTCATAAGCTGAAATCATTATGTATTTAAGAAAGGTACCATGAGGCAGGTGGGTTTGGCTGGGGTGGGGGGTGGGGGGTAAAAGCAGACAACTGTAATTGAACAATCAAATAATTTTTTAAAAAGGAAAGGTACCATGAGGTACCATGGGGACAAGTATATTTCTAATTTGGGAACTCATGGAATCAACGACAGGTGAACGTTAAAAGTAAACCCCAATTAGACAGAGCTCTAGATTCACTCACTTACGTGAGTTGACCCTTTTTATGATCCACGGCTACAGCATTTGATATATGTGGATACCTAAATATTTGCAACGTTGTTTTAAACATTTACATGGAAATATTTTTCTTGTCTAGTGGAATAATACGTTTTGCTGTAAGAGCGGGGATTTTAACTTAACACTTTTTAACACAGAGAAGCTGATCCCCAATTCAAGCTAAGGGGTGGCATTGGAAATGTACTTCGTGTGCACAAAATGGCCCATCTGCCAGGACAACATCAGAACCATAGCTTCCTGGGCATCCCGACCCGGAAGCTTTGAACTTGTGGTTTCTTTTCTGGGGACGGGAGCGCTGTTTCCCACAGACACCACCCCACAGAGGCAGGATGCCCCCCGGGCAGTGAGTGCCGAGGCACATGGGAAAGAACACTGCACTGGGAGCTCTAGGCTGGGCTTTCATTTCGTCGGAAACATCTCCTCACTGGCTCCGCAGAGTAGACTCCTCAGTGCACACACCAGATTCTTCTGCCGACCACCATGTTTATCACACTTGAATTCCTGTCCAAAAATGCTAAAAACATGCTCCATATGTTCCTATCCCATTATTCTCTCCCCACGAACCCAAGGTTTGGCAGTCAACCCTTTCTTGTTCTTCCACCTACCCACCAAACACGGCTTTACCCCACTACCTTGCCATTTTTGGCAGCTAACCAGTTATCTAAGAGATATTTGCTTATCTGTATCAATCATATTGTTTCCTATGGGGTTTAGGAATGTGGGATAAAAAAATCTGACTTTACATTTCTAACTAAATAATTTCCTACTCCTGTACTCAGACCATGCAGTGTCAGTCTTATAGATAAATGGAATTCCATTTCCACCAGCTGGAATGCTCGCATAAGAAGTTAAGATAAACAATGTAAGTATTTCACGTTTCCGGGGAACACGGTGTGGGGTCAGTGCTGGCAAAGATGTGGCGTTCAAGGGAGAGAAGAGGAAAGATCGAAAAGCCCGATCGTTTGGACCCTGGGGAGCCAGTGCAGCAGGAAGAAACGAAAAGGAGTGTCAGGGGAACTGATGGTGCCCCCAGAGAACCAATAGCTTAGCAGCATTTCCAAAAAAAGACTCTGGTTTTTGAATTACAGACTTCCCTAATGATGAAAAATCTAAAAGCTTACAAGGATAGTTTGAAAAGAAACAACAAGCACTTGCTGGGTAGCTCAGTTGGTTAGAGAGCTGTCCTGAGATGCCAAGGTGGAAGGTTCAATCCCTGGTCAGGGCACATGTAAGAATCAACCAATGAGTGCTTGAATAAGTGGAACAACAAATCAATGTTTCTCTTTCTTTCTCTCCTTAAAATCATAAAAAAAATTTAAAAAGAACCAGTAAGATAAATTACATGTCACCTAGCAAATAATTCCATCTTATCTAAATTTATCTGCTTTGCTATTGATGCAGCCAATAAGGTGGACACTTTTTCTAGCTCTCTTGTCCTATTTGAATTTATTTACATGGTGAGTACACAAAAATTCAAAGATTATATACTCATGCTGTGCAGAAAGGTATGTGGCTAGTGTTGTTTAAGTGTAAAATGTACATGGGGTTTTGAAGACAATATGAATAATGTAAAATCTTAATATTTTAAATTGTTGAAATGATATTTTGAACATACTGGGTTAAGTGAATTATTCAAATTGGGTACACCTGTTTCTTTTTAGATTTTAAAATACAGTTACTAAAACTTTTCAAATTAGATATATGGCTTGCATTGTATTTCTGCTGCGCAGGGCTATCCGACAGTTCAGGAGCAAAGTCCCGGGAATGACAGAAACAAGTCAAGCACACTCGTCCTTGCCGGGTGAGAGATCACAGACACGTGAGGGCAGCGACCACGACACGCACAAAAGATGGGAGTTTCCTTTTTGAAAAAACAGGCCTTAGCTTGAGCTTGTCCTGTGAACAGTATGAAGGAGGCAGGATGTGAGTTTAATTCAACAAACATCCTTTGAACACCTGCAAGGAAAACCACTGTGCTAGGAGAGGGAGATTTTAAAAATGAATCAAACCTGGCCCCTGCCCTCGAGTTCACTATTTTATATGTTCTTTCCTGCAGAGCATACGCCTGGCTCACGGCAGAGACTCCCTAGTCCCTGAGCAGATTAATGGCAAGTGTAAAAACCAACGGAAGAGATGGAAAGCTGGAACACTAAAGGCTCACCATGAAGCCCATTAAAGCTGCCCTGTTGGCGACAGATCTCACAGCCGTTAGCTGAAACTGAGGACCTGGAAATAGTAATATAATTCTAATTATTTTGTCTGTGAAGCCATCTTCTATAATTAAAAGCCCTTTGAGATGATATAAATGCAAACAATATATTAAAAGAACGAGGAAATGCCTTTGTTTTTAAATTCGTACCTACAGTCTAAACTCCTTGCTCCGGAACTCCACGCCTTCCGAAGGGCGGCCGCTCCCCGGCTCCCGCCGTCCCGCCCTACGTGTGCGGCAGTGGCCGAGGCAGACGGAAATGGCCAATGAATGCTGTCTAGAAAAACAGGGGATCTGTCTACATGCTGACGTTTCATTTTGTTCAGTAAGGACAGGGATGGAGCCATCTATCACCGCCCTGAGGGTCCAGACGGCACGTAGGCCCCAATATCCCTGCCTACCCGCTGTGCCCCCGCGCCCTGTGCCCCACGCCCCCACTGCCAGGCCGCGAAGACCGAGAAGAGGGAGCTCGGAGCGTTTTTGAGCGGGACTGACAGGATACACCAGGTTTCAGAGCAAATTCTTTGCGGGGATTTACTCTTTTCTTTCGTGCATTTCTTTTGCTTGCATTTTTCTTTTAAACAAAGCCTTTAAAGATAAAATAACTCAAATGATTTTTTAAAGGATGTTAACACCTGGAGACAGTCTGAAGAATGGAGGAAGAAGTCAAATGAATCAAAGGCAGGAACAAGGGGCGGAAGTAGCAAGCGGCATTGTTCTACAAACTATCACTGAAATAGGTGCAGGAAGTACAGGATGCTGCAGGTTCGTTCAGGGGCAGAGAAGGGAGAAGTTAAGGACTGACTTGGTGATCCCTATCACCTCACCGTATTCTTCTAATGCACACTGCCTACTCCAGGGAGCACTGTCACACGTACCACACACACACACACACACACACGCACGCACGCACGCACGCACGCACGCAGTCAGGGAGCAGCCTGAAAAGCAGTGTGTCAGGTCAGAAAGCTTCTGCATGTGAAAGAACATTTTACGTCCTCCTTGCAGAGACCAGGGATATGCTTTATATTCCGATTCTTTACGTCTGAAGAAAATACAGGAATTCTGAAAATTTCTTTGATAACTCTATTTTTCTAAAAGCACCCTTTCAGCTTCCCGTTTCCCCCTGAAACCGTGCAAAGTCACCCCACAGACAGGCTCTCATCAGACCAGCAAGGTTCCATCAGAGAGCCAGGAAGAGCAACAGCCCGGCTCCCCCAGGCTTCGCAAACTGTGCGCCCACCTGAGAGCGGAATACTCAAGTTCTGCACCTCTTTTTTCCACCAAAGGATTATTGCACAAGTAAATCTTTTTCTGAACCCCGGTTCTCCTGGTGAGTGGTGTAATTGTGGTCACATGTCATTTATTCTGAAGTCCTATCCAGCCAACTTCAATAAGGATAACTCATTTCCTGAAGCATGTAAACAACCCCAGCACCAAAGCAGCCAAATGGAAAGCCGCTTTGACCACATGCTCTAGAAGGTGCAATAAAACTGTGATCCTGCCTTTTGGCTTGGCAAAGGCCGTTGGGACGGTGCCTTCGTACGTACTCGGGACTACTTATGACATTGGGTTTTAGGTGGCTGTCCCTGCTGCCTAGGCTAGCACTACTGGAATCTTGGACTCTAGCAGAAATACACAGGAAATCACATTGCCAAACTTTTCTCCTTATAAAGACAGACAATCTATCCAGGAATTGCCATCCTCCCAGCTCTCGGAGGGAGGAGCCGCTGGTTAAGAAAGCAGGATGCACCAGGGGAGAGGAAATTTAAAGCGGTTTCCTCTGGCGCCAAGATGCAGTCACAAGTGCCACCTCTTCCAGAACAGAGCTGCACAACACGATCCCTCATGGGAACGTAGAGAGGGCACATGACTCTAGAGAATTCTCTAGACAAGTCCAGTTCTTCTCTAACAGGGAGAAGTTACAGAGTGGTCTAACGGATAGCACACTCGCTAGGAGCCTTGGAGTCAGGAAACCTGAGATGCAGGCCCACAGTACGCCCCACCCTTCTACTGCTCAGTATCTTCCCCCCGGAATTTTCCAAACACAATAGTGTCTCTCTTCCTCAGACTTGCTCCTCCTCCTGTGTTCCTGGCTCAGTGAGTGACAGGCCTTGCTGTCTTCCCGGGGTTCTCTCGTTCCTTCTTCACCTCCACTCCACCTGCTTTACTGCAGCTTTACCGACTACCCTGGACCCTACTTAGGCGGCATCTCCTGCCTGCCTTTGCATCCCCTCTGCTGCTTCACCTGAACTATTGCAATATTCATTCAGCAAACACTCGATGTGAGCCCCCCAAGTGCCAGGCCCTGCACACACACATGAGGGGAAACAGAGCAAAACCAAACAGCACAGTTATGAGTTATGTAGAATACCAGAGGTAACTGACACACTGGCCTTGTGACCTCTACCATCACAGGGCTCCCCCTTCGTGCGCTTTCCCAGAGTCTCTCATGTCATAGGGCTTCCCCTGATTAGACCTTCCCTCTCCCCACCCCCACCTGCAATTCAAAGGCCACATCCTCATGAAACCTACTCAGCCATTCTCTTCCTCTTCTCAATCCTGTCCTTAAAGCAGGGGTCCCCAAACTCCGGTTCGGGGACTGGTACTGGTCGCGCCTGTTAGGAACCAGGCCGCTCAGCAGGTGAGAGTGCATCTAATGAGCTTGAATCATCCCGAAACCACCCCCCACCCCCAGGTCCATGGAAAAATCATCTTTCAGGAAACTGGTCCCTGGTGCCAAAAAGGTTGGGGAATGCTGCCTGCCATAAGGCTGTCTATGTAGTTATCTGCATACATGCATAACACCCCCAAGAAGATTGTAGCTGGAGGGACATCCTTTCTCAACACCTTTGTCTCTTCCCACAGTAGAGAACCAGTAGATTTAAAAAGTAAAAAATTTCCCCTGGTGTGGCTAATGCGTCTACTGGACCTAACTATTTCATAAGGTTATTACGAAGATCAGATAAAATTCAAGATGTGAAAGTGCCACCCTGACCGGCTTGGCTCACTGGGTTGGGCATCATCCTGCAAAGCAAAAGATCCAGGTCACCGGTTCGATTCCTGGTCAGGGCACCAGCCTGGGTTGCGGACCAGGTCCTCAGCTGGGCAAGTACGAGAGGCAATGGACAGACGTTTCTCTCCCTTTCTTTCTCCCTCCTTTCCCCTCTCTGTGAACATAAATAAAATCTTTTTAAAAGAAAGATGTGAAAGTGCTTTGAAAAAGGAAAAAAGCCTGTACAAACAGAAACTGCTTTGTAACCATAATTGCAGCAAACAGCACTCTGGGAACTGCCCACACAGGAGCTGGCCTTTCCCACCCCTGGAATACAGAAGCACAAAGGCTGCTCATCTGTTTAAACAGCAAAGCTTCTTAGACTGTGGCCTTGATTTTTTGTTGTGTCCCTTTCTCTGTTCCCTACTTGAGATCACAAGCTAAAACAAGTGCGCAGAAGCCTGGACTTCTCCGCAGAACTGAGTGGCTAAGAGCCAGAATGCCTAGGTTTAAATTCGAACTCTGCTACTTCCTTACTTCCTCCAGCAAATCGCTGAGCCTCTCTGCTTTATTTTCCTCACAGGGTTGACCATAAGGATTTAATGATTAAACACAACGCACACGGAACAGCACTGAAAACAATGCCTGGTATAAACTGAGCAAACAGTAGTCAAGTTCGCAGCCCACTCTGCTTCCTGGTGCAGGGCATAAGAGGTTCCTGGGAGCTGATCTTGGTTGCCGGTGGTGGGAACAAATACCGTGGAATGCGCACGGGGATGGGAAGGGGCTGGTGCAATGGGCAGGACGGAGCAGAGATGTCTGAAGAGCCTCCAGGATGGCCAGACTACGGGAGGTTCGGCAGAGAAAGTTTGGCTGTTCTAAGAGGTTTCGTTAGGGCTCGTTTGGGTGAAAGTGACTCTCAAGGGGCTGCGAGCTGCACTAAAAAATGAAACAGAGAAAGGCCTCCTCTCAGTATGCTGGGCTTCCATCTTCTTAACTAACTAGTGAGAAGAGGCTGAGAACACGGTTCCCGGCGACGTGGTGCACGGGGCTGCGGGGCTTCAGCTCGACTGTGAGCCGTGAGCCCGAGGGCCTCTGTTTCCCACACAACCCCCCGAGAAGCCAACAGGGACAACAGTGATCTGACCGGTTGTTCCCCCACTTCAGGGACAGGACCAACCCTCTCTCCCAAAGCGTCTCACTCCATGAAAACCCTCTCCCCACAGGAAACAAACTGGGACACAATGAAGCAACACTGTCAGTCAAAAGTGGCCTGAAGGTAAAAGCTGCTCATGCTGTTCCCCACAGGGACAGAGGGCGACACAGGGAAATGCCATATTTGGCATTAGTTGGGGGAGAGAAAAGTGGCCCGCAGAGGCCTCTTTGAAGGAACAAGGCTTTTCCTTAAAGAGCCGGCTAGGACGGTCAGCTGCGGTAGGTGGCTCGGGGGTCCTCTGAGTCAGATGCCCAGAATAGGTCAGAGCCTCCCGTCAAGAACTGTGGTCTCCAACGCAGATAAAGGCCGCATTGTAGACGCAGTGCTGGAGCGTGTCCAAACCCTCCCTGCACGTCCTTTGAGTCATTTGGGAATGGTTAACACACGGGTTGAACACCTGGGCTGCTGACCCCGGAGGGGATTTCCAAACTCTCGTCTGGTAAAATCATCCCCTCCCTTCCCAAAGCAGCACCACCTCCCTGCTCCTGGTCCGCCCTCACGGCCCCACGCTCCCGGACTCGGATTCCAGGCTTTCTACCGCACAGCAGTAACGCTGCTGACACAAAGGAACACGGAGCCAAGCAACTTTGTGCTTTTTAAAGTTTGTTTTGAATTAAGAGGAACAGATGTCCAACGTTTCAAAAGGCTGCACATTTGTGGATTTGGCTGACGACAAACCCTCTGAACTGCATCTCATTTCTGTTCCCATAGTCAGCCAGCCACTTGCAACTGACTCACTCTCTCTCTGGGCCACAATTTGGGCCCATCTCCCAACTACAGAATTAGAATCTCAGATCTCCAATGAATCCAGGGTGTTTGGGTGGAGAGTGAGTGCCATCTAAATCAATTTTTTTTCCCCATTTAATTTAGTAGTATCAACACCCACACAGTGACTGCAAGGCCAGTGGGTCAAAGAATGAGCAAACAGCTGGCACCTGCCTATGCTAGCACCAGGCAATTCTAAAGACCATGAGTAAGCAGCTGCTCAGCACAGGTTTTTGTTACAATCTCTCTTATGACTACTGGTCAAATATGCAAATACATGTAGGTTATTTGCCGCAGTTCAAAGCCTCACCCCCAAGGCAAAAACATTACCTTAGGTGAACTCTGGCCTTGTTGGGAAGGGAGGGACAGGAACCCAAGCCCTTGACTACCAGACACAAATGACTCAACTGTTTCTAGACTCTTCAAGTACATTATGTGCTTTCTTGTCTTTGACAATAAAGGGACAAAACACTTGGGATGCCACTTTGGTGCAGCATTTCGTTTACCACGTTTTGTGAAAGCCGGAGAAACCTTGACCCATACGAGTTAGAGATGGGATGTTACTCAGCTGTCAAAAATGGCAACTGAACTCCTGCATAGTTGATTTTAACTTTTTTGTGAGCATAATTATTAATAAAATAAGCCTTTTTTCTTAACAGAAATGAGATTTTGAGGCCTAATGAGGAAGATCTTGCATGCCACTACATTAAATAAACTTTAAAATCGATTCACATCCATCAAATCTCACTAGATAATCTGTATGGAGAGTCTAACAAGGAACTAAAAACTGGTAGTTCCTCTTCCCCTCCTTTACCTTCCAAATTCTCTAGTACGAACTGTCTTTATAATAAAAATAAATAAGCTCAACATTTTAAGGTGGGAAGGGTAGAAAAGTTATTTTCAACTACTTCACAGTAAATTTGTGTACTGTTGCTTTGTAACGTTAACTAGGCTAGTTAGGGGCTTATTTGTATTTGCTCCAAAACAAGCACATATACACCAAGAACATTTAAGAACACTTCTGGAATAAATGCAATTTTGTTTAATTTGTGCATGTGGATCAAATACCATCTTTGATAAACCAAAAGTTGGGAACATGCAAACATTTATGGCAGTATTTTATATTTTATCTGATTTGGTCCTTCAGACAACCTGGCTATCTATATACATGTTTTCATAGCTGAAATCTAGGCTCAGAGTTAAAAACGTTCTCAAGGTCACCTATGTGAGAGGCAGGACTCCGAACCATCACCATGGAGTATTGCATGTGGTGGCAAGTAGGTTTCAAAATATATGGAAAGCAATGTGGTGCTGAATCGCTGGGCACCTCACCTCTCTGAGCTCTTCACACATGGGTCAGTCAAAACACTTCTCCCCAGGGTACAAGCAGGCAATCGTATTTGGCTTAATGCATTACTTGCACTCAGTGAGTCGGTGCTGAGTGACTGGTGAAAGCAGACGGGTCTCATGCTGCCCAACTAAAGCTACAGACAGCACAGGGCACACCGGGAACATGGGCTGAGCCTGTTTGTTCAGGAGCACTTGCTCCAACAGACACAGAATCAACCAGTGTATTCCAGAAACTTCACCCCAGCACTGTTTTCTGGATCCTAGAGAATGGGAATAGTGGCCATTATAAACGAAAGTAAAGATCTCCTCTTCCTCCAAGCCCCACGCTCCACACGACAGACATACTGGGAATACGGAAACCAACGCGCGTCATTCCAAACCGCGCAGTTCTAAGGGAGCTGCTCCTCAGCACCTAAGTGTGTGAACTGCTGATTTTTTGCACTGTATTGTCTTGTACTCCTCGACAGTCACTGAGTTGAGAAGTGATTAAAACACTGCAGATATTTAAGGCACAAAATGAGGCTTAAACAAAGTAGAGATGGAATCAAAATTCCCAAGCTCTTTTTTTATTTGCAGCAATATCAAACCATCCATTTACAAAGTTTCTGGTCTCCCATCAGCTGGAATTAACTAGGGGTGTCTTTGGGATGGATCATGTAGTTGTTCGCACCCACTTTGGTGGATACGAGAAAGGAACACACCTGGCACCGGAACAGAGGGGTGGCGGCATACTACTCCAGCTGGAGGCCAGCAGGATCGCCAAGCATGCCACCTGCACACTTAGTGGAGGAAAGGAGGAGGGATGCTCTTCATTTGTTTTCAAAGTCAATTCATTTGAAAGAGCAAACAGTCATCATTAAGTCATATGTATTAATCACTTAGACCTTAAGACTGAGACACAATTTTTTTCTTTTTCTAATATCCTACCCTGAAATAAACTTACCAAAAAAATCTCCAAGATTTAGTACAAATGGTACAATTCACACTTGCTTTCCTCTTTCCTTTCTTTAGACAAACACCAAATAAAATGCAGGTGTAAGATGAAATACAACTGGTTAGAAGCTGACTTAAAAAGTTACATGACTCCTAAAGAATCTAAAACAATTATGCTTTTAATGTGAGTCTATTTAAAATAAAACGTTTGGGTACTGCTTTTTAATAAGGTAACAGTCATACTGCTAGAAAGTCCCTGGGTGGAAAAAAAAGATTAAGAACAACCTTTTCAAAACCTACAAGGCCAGTTGCTTATACTTTATTCATTTAGCTGTGGTCATGGAGAGCATCCCAATTTTCCATAAAATCCTCCTGCCTATGCTGCAATATCATGGCATAAAAGATTCAAAGCACCACTAGACAGAGGACAGGGTTTTTGCAGAAATCATAAAGCATAAACCATGATGTTGGGTCATGTGTGAATGGGAACATTCGGCATGGATGGTCAGATGAGAGATACCAGAATGTCAGACAGCCCATCGACTGCTGTTGCCATGAGAGTCAACAGTCAACATCAGTCTGATAAGCTACCCGACAAGGTGGTACGGCCATGGAGATGTCACAACGATGGGCACGACAAGCAGACACTCAGGCGGGGTTTGATAAAACCGACCAGGCACTTGTGGCCGGTTGAGATTCACACCCAGTTCTACCCTCAACGTAATGTCAGTACCAATCTTCCCTAAAGGGAAAAAAGTGAAATTGTTTATTTCCTTCCCAAGCAAAACAAAATGACCAGGTTAACTAGAAACATCACAAAGGAAAAATCACAGGACAAAACTGAAAAGGTCAAGTAAAGTAGGTTACATATAAATTTCTGTTAAAACCAGAGTACACACTGAGCTAAAATTAACATGTGAGAAAAGTGTGGGTTTTTAAAAACAGGTTTTCTCTCTCTCTCTCCAGTGTTTATTTGCATACTACCATCTCTCCTGTTCCCACAAACCAAGAAATCCCCTCACCACGCCAATTCGTAAGTCGCCATTCATTTCAGCAGTGTGCAGCTGGCTGCCCGACTCCAACCTAAACAAAATGCCTGGTGGTGTCCCTTTCCGTGCAAGTAAGTGAAGGCTTAGGAAATTAACGGTTGTAGGTGGGTTTGGTAAGGCTGCCATTCAGTTGGTAGAAGCTAAAAGAAGCAAAAAATCAAAACGCTCAAGAAAACGAACACAATTTTGGAATGATCAAAGAGGTCTTTATAAAGTTTTTTTATGACTTCATTCTAAATATACAGAATAAAAAATGGCGTCAGCTCATTTGAGAGACACCAATCAGATTTTCCTTATACTGTCTCAAAATTTAAAGATCAATTTCCCAAGAGGGTGTGCAATGCATCATAAAATGGCCTTTTTTGCAGGTGGGAGAGGAAGGGCCGGGCAGGATGGCATATGAAATTTCACCATGATAGACATGCAAGACTGTTATCCCATCTAATAATTATATACATTTTGATGACTTAGAAAAACAAAGCAGTTACTTGTGATAAGCCTAAAAAGCTTGACATAGTTAACATACTTAGGAACTTTTTTTTGTGGTGTCCTGAATTCTTTAATTGTATGATGTGGGCCTTTTGAAAGCAACAAATAAAAGGCCAGTTTCTGTTAAGTTTGCTGCTGAACATCACATTCCACCCTAATAAAATACAACGTGAATTGAACTGAGGGTGGATACCTTACCTTAACACACAAAGGAAAAGTATGTCAGTGCAAAATACGGACTAAACTGCTTTCAAGAAAAAGAAAATTAAACTGATACAGGATGGAAAAGGGAATTTTCTTTCCTAGTCTGGAGTCCTCCCAATTAAGGTAGGACCCATCCATTCTCACTTCTGCTGTTAAAAAGCTCTTCCTGCTTATTTAGTTTTCTCCTCTGAGTCCAACCGCTGCTGGATTCTTTTGGCATAGCTTTGTGCCATGGAGTTAACGATAGACAGGATGAAGTAACAAACCATCACCACGACCAGCTTCTCAAACACCCAGGACAGCCAGTTTTCTCCCTGCAGGAATAAACGCAGAATGATCGAGAAACGCTTCATCATTTCAGTAGGATAAAGGGGATCATCTACAATGTTTTAAGGAAAAGAATGTGAACTTGGGAACTATAACCTATAAAGTATAAACAATTAAAGATGAAAAGTTTCATGTCTGTAGCTACCCTGAAATCTACATTCAGGCCTTTTTACATCCAGTTATTAAAATTTCACTTTGTCGGCTACAAAGTCAACGTTGACTCATGGAGTTTAGAACGGGGTGAGTGTGAGGTCATCGCTTGTCTTTTACTTCATAAGAACAAAGCCTTTGATTAAATTCTACTATGTAAAGTCACCACACAGACACTTGTACGGGATGGTGTCAAGATAGTTATACATTCTTGTTCCAGTATCGGGAGCAGCTTTTAAAATATAAATGTTTATCTAGTCCTGAAATCATGTTTGGTCAACTGAGGGCAGCAAAGGGCCACGCAGAGAGCAGAAGGCCATCAAAAGCACACACAAACAACCCCCACTGTGCTGCCTCGAGTTTCCCATTTCAGCTTACTGCTTACTCATCCTCTTCCAGCCGGCTCCCTTTGTCCCGGAACTGTTTACAGAAAAGGCAGGCTCAGTGTAAGTTAAAGTTTTTATGTTCAGCTGTACTAAGAGCCTTAATTTATTAAAAATGATTGTTTTCCTATCTCTAAAAAGAAAAATAGTGCAAAAAATGAAGGGAGATGTTCGAGTGACCTCAGGAAGTCCAATACTTTGTTATGCTATAAATCGCAACATTTTAATCCATTCAGGAAGTAGACTCGCTAAATCATTTAAGATCAAGGCAGCAACTCACTCTACATAACAGATCTATTATTTTCCACTAGCCCTACCCTTGTTTTGGGGAGGAGATGTACAAAACAGAAGTTACATTTTCTGATTCAAAGACAGATCTACCAGTTGAGTAAACAGAGCCACAACTTTTGTTCGGGAAGACTGTCTGGCACACAAACCTCAGTCTATTTGTCTAAAAATGCTGTGAGTGCTGAGAATGTAATTTCAGCCTAAAACTGGGGGCGAAGGCTGGAGGGGAGAAAACAGAGGCAAGTCTCACCTGTGGTGTGCCCGTCTCGCCTCTGTGGTGAAGCTTCTGCCGCTGGGCCTCCAGGTACTCCTGGAATGGCTTCTGCAGAGATGGACCTATGCCGGGGACAGCACTGGGAGCAGGGACAACAACCCAAGGAAAAAGGTACATTTGGGAAGAGAAGAAGGAAAAATGTTAAAGAAAAATCCACTTACCGCCTGGATTCAAAAAGCAGGGATTGGTAGAAAGAGAAAAAAAGTAAAACTATCAGCAGAGCTGGCGAAATCTTGTGAACTCTTTTTAGTAGATAAAAATTTATGTAGTAGATAAAAAATTCTCCTTTAACAACTCCTGAAAGGAGAATCATCTCTCCCACCAACATGTGTGGGAGAGCACACAAGCTCAGCTCCCTGCTCCCAACAGAGTCGGTCCGCAGTGGAGCGAGCTCCGTGGAGGATGTACTCTGGGGTGGTACAGAGAGTCAAATGAATGACTTCTGAGAAGTCCCACATTTATCACCAGCAGTTCCTGTAAGAACTGGTTTGAACCGATTAATAAGGAAATGACTTATGCTTGTGTCATTCCTAGTTGAAAAAGAAACTGCCCGCCCTCTCTCTGACTTGTCCCTTCTGCTCAGAGAGGGTGGTACTTTTTCAGTCTAAGTCCTTATTAGGACAATCTGTGCGTCATCCCTTTCCAAAAAGAATGCATTAGCGAATTTGAAGGCACCTCCCACCAGCCAGAAGTCAGTGATTAACAAAGGGACAAAGAAGGAACTCTGAACCTGGAATCACTTCAGGGTTTATGGCAGGTGGTGTGTTGCCCCACTGCGTGTTCTCAGATGATCAGGATAGGGATCTCCGGTAAGTCCAGGTACTCAGAGCTCCCTCTCACCCAGAATCAGAGGAGGCAGCGCTGCTAAACCGGTTTGGCAACTGGAGCTACCGGACTCCCGCTTTAGAAATGCTTGCAGGCATTTTAAAATGGTAACTTGGAGCAACTTAGAAAACCAAACACCTCTCTATTTTCTGTGCCCTTTAATACCCCGTTATTTTCCCATCTGTCGTAATAGGGCTAAAAGGTAAATAAGCCCAGTCTCTTTTCTAGGGCCAGCAAAAGGCATTTCAACATGCGCCTGATGCTCTCCCTTTTAAGTAACTAGATTAATCTCACCTCATTTCTAGAACAATTCAGTTGCTGCTTTCTGTAATCAAAAGCAGAGGGGTCGAGGAAGAGAACATTTTTGCTATTGTATTTACCAGAAGCTGACAAATATAAAACTCCTGGCAGACACTTTTCTTTAATTACTTTAGTTGCTGACCACCAAACACCTAATGGAGTCCTTATTTTGTGTCCAACACTAACCAGTACTATGGCGGGGATACAGTCCAAGCCCACAAGAGACCTAAAATCATTATAGGGATTCAACACACATGTACACACACACACACACACACACACAAACTGATTTGGGAACAAGAGTTTACAAATCCCCACTAAATTTATTGGTATAGAGTTACATTGCAAAAGAACTGGAAGGAGAGAGCAGTGTGGGGTGAAGCGGACCTTGAATGAAAACTGAAGGATATGTGAAAGGCCCTGAAGAGTCACACGTAGCAGAGGTTGTGGCTGCACCGACTGGACCAGGAGACCCGAGTGACAGACACCCAGATGGAGAAGGGCGAGGCCTCCCACCCCACAGCCTCAGTCTCTGAGTGCCCAGCGGCAGGACCCAGAGCTGTGCCTGAGCTGTGCTGCGGTCACCAGAGACGCTTTGGGGGAGAAAGGGGCAGTGGCAGCACCACAAACTTTCTCTTCACAAGGAGAAAGTTTCGTGCAGTTCTTTATATAATGCAAATACCTCATCCCTTTACACTCGAAACAAATCACATCACTACAAAAAACAATTCTACTGAAATATACGTAAAAATTGGCATTGAAGACTGCAGATTTGTAAGAACTTTCCTTCAGAAACTGATTCATTCACACTTAATGCCTATGCCTTTTTTTTTTTAAAGATGAAAAACACCCTTATTTAGAAAGGCTGCACTGATTGTATGCTAATTTAAACAGCTAGGCTGTTCGACAAACGACTTGAAAAGTCCCTTTCCGAATGTCCGCCAGGATTGGGTCCCGCCACATGTGTCCTGTTCGCGCTTCAGACCTCTCTGCCTTCCGAAGGGAGCTGAGCAGAAGCGGGGCTGACAGTTCCCCTCAAACCCTTCTTGGGCTCTAGGGTCAAGTAATTATTTAAAGAGAAAATTAAGAACCAATATCCAAAGGCTAGGAATGTTCTAACTTTTTGTTTTTGTTGTTGAGGGGAATGAGGGAGGGACCAGCAGCAATCATTCTAGATTCCCTTCAAAATAATTTGAAAAGATAAATGATTTGCCATTGGAAGTCCGCTTTGGCTGACAGAGAATGTATGTCATTACATATTTACAAGATATGCAACTTTCAAAGAATTCTCCTGGGCTAATGCTGAGATTAATTTTTCAAGGTGCTATGGAGTTATACATTTTGGGGGTTTTTGGTGGGGTGGGAGCTGTGGTTTCTCATAAGAGACTAGGAAAATAGTTGAAAATAGAGAAATTAAAGGTTTTTATAGCAACACTATCATGAACAGATGACACACGATCTCAATAAATCTAAAGAAGTTAATGCATTTGAAATTTAGATATTAAGTGTTATATAAACAACTATCACATCTTCTTAACCTGTTTAATGTATTCATAAACTTTAGTTTTTCATTTTCTTTTCGCTAGCTCTACAAACAATGGCTTAGGCCAGATGCCTCAGCTTAGACAAAGCATGCTTATATTAGTTTTCTGAATTAACACTCAAACTGTTTTAGTCATGGACTAGATAAAAAGTAGAACCACAGCTGTCACTACTAATATGCATTTAAGGGAAACTACACCACCAGCCCACAGCTTCATCTTCAAGTTATTTTCAAACAGCAGGCAAGAGTCCATTCTGACATTTAAGATTAGTTTTATATATATGTATAGGCTGGAGGAATAACCTGCATCACAGTTCAGTGGGTTTTTTATAGTTGGCTTAGGAAATAGCTAAAATGCTATTATCTAAAGCCATCAAATTCAGAGCACCCGGTGCACCTGGCTAGGCACTCTCATCTCAACCCATATAGTGAGTTGAGAGTTCCTAGTGGTGGAGTCCTCCAGGTGCTGATTAAATTCAGGAGTATTACAGTTTTGTGATATAGAAGAATATAAAGTAGGAGGATCACAAACACATAGAACTATTTTTCAGTCAACTATTACACTTAAATATGCTTAAACTAGCCTTCTAAATAGCCACTTTCTCTAGGGGAGAAAGCTGAAAATGAAAAAAAAAAATAGAAAAGAAATACAGAAATTGATCTCATGTGCTTTTTCTTCCCGTAGACCTTCAACGTGGTGGGTGGAAAATGCTTTTATCTTTTTTTGTGTGTGGATAATAATATCTTGAAATTTATTTTCTTGGCACACACATTTTTTGAGTGATATAACTCATTAAAAACCAAATTTCTAACAAATTATTCTAATGGCAATTTCTGAACATTTGTTACCCATTGTAATAAAGGAAAAAAAAAAACCCTCAGAAAATGCAAATGAAAGAGCAGGGCAAAAAGGAAAAAAAAAAAAAATAACACAGAAGTCCAAACCCATTCAGAGCTCAAAAGCAGTTTCGTGGGAACAATGTTTTGCTGTGCTGACGTACCTACGTATCAATAAGATACCTACGTATCTTGTTTCTTGTTACAACAGAAACAAGACAAACTTCTTGGCAAAATTCTGTCAAGGGCCCTGACCAATATGCAAATAAAATCTATTATTTTTTTCACAGTTTTTAATACATATGTGACTCTGCTTCTGGAAATCACTTATCTGGTAGGAAATCTGTCTTAAATTCTGCCCATATCAGTCCATTAAAGGTGTGTGTTATTCTCTGTATGCACAAAAGCCAGAAAACCTTCCGGAGGAAGCACCTCGATCGGAGGAGGCTGCATGGCCTGTGGGGGGTGTGATCATACCAGGTTTTCACAAGGCTTAAATTTTCATGTGCTCGTTAGTCCAGAGCGCACTCCCATTCCAAAAATTCATCGGTCATTATTGCTCTTGTTTTCAAGGGACCCCTCTCAAACTGTGTAACTCTGAAACTGGCTCACCAGACACGAGACATACACCATGTGATCCACTCTTCCATCACAGAGAGTCATCAAACTAGGGCTTGCTATTAGAAGGCCTGAAATTTTCCTGTTCGTGATTCTGTTTGGATTTTTCCAGCCAGGTGTATTACTTTTTGTTACTATGTGTCAACATACAACTGTGGCACAATGCTTAATAACAAAGAAACATGAACTTTAAAAAATGGATTTGTCTTATTTTTTTAGCCCTATTTATACAGGGCCTATATAAAGGTTAAGCAGTTCAAATGCCTAAGGGAATTAAAATTTTTATTTAATATAGGCTTTTTTCCTTTCTTAACCACTGTTTTGAGGATCTTAGCATTAATGTGATCATGTAAGTTACACTGGCTTTCCAGAAAAGTGACATGGGGTCCTAGTAAGGTCATGGGGTAAAGAACCTTTATCTTTCTTAGCAGAAGGCGGGGGCACGTGGCCTTTCACCTTTATTTCACTGTTTGTGAAGTACTTGGAGGCTGATTTATTTAACACACCGCTGATGATTAATTATATTGTCATATAGGGTGTGATTAGTTAAACCTTTGAAAACTTATAAATGTGAAGAAATGTTTTTAGAATAAGATTCAAGTCAGGAGTAGTATAAAAAGGAAGGGAAAAGGATTTAATCAATTCTACAGCTGCTATATAATTCAGAAAGCAAAATAGAGATCTTCTGAAGTAAACCTTTTGAAGTAAACTACCAGTGGTTTTATTTACTCATTTTTTTAGAAAGAGGGGAAAGGTGAAAGAGGGAGAGAAACATAGCTGTGCAGAGATACACTGACCGGTTGCCTCTCTGCATGCCCTCAATCAGGGACCTGGCTGGCAACCAAGGCACGTACCCTGACCGGGAATTGAACCAGCAACCTTTTGGTTTGCTGGCCAGTTCTCAGCCCACTGAGCCACAAAAGCCAGAGCACTACCAATGATTTCTTTAAAATTTTATTGATTTTAGAGAGAAAGAGGTAGAAAGAAAGCGAAATATTGACTTGTTCGACTTATGCACTCATTGGTTCATTCTTTTTTTCTTGTTTTGTGTTTTTTAATTTATTTTTTATTGTATTTTTCCCATTACTATCTATCTCCCCTATACCCTCCTCCACCTCCACAGTCACCACACTGCATTGGTTGATTCTTGTATGTGTCCTGACCAGAGATCAAACCCACAACCTT
The DNA here is from genome assembly GCF_022682495.2 of Desmodus rotundus. Classification (NCBI taxonomy): domain Eukaryota; kingdom Metazoa; phylum Chordata; class Mammalia; order Chiroptera; family Phyllostomidae; genus Desmodus; species Desmodus rotundus. The sequence continues at coordinate 92,315,747 of NC_071395.1, read as the reverse complement.
GGCGATCAGAACGATGCTCTAACCAACTGAGCTAACAGGCCACAGCCATGACCAGTAGTTTTGATAGTGGCTTTTAAGGGCAGAGAAGCCTAGACCAATGGTCTAAAAACATGTGTATTTTTTAAAATCCTCACCCAAGAACATGGTTATTGATTCCAGAGAGAAGTGAAGGGACAGAAAGAAAGAGGGAGAGAAACATTAATGCTCAAGAGATACATCAATCAACTGCCTCTCGCACACGCCACAACTGAAGACTAAACCAGCAACCCGGGCTTAGGGCCAAGGTTTGAACCTCGGGAATGAACCGCGACCTTTCGATTTAAGGGATGACGCTCCAACCAACTGAGCTACACTGGCCAGGGCTAAAAACATTTTCGATGTATGTATATAATACTTATGTGAACAATAAATGCACAAAGACAAACTTAAAAGGATAAAATAAAGGTAAAAAATTTTAAATTATTACTTAAGTTTTTAATTGAATTTATCGGGGTGACAATGGTTAATAAAATTACATAGATTTCTAGTGCAGAATTCTGTAATACATCATCTATATACTGCATTGCATGTTCACCACCCCAAGCCAAGTCTCCATCCATCACCATTTACCTCCCCTCTACCTCTTCTAAAAATTAAAGTACTGCTGCCTATGAGGGCTTTCATGCTATCATTAGTGACTACTATTTCAAGGCATATTATACACTTGTCCTGTGTTAAGATTGGTAATTTCTAAATATTTTGGCTGATTTCTATATACACATACTAGGAAAAGGTGAGATGCCATGCTGCAACTTTTTCTGTTGTTTCTTGTGAGTGTATTTGTATTATCTTCCTTCTACTGTTTCTTTATAGAAAACTCTTTAATCCACTTGTCTATGAGGATTAGTTTAGGTAAAAGGAGGAAATATAAGCTATTAATCTGATTAATGAGGAGAGAAAAAACTCAGTAAACTGCAACCTGCTCACGGTAAGCGTCCTTTGTACTGTGGAGCGACACTCTTCCCCCAGCCCGTCCGTAATCCACGGCGGATGACCTTCTGGCACGGGGATGGAAGGGATGTCCGTTAGACTGATGGTAAGCTGTATTCTCCATGTATGTACAGCCAAATAATTTTTTTTTTTTAGGTTAGAGACATCTTTTTTTTAAGGTTTTATTTTATTTATTTTTAGACAGAGGGGAAGAGAGGGAGAAAGAGAGGGAGAGAAACATTAATGTGTGGCTGCTTCTCATGTGGCCCTCACTGGGGACCTGGCCCGCAACCCAGGCATGTGCCCTGACTGGGAATCAAACGGACGACTTTTGGTCCATAGCCCACGCTCAAACCACTGAGCTACATCAGCCAGGGCCAAATAAATTTTATTATGTGTGCTACTGTAATAACATTACACACGTTATAAAAATACACAAAAAGAAAATAACAAAGATTAAAATAAATATAAATAAAGTTCTATAATTTTAGTTCCACTCTAAAGAGAAGACCACTGGTTTAGACCATCAGCTAAACTGCAAGGGGTACAAATATTATACTTTGTTCGCAAAAGGTAAAAAATATCTTAAGGCTTATTTAGCAGACCAACTCATTGCAGGGTTGCTAGGTAATATATCAGAGGAGGAATATGTATATTTCTACAGAGATGTGGGCTGGCTATCTCTTTTTTTGCTCATCCTTCTAATAGGCCTTTAGAATTTGGAAAGCCAAGCCTCAAGGGTCTGAAACCCTGGGCCCACAGTTAAAGCTTATGTTTCTAATGAATATCAGGATCTTCAGAATTTTCTTGATTGGGTGGGGATTACTGCGTGTAAATCAATACACTGAATTTATCCTGACTCCAGAGAAATATTCTATCAATTGAGATCTGGCCCTGAGCATAGGAGTAGAGCTCTAAATAGAACATGTTCCTTTTCTAGACTGACTCTTCTGCTGCAGGGACTGAACCGTACTATATGATACTACTTACTACTTACGGTACTACTAGGAGAGGCTTTCAGGGATGAAATAAAAGCTCCTTATCGTACTCCCACTACATCATTTGCACAAAAGAGGCAATGGCAGTGTGACAGAAGTTCAGTAACAAGATGGACCAGAACTTTTCTTTCTTGATAACAGTCTTAAAAATAATTCTTTGTATTCAGAAATGTCACATTTTAGTCAAACATTATAGAGTTACAATTTCCTCCCCACCCCCAAGGCAGTGATCTAAACAGGCTTAACGGTTAGTATTTTAATGAGTTGTCATTTCCTGTCTGATAAAGATTCTCACACTATTTAACCACCAGTTTCCCTGGGGCCCAACCAGTACTGGAGTTCTATTCATGGTGACTCAGAATGGATCTCAGACTCCTGCCCTGATTCACCGGTGATAGGTCGCCCTCTGAATGAAACTCTTTCCTCCTAAGGTAGAATGCTCTGGAGAGGAGGGAGGGGAGACTTTTATCACACAATCTTTCTTAAGAAGCCAAAGGCCATCATGCTGTCCTCAGAGATTAGAGAAAGAAAAGAGAGAGAAAGAGAAACAAATTGGTATCTAATTAACTGAAGAATATGACAAGGAAATGAACTGATGCTAACTGCAAACCAACTTATATTTAACCTTAGTAATGATGAGATTCAGTAGTCCTGTGTGACTTGAATGAAAGTGTTATAAATTTTCCCATCTAATTGAATGGAGAATATGAATCTTTGAAGCTGATAATTATAAGAAAAAATATTCTACTTGCATTTGGATCTGAAGTGTGGTAGCCCACCCAAACCAAGTTCCTTTATATCTCAGGATCTTGGAAGAGTACGATAAAATAAATTCAGAATAAAAATTACGCAACAATCTAAGGCTTTCTCATTTTTACAAGCTTGGGTTGATGGTCTCTGGCACCATTTAAAATACACTGTGATTCAACCTCAGGATTTAGAATGAAAACGTCTTGCATTTCATTCACATCTGTGCCCTTTTCAAATTATTAAAACCTCTTTTGTACTCAAGTTAGTCCATTGTGTGCTAAGTCGTATTATAAACACATGACACCTTCCATTTCTTAGAGGCTGTGTAGAAGGAAGACCACCGCTTTATCTAGAAACATGAGGTATATTGTTGTTACTGCCTCACAGCATATTTCTATTACAGGCACCTTTCAAAAAAAAAAAAAAAAAAAGTGCAATTGCCCTTGCTTTTGAACATTTGAAATTGTTTTCTGTAAGAGTCAGAATGAAGGTAAGACCTCCTTATAATTAGCAGCTATTCTTTGAAATATGCTATCACTAAAGGGAAGCTTTTGAAAACAAAACCTCATTTCAGCATTTAGACTTGAGCAGTAGGAGACAAGCTGGCATTTATGCTAATGAATGAGGCCAGTGTTAAAGGAGTGGTCTATAAGAACCAAGTAAAAGTGACTGGCTACCAAAATGAAATCTTTTCAGCTCTTGAAAATGACAGATTGGCAGAAGATCTATAGGTGATAAATCAATCTGTGGCTAGTTTGAAGACCCAGTGAATTATAGGAATAAAATCAGCAACAGGGACTCACAGACCAAAAGGTCAAGAATAAAGAATTGTTTGCAGAATTTTAACTTTAAGGTGACATGGCATGGAAGCTGATTGGCTTTGAGATCATTCAGAGTGGTATGACGATGAGTGGGTAAAAAAAGTGAGGTTAGTGACTGGAATTCAATGTCATCTAAGAACAATCCAATTATTCCAACCATTACCGAGGCAGAAAATCACTAAATGAAGTAGATCAGAAAAAAAAGTCATGATTTCTTCCATCAAAGAACTTACTGTATTTTGCCATGTATAATATGTTCCCATGTATAATATGTACCCACATTTTTGGCCTAAACTTTCAGGGAAAAAATCTTTTAATTTTTTAATTCATTTTTTTGTTTGTTTATATTTAAAAACAAAACTGATTATCATATTCCAGGGCATTATTTTACATACGGATATCGTTTTGATTTCTAGAGTTACACTTTTAACACACAAGCACAAATAAAAGAATTAAAAACCTTTAAACATATACGGAATTAGTATTGCCCATGTATAATGCTTACCCTTATTATTCTCTCAAAAATTTGGGCAAAATGTACACATTATACACGACAAAATACAGTAATCTAGTAGGGTGATAAAAGAAAAAGATACATATAAATCTATAGTACAAAACCAGTAGGTTTCTCGAAGTAACACCCGTAGTAACTACTTTTAGCTGCGCCAGGTACATACACTTGTGACTCCCTATTAGATCCGCAAAGCAGCCATTTGAAACTGACACTGTTGTCCAGATTCTCAGCTTCAAGCAGATTACTTCACTGCCTTCTATAGTGCTCCCCGATGGCCTTCTTTTTTACCCCTGGAACAGTGTGAGCTCATGAAATGCTGATTTCCAACCCACATCCTTCCTTTCATTCATTTCTGTTTTCCATCTCTACCTTACTAGTTTTCCCTCAGCCTAAAATACAAAAATGTCTCTCCAAATAATGAATGAATGAATTCATGGTGCCAACAAATATTTACCGAACACTTAAAATGTGCATGACCTTGGCCTGCCTTTTCCTTTACCCAACAATTCTATGCAATCCAATATAACTGAGTTTTAGTTTTCATCATTCTACAGAAATGCTCTAATTATGGTTAATGGTAACCTCCTAATGTTAGGTTGGCCAAAAAGTTCGTTTTTTTTTTTCTGTACGATGGCTCTAGTAGCGTTTAGTTGTCTTTAACTTCATTTGAAACAATTCTGTTACATTGTATTGTGACAGCTGTCAGGTCAACATGCATAAAAAAACTTATCAAAAAATTGGTGAATTTTTGTGTAGACATTTTAATATTGATGATGGAAGAAAATACACAACATTTTCGGGATATCATGCTTTATTTTTTCTTTTCTTTATTTTTAGAGAGAGGGGAAAGGAGGGAGAGAGAGTGGGAGAGAAACATCAATTGGTCGTCTCTCACAGGCTGCCAACTGGGGACCTGGTCCGCAACCCAGGCATGTACCCTGACCAGCAACCTCTCAGTCTGCAGGCCAGCACTGAAGCCATCGAGCCGCACCAGTCAGGGCACTTTATCAGTTCAAGAAAGATAAAAACTCAACTGCAATTCCAAAAAAAAAAAAGATTTATGCAGTGTATGGAGAAGGTGCTGTGACTGATCAAACGTGTCAAAAGTGGTTTGTGAAGTTTTGTGCTGGAGATTTCTCGCTGGACAATGCTCCGTGATAGGGTAGTTGACAGTGATCAAATAAAGACATTAATTGAGATCAACATTATACCACGTTGGGAGAGAGCCGACATACTCAAAATGTCCAAATCAATAAAGTTATTGGTGAAAATGAAAAATGTAAAAACAAACAGAAAAGAGAAAATGAAAAATGTGTCTTTTATTTCATAGAAAAAGCTAGACTTTTTGGCCAACCCAATACAATGTCCATTTCTGACCTTAACGGTCTAACTCCAGATTTCCTCTTTAACCTTTAACTACGTTGCCTCCCAATATCAGTAACAAAAATATAGAAGAGTTAAGACTCAAATAAGATAAACTACATGAAGAGGGCATGAAAAGGAAAGCATTTTCAACAAAATAAAACAAAATTCAACTGAGTAAATTTTAAAGATCTTATTGGCTTTATTTTACAATTCATGGGTCAGACAGCAATCCATCTAGCAGAGAGAAAGGAGCTCTGGCCCTGGATGGGTGGCTCATTTAATTGGAGCATTGTCCCATACACCAAAAGGATGTGGGTTCGATTCCCGTTGGGGGCACATACAAGAGGCAACTGATCAATGTTTCTCTCTCACATCGATGCCTCTCTCTGTCTCTCTGTCTCCCCCTTTCTCTCCCTTTAAAATCAATAAACATATCCTCAAACAAAGATTTTTTTAAAAAAAGAAGGGAGCTCTGAAAAGCTGTATAAAATGAAATAAGTCTTTTACAGGCAGGACAGAACAAGAAAGTTACTAGACAAAAAGTGGATAGTTTCAGGCAAAGTCACCTTCCTTTGAGGGATGGTAGAGGTCCTTCAAGCAGGTTATCTTTCTATTGCTGACCAGGTAATTACAGATTGACAGGTTTAAGATTCCACTCCTGGGAGAGGTTGAAACTGTAATTAAGTTAGGTATTAAGTCTCAGTTTGGTATCATGGACTTAGCACAAGTGACTCCATTTAGGCCTGTTGTGTCTTTCTCTTTTTTAAAATTTGGGGGGCTTTTTCATAAAAAAAAAAAACAAAAACAAAACCAACAACGAAGATTTTATTTATTTTTAGAGAGGGGAAGGGAGGGAGAAAGAGAGCGAGAGAAACATCAACGTGTGGTTGCCTCTCACATGCCCCCTACTGGGGACCTGGCCCGCAACCTAGGCATGTGTCCTAAACTGGGAATCTAACCAGTGACCCTTTGGTTCACAGTCCAGCATTTAATCCACTGAGCCACACTAGCCAGGGCTGTTGTCTCTTAACACTACCTAAATTACAGAAGATTATGATAAAGTCAGTGTGTATAACTGAATCTCAGCAGCTGAGGTCTTAAAACCTATGTATCCTTTTTCAGTTAATACAAATATTTGTATTCCACACTCCTGTGACTTTTCCTGATTATTTTACAATGATCAAAGTCAAAGGCGATGAAGTACAAGCACCATTTTATATTTTAAAATGAAAGGGTAGATCTTCTTTCTGTAGAAGAAAAAGTCTAGGCCAACATAGCTCATTCTGACCACTTGTTACAGAGTGATGAACAAGAAACAGTATTAAGATTCAAACATTAATTACTCACTGGTTAAAATGATCTCTGTTGCCACAGGCAAGTCTGACTCTGAGGTCAAACATTAAGTTAACTCAGAAATAGGAGACAGCAAAGAAGAGCGTGGAACATTCTGTGTCTGGTAAAAAGTCCCTGCTCCAGCCAGCCCCACCCCCCAAGTTCAATGACTGAGTTATGGAAACTTTCTTGTGTGGTAAAACTGGAGACTTTGTCTTCTAATAAGACCCTGGCAACCTGACAATGAGCCAATGTTCTGCGTATGGTTTGTTATGGATCATACACTTATGTTATTTTCCGGAAGTTCTCATCTCTCTTTGGTGAGAATACTGGACATGTCATGACTTTAAAGTCAGACGTGCTTCTCTTTAAGAAACACGGCCAGGTCTTTCTCACTGGAGAAAGTCTACGATTAAATAAAAATCAGTTTTAATCTTAAATTAAAAAAAGACAGCAATAAATAGAACGCCTTTGAAGCTCTAAAGCTTCCTGGTTCTTGGTTTTGTCCCTTGACTTATTTCAACTCCAGATACTCAAGAATGAGAACTCCATTACACGCCTAATTTGTTTTCAGAACCTTCCTTCTGTCCTCCTGGCAAACATACCATAAGCCAAAAAGCTCCTTCTCAAGGCTATTATTTGTATTCTAACCTCTTTCGAATATATGATTCGTTGCATCTGTTCGGATTTCCATACATCACGAACAAACCCTTTGATTTAGAGATAGATAATAGGGATAGATTTCCCTGAACCTAATGACTTTGGCGATTACTGTCCAGAATGGTCTAAGAAATAAATCTACTAATTATTATTTCCAAAGAGAATCATTTACTTTTAAAATTACAGTAAAATCTGGAATTCAAATGCAAAAAAGAAACTGCAAAACTGCTAATCTCCAGAGGATGTGAGATGTTGCTCCCCAGCATATGTTGTCAGTTTGGCTCAAATACAATCAGATTGCCCTGGCTGGTGTGGCTCAGTGGCTTGAGTGCCATCCTGAGAACCAAGGGGTCACTGGTTCGATTCCCAGTCAGGGCACATGCCTGGGTTACGGGGCCAGGTCCCCAGTGGGGGGCATGCACAAGAGGCAACCACACATTGATATTTCTTTCCCTGTCTTTCTCCCTCCCTTCCCTTTTCTCTAAAAATAAATAAAATCTGTAAAAATTTAAAATAAATTAATAAATAAATTACAGTCAATTTTGAAGTTAGGACTTACATTCTCTCTGGGACCTTAGTACTACTGTACTAAAACACACCGTACTAAAACTACCAGAGGCCAAAAGCATACTCAGGTTTTCGTATTTAGCTGGGCCACTCTGTAGTTACATTAAGACTAGAAGCCCTTTGGGGACGGGATACTTCCTTCAGTCATCAGAGTAGCATTCAAAACTGTGTAAATTAATACTAAACCTCACCATCACAGATGTAATCAGTCAACACTAACTTTGCCTGCCACCTGGGGGGAGGGGTAGCCTGGCCTGGCAGGCCACTGGCACACCAGCAGTGAGATTTTGCTCAGTTTTGGCGCTAGACAAAACTAAGTTAATTCATCAAAACTAGGGGTTATCTTGCTTCTGTGCCCAATCGCTCTGTTATTTACCTTCTCCTTCTCCTGTGTTGTCCCTTTCACCAAACCCTTTGGTCCCTTACTATGTGCTCCGCTATTTTACACTAAGAAATGCTCATATTTGTTCAAAATAGCAAAAAACACGAAAACATTCTATCAGTAGGACAGTGGATGAATAATTACCCAATGGAATATACAGCGGTCAAAATAAATAATTTTCAGCAACACACAATAACATAAGCAATATAAGTGAAAAGTTCCAAAAGATTACATATAGTACGAACCCCTTTTTATAAATAAAAAAAAAACTAAAATAAAAAAATCATGAGTTATTTTTAGCCACTCACAGCCCATTTCTTTATCAATGAAAGGGGGATAAATACCCACCATACATGGCTGACATGAGAGGTAAACAGTAACATTAACTGTATACACAGAATGCTCGTATGTTCAAAAAAATAGCATCCTCAACAATTATTTATACAATATTTGATGAAAAACTGTCCTGATTCAAGGCATTTTGTGGATCAGAAAAGGTACAGAAATGGGTCCTTTCTTTAAGAAGTAGGCCTTCCCTCAGTCTTCCCTGAGAACACACAAAATAGTCACCTAGTAGTTTACCTTTCCGTCCAGTCAGTGAAATTTTTCAAAATGAGACTTTGAGGACACAGGTAACATAAAACTTAAAAAAAAAGGCATTTAACAAATCCACATGCCTTGGAATGTTAAATCACTTATGTGAATATGTTTCGACTACACTATATGACACTTTGATAGAGGACAGTCCACATTTTGACTGGAAGTTACAACGGGTATCAGAAGCCTGGAAAACTGGAAAAAGAAATGCTACTCATGCTGTCTGCAAGAAGAGCGGACACGGAATGAACAGCGGTGGCAGAGTTCATGTTTAACCCTGGCCCTGGTTTGTCCAAAGCCCACGTGCCCTTCATCTTCTCCTCCACGGCTGTCCTTACTGCTGAGATTCACTTTCTGTCTCCCTTGCCTTACTTAGCATCTCATAATTTTATTTTAAATTTGAACTGTTGCTGACTTTTTTCCTACTCTTTTGATTTTATTCTCTCTGGTGTGGCCATTCATCCCTCCCTTAATTGTAGGCACATAAGTTTTAAATATCCTCCCACAGGCTGTATTCCAAGCTTTACTAGTTTAATTTGATGACGTGCTTTACCATTTAGTTTCAACAGTGTGAAGAGGAAAAACTAATAACCAAAGGAGAATGCTTCTAGGGCAAGCTACAGGCAGCATTTTGAGTTCAGCTCAATAAGGGTTTAGGGAATCAATCTTTTTTCCCTTTTCTGAAATAAACTGCTAAGCTACTTATTGTGATATAAAATAACTTTAGGTCTAATAAAAATTATCTGCTGTTTAACTTAATTATCAGTCTAGGTTTAGTGAGTCTCTTTATTAATTATCATTTGAACACATTATTTATTCTATTTAATATACTGTCTAGAGAAGAAGTTGACAAGGTAATCCCTATAGCCTACAGGTGGCAAACGCAAAGCCCGAGGACCGAACCCGGCCCACCACCTTGTTTTATCCAGCCCAGCACCTTGTTTCTACCCAGTGGCAGCGCTGAGTTCCTTGCCCCTAGTTAGGGAGTAGTTCCTTGCCCCTAGTAGGGACATTTATATAGTCCTAAAATTACGTTTGGCCCTTTGAAGGCAACTGCAAGGCTGCTGTGGTCCCAGTGAAAATGAGTTTGACACCCCTGCTGTAGACAGTACCAGAGAAAAGAGGAAGGTATCAGGACACACCAACATCTGCCTCCTGAAAACAATTTTTAAAATATGACACCACCCATCTAGTTAAATAAAAATTGAAATTCAGTAGGTCAGGAGTATCTTGGAATAACTATGTGGAACCATCTTTAAGAAGAAAGGATCACTGTAGGTTTTTTTTGCTAGAGGCGATGGTAAAGGGAAGGAAATCCTGACTGTGAAAACCATAAGAAATTCTAACTTTAAAAACGATGGTTTCAGCTTAAAGCACTTTTATTTCTATTTACTACACATAAGTAATATAACTTCTTTGAAACTCCAAAGGCTAGAGAAACAGAAAAACTTGGGCTATACATATTATTTGCTAACTTTTATTGGCCAGATCTTTAAACATAGACACAATGTGTTCATTTATTCACCAGATATTTATCTAGCACCTGCTTTGTGTCAATCAAGATGCCAAGTGCTGTGTATGTAACAGTGAATAAAAATAGGCGTGACCTCTGACACTCAGAAGCTTATAGGTTAGTGGTAGGATAATAATATGCTCTCAAACATAAATGTAAAAATACAACTGTCAGTACATGTAGTACATGCACCTGTGAACAGAGGTCCGTCCCTAAGAAGGAAGGTATTTGACCTCGTTAGAGAAGGTGCTTTTGCGAGTGTAAGAGCTGAGATCTAAAGGACATTAGCTAGACCAGGGGTTTTCAAGGAGCTGGTGGTAGTAGTGGGGGTATACTTGCCATGGGACATTTGGCAATGTCTGGGGACATTTTTGATTGTCCCAATAGGGAGATACCACTGGCACCTAGTGAGTAGAGAATAAGGTTGCAGCTACATATCTTAAAATGCACAGGAAAGTCCCCTACAACAAAATAGTATCCGGCTTAAAATGTTAATAGTGCCCAGGCTGAAAAATCCTGAACTAGGCAAGGGAAAAACACGCGTCAGGACGGTGGTGGGAGACTCTAGCAGAGAAAACAACAGGGGCCAGATCACTCAGGGCTTTCTAGGCATTACTTAAGAATAAAGGGGGAAAAGTAAAGGGTTTCAAGAAGAGGAGCTGGGGGGTGAGGAGAGTGGTGGCAACTTGCTCAGCATAAGATTTTTTTAAAGTTACTAACTGCAGTATGATGAACAGATCGGAAGGGAATGAAACTGGGTGTGGGTGGATAAGATAGGTAGCTAACTAATCTAACTTTTTAGAAACTCCACAACCTGGGGAAACAAAAGGTGGTAGTGGTGAGGATGTGAAAGTAGCCAAGACACTTCCTTCTATGAATGTGCCGTATGGGAAAAGGAGAAAGGAAGAGTGGAGGGTGCTGTGGGAGCAATCACTCCTACGACGTGGGTTCATGGGGTTGAGAGCTAAGGATGCCGGTTATGTCCTTCCGAATTCTCTCAAAGTGGAGCAGCAACCTCTAAGAAGTGCCTCCTTTGTATTTAAAACTAAGGGACAAGAGTATCCCTTCTTTCTTTTTACATGCGACATATGGTTACTTACCATTTTATTTGTAAGGATTCAAGCAACAAAAACTGGAGTAGTTAAATTTTAATATACAAGCAATAACCCACATTTATAATCAGAAGCTTAGGAAGTGATAAAACCAATGACTGGCTCCACTGAGTATATTCTCAAGAATGTGTTTTTCCTCAATTATTACATTAGAAACTAAATAGCGAATATTAAATACTATTTTATTACAAAACATATATAGAAAAGAAAGTATTATATATAATGTATGGTTTAAAGAATAATAAAATACTCATGAACTCACCTCTAAGTGCCAGTTTTTTTAAAATAGCAAAAATTTTCATAAATGTTTTGTTTCATAAATGGATTTTAAGATATAAATTTATGTTACAACTACATAAAGGACACTCAAGGTAACACTTTCCCGCCACTGCTCAGTTACACCATTAAATGAAAGAAAACCTCTCTCCTGTAAACACTGAGTAACAACTGATATATTTAAAAGTTTCATTTAATATCTGATAGTATTCACATTCCAGGTGAAAGTTAATTTGATCCAACAAAACAAGTCCTTTTCTTTTTATTGTTTTATCAAAGTCAACTCCATAAATTTGTAACATTATCATTTAAAGCATAGGTTAAAACTGGTCTTACTTCTAGACACATAAAAATAAAGGCTTTGGATGGAAGTCTTTTAAAATGGCCTGATTTTTCTCTAGTGACTGACATATTTTGGCAATATTATAACCACCTCATCATGTCTTACACGGTGAAATGGTAATATTTTACGTCGGATTTGTAGTTCGAGTAAATGTGGCTGTGTGTCGGGCTAAAAGACAGCCCTGCGCTAAAGCATTACAAGACCGCGGGGAGGTGCATCTCTACATGAACAGGATTTCTTATTTCTTTGGAGCAGCAACAGTCTCAAACTCCAAAGCTTCTTGTAAATCAAGAATTGTATGCCTTGACACATGGCTGGTTTAAAATGAAACAAGGGTAATCTGAGCTTCATCCTTTCCAGCTGCAGTTCAATAAAGTCTTCTTCAATTTAACTAATAACAGGGCAAAAGATAGTTCCTCAAAAAATAAAGAGTGATCACAATTCTATCCCAATTAAGTCCTTTATACATTTCCTCCCATTCAAACAGTGATATTAATATTAGTCCTTAAAGAATTACTCACCCAATGAAAGCCACCATCTGTTCCACTATGTGTTTGCTGAACGTTATTATAACAAAGATTTTCTGCAAAGAAAACACCAGTTTTAATATGAAAATAATTCTTTAATATTAATAAAATATTAAAATAACTATTTCTCATCAAAAAGACAATATAAATCCACAATTTTGATAACTCTAAAAAGGTGAGATGCTGCCTCTAACTGCAATTCAAAAAATCCTTTATAAAAAACCAAGAAACATGATTTGCTACTACTTTGTATTTTAAAGATGTTTTTCCTTAAGCACAGTTCTAGTCTTATTAGGATACACGACCACACCTGACGGGAGAACACGAGTCGTGAAGCCAAGACTGAGTGGGCACTCCGCATGTTTTGTGTGTCTCAGAACGGTGACACAGCCGAAGTTGCGGCCCCTGTACCCCCCACCGCTGAAATTAAAGTGGATCGGACTGGTGACAGGGGTCCGGGCTAAATCTAACCCGGAGGATCTTGAAAAGACTATACATCCTCAATGGGAAGATTTTGTTGAAGGAAGAAGTATCACGAAAGTTCCATTCTGAGATCCCGGATGAGCTTGGATGTTCAGGGTTAGGGTACAAACACCGGCATCAACAGACGACTGAGGATTTTTATCAGACCTAAGTCGTTTTCAATTTGGTGTTATTGAGGTAGTCTCACTAACTAAAGATGTCCATACCTTGCCTTACAAGATGCCTTTAAGGGCCAATAGCTAGTAAATATTCTCAACTCAATTCAATAAATTTTACAGAAAGTACTTACTATGGATAATATAAGGCATCATTAAGAGTTTTCAGGAATAACATAAAAATGAGAATACTTCTTCAGTGGCCTGAAGGTATTTACAAATTTTTCTACACACAGTAGAAAGATGGTAAACACTGTGTGTGTGAGTGTGTGTATATATAACTGTAAATGCCATTAGTGGTGAAAGCAATGTGATGTGGAAGTTCAGAGAAAGGAAAGATCACGTAAGTACAATTAATTAGACTCAAGAAGGTGATATTAAAGTTTAACTTCAAAAGGACTGAAAGGTGAAGGCATAGGTAAACACAGCTCACCTCCTTGCACAACCATATCAAAATTACAACTAAACTAGGAAAACTATCACTCAGAACCGTCACAAATCAAGTTGAATGGAAGTCAGAAAACTACAGAATTAAAGAAACTACATCCATCCAGACCAGTAGGAGGGGCAGAGATGTGGAACAGGCTGGTCCCTCACCCACAGGTGCTGGATGAAAATTCGGGAGGGATATCTCAGGAGCGAGGAGTCTTAGCCCCACAGCAGGCCCCCCAGACCAGGGTTTCATTGCCAGGAAGGTAAGTCCCCATAACTTCTGGCTGCAAAAACCAGCAGGTATTGAATGGGTAGAAGAAACCTGGAGTCCCAAGCAGTTCCTCTTAAAGAACCAACATATGGACTTACTCAGAATCACTCCCCCTGAGCTCCAGCTCCGGGGTAGCAGCTTGAAAGGTACCCAGTGGCACACAGTGAGGAACTGAAATGTCTGGCACTAGGACAAGAGCTGGGGGACAGTCTTCTCCCAGACAGAAAAGCAGGCAGAGGCCACTGTCCCTTTTCTGACCCCACCCCCACCCCCCGCACAGAGCCACAGAGCTGGCAAGCTGGTGCCGTATCTGAGACTCTGTCAACCTGGCTAACACTGTTTGCCTAGCCCTGGAGATCCCCTGAGGCTCTGTCCCACTCAACTTACCTGCCCACCCAAGCTGTTAACAGTTACTTTTCCATATGAATGGGTGGTCTTGGTTCATGCTTCACAACTTCCTGAATCCTATCAAACAAGCAACAGCTGGCCTCAGTGAGCTCCCAGCCTCTGTACCTCTTGCTAAGTGGCCCCAGGCCTGGCACCAGCAGCACCTAACCTAGGTCTACAGCTTGGCTTCACCTGGGAATCTCCTAGCCCAGCACAAGTAGCAGCCAAATGCAGATTGCTCTATAGCTCAGGCAGGGTGGCTCTGGGCAAAACATGGGGGTGGGAGGGGACGGTGCCTAATTTGGCCTGCACCACCCAGGAAACCCCAGGGCCAGCGCACCCAGTGGATAGCTATAGACCATATCAGAGCACCACCACCCTGCCCCTGCACAGTGGATCCTCCACGGAGGGTGAAAGTTTGTGGTCAGTGTCACAGCCAGTCCACAGCTGACCGGCCTGGGTAAGTCCCTCCCATTGATCTGCCAACAGCAATCAAGGCTCAACAAGAGGAGGGTGTACTCAGCCCACATGAAGGGTATACCTCCAGTATCCAGCTTGGGTAACAGGGGAGGATGTGCCACTGGACCTTACAAGACATCTACTACATTATTAGGTCACGCTACCAAGACAGGGCGTTATAGCAGCTCTACCTAATACATACAGACAAACACAGAGAGGCTGCCAAAATGAGAAGACAAAGAAGCATGGCCCAAATGAAAGAACAGATCAAAACTCCAGAAAAAGAACTACACCAAATGGAGAAAATCGATTATCAAATGCAGAGTTCAAAACACTGGTTACAAAGAATGCTCAAGGAACTTAGTGAGGACCTCCACATTATAAAAAAGACCCAGTCAGCCCTGGCTGGTGTAGCTCAGTGGATTGAGTGCAGGCCTACGAACCAAAGGGTCACAGGTTCAATCCCTAGTCAGGGCACACACCTGGGTTGTGGGCCAGGTCCCCATTGGCGAATGCATGAGAGGCAACCACACACTGATGTTTCTCTCCCTCTCTTTCTCTCTTCCCCTCTCTCTAAAAATAAATAAAATCTTTAAAGAAAACCACATTAAAATACTTAAAAAAAAAAAAAAAAGACCCAGTCAGAAATGAAGGATACACTAATTGAAGTAAGGAACAATTTACAGGGAAACTACAGTAAAGTGGATGAAGCCGAGAACCAAATCAGTGATTTGGAACATAAGAGAGTAAAAAACAACCAGTTAGAAATACAAGAAGAAAAAAGAATAAAAAAAAAAAAAACCAAGGATAGTGAAAGCAGCCTCTGGGACAACTTCAAGAGGTCTGAGTGGGCGATTCTACCAAGTAAAAGGCAGAGACTACTGATGAGCCCACTTGACCATGTGCAAAGAGGAAAAGAGGGGAAGGCGAGAGCAGGAAGAAACAAAGATATGGATGGAGGGAACTAACGGGGGCAGAATGAACAAGGAACCTGTCTGTAAAGAGAGCGTCCTTCAATGGTAAGAAGAATCGCAGACAGATTCACTTATTAAATGTTCACTGAGTGCCCACTAGGCAGTAGAATAATTCAATGAGCCAAGAGACAAAAGTCTCTGCCCTCATGGAGTTCATATTCCTGTACATGTGTGTCCGGTGGTGGGTGGGAAGGTAGAGAGGCAATAAACAATACACGTGTAAAGTAACTACGCACATGAAGTATTATACATAAGCATACCGACTTCTCACCTTCTTCATTATTAATGTTTCTAAGTGTCCTTCTACAGGCAGAGGACTTCATCTTGTGGGAGGGGAAATCCTGATTTAACATTATTAGGTGGGCTGATCTGACACTTTTATGGGAGGTTTAACAAATAGCAAAATATCAATAAAAATAACAATATTTATCAAGGAAAACTGCCCAGTTTAAGATGAGGGGGGAAAAAAAGAGAACCAGAAGAGAGAGGTTTACTATTAGATTACTGAAAAATCTGTGTGTGATGTCTCCTTTTTTTTTCAGAAAGTTACAATGTTTATATTACTCATTAATATTGCTTACCCAAGGAATGAGAAATGTTTGTAGCCCTGAGCTCCAGCTGGATGTACATCAAGTGACATGCCTTGAGAAAGCATGTGTCTCTGATAACGTGGAACAAAGAGAGCAAACATATCCCATGTTCTCAGCTTAGGGAAGGAACTCAGATTCTTCCCTTTCAGAAACATACATGGATTTTAACTTTGGGTTTTTTTTTCTTCCACATGGAAACAGGGAATGAGCTTTGATTTTATAAAGTTTAAGTTTGAATTCCTGGGCCTTAGGCATATATTTTATCTTTTCTAACTACTCAGTTCCCCCATCTGTGAAATAGGGGTAATAACCACCTCACAGGACTGATTTGAGAAACCCAATGCCAACTGCCTGGTGTAGGTCCTGATAAACAGCAGGCATCAAACAGTTCAGTTTTCTTCATCATATAAATAATTTATAGTTAAGGAGACAATTCAAAAGACTGGAAAAAACACTGAACTTGAAGCCAAAGACTAGGGTTTAAATTCCAGCTGTTACTCACACTTAAGTACCTATTACTTATTAACCTCTGGAAGTTTGATAATTACAAAATAGGAGTAATAATTTCTCTATCCCAGGATTATTATGACATACACTAGGTGCTTTAAAGTGTGAGGTACTGGGTGGGGAGAAAATGCAGACAACTGTGATTGAACAACAATAAAATAATTTTTTTGAAAAGTGTGAAGTGCTACATATATATAAAAAAAGCATTATTATAACTTTTTTTAAAATCTGAGAATATTCAAAAATATATACTATTAAAAAAAAAGATTTTTATTTATTTATTTCTAGAGAGAGGGGAAAGGAGGTAGAAAGAGAGGGAAAGAAACATCAATGTGTGGTTGCCTCTCACACCACCCCTACTGGGGACCTGGGCCCGCAACCCAGGCATGTGCCCTGACTGGGAATCGAACCAGCGACCCTTTGGTTCGCAGGCCAGTGCTCAATCCACTGAGCCACACCAGCCAGGGAAAAAAAATACACTCTTTTTGATTATTCTGCAATGAAAGGTCTGTTAAATTGCACACCCTATCACTAGGGTACTTTTAACATAGTAAATTTCACTATAATTTATAGCAGAGTACTATCTAAAGCAGGATGCATAAGTTTCTGGATTCCTACAGAAGTTGCTGTTATAAAGGGAATTAAAGAAATCTGCTGTTACTTTCAAAGGCCTCCCAAAAGCTAAATGATAGCTTCTTTCTTGCCCCAGCAAAAACTGAAAAGATTACAGAAAATATTATCTTCAGATACACTGCAAAATAATATAGTACTCACCACAACATTTTACTATTTGAAAAATCCTGATATGGTATTTAAATCTTTTTTTAAAAGATTTTATTTATTTATTTTTAGAGAGAAGGGAAGGGAGGGAGAAAGAGAGGGAGAGAAACATCAATGTGTGGTTGGCTCTCCTGTGTCCCCTACTGGGGACCTGGCCTGCAACCCAGGCATGTGCCCTGACTGGGAATTGAATGGGTGATCCTTTGCTTCACAGGCCCATGCTCAACCCACTGAGCTACACCAGCCGGGGCTGGTATTTAAATCTTTACCAAAGAAACTAGCATTCCAATATTAAAGAACTCATATTCATTGAAAAATATACTTCAGTGGGAAAACATATATTCCTTGAAGGAGGAAAAGCACATCCTTGAAATGCTGAGTGACTGTCATGCAGGAGAGTGTAGGACACACTCAGTAAACTCATCTCGCACGTCACAGGCTAGTATTAGAAACTGGGTGGGTGGAAGCAGCTCAAAATTTTCTGTTTCATTCACCTCTTCTACGAACTAGGGGTAGAAAGATGTTAAGAAGAAACCTGGGAGATAGGCCTGTTTTTAATTATTAAGGGACCATACCAGGGCACAGACATTACTCACTGTTCTTGCCTTTCCTTTGGTGAATGCCTCTCTTTGTTGCAAACCTCATTGATTAAGAAATTCTTTCCAGGTTAATTTTATTTTATTCTGGTGACATTTGCCCTTAGAAGGAAACAATTCATATCACAGTCCTAGAAGCACATATCCATTTCCCCGCATTTAAGGGTTTTTTTTTAAGTCTCTTTCCTTTCCTTTAGTCATATAGTATATATCAAAGATTTTTGTTAAAAATGGCTTTGAAGACTAGCAGATTTTCACTTCTCTAACCACAACCCACATCTTTTTGCCTCTTCAGAGACCCCTTTCTTCCCCATTCTCTCCGACACTAACATCTGTCTGGTTTTCTGTAAAGGATACTGGTATCTTGAGAGGAAGTGTTATACACAGTGTGTGAAAGAAAAGTAGCAATAGTGAAAGGCAATATTCTCTCAGCTCATGGTCAGTGAAGGTGCATTTTTTTGGACTACGTATGTGAAAATGATGTACATTTGGTAAAAGTCCTGGATGAAGAGTTTTACAAGGCAAAAAGTGAAGTAAAGAAAGAGACAAAGGAATCATAGAAAAGAAGGAAAGAAAACAAGGAGAAAAATAGTAAGGGAGCACAATTTTCTAATAGGGACAGGGAAAACCTGCCAAAAATCCACTAACCGACACGGTTAAAGACCTAAGCAAGCTACCAACCAAAAGAAGCAGAACCGAAATCTTAACAATTCAGCTTGGAATGAGCAAGGGAAACATATTTCAGTGCCTTTTAATGGCTCATTATCATTATGCAGGAGATAAGACAATATAATTACCTGAATATGCATTTTAATTATTGCTTTTCCAATCAAGGTTGCACCAAAGAAAGTCCAAAAAGGTACAAGAAAGTGTCCACATGTTATTCCAGCCAGGTCAAATAGAGGATTTGGAATCTGCAAAGTAAGTAAGTAAGTAAGTAAGTAAATAAATAAATAAATAAATGGAACTTCCACATATAATCAATGAACAGTTTAATTTTACCCCCTGTAAGTAAATCCTTACTCATACTACAAAGAGGTATGGTTCCTTGATCAGGACTAGGCTGTTTAGAAGTTTAGGCAATATTCTTATGTGTCTACGAATTTGGTCTTATATTCATCTCAGGCTGTTGTTCAATCTGTTCAAAGCCAACCAGCTGTCCTTTTGCTTGCGTTACTTATGGCTAATGTTCCATAATATATTTTTTCTATGACACTAGAATTGGATAAAGTTAATGGATCCACAGGAATTTAATACTCTTCAGTGGACACTTAGCTATTTGGTAGCCATTTTCTTTTTTTAAAGATTATATTTATTCATTTTTAGAGAGAGGGGAAGAGAAAGAGAGAGAGAGAAACATCAATGTGTGGTTGCCTCTCACACTCTCCATTCTGGGGACCTGGCCCACACCCAGACATGTGCCCTGACTGGGAATTTAACTGGCAACCTTTTGGTTTGCAGCCCATACTTAATCCACTGAGCTACACCAGTCAGGGCTTGGTAGCTATTTTCTATGGTGAGGTATAAATGAGAAAAAGTCTTCAGATTATTTTAGAAGTTACTAGCGTTTGAAAAATCTTTAGCCTGAAATAGAATATTATCTACATAGCTCCAACATTCTTGTAAATTCATAAATACATTTATGGGTGGATATGCATTCACCTCTCAACATAAAAAAATAATTTATTATTTGTATTTTATTTTATGAGAGCCCAAGGCTACAGGGCTGTATGATGCATTTTAGAAAGAAAATAAAGTGTAGAAACACAAGAGCACTGATTCAGATGTTTCGAATATTCAGTCCCAGACAAAGAGTGATTCACAACAAATACCTTTTCCAAACATTTCCATATTTCCAGACTGCTCGAAGACAAAGTCATATAAAAATGTAAAGAAACCACAGGCTGTTTCTGAGTGCTCCACCCACTTTCCCCATGGAAGCACTCTGTCCTTGTGGCTGTTGGCCAGACCATTTATCAGTCAATTAATTTATATGCACTTTCAAAGAAAAGCCTAGTTATTGAAAAAATATTTGTCACATACATCTTTTTAAAAACAGGGCCATACTAAAGTAGAACTCAAGTATTCTTTTATTAGTAACACTTGGATTCAATAACTCAGTTTGTTTTTCCCATCTAAATTCAAAGGCTTTATGCAATTTCATCTAACAATCACGTAATAACAATATCATTTCACAGCCTTACAACTGTCATTTCTTACATTTTTTCATGTGACCCTTAGAACTCTGCAAATTACAATTTTTATCAGGCTCTGCCTCACACGAGAGTGTGAGTACCCAATCATCACGCTATGAACTACAGAACCACATATATAATCTTAATCTTCACATCAGCCTTTGTAACGCAGGTCTTATCGCTCCATTTTGAAAACTAAAAACCTGCTCAGAGTAAGCGGACTGAGGTAACGTAGCTAGTTAGAGTTAAAATTGGCTTGAGAACCCAAGCCTGACTCCAAAGCCAATTCTTTGCACTATAACACACTACAACATACCTATAACTGCTCAAATAGTTAAGATCAACATTGTGACAAAGGCACATGTATATTTTAGAATATCTCTAGGATGTTGGTATCAGGTAAGACATTGTGGCACCCAATCATCTTTGCTTTGCTAAAGACATTTGCTTTGCTAAAGTGTGGAAAGGGGGCATTCAAAGATTAGTAATGTTCTAGTATGTAATGGAGAAAATAGCTGTGTTAGTAGACAATAATTTTGTGAATTTTACTTATAATGGCAGCTTTTATCACACGAACTAGGTACACCTAGTTATCCTGGCCAAATCCACCAGTGAACTACCAACAATTGTGTACAGGCAACCAAAGAAAACTTCTATCGAAATGCTCCATTTCAAATGTAATTGTTTCTATTATATTAGAAAATGACCAGGATAAACACTAACTCACACATCTGCAATTTGAGACATTAACTAAGCTAAAAAAAATTTTTCAACTACAGTTTATATTCAATATTATTTTGCATTCACTTCAGGTGTACACTATAGTGAAAACATTAAGTTTTTGACATACAGGGCTTCTTAGTTCACTGTAGCCCACGGGGCACAAACACAAGGCCCATGGGCTGAATCCAGCCCTCCACCTTGTTTTATCTGGCCTGGCACCTTGTTTCTACCCGGCAGCAGCACCGAGCTTCTTGCCCCTAGTTAAGGAGTAGTTAGTTATATTTATACAGTCCTGAAATTACATTCGGTCCTTTGAAGGCAACCATGAGGGTGATGTGGCCCCCAATGAAAATGAGTTTGACATCCCTGCAAGATGCCCTTAACTTTGCCACTGATGTTCCAATTATCTAACTAGGTGTTAATGTCACTTAAGATAGGTTTCATACAAATTCTTCTTTGTAACTAACGCTTGAAACTTTGGAAGAAGAAGACTACTTATCTATAACTCTGGAAAGAATGAAGTCATTGTTGTCTGATTAAATGCACTTCATTATAAATTCTTCATGGGAAGGATGGATTTTGTCTCTTTTGTTCTTATTGAATCAAGCCATTTAAGCCTCAAGTCATCATGGCATGATGAAATACTTAAAAGTTTAATAAATGAAATATGAACTTATCTAACAGAAAAGAGCTCATTTGATGAGTAAGATGAATGAATAATAAAATAACACATCCATTAAAATTACAGCATTGTTGTTCATTCAGGCATGTACCTTTAAAAACTAAAATTAGATCAAAATATAAAGCTACCATTTATTGGAATTTCTCACTTTTAATACAATTTACTTACTGAAGCACAGGCCAAAATTCCAAAAAATCCAACCTTCTGTACTAGGTTCTGAACTGCCAGCTTAGCCCGGGAGGCAAAGTCCTAAATAAAAGAAGAATATCACAACATTAATGAAAAGTACAAGGAGGAAGGAAAGATGATTGTTTATAGAGTTTATAATATTAAATGTCTCACAATCTAAAAGCACAGATTAATTTAATGAGTAAGATGAATTATTTTAAAAAATTACAGGTTGCCCTGGAAAAAACATGCAAATAAAATATTGATAGAACATTAGTTATATCCTTAATGATAAACTTGTACCAGATTTCAAGAATAAGCCCAAACACTGTTATGATACTTCACTTTTTTGGATCCCCTTCTGGATTATCAGGGATGAACAAAATACTATAAGCTAACCATGAACCAACTCATTCTTTTGGAAATGAGGTGGTTCTACCACGTCTATTTCTCTTTCCTTCTACTGCTGGACTCACTCCCCGATTGATTATCAGGGTAAGAAATCATAGGATTTTTCAAGGCAGCCGATGAAGACACCTGTGCTGATCACCAGTCAGAAGGTGGGAAAAACAGCTATGTGGTAATAGCTAGGCATTCATTATACTCAAAAGCAAAATAACATCCTGTATTTGCACAGTTTGTGCTAGTTTTTATAAGTGTTTTCACAAATATTTTACTCCAGACTTTAAATAATCCTAGTGTATAGATAGAGCAGATTCTTCAGACTCTGAAATCAGTGCTCTTTTTATTTCTCTGATGCTAAAACATGCCTTTGGCTGGCTAGCTTATTTCCACAATTCTCTTCTTTCAGCATGTTGATGCTACAATTATATATGTGTATCTATTTTTCTTAAAAGTACCCATCTGGCCCTGGCTGGTGTGGCTCAGTGGACTGAGCACTGTACTGCGAAGCAAAGGGTTGCTAGTTTGATTCCCAATCAGGGCACAAGCCTGGTTTGTGGGCCAGGTTCCCAGTAAGGGGCACTTGAGAGGCAACCACACATTGATGTTTCTCTCCCTCTCTTTCTCCTTCCCTTCCCCTTTCTCTAAAAATGAATAAATAAAATCTTTAGAAAAAAGTACCAATCTGAAATTTGACAATTCTTTTATTTTGAAATGGCATATACTTCCATCGAAATGAAAAAATATTAGCTATTGTGTAAATGTCTTTTAAAAAAGTGTTCGCATTATAGAACCTCTTTCACTCTCTTTAGTTCAGTACTCTAACAGGCAATAATCCTAGAGAAAGGTCAGGGTATTTAAAAAAAAAAAAAGGTTCCTTCACAGAATAAGAACAGGATTTAAAGCACTTCTCTAAGCCACACTGGAAGTTGTATATTCCTACATAAAACAAACAAACCCCTTAACAAATAATATGCAGAATAACCCTACAAGTTACCACAACATTACAAGTATTAAAAATTTAAAAATAATACCTTCCTTCTACTTACTTGTTGAGGGTGGTGAAAAAGTCAAAGGAATTACACCAATAAGGTTTTTTATATGTATTTTAAAAGATATTAATAGTCAATATAAACACTTTGAAGTTTAAGTATATAGGTTCTCAAAGTTAATTATTAACTAAATTCTAAAATGTAATTTTATAATTTTACAATTTATTTCCAAAGAGAATTTTTCTTCTGGGAATTAGCCTTATTTTCTCAGTTAAGTCATTGTATCTGGTTTAATATTGTTAAACAGCTGAACTACTGCAGTAAAGGCCACTTTCCATTTTCATTCAGATTTCTAGCTGACTATTTAATGTTTCCTCTTAAATTAACAACTATGCATTAAGGGTGAAATATTGATTTTATTGATTTAAAAACTGTTTAAGAATATATAATAAAATTCAGTTTTCCAAAATAACATAAGAACAAATTATACTCCTATTTATTTTGAATAATTTACACAATCCAAATTACTAAATTTGTAATTTATTAGAAGCACTAAATAAAAACTGGTAAGCCATAATGAAAAGATGTTTTGAGATTTTAAAATGTCAAATAATATATTTAGATTATGAACTAGTTGTAAAATTTTCATTAATATAGCCTAAGAGTTAAAGATAAATTCAGGAAAATGTCTTCTTTTTTTTAAAATTGTTGTTCAAGTACAGTTGTCTCCACTATTCCCCTGCCCCACTCTCCCCACCTCCCACCCTTGAAAAATGCCTTCTTTTATAGCCTTAATATCTTCAGAGCAAATCCACTCTAAGAAGAAACAACACAGTACTCAATTAATAAAAAATTAAAAGTAAGAAAAAAAACTACACAATGTTTTATTTTAAAGACAACATTCTTTTTATAAATGTATTTTCCAAGTCAGACATATGTGGAAACATTTTTCTATCACAGGATTTATGTACTCCTCAACAGATAAAATTATAGAAAATTAGATTGTTACAGAAAGTAGTGTAATCAAAATCAACAGTATTTAGAAGGTTTGGTGTTCTGTTTTCTTTTTTCTAACCATTTCAATTATAGTTGACATACAATATTATAGGTGCTCTGTTCCTTTTTATCTTAATTTCATTTCAAGGCTTTAGAATCTTATATTTATTTAAACCAGGTGACTATGTTAGTGACATCATTTTAAACTGATGGTATTTTTCTACTAGAGATATATATACAAACTTAAATTGGAAAATAGGTATAATTATACCAATGAGTTTATACAAAAAATTTAAATTAAACATTATGCAGATCACCTAATACTCAAAATAATAAAAATGTTTAAGCCTATAAAAGTTCAAGGAATCATGTTTTAAAAACACCCTGAAAGTAAGGAGCCATTCTATCCCTTTGGGGCAGAATCTCTTTACTCAACAGAAATCAGACAAGAACAAAGGAAAATAGACTCCTTGTTCTTTCAGATGCCTGGGTGCCCATCATTAATTATTCTTAACAGGTCTTCAAGAATTTTTACTTGAGGGAAAAGAGTTACTCTATCCAAATAAGTGAAGTAAAAAACCTTTCTTAACCTTATTTTTTAAATTATGTTTTAGCTGGCATATATTAGAAGGAAAGCAAGTTAAGTGCCATTTAATGGGGAGTTTTTACTTTTTAAGAAGTCTGAAAGTCATGTACTGAAACTGGGCTTCATAGATCTCAGTATGTGTTTTGCATGCACGCACACAGTGACCGTGCTGCTTTCGGTTCCTGTAATCCATCTTCCAGGTCTTTCACAATAGTCTGAGAATTGAAACTACATTTATACATCAAACCACCCATGAACATTTACTTAAATTAAACTAATATAAGGTCTGTACAATTGCTTCATTACAAGAAACCAACAATAGAAGAATATGCAGCTCGAGGGAGTGTTTTCTTGACGTTTTTTCCTTGCCAGTGTAACTAAACTCAGGGAATCACTGTGTTAGTATTTACACCAAATCTAAAATAATTTGCCATAGTAAAAGAACTCATGTTCAGATTTCAGAAACACAACCATATTTTGTCTTATTTTAAACTTATTTCACCTTAAAGTCATATATTCAAAATTTACCAATATGGCTTTAGAAGCTTTATTAATATAATTTTAGTGAAACATTCTTCTTTTATTGTCTAAAATATTTTACATGCAGTTGTATTTTCCTTGCTTGTTGCTCTGTAGCTTTAAAACTTCTTTCTTTACTTTTTTGGTAAACAATGTGGTACTTTTTCATTATTTGAATAATTTGACAGCTCTGTCTTATGTTGATTTTAAAGTAACATTCTGGGCATTTAAATATTTATATTTCCACCTACTCTGAAATAGAGAGAACTGTACTATGGGTATACTATTTGACAATAAACCCAAATAAACACACACACACACACACACACACACACACACCCCTAAAGCCAGCAAAAACTCCTTCTTTTAGTAAAGTTTAAAAGAACGATTTCAATCAAAATTTGCTATTCTTTTCAGGCCATCATATAAAATAAATAAGCCAAGAAAAAGTATGCACCAATAATAACAATATTTTAAAGAGAAAGTTTAACAAATTAGTATGTTAGATATTCAATATTCGAATAAAATATAAAAGAAAATTAGTATTTCATTTTAAATGTTTTGGTGTATTTGTGGGAACAAAGTAGTAAGTTTAATCTGATTACTTCCTCCGTTGTTACTCTTCATTTAAAAAAAAATCTGTACAACTAAAACCAAATTCCTTTTAATAGTTTCATTTCTCTGGATTCACATTTCACAACATTTACCTATTTCACAATTTAAGTGCCTGAAAGTTTCATTCTCTAGCTCTACCTAAATAAATAGCATGCATTTATCACATATCACTTTCCACTTTTTAAAAATAAACAAACAAAATACAAGTAAATAAAATGATGTTTCTTACTTCCACTAATAGTAGTCATGTGTATAACCATTCATGTTAAGAATGAGAGACACTAGGAATATTTCCCAATGACTACAAGAAGGCAGATGAAGAAAACCTAAGTCCTTATCACTGAGATTTCAAATAATAATAATAATAATAATAATAACAACCACAACAACCCACACAAAGCCTTTAAGTATGAATATTCTGCACTACTTGTGCTTCACATTTCTTTTTCCTAAGAAATACTATGTATTTATGATTAAGGGAGTAGAGAAACTGTATTGCTAATTATAATTGGCTTGCTAAATATCAATCTTTGAATCTAAAGATGTCAACTTGGATCTAAATATATGAAATAACATTTACCTTCAAATGGCCACAGTAATCTGTTTCATTTTCATAAGTGACCACATGAAACTTCAAGATCTCTTTAAAGGTGACAGAAAATCCCTGTCCATGTTAAATGAATGCAATGTCACTGGAGATAAATATGTTGTTGGTTACTAGCTCATCTTAGTTGGAAGGGACCCATTGCTATCAATGTAGTGGTAACTATTCAGCAATTGCATAAATTATCTGTCTTCTTAACCCATTATATGTAAAAATTGCTGAAATGCTCTTCTTGGGGTTGGTATTAACAGTTGCTTCACAGCCAATATGAAAAACCACAGAGCAACTGTTGCAACAATAATTCCTTGTGTAAAGGGAAATTTATGTTAAAATATATTGTATTTGTGAAGTTCTTCTACCATCTAAAATAACCTGTTAGTGTGTCCTAGTCAATTATGTTATGTCAAGCAAGTAAAACTCTATTAACCAGAAATGGAGCTAAATAGTAAGAATGGCTTAATGTAATAAGCTGTTTCAGCATCGTGAACAATCACTCTGAAATATTAACTTGTTATTAAGATCCCAATAACCATGTAGTGATTTTCTATGGTGAAGTCATATTTCACATAGTAAATAACACAATTACAGGGTACAATTACTTCTCATCTCCATGGAAAGTGCAATGAAACTTAACTCATAAACTTTAAATATTTCTCATCTTAGACTAAAGTGTATCTTAATAACAATTTTCCACCCATTTCAGGGCTGTTTATGAGTTATTTTCATATAAGAATATAGTCCTGGCTGGTGTGGCTCAGAGGACTGAGTGTCAGCCTGCGAACCAAAGCGTCGCTGGTTCGATTCCCGGTCTAGGGCACATGCCTGGGTTGCGGGCCAGGTCCCCAGTAGGGGGTGCATGAGAGGCAACCACACATTGATGTTTCTTTCCCTCTCTTCCTCCCACCCTTCCCCTCTGTCTAAAAATAAATAAATAAAATCTTTAAAAAAAAATAGAGAGCATTAATTAATTCAATTCAAAGTGAACAAAATACTTTTACTATTGACTTCTTCAGCAGTACCATTTATTTAACTGCTATGTTTTAATATTGCATATTTGAATGCTCTCCTTTAAATTAAGTATGTTTTCAAAAGAGTTACATATCACCAATTCTGTTTTCGAATTATAATGGAATCAAACATACTAATGAGATGAAGACTATTAGGAAATAAACTCTAGGATAATAACAAGAAAAAGTAGGGATATTAACTTGATAAGATAAAGTGCTTGTTAAAAATTTTAAATTTAGTACCGATAGGATGCTGGATTACAAAATGTACAAACATTTACCAGAATGTAGTAATCAGGACAGGGTTGTGCAACTTTGGAAATGAAATGTGTGGGGTTCTTTTTTTTTTTTTAAATAATATCATTCTTTTTTTTAAAAAAAGATTTTATTTATTATTTTTAGAGAGAGGGGAAGGGAAGGAGAAAGAGAGGTAGAGAAACACTGATCGGTTGCCTCTTGCATGTCCCGAACTGGGGACCTGGCCTGCAACCCAGACAGGTGCCCTGACTTGGGAATCAAACTGGTGACCTTTTGTTTGCAGGCTGATGCTCAATCCATTGAGCCACACCACCCAGGGCGAAAACAAAATATTTTAATATCCAATTTATGGCTTTTACTTTATTAAACCAGAGACGATCACTGAAATTTAAATAAATTAAAAATTATGGCCAATTCTATAATAGTGTAAGTAGAATATGTCACATAAACACATTTCCAAAAAGTAAAGCAAAGGAATTTTATTCTGAAAATAACTTGCAGATTTAGAAGTTTTAAAAAGAGATTACAGAGTTCTGTATCAAGATGGTGGTGTAGGAGGATTAAAAACTCACTTCTTCCCATGAACAAACAGAATCCACAGCTGCCTCTGAAAGAAACCCGGAAACTAGCTGAGTGATTCCTAGTATGATGTCCTGGCTTTTGGTGGCTGCCAATCAGGGGACATACCCTTGGTAACCTGGTTCTGGTGGCCAGTGGGGCTTGTGTTCATGGAGTCAAGGATGGCAGGAAACAGAGAAACAGGTCTTGGCTGGCTTTCCCTCCAGAGCTCAGTGCAGAGAGAACAAACAGAAATGCCCATATTCCTGTCTTCCCCTGAAATGGGTAGATTTGTATTTTTAAAAATTTGCTGCCTAAGGGTCCATCTTCCAATCAGACTATCTAGGTGCTGAGTAACTATTCCCCTTTTTACACACCCTCAACTATTGGGAGACGCAAAGAACAAAGACAATAGACAACAGACAATCACAAAGGATTAAGAGAACTAAGAGCTAGGGTGGGGTTGAAGGATAAAGTTCGTCTCTTACAGAAGGCCACTCCTTTAGAGTGGGAGAGGTGGCTGTTTCATCTTATGTAAGGAAACCAACACAGAGTGAGTCACAGAAATTGAAGAAACAAAGGAGTATGTTCCAAAGGGGGAAAAACACAAGATAAAGCCTCAGAAAAAGACCTTAATGAAATAAAGATAAGTGATTTACTTTAGAGTTCAAAATATGCTCATAAATGTGCTCACCGAGGTCAGGAGAACAGAGTATGAACAAAGTAAGAATTTCAACAGAGACAGAAAATGTAAGGAGTCCCACGCAGGAGTCACAGAGGTGAAGACTACAACAACTGAACTGGAAAACTCAACAAAGGGGTTCAGCAGTAGATGAGATAAAACAACAAAGAATCAGCAAACATGGATACAGGTTAGTAATAATTTTCCTGTCAGAGGAGCAAAAAGAAAAAAGAATGAAAACGAGTAAAGATAGCTTAAGAGACTTATGGGACAACAACAAGGGAACGTATATTTTCACAGCAGGCCACATTACAATTAAATTGTTAAAAGTTAAAGACAAGAGAGAATCTTAAAGGCAGCTAGAGAAAAACAACATGTTATTATGCTAAATACAAGGGACCATGCATAAGATGATAGGTGAATTTTTCAACATAAATATTGAAGGCCAGGAGGGAGTGGCAGAAATATATTCAAAGTACTGAAAGAAAATAACTGCCAACCAAAAATACTCCAGCAAAGCTGTGCTTCTGAATCAAAGGAGGAACAGTTTCCCAGAGGACTAAAATCGGAAAGAGTTTAGCCCCACCAGATCAGCCTGACGAGAAAGGTTTAAGCTGAAACAAAAGGGCACTAACTAGTAATAGGAAAACATGTGAGAGTATAAACTTCACTGCTAAAGGTAAATATACAGTTAAATTCTGAATACGCTAACGTTGTGAAGATGGTGGACTAATCATTTATAAAGCTAGTATGAAGTGTAAAAGACAAAAGACTTAAAAATAATAACTACAATAATTTGTTAATGGGTACACAAGATAAAAAGATATAAACTATGACATCAAAATCATGAAAATGTCGAGTTTTAGAATGCATTTGAACATAAGTTGTTATAAATTTAAAAGAGACTGTTATAAAGATAAGATATATGGAATCTTGGGGAAAAAACCCCAAAGAAATAGTGGCATGGAAATGGGGTGGTGGGGGGAGGGGAATGGGCAAAGGTGGTCAAAAGGCACAACCTTCCAGTTAAAAGGCAAACAAGAGTTGGGGGTGTAACATACAGTATATTGACAACAGTTAACATTACTGTATTGTATATTTGAAAATTGTTGAGAGTAGATCTTAAAAGTTCTCATGGTAAGAAAACAAAATTATAACTGTGCGGTGATGGACATTAATAAAACTTACGGTAATCATTCTGCAATATATATGCTTATCAAATCATTATGCTTCGTATCTAAAACTGATATAATGTTACATGTCAATTGCATCTTAATTTTAAAAATTATTTGTTAAAACACAAGGAACCAATGGAACCGGTTCACAGATGTGGCAAAATCAAGACTGTAAATAACAAATACGAGATATGTGTGTACTCCAAAGTGTAACGAGCAGTTGTCTTGTCTCCTTCACATCCCAGCCAGTACATCAACTTCTTAGAGTTAAAGATAATGGTTGTAAAACAGTACTGGGTTCTCTGGACTTCCCATAAGAATATCAGCTGATTTCTCAAAAGAAACCTTACAGACAAGAATGGGCTGGAAATAAGTTTTCAAAGTCCTGAAAGTCAAGGATCTACATCCAAGATTACTCTATCCAACAAAGCTTTCACTTAGAATGGAAGGGCAGATAAAGTGCTTCCCAGATAAGGTAAAGCTAAAGAAGTTCATCATCACCCAGCCCTTATTATGAAATGTTAAAGGGACTTATCAAAGAAAAAGAAGATCAAAACTATGAACATTAAAATGGCAACAAATTTACAACTATCAACAACTGAATGTGAAAAAACAAACCAAGCAAACCACCACAACAGGAACAGAATAACAGATACAGAGATCACTTGGAAGACAGAGAATGGGGAAAAGGTACAGGGAATAAGAAGCATAAATGGTAGGAACAAAACAGACAAGGGGATGTTTAGAACAGTATGGGAAATGTGAAGCCAAAGATTTTAGACACACAACCCATGGACATGAACTTAGGCAGGGAATGCTGGAGGGAATGAGGGTACTAGGTGGAGGGGGCAAAGAGGGAAAAATTGGGACAACTGGAATAGCATAATCAGTAAAATATATTAAAAAAAAATGTTGGAGAAGATGTGGAGAAAAAGGAGCCCTTGTTTCAGTCAACACCATTGACTGAAATGTCAATTGATGCAGCCAGTGTGAAAAACAGTAATGAAGTGCCTCAAAAATTAATAAATCTACCACGTGATCCCGCAATTCTTCTTCTGGGTATTTATCCAAAGAATATGAAAACACTCATTCAAAAAGATATAGGTACCCCTATGTTTACTGCAACACTACTGAACAGAGCAAAGATACGAAAACCACTGCAGTGCCCAATGATGGGTAAAGAATACAGAAGATGCGTGTGCATACACGATGGAAGGCTACTCAGCCATGAGGAGACGAAACACTGCCGCTGTGACAACACGGATGGGTCTCGAGGTAGGAATATGCTATGTGAAACAGTTCAGAAGAAAAAGGACAAAAACTGTGATTTCACTCAGGTGGAATATAAAATGAAGAAGCAACAAATGAACAAACAAAAGAAACAAAAACAAATTCATAGATATAGACAACAGATCGTGATTACTGGAGGGGAAAGGAATGGAGGGAGGGCAAAATGGGTAAAGTAGTTTAAATATGTGGTGACGGCTGAAACCTAGACCTTCACTGGTGAGCACGCTGTAGTGTTCAGATATCAAATCACAATGTTGTACACTTGAAAACTACATAACACTACTAACCAATGTTACCTCAAAAGAACATAAAATAAAGACCATCTTCTTCCCTTCAAAAAAGGGAAAAGATTATATATAAAAAATATAATATAAAAGTCAGACCTTACAACAATCAAAATCAGGAAGGCATATTTAAAAATAAACACAAGCACAGAAGGTCTTGTATGGTCCCTGAAACATAAGAAACATTTGTTTTGGCAGCTAACTAAATTTAGTAAGTACTAAAAGGAAAAAAAAAAAAGATCCACCTAGAAATCTAGAAAAAAACTTCAGATTTTGTTCCTCTTAATATTCATATGTCTATATTACTTAGTGCAGTTTTATTAGACTGTGTATGCGAAAATTTAGCAGGTTACAAATAGCATGTTTGTTAATAAATAGAATAAAAGTATGAGCTCAATATATGTGATAGAATACTGTTTCATGAAACAGTTTTCTCAGTTACACATCATGCACTCTGCACTGTTAAGTATAATCAATGTATTCTGTATTACGGGGTACAGTAAAAAAAAAAAAGACCCCAATGACAGCGACCCAAAAACCATTGTGCCTGTGGTAGGTTCTGTGGCACTTGCTCCACATTAAACCTTTCAAAAAGTATGTAATAATGGTCAGTAAGATTTTCCACATAAAAATATACATAAGGAATGTATAATCTGTAAACAACACACACCTTTCAGACAGTTGTGCTCAAAATATGAGGCTATCAGCTATGTCTGGGTCAAAATCAGGATTAAATGGACGTCTGTATGTACTGATGTATTTGTTAGCCAATTTACTCCAGGGGGAGGGAGGTAAAAATATTCTTTTAACTGAGGCACAACAAATATACAGTAAGGTGTACAAATCTAAAATATACATCATGATGAAAGTTTGCAATGAACACACCCATGTAACTACCACCAAGACCCAGACATAGAACATTACCAGAACTCCAGAAACCCCACTGGTGGCACTCCTAGTAATTACTCCTTCCCCCCAAATAAACACTATCATTGACGTGTATTACCACAGACGTAGCTTGACTATTTGTGAACTTTACATAAATGGAACTAAACATAGCTCCACATTCTGTCCAAGTGATTCATCCACACTTACTGCACGTAGCAATTTCTTGCTGTTGCTGTATAGTACTCCATTATATGAATATACCACAGTGTATCTACTCTACTGAACATTCCTATCCTAGTCTTTTGGCACATCTTTCTGTTGGGCATAAATTTTCGTATGGACTTGCTATATCATAGGGTATCTGTATGTTTCACTTTCGTAGTTAGTGCCAAACATTTTTCAAAAGTGATTGTAACACAGATTACTCTTAATATTGCTTCCATGTTGCCAATTAATAATACATTTCAAATGAAAAAAAAAAATTTAGTGGAATTTCCTTTGCTACAGATGGTTTTCATGAGTGTTTGTGGTAATTAGCAGCTTTGATAACGCAAACATATAAAGATTAAGAAAATTCAAATATGCAAACAAGAGGAAAAGCTTTAAGTATTTTAAATGCTAAGTTATAAAAAAAATTGTTTTTTGTTCACAGAATTTTAGAAGACACAATTAGAAACTTCCAAAACCCAGAATTATTATTTAAAAGCTATTAAATTCAACCAAATAAAGCTGGTAACTACTATATGTAAGGTAATAAAAATACAAAGATGAGGTCACAGTGGCCCAATCATTCATTCAACACACGATTATCAAGTGATTATACATGCCAAGTACTACTGCAGGAGCAGGTGGTACAACACGGAATCAAACTGCTAACAACCTGGACCTGCATGTAGAGGAGAAAAACTATAGAATGGGGGGGGGGGGGGAGGAGGGATCCTATTTTTAAATAGGATGGTCAGAGGAGGCCTGACAGAAAAGGTGACATTTGACTAAAATTCTAAAGGAGATGAGGGAATAAACCAGGCTAAAAATCTAGTGAAAGAGAGTTCCAGCAAGTTTTTTCCCTTGAGAGATAAATAAATAATCTGATGTGTGTGTGTGGGAGGTGGGTTGCGATTGGCAAAGAGAAGGGGAAAGAGATGATGAATAACTAGGAAACCTACAATGTCAGGGAGAGCATGAAAAACAAAAAAAGATGAAAAGTGCTTACAGAAACAATACGAACACCGATTCTAAAGAGTCCTTGTGACATCAAAATGATAGAGCACTCGTTACACTGTCGTCAAACTTCCCTGAGCCAGCTTCTTCATTTTTCCTATAAGACGGTGATAATACTTATCACCGTGATAAATAAGCAACAAAACTGACTATGGGACAATATTGTTTAGAGTGAAGTTACACTACTTACTGTTAAAAGATGAAAAAGGCTAAGAGCCAATAAAATAAAATACCTTGTCAGAATTCTTAGTTAGACATTATGATGAGCTCAGTTCTAGTGTGATCCCACTAGTCAGGGGATAAGAGGTTTTTTGTTTAATCAATTTTTAAATCTTCACCTGATTTGAAAGACAGAGAGAGAGAAATCCATTGGTTGCCTCCCATATAGACGGCAACCAGGACTGAACCTGCAATCTAGGTATGTCCCCTAACCCAGAATCGAACCCTCAACTTTTGGTACACAGAATGATCAATCAACTGAGCTACCCGGTCAGGGCTTGTTTTTCATATTGAAAAGAGAAAAGCAACACGTTAATATTGAGGAATGAAGTGAGCTATAAAGCAGGAAGGAGGGAAGGCAGGATATGCATTAAGAATTGAAAATTTATCAAGTCTGCCTTGCAGTGCCACCAATTAGTTTACTAAGCCCTCCATCACAAGAGGGTATGATGGATGAGATTACTACTCCTGGATGCGAGTTCTTTATTTAAAAATTTTACTTTTCAATTACAGTTGACGTTCAATACTATTTTGTATTAGTTTCAGGTGTACAACATAGTGGTCAGATAATCATATACTTTACAAAATGTTCTTGAATTCTTGTTCTTAACATATTCTTGTCTCCAGAGAATAAGAGGGAAATTTTAGTTATTTATACCAGTAATGGTAATCTCACTATTAATCTTAAAACTTATAAATAATCTTTTAAATATAAAATATCTCTTGGGCCCTGGCTGGTGTGGCTCAGTGGACTGAGCGCTGGCCTGCACGCGAACCAGGGGGTCGCTGGTTTGGGTGTCGGTCAGGGCGCATGCCTGGGTTGCGGCCTGGGTCCCTGGTGTGCAAGAGGCAACCACACATTTCTGTTTCTCTCCCT
Organism: Desmodus rotundus; assembly: GCF_022682495.2. Classification (NCBI taxonomy): domain Eukaryota; kingdom Metazoa; phylum Chordata; class Mammalia; order Chiroptera; family Phyllostomidae; genus Desmodus; species Desmodus rotundus. The sequence goes on along the minus strand of NC_071395.1, from coordinate 92,280,446 downwards.
CTTTCTTCCTTCATTCCCACTCTCTAAAAATAAGTGAATAAAATCTTTAAAAAATATATCTCTTGGGTAGTCTAGAAGGAAAGAAGATACAGAAGAAGTAAGGTTTCAGGAGGCTTTCTCAGGTCTGATCACCAGTATGTGTTAACATTTTCAGATAAAAAAAACCAGAGAAGTATTTCTGGAAGTTCAGATAAGCCTACAGTGCTTTCTTCCTCCTTTTCATAGTTCAGTCCAATTAAAGCCGTAGCTCAGTTGATTAGAGTGTCGACCCAATATGTCAAGGTTTCGGGTTTGATTCCCAGTCAGGGCACATACAAGAACCAACTGATGAAGGCATAAATAAGTGTTACAACAAATTGATCTCTCTCTCCCACAAAATCAATAAAAAAATAAATTAAATTAAAGTCCAAATTACTAGCATTAAAGTTGGCTAGTATTTGCTGCTTCCTTTTCCTCTGTGTCTCTCCCCCTTTTGAAAAGAAACCTAGTGGTAATTCCTGGGCAGGCAGGCATCTACTCCCATCAGTGCCTGCCTAGCCTCTCCTTGAAAAGAAGAACGGATTCCGTAGCCTACGAAGAACAACAGTGCTCTAGACACTCAGGGAGAATGTCTGAGTATGCAAGATTTACTAGAAATGACACATACAAGTAATGAAATTTTCTTTTCTTCTCTCTCTTTTTCCTTTCTGAAGCCAATTATCTCATGTGATCTCCTCATGTCTCACCAGAAAGGGTATTTAGCAAATCCCAGTTGATGCTGGGGGGGGGGGGGGGGCGGGGCGGGTAATCACCTCATTTTTAGCACACTGATTGTATTTTGGTTACAAGTAAGTCATGAATAACATTTATTTTCAGATGCAGACTGGAATCTAAAAAAACAAAAAAGCACATGACAATTTGCTATGTTGGTAAAACAATAATACTATTCTGTGAGTAAATAAAGTAAAAATGGTTTGGATGAACTATGTCCAAAGCTATGAAAACTAAGTCAGTATGGAATTTATAAAACTGTCAGGGACAGGAAACTTAAGAGACTGAAAACAAAGGGTAAAGATAAATGGGATCTTCTCTATTATGAGAAATGTAAATACTGGGCTTCTTTCCCAGGAGAGAAGCAATTCTACTTAATAAATTTATAAATAGCCCTAGAAAAAGGAGCAGAGAGTTTAAGTTCTAAATCTACAGTTGTAATTATAAGTGCCAAATTTATGCCAATAAATTGAAAAATCATGTAAACTTAAGTGTTTAAGAAGAAAATGGCAGGTAAATTTCAACGTGGACAAGAGTAAGATAACATATTTAGGGAAAATTTATTTAGATATAAAATGGTGACTTATGAAAGTTTTAAGACACAACGAAAAGGGAAATGTAAGTAGTTTCCCAACTAAGCAGTTTCTTGAAGTAAACAATTTATTAAGAAACACTAACAAAATGCACTGCCCAACAGGACTGCAGTTGTAGAAGTCTGAAAAACACAAGTACAGCAATGTCACTGCCCCAGGAAAATCACGTGCGGTTTTGATAACTTCATGGTAGGAAAGATAGAAAAGAATTAAATAAAGGTCTCTGAAAAAATATTAAAGCCCTAGATGGTATAGTTCAGTGGACTGAGCATGGGTCTGCAAACCAAAGGGTCGCCGGTTCGATTCCCAGTCAGGGCACATGCCTGGGTTGCGGGCCAGGTCTCCAGTTTGGGTCGCATGAGAGACAACCACACATTGATGTTTCTCTCCCTCTCTTTCTCCTTCCCTTCCCCTCTGTCTAAAAATAAATAAATAAAATCTTAAAAAAATATATTAAAGTGCTGCTGAAAAGGCAACCAACTGAAATCTATAAAGTTATAAAAAGAGGAAAGGGGAAGTGCTAAAAAATCTTACAATACTAGAATGAGAGGCAAATTTAAACAAATGGAAGCACTGCTTTAAATAATAGACTATGATTTTCTGAAGTTGTTCTCTTAAGAAGTAGTAAAAATACAAATTTTTACAAGTTTTGATAAATTAATTGATGCAGATCTGTATCAGGGAAAGGCGCAAGAAGCCTAGAGTACATGCCTACTTTGAGGGGAGCACTGGATTAACTATCATGCCCACTTCCTGGTACATCTGCATACTGCTTTGGTTTCAAAGCGTGACAGCTCATGCGTTTACATTGTAAGGACCAAGACAGGAAAATGGGAGGAACACTCTACCAAGAGAAATTTCTTTAAATATTCAACAAGAGAGAACTACAGATCTATTATGACAAACCACGTATTGTGGCTAATGAGAAACAAAAACACCTTTTGTGATATGAAATGAGTGTAATGGTAATCTTGCCATCCATTTCTTGCATTAAACTCTGATCTCGGGCTAGGACCCCCTGGGAGCACTCAGCAGTTATAACAGAATGTGGGTTTGTTTTTAATGTGTTAACTGATTTGCAAACTCATGCGCAAAATCACAGCATACACAGTCTGTTGGTCTAAGTTTCAATGAAAGGGGCCTTTCTAAAGGCATTTTACAAAAGGTTTGAAACATAAACCTGAAAAAAATCTTTAAATTAGTTTAACAAAGGTAACCTAATCCTTACCGCCTGCTTACTTTTTTCCATATCTGCAAGCAGGTGTGCAAACGAAAAGAAAAGAGCAGACATAAACCAAAACTACGTTCTATTCCAATGCCAAAGCAAACTAACAAGAGAAACAAACATTATTTACTGTGGTTTGTTAAAGACCAGGCTACATTGCCCTCTTTTTTTTTTTTTCATTTAAAAATCATTTAATTTCAATTAGAATTGCTTCTTCACCAAAATAATTTTTTTCTATTTTAATTGATCATTGACAGTGAGCATTGCTAGAATATAAACAATTTTAAGCTTCCATTACTCTGTATTCTTTCCTGTGAGGAATAACTAGTTCAAATTTTTTTACTATGTTTTTTCCTCTAAATTTATTCTGTTACAAGAAAGTTAAGCAGAGTAAAAATGATTTTGAGGAGGTTGGATTTAAAAGTATTCATTAAATTTATTTTTTAAACAAAAGTCTGCTGAGATGACATGGTTAAATAGAGAAATGCACATGTAAAAACAAATGGATTCAGTAATGCAGAACGAGTAGACAATTTCCCAATTCAGTAGCTTGCAGCAGGTTATAACTCTCTTTCTTGTTCAGTTAGTTAATAAATCATCATAAGAATGGGTTAAAGAAATAGAGAAGAGTCAGAAAACAAAGAAAGATGCAAAGTCTGAAAGCAGGGTGGTAAGAAGAGTTTAAAGTTAAGATGCCTCAGAAAGCAAATAAAATGAGGCATTAAGAATTCCACCATAAATCACGCTAAGTATGTTTAGAGATTACAACTGTGTGTTATGTACAACTGAGCTGGCTTTGACTCCTGGTGACCCTATGAGTAAGTGATGTCCACCATGTCCTGAACTCAACAGCCCTGCTCAGCTCCTGCAGACTCAAGCCTATGGCTTCTTTTATGGACTACAGCTACAGAACTACTTCAAGAGCTACCTTTTCTTATGGAACCAAATGCAAGTAGGTGACCTTTATGTACCAAAGCTAACTCGGCTAGTTATTCAATATCCTGCAACAAAATCCTTGAAAAGAGACCAATTAAAATTGCTTAATCTTGATGGTACTTTGTGGTAAAATCGTGAGCCAGCTCTGAAAGAAGAAAAAGCCTGCCTTTTCAAAAACTAAAATGTTGTTGGGTGTGGTTGGTTGATTCTGAAAAGAGAAACTACAGCAAGCCTTGGTAGCTCTGACATGGTGTTTAAATAATAAAGAAAGTGTTTAACATGTGTCTCTGATGTTCATTATGGCAAAGTTTATCAGTTTAACCCTTTGCAAACAAGCAAAAGATCATGAGAGCAGGAAGCTTTTCTGTGGAACTCCTGATGCAACACAAACCATAGCAGTTAAGGCCAAGCTTAATGCAAACCCTCTAGAGTCCACGTTGACAAATTCTTTAACAAGCCCTGTGGTTACAGGGAAGCTGGTTTCACTCTGACTCACTCCTACTCAAATAGTTTACTGGAAATGAAGGGGAGGGGGAATTTTCAGAGAAGTCATGTGATGGCCAGACAAACCACAGCCAGTAAAGGTTCTACAGAGTCAAAAACAGGTCCCAGAAACAACGGACACCCAGTGTTCAAATGGCACTAAATTACATGTAAACGAGTCCTGTTGGGTCTCAGATCATCCACACCATGAACTCTTTCATAAATCTCGGTATGTAAAGGAACAGATACTTCGCAAGGGGAAAAACCAGCAGGCATTGACATGGTGTGGGCAGCTACAAACACTTCATAGGAAAATGTGCTTAACAGAGAATAGCATCAAAGAAACGTTAAAGCACTTGAGTGTATAAATAATCATTATTAAAGCTTTCCCATAGTCTCTAAGCTCAAATGATCAAACACATATTCTACCATCAAAAGAACGTCAAAACAACCTTTAATTATCCCCTTGTACTAGGAGGATGCTCACTGGGTAATGCATGAGAAGAAAATGCACTAGCCCTAAGAATGAGAACTACCATTAATTACAATGGGCAAGCTTCTTCTGGTGTTATGTGCTTCCACTAATAAAATAATGGACATAACTTGAAATTTCTAAACAGGATAAAAATACTATTAAGCTAAAAAAATTGTGCAGCCTTAAATACATTTAATACAAACTAGTAAGCTAAAAGATATTAGTATTTAAACAATTTGGGGATTTAACTTCAATAAATCGTGTAAGTGGCAAGTTTTAATTAATTTAAATACCATAGCCCTAAACATAAGCTAAAAAAATGCTCCCTTAATATATATTAAATCCAGGTTATAAAATAGCCTTTGAGGCAATATTTAACCTAACAGACTCATGAATTATATTCAAGAGAAAAACAAGTTGGTCAATATAAATATGGAGGGGAAAAAATTGTATTCTTTCACAAGATGAAATTTTAAGGAATTTCAGTTTCTTATTTCTGACTTAATTCTCAATTTCCTATATTGATAGGAATAATAATGAAAACAGCATGGTACTGGCATAAAAACAGACATATGGATAAGTGGAAGAGAATTTAGAGCCCAGAAATAAATCCACACCTTTACAGTCAATTAGTATTTGACAAAGGAGGCAAGAACACATAATGGGGTAAAGATAGTAATTCAATAAATGGTGTTGGGAAAATTGGATGGATTCGTGCAAAGAAAAATGAAACTAGACCACCTTCTTTCAACCATATACAAGAACAGACTCAAAATAGATTAAAGACTTAAATGTTAGACTCAAAACCATAAAAATCCTAGAAGAAAATATAAGCAGTAAAATCTCAGGCATCTTGTAACAACATTTTTTTTTTTTGATATACAGTATCTCCTGGGGCAAGGAAAACAAAATAAAAAAATAAACAAACCGGACTACAGCAAACTAAAATGTTTTTGTACAGCAAAATGAAATCAACAAAATGAAAAGACAACCTGCTGAATGGGAGAGCATATCTGTCAATGATACACCTGATAAGGGGTTAAATATCTGAAATTTATAAAGAACTTATAAAAACTCATTACCACCCCCCGCCAAACCATCCAATTAAAAAACTGGCAAAAGACCTAAATACATACTTCTGCGAATAGGACATATGATGGTGGGGGGGACATGGAAACAGCTGTACTTGAACAACAATAAAATGTGTGTGTGTGTGTGTGTGTGTGTATGGTGCTCAATAAATGTTTTTTTTTTTTTAAATGGATGACTGAAAAAACAACAACAATGAACAAAGAGGACATACAGATGGCCAATGGACTTATGAAAAGATGTTCAAAGTCACTAATCATCACGCAAATGCAAATTAAAACCACACTGAGCTATCACCTCACACCTGTCAGAATGGCTCTCATCCATACATCAAGAAACAAGTGCTGGTGAGGACGCGGAGAAAAGGGAACCCTAGTGCACTGCTGGTGGGAAAGCAGACGGGTGCATCCACTGCGGAAAGCAGTATGGAGTTACCTTAAAAACTTAAAAATTGAACTGCCTTATGACCTAGACATTCCACTTATAGAAATATATTCAAAGAAACCCAAATCACTAATTTGAAAGAATATATGCACTCTTATGTTCATTGCAGTGTCATTTACAATCGCCACGATTTGGAAGCAGCCCAAGTGCTCACCCAGTAAATGAGCTGATATAAAAGCTGTGGAAATGTACGTGGAATTACATTTACACAATGGAATACTACTTGGCCGTGAAAGCCAAGGAAATCTTACCTTTTGTAACAGCATGGATGGACCTGGACAGTATTAGGCTAAGTGAAATAAGCTAGTCAGAGAAAGACAAGTACCATATGATTTCATTCATATGTGGAATCTAATGAACAAAATAAACTAACAAAAGAGAAAACAGCCTCATAGACACAGGGAAGAGTATGGTGATTACTGGAGGGAAAAGTAGGGCGAGGGAGGTAAAGAGGGTAAAGGAAGATAAATGGTGAAGGAAGGAGACGACTTGGGGTGGTGAACACAGTACACTATATACAGATGATGTCTTATAGAACTGTACACCTGAAACCTATTTTATTAACCAATGTCACCTCAATAAATTCAATTAAAAAATGAGGAAACTATAAAATAGCCTTTGAGGAAATACTTAACCTAACAGACTCATGAATTGTACTCAAGAAAAGACAAGGTAGTCAATATAAATATAGAGGAAAAAATTTGCATTCTTTTAAAAGATGAAGTTTTTAAAACTTTAATTTCTTACTTGACTTAATTCTCAATTTCCTATATTGACAGGAATAATAAGAAACAGTTTCACACAGTCCACAACCTAACATTTTGTAAAAAAGAATCCAAGTAGCTAAGTCATTTGGAGATTTAGGAAAGCACACTTATTCAAACCATATTCTTCCAAGTAAATATGTACAACATTCCTACTCTATTATGTAAGCTTTAAACACAGAAAACCCACAATCAGCCTCATGATCCCGTTCCCATTACTTCAATAATACCGGCTGCCCTAATCGTTTAGGATAAATCAAGCAAATAAATTCCTTTATTTTTCTAACTTTTATTCCTAATGTTTTAAATTTTCCTTTTTCCTTGGTTATGCAACTTAAAGAATAAACTAGTTACCACAAGAATCTTCATTTGTTTCTAAAGTAGAGAATTTTACAAATGTTGTTTTATTTAATGTGAATTAAAAATTAAGTCATTCAATAGGATGTCTCGGATATTACCTTTAACCCTTGCTCTCAGATGACTATTTGGAGATGCAAAATTGTTCAATCTTTCTCACGTAAAATCATTTGTGTTTACCGCACTTTTACATTTTATTTTGCAATGGAGTAACATTAAGTGAGTGTGTTTCATGTAATGCTGTATTTTCTCTTACTTGGTATTTCTTAGTTTATTCAAAGTATCTACCTCATGAGTAGTATGTGCAAGAGCAGTCAGGCATTGTTGAAAATGCTCACATTTTTGTGGCCTCCCTTTAAAGAGCTTCCAGACTCCTGGGAGAGATAAGAAAAGTCCATAAATACTTTTAAAAGGTAGAAAATGATAAGTACATAAGGAAGATAAACCAAGAGACAATTTCCAGGAGTTGGGAAGATTTCTGAGCAGCAAAGTTCTATGACCAGAGGTGTTTTTCAGAAAAAAAGTTTAAAAAATTTTATTTGCTTTGTGTGGGAATAGATTGGAAAAAAAGACTAGTAAAGAGGAGCTCTATTAGGAAGTCACTGGAAATGTTAAGGGAACTCGTGATAAAGGTCTGAACCAGTAGTGGGAATGGAAAGGAGAGGGCAGATATGAAGATACTGTGAAGACAGAATCAAAAGGCCTCGGAGAATGACTAGATAAGGGAGGGAAAGAGGGAGTCAGATGATCCAACTTTTACAAATGATGTTAGAATTGCTCAAGGTCATAGGAAACTACATTCATTCATGTCTACCACCCACAGACATCTAGTGAAAACATGATAGAAAGCCAAATGCAAAAGGAAGTCAGCTTGGTGGAAAAATACTGCCTAATCCCAATATTGGACTCATGAAAATAAATTAGGGGCCATAGGAATGAGAATTCAAGTAAATGTGTTAATAATCTTCCCTCCATGAAAATATCTGTAATATCAAATCCAACCATCAGTCAAAACTTGCATTTAAGCTAACACTTAGCTTTCAAATTGTTACCTAGAAACGACTTCCTAGTAAAAGCATACACACCCTTTAACCTAGTTGGAGAGCACAAGGTAAAGCAATGAGAGCCAAGTACTTTTTTCACTCCTCCTGCTGATAAACTTATTCTACCAAAAGGGATAAAACACACATTTTTCTACCTAAGTCTCAGGCCAATTTTAAAATTCAAATACCCACTCACAATTATTCATTTTGTGTAATTTGCTGTTTAGCTACTGTTGACACAACTTTTCTGTAAAATCCAATTTAATGGATTTTACAGAATATATGTATCTATGAGAAAATTCTAACACCAAAGTCAGATGAACTTTTGGATTTTTGTGAAAAACTTATTACTGTAAGAACGTTTAAATCACAATCAGTAAGATATAACTAAAAAGATATCAGTAAATTTATCTTCCAAATAAATAAAAACTTAATACCATTTAAAATACTATTAAAAATATAATATACAATTTATAATAATAAAATGTTAGTCAAAACTAACATTAAAATCACCAGGGAAAAAAGCTAATTACCTGAAAAACAGAAAGTTAGATTCTTACATTATATGATAGGTAAAATAATGTAATAGATTAAAGATTTAACAGTAAAAGAATAAAGTCATAGCTTCTGGCCAAGATGGAGGTGTAGGTAGATTCACTTTGCTTCTTCACATGACCAAATGAAGGATAAAAACCAATTCAAAAACAAAAACCAACCATAATTGCCAGAAAATTGAACTGTATGGAAGTCCGACAACCAAGGAGTTAAAGAAGAAACATTCCTTCAGCCAGTAGGAGGGCGGAGACAGGAAGGTGGAGCCGCAAGGACGTGTGACCAGGTGGTGGATGGTGAAGCAGGCAGACCAGGCGGCACACCAGGTGGCCCCACATTTGTGTGGGGATAAGCTGGGAGGGACAACTGGGGAGCAAGACAGACCACACAACCTGGGGTTCCAATGCAGTGAAATAAAGCCTCAAAACTTCTGACTGAAAACACCTCTGGGGGTTGCAGCAGTGGGAGGAACTCGCAGCCTCACAGGAGAGCTTGTTGGAGAGACCCACAGGGTCCTAGAATGTACACAAACCCACCCACCTGGGAATCAGCTCCAGGAGGCCCCAGTTTGCTTGTGGGTAGCAGAGGAAGTGACTGAAATTGAGGCAAGAGCTGAGCAGGTGGCATTGCTCCCTCTCTGACCACTCCCCCACATACAGCACAGCAACGTGGGTTGACCTGCCCTGGCAAATACCTAAGGCTCTGCCCCCTACAATGTGGTGCGCCAAGACAAAGACATATGGCCCAAGTGAAAAAACAGATCAAAATTCCAGAAAAAGAACTAAGAGATGAGGAGATGGCCAACTTATCAGATGCAGAGTTCAAAACACTGGTAATCAGGATGCTCACAGAAATGGTTGAGTATGGTCACAGAAAAAAAAAAAAAAAGAAGTGAAGGCTATGCAAAGTGAAATAAAGAAAAATATACAGAGAAACTAGAGTGAAGGGAAGGAAACCAGGACTCAAATAGAAGATTTGCAACAGAAGGAAGAAATACCATATTTTTTGGACTACAAGATGCACCCCCCCCCAAATTTGGGAGGAAAATGGGGGTGCATCTTATAGTCCGAATGTAGCTTATCTGGCAGGGGGGCAGTGGCAGTGGAGCGGGGTTTTTCCCTCTATTTTCCTCCTCTAAAACCTAGGTGCATCTTATAGTCCAAAAAATACGGTAAACAGTCAACCAGAACAGAATGAAGAAACAAGAATTCAAAAAAAATGAGAGGCTTAGGAATCTCTGGGACAACTTTAAATGCTCCAACATCTGAATCATAGGGGTGCCAGAAGGAGAAGAGGAAGAGCAAGAAATTGAAAACTTATTTGAAAAAATAATGAACGAGAACTTCCTCAATTTGGTGAAAGAAATAAGACATGCGAGTCCAGGAAGCTCAGAGAGTCCCAAAGAAGTTGGACCCAAGGAAGCACACACCAAGGCTCATCATAATTATATTACCCAAGATTAAGAAAAAGGAGAGAATCTTCAAAGCAGCAAGAGAAAAGGAGACAGTTACCTACAAAGGAGTTCCCATAAGACTATCGGCTGATTTCTCAAAAGAATCCTTACAGGCAAGAAGGGGTTGGAAAAAAGTATTCAAAGTCATGAAAAGCAAAGACCTACAACCTAGATTACTCTACTCAGAAAAGGTATCATTTAGAATGGAAGGGCAGATAAAGTGCTTCTCAGATAAGATCAAGTTAATGGGACTCATCATCACCAAGACATTATTACATGAAATGTTAAAGGGACTTAATTAAGACAAAGAAGAACATCAAAAATATGAATGGTAAAATGACAACAAACTCACAATTATCAACAACTGAACCTAAAACAAAGCAAACAACTAGAACCAGAACAGAATCAAAGAAATGGAGATCACATGGAGGGTTATCAGTAGGGAGGGAATGGGGGGGCAGAATAGGGGGAAAAGGTACAGGGAATAAGAAGCATAATCGGTAGGCACAAAATAGACAGGGGAGGTTAAGAATACTATGGGAAATGGAGAAGCCAAAGAACTTATATGTACAACCCATGGACATGAACTAAAGGGTGGGGGTTACTAAAGGGGAATGGTGCCGGGTAGAGGGGGATAAAGGGAAGGAAAAAATGGGATAACTGTAATAGCATAATCAATAAAATATACTTAAAAAAAGAATAAAGTCATAAAAATACTAAAAGAAAGTACTACTGAATATTTACTATATAACTGTAGGAGTTCAGAAAGATAATTTTAGGGACTACTCCAAAAGAAAAAGTCTAAGATATTGATATAAAGGAAAAAATGTAAACTTCTTTATTCAAAAAGTAAAACAAAACAAAATAAACACCATGGAAAAAATATTGGCAACATATGACAAAAGGGATCTCCTTAAAAATGTCAATCAATAAGAAAAATAAAAACTATATTAAATATAAAAATTGGTAAATGAACCAGTTAAAGTTTTTTTCCTTTTTGTTTTTCTGTGTTGTCAACATTTTATACAACAAACAGACTTAATAATCAGAAAGTTGTTATAAAAAGCAAAGATGTAGAAAACACCTGACGACACTGACAAAATGTTCACAGGATGATTTTATTATCATAGGATGATTTCAAAACAAGTCACAAAACAGTAAATAGAATATGGCTCACTCATAAATATTTATAGAGAAAAAGATCAAAGGATATAGGGATTATTTTTTAAGTATATATATATATTTACCAGTCATCTACAATGAGCTGTGTCACTTCCTAATAAGAGCACAATCATAAAAATCAGTATCAAATGTCTATTACACGTGAAAAAAGAAGTTGACCCTAATATGTATGATGTGATCCTAGTTCTTTTTTAAAAAAGTTATACATGCAAAGGAAGTTTAGAATTAGGGAATTATTATCCTACTTTGGTGAGTAGGTGTGTGGGTTTTCACTTTTTACTTTTAATATTTCTGAAATGTTTCAATCTCATTACTATATGCACTTATGTAATTAAAAATACGCAAATCTGGAAAATATAATAGAAGCAAAGATCCTAAGACAAATCTGTTACTGAAAACACAAAAAAAGTTTTTAAGATAGCTGCATTTAAAAAGAAAATTACAAAAAAATCCCCTTAAATTTTAATAAATTTATTTGCATTGTGAAAACCTTAAAATCAAAACCAATAATGTATCACAACAGTGTGTCAAAACAGCAAAGAACTCTAATTTGAATAGGAATAGTAGTCTCTGGTATAATTTATAACGTGAAAAACTGGGCAACAGTTGCCTCCCCAACTATTCTTCCTCTAGCCCTTCCAACTGCAAAATAAATAAATTAACCCCTCTGCCAAACCTGGGAAAACATACGTAGGGATAAACACACACGCATACACTGAAATCTGTAATAAGTCACAAAATTGATGGAAACTGGTAAAAATGCATAAAAGGTGATAAAAAAAAGAACGATCAGATCAAATATAGGAGAAAGGAAATATTTAAATTAGTTCTTTATTTTTCACTGTATTTAGCTAGATGAAAATACTGCTATAATTTGGCATGGTGAACAGAGCACGAATTCAGAAGTCAGAAAACTGATTGGGGGTTGAGTGCCGGCTCTGAGATTCACCAAGTGTGTGTTCGTGAGAGTGTTTCAGATTCACATCAGGAAAAATACCTTCTATTTCATGGTTGTACTCTAAAGTGCCTCATACATAGGGTTTTCTATTCATTAGAAAGAAAATTAAAGGGGAAGATCACAAAATTATCAGGAATGAGTTACTATTTTACCATGTTAATTTAGTTAGTTATTTTCTAGTTTGCATAATCAGTTGACAATACATATAATTTGCAATTTTGGAAAAAGATTTTTAAAAAGCTTTTATTTATTTGTTTTTATTTGTTTTTAGAGAGAGGGGAAGGGAAGGGGGACAGAAGGAAGAGAAACACTGATGCTCAAGAAAACCATCGATGCAGAGATACACTGACTGGTTGTCCCTTCACGCCCCCAACTAGGGACCTGACCCACAACCCAGGCATGTGCCCTGACAGGGAACTGGTTAGCCGGCCAGTGCTCAATCCACTGAGCCACACCAACAAGAACTGAATAAAGATTTTAAATGAAATGTTCATAAAGAGTATATAATTTATGACTAAATAACACAAAACAGAATGTGCATGCTTTGCTTAATTTTTCAATATAAGCAAATATGAAATTAGAGAATAAGAAATATATAGTTTAACCTCAAATAGTGATTATAATTATTGGCTTTATAGGATGAAAACAGCCAAACCTCATAACCTTCAGAAGTTTTGTGTGCAGTGTTGTTTCCAAAGCTCAAAAGAGTAGAATTAGAAAAGATTCAGCCAAAAAGTTAACTGAAGTTATCAGGGTCGTAACAGATGAATGAAAAAGATTATTAGCCCGATGGTAGACAGAGATCAAGAATCTTCAAGATTCTAAAATCTTCAAGAGCTCAAATTACATGTATAAAATGAAGTATAATTTACTTCATCCAATTCTAGAAGACCTTAGTTTCTGGAAGTTGAGGTTTTGGATGTTAACAAGTTTACAGAACGTATTATTTATAATCCTAAGACTCAAAAAATCGCAAATAATTAAAGAGTCACCCAGCAGATGTTCTATCCAATACAGGGAGTGCTATGCATGGATCCATGAAAAGATACCACCTAGAGAGACAAGGCACTCATTCTTTTTGAAATAGCAATATTATTTGAATACAATTAAAATTAATATAAAGTTTTTTTTTAATATTGAGTCAACGTGGATCTCGGAAAACTTTTATCCATCAATTCTAAGACAAAGCTTACCTCTGGAGTTTGTTGGCATGAGTATACTCTCTTACTACAGGAAAGGTATCTTTTTGCATATTTGACATACTTATCACTTCACCTTTTTAAGGAAATGTCTAACTTCTTTTCAAGAGTTCCTCATATTACATGATTTTAAGATCATTTACCCTCTCAGTCCTCTCCTACAGAGAAACTCTGGTTTGTCAATGTTCTATCCTATTAAAAAGGATATTATGGAAAGTTTCCCATTTCAACATGATGGAATAAGACCTTTGCCCTATGGCAAATTAAAGATGGTTGCAAATTCTTGCTTAGTCCTCCCATTGAGAGGTGGAGTTTAATTCCCCTCTCTGAATGTGGGCCGGCTTTAGTGATCTCCTTGGCCAACACAATATGGCAAAGGACTGGGATTTCCGAGGTTAAGTTACAAGAAACCTTGCAGCTTCCACTTGGTTCTTTCAGAACACTTGTTCTTGGAGCTCTGGTGACACAATATGAGAAAGCCTGAGAAGCCCCATGCATAGTAACGTGAGGTCCAAAACTAACAGTCCAGACAAACTCCAAGCCAAAAGCCAGAATCAATTTGTCAGTCACGGGAGTAAACCACCCTGGACGTAGATCCTCCAATGTACAGTCAAGCCATTTGTCCAAACTGCATATGTGTGCAATATAAATGACCTTTGCTGTTTTAAACCACTAAATATTGGGGTTGTTTTCACTCAAAGATAGATATCTGTAACACCCCCCCAACCCCCTATCTTAATAACCCCACAGTAGAAACATGAACTCTCTCTTTGATGAAACTAGCATTAATAAATGAAGACAGGGCCACTGGAGGAAGAGATTATACATGAGAGCCTGCAGTGGAAGATATGGAAGAGAAGCAGAGTGATTTGCACAACTCTGGAACTGCAGAAGAAACTGGGTTAGGGCTGAAAACAGGAGGCTAGATAAAAAGTGGACTCCCAGGTCCCCCTCCTGCTTGGCAGAGTCAGATATCTTCCTTCCCTATCCCCAGAGAAGATACCGAGTATACAGTCTCTAGACCAGGGGTACCCAACCTTTTGGTGTCTCTGTGCCACACTGGAAGAAGAAGAGTTGTCTTGGGCCACACATTAAATACACTGCAACATGTAATCCCAAAAGAAGCCATAATGTTTTAAGTAAATCTACAATTTTGTTTTGGGCCGAATTCACTGCCATCCTGGGCTGCATATGGCCTGAGGGCCGCAGGTTGGACACCCCTGCTTCTAGACAAAGTGAGCCAGAGGTTCTGGGCTCAGGACATGTTTGTGCAGGTATCCACGGAACAATCACAAAACAGGTTAAATGAAAACTGTCATGGTAAATGGAGAACTCTTACTTCCCTTCCACAGCCTCACTTTAGAATGTCAGCTGCAAGATTCATATTCTCTAGGCAATAAATTGAGTATCCATCACTACAGAAATGGAACTATCCCAAATGAAAGAGCTACAGGAACTGACGTAGGGAGGTTCCAATAGATAAGGAAGCCTGCCCCTCCCACACCTTGCCTCCACACACTAGCTTCCATTCAGCTTTATGTGCCTTATTCACAAATCACCAAGCTTTGAGAGGAAAGCTTTTAAACAGAAGTGGAACAGGCAAAGGAAAAAAAACCCAATGCCTGGAGTAATAGAAAACTTGAAGTAATGAAATGTTTTCAAAAAAGAGAAGATAAACCATTTCTTGGAAATAAAATGTTAATTGCTTTTTGAAAAAAAAATGATAGTGGAAAAATATTTTAATATTAGAATTAGAAGATAAAGTTGCAGAAATCACATACAAAGGAAAAAGAGATAAATATTAGGAGCAATATGATAAAGAAATTAAAATGTTGGGTGTTGGAGGCCCAACACCAAAATAGTAAGAATTCCATAAAATAAGGCCAGAGACTAAAGAGGATAAATTGACACAGAAAAAAAAAATATATGTAAGAACTAGTGGACTCTAGATTGACAAATTTCCTAAGTGCCTAGCAGAATTAAAAATAACAAAACAAACAAACAAAAAAACCCCCATATCTCACATAACGAATCTAAAAGCTTCTAGAGGAAAAAAAAAGCCTACAGAGACGGATTGGCAGGGCATTTGGCCCATCAATATCAACACCAGAAGCCTGAAGGTGATGGAGCAAATGCCTTCTAAATTCTATGTTAGAAAAACAACTTTCAGTTTAGAATCCTACATTCAGTTAACTGATTAAGTATGAATGAACAAAACACCATCTTCAGAAATTTCCACCTACTCATCCTTTCTCAGGAAGCTACTGCAAAACATGTTCAACGCAATTGAGAGAGTAAATCATGGAAGAGTGAGACAAGGGTACAGACGGCCAAGAGAAAACCAAGTCCAGACTGGAGCCGGAGCGTTGGAGGACTTCAGAGTGATGGTGCCCAGAGAAAAACACATAACTGATATTAGGTATTTTATGGTTGCTACCAAGTGGAAGGTGATATTGAGAGGCGCTTTACAGAGACGGTAGAAGGGAGAGAGGAGATTGAGGAAACTATGCAAATGAAAAAAAAAATTAATTCCAAAGCAAAAAGCCTTAAAAATGGAAACTAATCACAGCTTTGTGGTTGGTTTAACAGAGAATAGTACTTATACCTTTGTTTGGCCCCCAAGCCATAGCATAAATATTTTAAGCTACAAGCCATCTTAGACTTTCTCTACTTCAAGTAGCTGACTGTATATAGGTGCAGGAAAGTTTTTAAGATGTTAAATCATACATTAATTAGGGCCGCAAGTGCCAGAGGTGTCATGTGTCGGAAGTGGGGACACTCAGCCATCCATGTCTGTGGATGGACATGGCTTCAGTGACGCTGGCGTTCTGTGCTCTGGTTCTAGCTCTACTTCTGAGCACGTAAAATTAGGGAGGTAACGACGCCCAGGTCTTCAGGTCTCTATAACATTTGAAGAAAGCTACATTTCCCACACTACCTCAGAGTAAACACATGGTCAAATTTGATAGTGGAATTTAAAAGGCATTAAAAATAATTAAAAGTTGTTTATGTTGGAAATACTGTTTAGCCTTAATATGAGCACGAGGATGTGGGAGAGGCAGACCGTGCTGCTGACAGAGAAGGCAAAGCAGACATGAGGACAACCCGCCATGCAGAGCAGATGTCCACAGCTCTTTGATGCACTTGCTTCATATTTAGGTATTCTACAGTCATATTCGAACATCTGTTTTCAGTTGAAAACTGTAAATATCTTGGTTAATTTCCAAGCTTTTAATAAAGCTTCTTTAAAACGTTCATCCATTGCCTTGGCTGGTGTGGCTCAGTGGACTGAGTGCTGGCCTGTGAACTGCAAGGTTGCGGTGTGATTCCGTCAGGGCGCATGCCTGAGTTGCAGGGCAGGTCCCCACTGGGGGGCATGTGGGAGGCAACCACTGATCAATGTTTGTCTCCCTCTCTTTCTCCCTCCCTTCCCCCCTTTCTGAAAATAAATAAATAAAATCTTTAAAAAACAAAAAGTTCATCTGTCAGTAAAATGGGTTTCTAGCCCCCACCCCACCATGGTAATGGTTTTTTTGGTCTCAGTTTCCACTGAGAAGAAAAATATGAACTCATTCCTCAAAAAAATGTATGCACACTTACATGGGCAAATATATTTACAAACACAATGACACAATTGTTAAACAACTTCATAGATTAATGAACAAATCTGGAGACTCAGCTAATAATATTCTTAGGGATTTTCCTGCAAACACTAAAACTCATATTTTGTAACATTAAAATATAGGCTGATATAGAGTTTCTACTCAAATGTAAAAAAAAACCCTTTTCCTCTCACTGATAAAGGATAATAACTCTCTTAATTGTTCTTGCTTAACTAGGAGTTTCCAAATAATTTCATCTAAACACAGTAAACTGTTGATGTTATTTTCAAAATATTAATTTGGAAGCCCTACTTGGACTCACAGCCTATTTATTCAGTGATAAATCACACCCAGATTTGTTCAGTGACCTGCTTGGTGTAACAGCAGGTCCGCGAATAACACTGTTATCCTCAGCATCGTTTCATTATGAATTGTTTTGCTTAAGTCGCAGAACCCATGGACATTAAATGAGGAGTTACTGTACTTACAAACACATAATGAACAAAGAATGTTTCAGCTCCTTAATCTCACTGGCAACATAAATTTATCATGGTTTTCTGGCAAGGTGTTTTAGCTGAGTCTGAGTTGTCTTATTTGAATCTCTATATTTCTCTATTTTAAGATGAAGATTATCGTCACTTTCATATATTTCAGCTTTTCTGAATATTCTATCCCAAACCATTTATCATTTTGTTTTTACACTGGCAGTTTTCCTCTTCAGAGTAACAATGGACAATTTTACCTTAATCATAAGCTCTTTAGAGATAATTATTCTATGTCCCCCCCACTGTTCTTACTTGTGCAGTCTCTGCATGTTCCAGCATCTCTTCGAATTCTTGATACTCTTCATCATCTGGTTCAGCACCCGAGAGTCGAGCCGCTCTGGCCATAAAATACGGAGGCAGCTCTCCAATTGCTGTACCGACACCCTATGTGAAAAACCAAAATACCCATATGAGATTCTGTTCTCAACATAGTGACACTAAACACATCAAATCTACATTTTTCTATATCATCAAAAACATATTAATATGCATGTATAAGGGCTCTGGCTATTATGGATTAGTGGATTGGGTGCCGGCCTGTGAACTGAAAGGTTGCCTGTTCGATTTCCAGTCAGGGCACATGCCTGGGTTGCGGGCTGGGTCCCCAGTTGGGGGTGTGAGAAAGGCAATCAATGATGCTTCTCACCCTCTCTCTCCCTCCCTTCCCCTCTCTCTAAAAATAAATAAATAAAATCTTGAATTAAAAATAAAAAGATGTATTAGGGAGAAAAGCATATAGTAGTACATAACCAGGAGAATGTGAGTTTGAATCTTGGCCCTAATACTGACCTGTGCAGCTAGGCGAGATAAGATACATCAAACTGTCAGACAATCTCTAGTGTATGGCAGACACTAAATTAAATGTTAGTTCTTTAGCATTTCTACTGACATTCTATTATTTTTATCTGTTTTCCCCCAGCCCCTGTTCAAATATTCAAGTGGTTTGGTAATGGGCATTCACTAGTATGGCTATTAGACAAATATTTTCTAGGAAATCTCCTGGTACTGAGGATGTTGCTTTAATCCCAGAACTTTTTGTGTGCAGAGTTAAAAGTTTTAACAAATTGTGGTCAGGAAGCCCCTTGAAAACTCAACATTAGGATGGGTAAATTTTCACCACAGGAAAAATGTTTATATTTCCTCAGGACATTGAGTGACTCATGTTTTTAGTCTCTTTTTGGATTCTTGTTTTTGAAGAGAGTTCTTTCCCCCCAACCAACTTAGGACATAAGGGTGAAAACAAAGTGAAAGAATCAGAAACTTGGTTTAAACTTACATGGCTCACATACAGCTTAGGCAATAGTGCAAGAGGCATACATTCTCTAGGAAAATTCTCAACTTTGAGCCCTTCTCCTCTGCCCTGAGTCACAGTGAATGAAAAAGGCATCTGCTAGTTCTGGAAGCAACTTCAGGATCTTTGGTTGCTCTGTCCTACCCATGCCGTGAAAAGAATCCCCAAGGAACATTATCAAATCCAAACACTTTGTGTTCTCAGTGTTACATTCCAGTGTGTGGGATCACTGATCCAAGTGAAACCGCGCTGCCCACACGTGGAACCAGAGTTCTGAGACAAGAACAAGGCCATAGCTAGTTAAACACAAAGAGAAGGGAGGGAGAAAAGACCTGTACAGAGAAGGACACAGGAATAAAGCACAAATCATACTTTGCTAAACAAGAAAACTTGATGTCAGTCAACTCCGGAGGACGTTAGAAGACCAACTTACTATTGTGAAACTGGTACATCAATTTCGAGAGAAAGATCAATTATTTACCCTGTCTTACCTACATGAAAGATACCTCAGGGTAATCTAATTGCTGAAAAGGAGAAGTTTCTCTTTATAAAAGCATTTCAGTCAATAACTAAAGAAAAAAAATAATATAATAATTGGCATACCCTCATTTTATAACCCCTAATAATGAACTTATGTAATAATGGTGCTATTATCACATACAAAAAAAGACAGACACTATTGCACCCTGTGATAGAAATACACAAGGCTCCGAAGTACATTCTTGTCAAAAAGAGATTTTTTTCAAGCCTCTCAATCTAACTACCAACTCACCGAAACTACAGGGAACGTGGAAACATATTTAAACGACACCAACTGGAATACAATCAGTAACAGCACAATCCGGGCTGTGAGAAACTGTACTTGACAAGCAATCCAGCTTCAACAACAAATTTGAAAAGAAAAATGAAGAAATAAATACAACCAAAAAAATTTGAACACTAACTGGTTAACTGATTTGAAGAGACTATTCCTAATTTCTCTTAGGCATGATAATGTTTTTAAAAGTCCTACCGTTGATATATTTACAGATGAAATGTGATGTTATCTAAGATACACTTCCAGATAACTGAGTAGAGTGAGGAGGGGTACAGTTAAAACAGTATTAACCAGGAGTTAATATTAGCTGAAGTTGGGTAAGAATATATCGAATTAACTATGTAATTCTTTGTGCTTAATTTTTTCCATAACAGAAAGGAGGAAGAAAAGTTAATTGCAACATTTTATTTAAAACATGAACTTCTCTTAAAACCGAAGTTTTAAGTCGAGTCAAATGTTCAACAGTTCTAGAGGCAATCATATGATTCACACTCATGACAAGTTTCCTCAAAGTTAAAAGGAAGTCATAATGCATTGAAATCAAGAGCTACATAAGGCCTTGCATTTAACTGACACATTATTATATTTTAGCTCTGCTCATGTTTTCCCATGTTAGCAAGGCACAAGAATGGTGATCACAAGTCAGTATTCTACTTTTTATGCAAATAAGTAAAAAGGAAATGGAGTCATCCAAGCAGGTCCCCCAAACACATTATAGTCCAGACACAGAAGTTTATTTAGCCAGTTATCTCAAATTAGATACTAAAGTACTATAATTTCATGGTTCTTACAAAACAATTTTCTAATTCTTACACAATCAAAACAAAAAAACGAAATATAACTGCAGAACACTAAAAGCTGTCAGCCTCTGTTTAAGTAAGGGGAAGAAATGACGGGCTTCCTCACTGAGAGAGAAAGACAAGTGGTACTCAGTCAGGCAGTAACTCAGAAGGCTCTTCTCAGAACCATCTACCACCCTGAAGTCCCTGCTTCTTGATTGGCATTTTCAATACGCACAAAATATATGCAACACCGACAGAGAAACACAACATCTTCCTGGACTGTTCATTTTATTCAGAGATTTTTGGGAGGAGAAAACTTCTGAATTTTTGTGCTTTTAAAAAGTTTTGTCAAGTGGATTCACAAGCAAATCAGCAGCATCTTGCTTTTCTATGTAGGGAATCATAATTTTTAATGGTAAAAAATCTGGAGATAGAATTTTTTATACATAAATAATGACTACTGAGAAATTTCGGTAATTTTGTATTATCAACGTGTTAATAATCTTTAAAAACAAAATCATTTTTCAATTAAATGTTCCAACTACAAACATGAATCAGAGGTTAAAGGCGTGAGTTTGGAGGATAAGTTTAAAACCACTGAGAAATTCAGGGCTCTTACAGCAATGTTTAAACAATAATCGCACCAAGTCTAGTAAAATCATCAAACTTTTATAGAATTGCTTTACAGATAAAAAGGAAAATTTGCTTCTAGTTTTCCAAATATTTATTTATTTGAGGGGAAAGGAGGGTGAAAGAGAGGGAGAGAAACATTGAACGGTTGCCTCTTGCACGCACCCAACTGGGAACCGAACCTGTAACCAGGGCATGTGCCCTGACTGGGGATAGAACCAGTGACCTTCGGCTTTGTGGAAAAATGCTCAACCAACTAAGCCACACTGGTCAGGGCTCCTTGAGGTCAATTTTAAAACAGACTCAGAAGGAACTAAGTTCTGATACATGCTACAACATGGATGAAACTTGAAAACATATGCTAAGTAAAATAAGCCAGAAACAGAAAGACAGATATTGTCTGAGTTCATTTATACACCTATCTAGAGTAGGCAAATTCACAGACAGAGAGTACAATAGACGCCACCCGGGGCTGGAGAGAGGAGGGAATGAGGACTTACTGGTTAAAGGGCACAGAGTTTCTGTCTGGGATGACAAAAATGTTTGGAAGTCAATACTGTCGATGGATATGGAACATCATGAATGTACTTAATGCAGGACATTGCTGTGCACTTAAAAATGGTTAAAATGGTAAACTTCATGTCATGTATCCTTTAGTACAATAAAAAAAAAAACAACCCCAAAGCAAAACCAGTAACTTAACAAACAAAAAACCCTTGTAAGGTGATGCTCTCCTCTGAAAATCCTCACACAGTGCTCTTCTCCCACGCCCTGCTGTTATTCCCTCTACCCCACCTTACGCCTTGTTGTCCTGAGGTTTTAATTGAATCACAGATGAAGGAACATTTGTGTTATACAGTAGATTTCTCCTTCATAGCACTTGCCACATTTTGTTTAAATATTTACACATATGTAATTTTCTGTAATACTTACATAGACATTTTCCCGTGATAATTATTCCCTGACTAGAATGCACAGCTCCGCGAGGGCAGAGACAAGCACGGCTCCCTCGGACTCTCCAGCACTTGGGTACGTGTAACTAGGACTGGAGTGCGGAGTGACAAGAAAATGTACGAAGCCTTGCTACGGCGATGTAGCCCAATTGTGGAGGTTCAGAAAGATGCAAACTGAAAAAAGGTAACCTCCTGATGAGTAACATAAAATAATCCACTTCAGCGGGCTCCAAATACTTGTGTAAACAAGCTGAAACTGAGGTTGACCCTGGTTTTTATCTTACAATTAGAAGTCCTACATATTTTAATGATTTCACTGGCTATAAATATATTTATATATAATATATATAAAAATATATGTATTTATAATGATAGTGAAGGCTGTAAAGATATTTTAATTTACAAAGTACAAATTAAATAAAAACTTTAAACAACTTATCACTTTTTAATCAAGCAAGACATTGCCTGGAAAAAAACACACACATGGAATCAAATTTATGAAGGATAAACTGTAAGAAGCCAGTCCAACACACTCTACGTCGGGTCTTTCTACCTCAGGAGTACTGACTTTTTGTAAGTGTGTCCCATTTAGCCATTTTTAAATACACAGTTCAGGAGCCTTAACTGCATTCACAATGCTGTGCCACCATCATCATTATTTCCAATATCTCCCATCACCCAAGTGGAAACTCTGTGTCCAGTACACAGGAACTTCTCATTTCCCACGCAGGGCAACCTCTCATCTGTTTTTCGTCTCTCTGAACTTGACTCTTCCAGAGAGCTCACATAAGTGGAATCATATAATATTTGTGGTTCTATGTCTGGCTTAGTTCACTTTACAAGGTTTTCACAAAGTTTATTGTATTGTTGCATGTATCAGCACCTCATTCCTTTTATGACTGAGTAATACCACATTATATGTATACATGTATACTGTATTTCGTTTGTCCATTTGTCTGTTTCTACCTTTCTGATAATATGAATAATGCTGCTGAACAGTGAAGTACACATATCTGTACTTATATTTGAGTCACAGTTTTCAGTTCTTTTGGATATTTATATAAGACTGAAATTAGAGAAGGGTCATAAGGTAATTCTATGTTTAAGTTTTTGAGAAACCACCAAACTCTCACAGCAGCTGAATCACTTTACATTCCCACCAGCAATATACAAGGGTTCCAATTTCTCCACATCCTCACCAATGCTTGTTATTTTCTTAAAAAAAAAAAAAAGCCACCCTAATGTGTATAAAGGGGTATTTCCTTACAGTTTTGACTTGCATTTTCCCAATGATTAATGATGTTGAGAATCTTTCCGTGGGCTTATCGGCCATTTACATTATCATCTTTGGAGAAATATCCATTCAAGTCCTTTGCTCACTTTTTAATGGGGTTTTACTGTTGAGTTATAAGAGTTCTTCAAACATTCTGGTTATTAAACCCTTAACAGATACATGATTTGTAACATTTTCTCTCATTCTGTGGGCTGTCTTTTCATTCTCTTGATAGTCCCCTTGATGCACAAGGTTTTAATATTAGTAAGGTTCAATTAATCAATTTTTTTCTTTTTATTAAAAAAAGATTTTATTTACTTTTAGAGAGAGGAGAAGGAAGGGAGAAAGAGAGGGAGAGAAACATCTATGTGCGGGAGGTACACGGATTGGCAGCCTCTCGCATGCCCACAACTGGGGACCCGGCCCGTAACCTGGGACCTGGCCCGCAACCCAGGCACGTGCCCTGACTGGCAATCGAACCAGCGACCTTTCGGTTTACAGGCTGGCACTCAATTCACTGAGCCACACCAGCAAGGGCTCACTTTT
The DNA here is from genome assembly GCF_022682495.2 of Desmodus rotundus. NCBI lineage: Eukaryota > Metazoa > Chordata > Mammalia > Chiroptera > Phyllostomidae > Desmodus > Desmodus rotundus. The sequence goes on along the minus strand of NC_071395.1, from coordinate 92,256,504 downwards.
CTTTTGTTGCCTAACCTTTGATGTTACATTTGAGAAACAATTGCCAAATTCATCATGTAGACTCTTCTCTATATTTTCTTCTAAAAGTTTTATAGTTTTATCTCTTAAGTTTATGTATATGATGCATTTTGAGTTAATTTTTGTATATGGTGTAAGGTAACGATCCAGCCTCATTCTTTTGCATGTGGATATCCTATTTTCCTAGCATCCTTTGCTGAAAGGACTGTCCTTATAAATTTTGACAGCAATGGGAACAAATTTAAAAATAACTTGATATGTGCTACATTTTTTACATGACAAGACAGTTATCAAAAAAGGAAGTATGAAGAGCAAACATTCAGCCATTTAGTATTTACTGACAGCCTTGTACTATGTGCAAAGTCTAATGCTGAGTGCTGTAGGGGTAACAAATATAATGTACAGTCTGTATTTTTAGGAGCTTAATACACCAGCCAGGTTGACTGATTTAAGGCATGCATGAATCCAGGTCAAGTGTGTACTATGGAAGTTTAGAGGAGGCAGCCACCACTGCCAGTGGGGATGGAAGTTTTTCTTTATTGGCATTGGTGTTAATCCAGCTACGTAAATCATTTTTGAAAGGGCAGAAGAAAAACAGAAAATCAGAGTGTATATACATAGCCCCTTTCTAGCATGTTCCAAGTATCTTGTTATTTTAATAAAATTTTTCATCAAAAGACTAATATGGTCAAATTTTAAAAACAAAGGCAACTAGTACAATGAATCTGTTTCCAGTGTTTATAAAAGAGTAACAGGAAACATGACAATTTTTCCTGCCTTTCATATTCAACAAGTTCAATGTATGGCATTTCCCTCATAATTCTTTTAAAACACAACATAGCGGCTACCACGTAGATGTCTTGGAAAACTCTGCCTCTTCCGTGGGCAGAATATTCATATTCATCTTCATTTTAGTTAAGATTTTTAAGTAATCTGTTCCACATTTTTTATTTTATAAGAAATGCTAACGGAAGAAGTTACAGGTAATGTATAACTTAATAAATGCAAATGATGAATTAAAAAATAATTCAAATCCTAATAGGAAGTCTTACGCAAATGAACTACCCATCAATGACACACATCTGAATGAATTTAAGTATATAGAAAAAAAAAAAAAGAGGAAGTTTTGTATAGGTTAAAATACATTTGCCATTGAACATATAGTCCCAAAACCTCCCAACATGTACTTAAGCAAACCATAAGAAGGTAATTGGTACAGCTGAAAGGAAGATCACGACCTACAACCACACAGCCCACTACAGTAAAGCCTGGTTTATGAAGAGATGTCTCATCTTACTTTAGTACTATAACAACTCAGAAAAGGAAAAGAGTCCTCTAAGAATAAACACTGAGTATTTAAATTTAACGGAGAGACATTACATTGACCAATCTGAAACTGATACATAAGCATCTGCTATGTGTTTATCAAGTACGTAAACACTGGCAAAATTTTACAAAGCAGCAGTCACAGCACCCACACTCCTTTTCTTGGCTGCTGTCTACTTGCCTTCAATTGCTCCATGGTACCTCTGGCTTCATGCCTTCCTTCTGAACGCCATTAATGAACAAAGAATGCTCTGAAAGGTTTTTAATGCTTTTTTAAAAAATACAGTCAACTGACTTAAAAATATATTTTTTTAATTTATTGATTTTACAGATAGGAATGGAGGGAGAGTGAGAGAGAGAGAAACATCAATTTGTTGTTCCACTTATTTTTGCATTCATTGGTTAATTCTTGCATGTGCCCTGACCAGGGATCAAACCCACACTCTTCTAAAAGGTTCGTTTTACCATATTTTGCTGTGTATAATGCACACCCACGTTTTTGGCCCAAACTTTCAGGGGGAAAAAAAGCCTTTCATTTTAATTTTTTTAATTCAATTATTTATTTATTTATATTTAGATACTTGTTTTTTGTATTATAAAGGAATTTTAGCATTTATTTTTGAACATACAGATATTGTTATTGCTTCATAGAGTTACACTTTTAATATATAAGCATAAATAAAAGAGTTAAAAGCATTTATATAGATCTGGAATTAGTACTACTATAACATGCACCCTAATTTTTCCCTCAAAAATTTGGGCAAAAAGTGCACATTATGCACAGCAAAATACAGTACTCAGAAGCAGGCAACTGACTTGATGCAGCAATATACACGGACAGGTTAATTTTAGACAAATATGAGAATGGACATCTTACCCACATGCAGGCCTCAATCCTAACTTTTGAGATGATGCTCCACAAAGAAATGGATCCTTCAATGCCCTCTTCATCTGGACAAATAATCTGATCGGGATAGGGTGGTTCAGGGAAATTAACTGAATTGCACTCATAAGCAGCTAATGTAACTGAAGCTATGTGTGGACCCTACAAAACAAATAAGAGAAACCTGATTAGAAATATTAATGAAAAGGGAAGCGTTAACACATGCCATTTTAATGGTACCTTAATTGCTATATATTAATAGAAAAAGCCTAGCTTTTAAAGAACAAGAATCTATTTAACTAAATATTTCAAGATACAGAAGGTAATTTGAAAAACTCCTTCCCAGTATTTCCTCCTGGTTTGCTTTAAAAGAAAACCCTCAGATTTACTGATAATTTATATGACAAGAGGCACTATTTTATGCCTCAGTTACACAAGTTTTGACAAATATATCCACCTGTATCACAACAAGTCACGATATAAAACATTCCCATCACTGCAGAAAGTTCCCTTATGTCGTTTATACTCAATCCCCACCCCCAACACCAGCCCCTGGAAACCATAGGATTTCTGGCTTCATTCTGATTTTATTTATTTAAAATCATTCTGATTTCATTTGTAATAATGTTGTATCCCCTTTGATAAAAACTTCCTGTGCTGCTATTCTTTTAGGCATAATTTCAGAATATCACTTTTTGTCCTTAAAAACTGTTGGTGAAATAACTACCTCACTTATCTTTCTCACTGAGATTAGAAAAACAAACAAAAAACAACAACCCCTGGAACCAGTATCAGTGAGTTTTCCTTTTAAAGTAATTTTTTCTATGAAAGCCTTTGTGCTACTTTGTACCTTTATTTTGAAATATTATAAATCAGTAATAATCATATAGATTAAAATGGGTTAATAATACAATAAGGGCTTAAACACAAGGGTTCCCAAATACACATGTACGCCAAAGTGAGGTTTCTGCATTAAGATTCAACTGGGGAGTTTGTTAAAAATATAAATTCCTGGGACTCCTAAGCACAGATTGATTCAATAGGTAGGAGTAGGAAGCTATATGTTACAAACAAGCTCCTTCAGAGTTTCAAATAGGTTAGGTTCTAATAGGTTAAGCCCAGGAATCACCGGAAAATAGTAAACTAAGGGTCAGGAAATAAGCAGCCTCAGACAAGTCACTTAACTTTCTGGGCCTTAGTTTACTCTCCTGCAAGGCAAGAGCATTAAACTCATTTTATGGTCTATCCAGCTCCAAAATCCCAAAACTCCAAATATAATCAAATGTGTCGATAAAAATCCAATGCTAATTTCCAAAGTTCTCATGAGGTGCAAGACCTACAGTTGGACATCCTTAGCACGCTGCTCTAACACACATGGCATAAGTGGTCACTCTGAGGCGCGCTGACTGCAGACACAGTTCACAGCACAGCGGTCGCAAGCCCAAAGGCCAGAGCCAGCTGTTCTGGTTTAGGTGGTGGCCTCGGCCCCTAACCTGAGTCTTGCTTTGCTCGTCTATAAAATGGGAGTAATGCAATACCTCCAGGATCTGCATTCTGAAGATGTTGTAAGGTTTAAATTAGTCAATTCATACAAGGCATTCATCTTAGAACACTGCTTGGCATACAGTAAGCCCTCCGAAAGTACCAGCCATCAGTTGTTATGAAGAAAGAGACTCTCTCTGCAGAATTAGATACACACACACATACATACATACATACATACATACATACACACACAGACAGACACTAAGGGTCTCTGTATTTAAAATAATGTAGTGAAAAGAACTTGTGGTTCAAAGACAGTACATAAGATACAGCGATAAAAATAAGACACTAAAGAACTCCTACCACTATCAAGACAAAAGGCAATATAAAACAAAATTATTTGTTGCATGTTAATATGAAAAAAAGACTCATAAATCTAAGCTACATTTTCCCTAAATACAATAGATATTTTTGATCAAATAAAACCAAAAAATGAAGTTCTACACTTAGCACTGAAATCAATTTAGTTATTAGGCTTTTCTGAACCAAAAAAATCTATGTGAATTTTTAGTTGGTTCCTCTTTTTCTTGAGTTTTAATTCCTAACAATCCGTAAGTGGTATACATTTAAGTTTTAAAAATTACTATAGTACGCTTTGTAAAAGAATGCTTTTGGGAATTCAGGTTAAAAAAAGTTATTAGCCATGAAATCTACAACTGTTTCTTTGAATACTATATGCATAAGAGATTTCACAAATGGGGAAAAATAATTATTTTGTAACCTTCAAAATAACTCCCAAGTTTAAAGTTCAGGGAATTCAAAATAACTGAATAAACACTGAAAATTTTTTCACTGTACTCTTAAGCAGCAGATGCAGTTTTTTAAAAAAGTGTAACTTTCACCTTTATTGTCTGAAAATACAAAAGAGAAATGTAATACCAGTAGGTAAAACAAATGAAAAAAATTCAACGGTCCGGCCACAATCCTGCCAAACAACTGTCCCCTGCAGACTGCAGGAACAGCCTGCCCCTCGACGCTACGACAAAAGCTGAACTATCCCGGAAGACAGAACGATGAGATTTCTGGGATATAAAAAGGAACAACTGCACTTCTATTATAAAAATGTAGATGAAATATGCAACCCATCAGATTAAACACATTATCCAAAAAGACAGAAGACATTCATAGTTAATTTTAAGTGACTCTAAAAAGGGAAATTTTCAGCCATCTGATGAGAATTTTTTCCCTAAAGATAGGACACAGTTCATTCATACAACTAAACTGACATATACTTTCCATAACCACACTAATAAGTCATGATTACTCAGCCTTGGGCAGATGTGGTGGTTCCCAGACAAAATGAACACAAATAACTCGGCTTCTTGTCCTTTGCTCCTTCTCAAGAGTCCATTCAGCCTATACCTTGACATTTCGGTTTAAACTGAACTGAACATTCAGCTAACTGATGGGAAACCTCACAAATTCTTTTCAGCATTAAAGATTAATGATTCCTAAATATAACTGACTTAACTGAAATAAATATTAGTTTACATGAAAAAAAGCTTAAAAAATCATCTTTACTAAAAGAATTTTGAAAGTTATATATATATACTGAACTACGTTTTAAGTGTATTTTTCTAAAACCTGTAAGTTCTATTACAACTATGTATCAAATATGAAAGACTCACATTTTAACCACACTAAATGAAGAACATGAGATAAGACAGCTGTAGTAAAAACAGAAAAGACTAGCTGGACAGAACCACCATAAAACATACAAATCACACAGTGTTCCAGCTCTCATGGGGGCGTGCAGGTACTGGTATGTATCGGCTACATCGGTATGTATGGCCTGGGTCAGAGGGTTTTCCACCTCAGATCATGAAGGAACTGGTACAGACCTTTGCTCCTACAGCAAACAACCAGGAAACTGGACAAGACGTACAGAACAACTCTTTTCAGACCCTGCACCACAGGCAGCACAGGACTTGACTGCTGCGAGAAGGGGCACAACTAAGGAAACCCTCTGACGACTCTGACTCTTTTGATTTGTGCACGGGCTTTGTGTCTACAGCAAAGTCCATGGGCCAAGAGGAGGAACCCGAGCACAGCGCGGTGGTCTTGCCTAGATGAGGACATGTGTGGGGCAGAATACTAGGGAAGAGGGAAATATGAGGGTCCCCTTGAGACTTTGGCATACAAAGCTGCATTGCATGTTAGGGTGAGGTTTCAAGAGGCCAGGCAAAGTACAGCCAATGGGAAAAGAACTAACAGGTAACTGTAAGCTGAACATTTCCTAGAGTTTGTACAGGGCTGGGCAACACTTGAGCTTCCTAAGCTAGAGAGAAGAGACTCAGGGAAAGAGCCTAGAGTAAAACCTACTTGAGCCAGGCACTAACAGGATTTTTTAAAAACCCTTCAATAGTTCAAGGTGATCCACAGGTAACTTAACTGCCCACCAAAAAATGAGTGCTCTATAAGGGAAGACCACAAAATGTGTACAATCAACTGTTGAACACCACACACCCACTAACCAGTAAGAAATAACCGGATATGTGAGGCAGGAAAATGTCATCCATAACTGGAAGCAGTATCAGTCAAAAGCAGCACACCCAGAAATGCCAGAGACAATGCAATCACTAGACAAGAACTTAAAACCAGTGAATATAAATATGTTCAAGGAATGTTTTTCAAAAGATTTACTTATGTATTTATTTATTTTTAGACAGAGGGGAAGGGAGGGAGAAAGGGAGGGAGAGAAACATCAATATCAATGTGTGGTTGCCGCTCAAACGCCCACTACTGGGCACCTGGCCTCAACCCAGGCATGTGCCCTGAGTGGGAATCAAACCGGCGACCCTTTGGTTTGCAGGCTGGCACTCAATCTACTCAGCCACACCAGCCAGGGCTGTTCAAGGTTTTAAACCAGCAGCTGGCAACTTCAGCCCCATGGGCCAAATTCGGCCCACCACCGGTTTCATAAATAACGTTTCAGAGAGCACAGCCATGTGCATTCATTTCCACGTCTCTGGCGAATTCTGTGCGATGACAGCAAAACTGAGCAGCTATGACAGAGACTCTATGGACTCCAAGGCCTAAAATATTTACTGCTGGCGTTTTACAGAATAAGTTTACTGATCGTGATTTAATAAATCCAATGAGGAAAGAAACTGAGAGTATGAAAAATAATGAAACTAAAAATATAATATCTGAATAGAAAAACTCATCAGATAGATTATCAATAGATTAGATACCACAGAAAAAATGTTAAAGAACTTGAGGCCAGGGCAATAGAAAGTATTCAAACAGAGAGTGAAGGCTATGAAAGATATGCACCTCCATATCCTGTGAAATAACACCAGCCAGTCTACTAGGCATGTGTCTGGAATGCTAGAAAGATAAGAAAAGGTGTATGTGTGGGGGGAGGGTCGTGTGCCAAAAAACCAAAAAACTTGAAGAGTAGCCAAAATATTCTCAAGATTTGATGAGAAACTTCGGTCCACCACCTCACCGACCTAAGAAACTTAACAAACTTCAGTCAGGATCAAGACAAAGAAAATAAAATGTATCAAACTGCTAAAAATCATAATCATATCAGTCAAATTGGTGTAACTCATAATAACAAGAAAATCTTAAAAGCAATCAGAGGGGATAAAAATAACACACTATCTACAGGAAAATATAGATAAGGCTTCTTATCAGACATAATGCAAACCAAAATACAATGGAATAACTTCTCTAAAATGTTTAATGGAAAAAAAAAATCTGTCAATGTAGAATCCATGGAAAATATATTTCAAAAATAAAGATGAAATAAAAACATTTTCAGACAAACAAAAGCCAAAAGAATTTGTTCCAGCAGATCTGCACTGTAATAAATGTTAAAGGAAATTCTCCAAAGAAAAGCGATAGCAGATGGAAATTTTAACGTACACAAAGGAGCAAACAGCACTGGAAATACAGAAGACTCTTCCTCATTTTAAAATCTCTTTAAAAAATAGCTAGCTGTTTACAGCAAAAAAGATGACAAAGCTAAAAGTAAAATGTATGACAACAGCATAAAGTATGAGAGGGATAAAATGGAGCATACTATTGTAAGGTGGGTACATTATATGTAGTTAAAAAATGCTCGGTCCAAAAGGAGGTAGGGAAAGAATAAAAAATAAATAGTAAAAATATTTTGAGGGTAGACTTAGACCCAACTACACTGCCAACTACATTAATTGTAAGTGTACCAAATGTACAAATAAAAAGCAGAGTGTCAGACTGGATTAAAAAGTAAGACCCCAGCACATGCTGTATATAAGTAATTTTAAACATCAAGGCCCAAAAGTAACAGTAAAGGAATGAAGAAGATAAACGATTTTAAGATAATCATAAAAAAGATGGACTGGCTACATTAGTACCAGATAAAGTAGACTGCAGGATAGGGAATTACTGCAGATGAATAAGGACATTTCATAATGATAAAAGGGCTAATCCTCTGGAAAGCAAAATAATTCCAAATGTGTACGCACCCTATTAACAGACTGTCAAAATATACAAAACAACTGGCAAAACTGAAAGAAGAAATAAACAAATCTGCAATTACAGTTGGAAATTTAAACACCCTCCTCTTATTACTTGATGGAACAAGTAAACTGACAACCAGTGTGAAGAAAGAAGACTTGGACGGTATCAAACACTCCATCCAGCAATAGCCAAATACACATTCTTTTCAAGTGTCCATGGAACAGTCACCAAGACAGACCACATGCTGTGGTATAAAATGAGTCTCAGCTCTTTTTAAAAGAATGTGTCATGTGGCAAGGTAAACATCAATACAAGGAGTGCTTCTTAAGGAAAAATGGCAAATAAAGATTCTTAAAGATTCATTTCTCCAGATAAGGACAGTGTCCTTCAATCTGTGTGTGGCAATAAAAGGAAGTCCAACAGCTATATACACCCCAGACTGTTATTCCCGAGCATAGGAAACTCTACAATAAATTCCCTAGTTAGCAACCCGGTCACAAGTAACACTCACTAATTGCACACACAGCTCCTGAGAGTTCCTAATTGCTATCAATGGAAGTTCCCTTTAGTGATAAGGAGGCTGAACTTTATGACAGAACTTTATGACAGTGTAACATTTATGTTACACTCTCACCAGAGTGACAGGCTTTGGGGTCCTCACTGGGGGTGAGGAGTGATTCAGTAGAGCCATTCTAAGTGAAGTCAGCTCAACAAAATGGCTCAGTTATTTGTGACATATCGAACATCTGGTTTTGCTTCAGTTCAAAGCCTCGTGCATCTAGTCTCATGAGCTGTATTACATTATATTTTCCAAAGTTTTCATAATGGATTAATTCTGCCTGTCCAGAATAGAAGATGCAGTGCTTGGCTGGCGAGAGTATGTCTGGGTGAGAGCAAACCCATAGTTAAACCAGGGGTAAGATTTCTCATAAGAACAGATAAAGGTATCAGTGGAAAAAGTATTTTAACTTCTAAATATTCTTTTAAGATAAACTTTAGGCCACATTTCTACAATGTATATTCTTTTATGAGCAGTGTAAAAGAGGAAGTTTCAGTGATTGATTTAAAAAAATTAACAGAGACAATTATATGGGGTTAATTTTTACTCCAGCTCCAGGAATAGTAGTATACTACTAGTTCTATCTAATGAAGAGAAACTTAGAATTAAAGATTATCCTAAAGAGATAAAATCATCATTCCTAACACTGCACGACACAAGAATGCTCGATCTGGTAGTTGAGAAGTACTAGGTAGCACCCCGATCATGACGGAGCACCTATGGCAGCCCTGAGAAGGAAGACCTGGTGCCACACGCACAGACCAGGGTCTTTGTAAGGAAGGTGCAGGATATTCGTATCTTAATCCCCGAAAAAAAATATACCAGTAAATGACAAACTAGTATGTGCATTGCTGCCTCATGAAATAAAATGTTTTCTGTCTTTTGGACTTTACTGTTGGGTTTATTTTAGGGCCCTTTCTTCCAGAGATTTTTTTTTTTAGTGGTTTATTGATTGATTTGTATTTTTCCCTCATTACCATTTATTCCTCTTACACCCCTTCTTCCTCGCAATCACCACACTGCTGTCCATGCCTGTGAGTCCGTTTTCCTCCACCCCACCACCTCCTCACCAGGTCCCCAGCGGTCATCCTGCTCTCTGTCCATAAGCACATCTTTGTTTTGCTCCTTAGTTTGTTCGTTAGATTTCTTAAAAAGTAAAAACCTAAAATGGTCATGTTAGTTAATTATGAGCCTAATTTAGTCAAGTCTCTTTACCAACCAAGACGAAGAATATGACACCACATGAAGAGTGCAGTATGCGTGTGAGTTTTCATACGGAAGATGAGCAGACAGACAGACATTCTTCCACCCCAGGCAGCTCCCTCAGAACTGATACAACATTCCTGAAGACTGGGGTTGTTTGCGTAACATCTGTAATGTCAATTCATAGCCTAATCCATCATCCATATACAGAAGTCCGGTGAGATCCCAAAGGCAAAATTTCCAATTAGTTTTGTCTGGAAAGTTCAGAGCAAAGGTAATAAAATCAAGAATCCTGTGCTGATTCACTGGGAAAACATTTGTTTGCCACACTCCTTCACTGAAGGAACAAAAGGAGTCAGCGGTTAGTCTGGAATGTGATTCATTAGGACTATCTTGGTGATAAATAAATGAAGGATGACAAATGGTTGTGTGTATGACTTGCAAAACCTTTGTTTTCTTTAATTCCAACCATAGAAATGCTTTTTCAGACAGAAATTCTACTCCTCAAATTCTTTTAATCATCGCTTTTATTATGGTCAGAAAACTTACCTAAAAGTTATCGTGTACAGCAAATTCTAGAAAGCTATAAAATAAACTATTGATTCCCAATGGGCACTGAGAAATTTAACTAGTGTTTGTATTCTTTTTGTGCAACAGATCTCAAGTTTACAAATTAAGTTTCTGTACCTTCTCTATAAAATGCAATACAGTATGTCAAAAAGCAGTAAACAGGGCATCAGCCAATGTGGGTTTTCGTTTTCGGAAGCTGTTAGTAACTTTCTACATGTAATCCGACTTCTACCTCACATTCCTCATTTGGCGAAAAGTGTAATAATAATAACTATGATAATAATGCCTGCACAACCCAGGTAACAGGGCAAGAATATATGAGATTATATAGTAAAAAGTATTATGATAAGTATAAAACTGCTAACCCAAACAAAAAATGTATAAACCCTATCCATTCATGCCCCAAGTTATAAGGACCTGTCTTTAAAGTCATTTTTACTATGTTGAATCAATCCATAAAGACATATTTCACTTTTCTTCTCTAAACCTAAGCAATTTTTGATCATAAAGTTAATTTAAGTTAATTTAATTTCAGCAGAAATTAGCCACATAAAGAGAGAGAGCGCTTTTAAAAAGATTATAAATTGTTTCAAACATATATCCAATAGAACAGATTTCAGCTAACCTGTATCTTTAAGGGCACATTAATAAACAGTAACGTAAGGGCAGGAAGTTATCCAGTCTGTGCATACCCCTTCTGTTTGGGGAAACCAAACCCCATGTCATGGAGACCTCAGTTTTTTCTTTGATGTGGTGATGCGCAAAAGAGTTAACACATGAGTCATTCCTTGGGGAAAGACAGGGCAAAGAACAGATCATGCACTCATCAAAACAAGGGCAAACAGACCTTTTCTAAGAAGGGCCTGCTGGTCTTCCCGGAAGAGCCTGAGTCACTGCATGCTTATAGCCAGAATCATTATACCTATATAGAGCAATATCAAGTCACACCAGAATCTCACTTTGGGCAATCTCTTCCCTCTTGTGTCTTACACAGGCACAGACAGGACAGACAGGTGAGCAACGAAGCAATTATCAGAAGCCAAGCAGAAAAAATAGTAAAGAGGTTGGCTAACAATTTTGAAAAAGTTTATTCCACCCAGTGGCATTAAACAATTAACTGTAATATTTCTCTTCCTGAAACTACCACACTACTTCATTTCAATCCATATACATGCAGTTTTCAAAAAAAATTTAGGCAATAAATTAGCCACGAGTCAAAAAGTAAAATAAATGTCTATACCTAAGGAAAAACCAGCTTCATGATAGTTTATAAAGTACTATATACATACTATAAACTAAAGAAACAGGGTGTTATATACAGAGATATTCTATAAATATTCAATAGCAATCAAGAGGTCGGGGTTTTTAAATGTACAATTTTTATCACATTTTAGTAATGAAATAATTCTAAATTTCAAAGCAGAAGCTGCCTCTGAATCTTACACAGGGACAAATATGTGACAACTTTCTTTGTACTTATTTTATAACAAAGAGCCAAATACTTTTTTCCATTAAAATGGTAATACTGAACAAATGATTCATAAGCATCATTTAGATGATAATACCTTGATGTTATAGCTTCTATTAAAATCTGATCTAGTCTACAATGTAATTAGATAGTTCTAAAAACTTTTCTACACCCCAAATGCATGTAGATAGGACAACTCTAATGCTTTAAAATCCCTCCTATTTGATTCCCAAAGGTGATGGAAAAACGCACGCCAAAGACAAAAGTTATCTGTAAAATATATTCATCCTTCTATTTATAGCTTAGTATTTGGGCGCCTTTTAAAATTATTAAATGAACACTGACAGTTTTTGTTCTCAGGGTTCTTTGTCTAGGAGCTGGGCTTATTTGAAAGGAATATAGACAGGGCAGGTTAAGCCTTTCTCCAGGAAACTGCTCCACCTAGTGTCAAACACTATTCATATATCCCGTTATTTGGGACTCACTCTTTGTTACTGTTAAATAGAACAAACTTTATAAATTAATGGCACATAAAGTTTACAAATGACTTTAATTTTTGGCTTGTCTTGTACCTTGATGAATAATAACGTACATGCCTAAAAAGAGCATGCCTGAGACACATTTCTCATTATCACGTACCAAAGTTCCTGTTTTTGTTTACCTGGTTGTCTACAGAATTATGAATCATGTGTTTCTAGTGCTGGGAATAATTCTAAGGTAGCTACTAAAATAATCCCATTACTTCTTCCAATTGTTTATAACAATCTACACTTAATCCATAAATTACTTCTCAAAGATCGCAATGTTTATTAATGACTGTATCATTTTCCATGCCAACAACTGTACAGTAATAAACAATACAAGAATAAACTCTCGCATACTCACAACTATAAACCTACTTTTGCCCCACCATGTATACCGTATTCTTACAATAAAGTAAGCTAATGAAAATGTTAAGAAAATTGTAAGGAAGAGAAAATACATTTATAGTATTTACCGAAAAAAATCCACGTAGAAGTAGATGCACAGTTTAAACCCATGATGTTCAAGGGTCAACCGTATTATACAAAATAAGGAAAAGCTATACATGGATTAGGTCATTTTTCATCAAGAGTCACAAATAATACTCAGATGTTAGGAACAGACTATTTTGTCAATTAAAGTCCAATTATTCTGCTTCCCCTAACCTCCCATTGGGTTTTTCAAAGATTTTATTTTATATCTATTTATTCAATATACATTTATTGAGTAGCTAGTAAGCACCAGATACTATTCAAGATACTTGCAATACAGCATTAAACAAGGTAGGAAAAGATCCCTGCCTTCGAAGAGCTTATATTGTAAAAGCGAAGCTCATATTTCAGTATAGTTTTTCTTATTCAGCATCTGCACTGCCACACACTATCAATTACAACGCTGTCAATTATGTTCCTAAATCACACATGTTAATGCTTGTTTGAATAACTTGGTGACATATAAAACCTAAACTCCCTACACCTGACTTTCAAAGGTTCACAATTTGGCTCCAACCTATTTTCTGAGATGGGTCTCCCTTCCATTTCCAAGGTACCCTAATTCCATTAACTCTGCATCACCTGACTGCCTTTTCCCTCAACAAACCCATCTGCATGAACTTTTCCTACTTCTTCTTCCTTCAAGAGAAGTGCTCCCTACTTTAACAGTCCTATAACAATTTATGTATATCATTATGATGGTATTTAATGCAATGTGCTGCAGTGTAATTATTTATGTACTGTGTATCTTCAGCCTTATACGTTCCATTCCGTTTGTAATTCACATAGTATTTCAGAGTGTTTTACAGAGTAAATGGTCAAGCTTTTTGAAGTGAACTTAAATGAATTACAACAGAGATGATTTTATTAAAAAGTTTTCTTGAAAAAGTTTTACTGAAAAGTTTTTGAGGATATACCCCTGGCTGGTATGGTTCAGTGGATTAAGTGCCAGCCAGTGAACCAAAGGATTGCCTGTTCGATTCCCATTCAGGGCACATGCCTGGGTTGTAGGCCAGGTCCCCAGTTGGGGGTGTACAAGAGGCAACCACACACTGATGTTTCTCTCCCTCTCTGTCTCTATCCTTCCCCCTCCCTCTAAAAATAAATAAATAAAATCTTAGAAAAGAGTTTTTGAAGATATATAAGACAGCCCATTTGTTCCCAGTCCTAGTTTGAAAAAGTCTCATAAAAATGAACGTTATCTCAAAGTAATATTTCTGACTTTAGGAAGTAGGTAGATGCCAATGTAAACTATAGCAGATAATACCCAAATGAACTTGGGCAAAAATGACTATAAAATTCTAAAACAAGAGATGTACTAAAACAGAATATTTAAGTACAACACACGTAGCAAAATGCATAATGCATACATCTTAATGAAGTATTACAGACACAGGGACCCTCTATCCAGATCAAGAAATAGAAACACACAGTAGAGGGACATATCCTATTGGCAGTCAACTATACAGCTACTGGAATGAAAAAATTCTTCCATCAGTTTATCAATTTCTACAAAAATACTTACTCGAGGTTGGACTGATACTGCACTGATTCTGTAGATAAAACTGGGAAGATCTAACAAATACCATTACAATATTGTGCCCTGTTACCCACTAACATGACATATCCTTTCTTTTATCTGATCTTTTTGCTTCCAATAATATTTTAAAACTTTATGTAGAGGCAAACACATCTTTTATTAGATTTATTCCTACATTTTTGCTTTTTTAAAAAAGATACTATTATAAATGGTGCACTAAAAAATTCATTCTCTGTATGTTTTATAGTATACAGAAATACAATCGTCATGTATATGTTGAGCTTGTATCTAATAAGCGTACTACACTCCCCTATCAATTCCCCAAGTTCGTGGAAGTTATCCCTTTCTCTTTGTAGTTCTGCCAAGTTTTGCTTTTATACATTGTTGAGTATATATTATTAAATAAACACAAATTTAGAACTGTTGTATCTTTCTGGTGACTTGAATCTTTTATTATTAAGAATGGACACATTTGCCCTGGCTGGTATGGCTAAGTAGATTGAGGGCCGGCCTGCGAACCAAAGGGTCACCGATTCAATTCCCAGTCAGGGCACATGCCTGGGTTGCAGGCCAGGTCCCCAGTGTAGGGGTGCACGAGAGGCAACCACACATTGATGTTTCTCTCCTTTTTCTCCCTCCCTTCCCCTCTCTCTAAAAATAAGTAAGTAAAATCTTTAAAAAAATAAAAAATAAAAATTATAATATAAATTTTGGTTTATGTAAAGTCTTACATAACTTAATCTTTTAAAGAAAATTTATTGTTATTCAATTACAGTTGTCTGCATTTTCTCCCCATAAATTAATCTTTTATAATTAACCTTTCCCAGGAAAATGCAAAGACCTTAGAATAACTGCAATTACTCCACATCTGATTTGTAGATCACATTTTAATTCTCTCTATACATTTTAAATAACTGTTTTTAATGTCAACTTTAATTTAAATTTACCCACGTATTTACCCTTTTTGTACTCTTTATTAGTTCTTTGTTTTGATCAATTATCTTATCTCCTCAGATATGGTTATTTTTTATTGTATGCTGGACTTATATATGAAAAAATATAGTTAATGTGACACCTAGGATGATTTTATTTCTCCCCAGACTTAGACTTAAGCCTGAGCTCCAGTCCTCATATATAGTTCACCTTTACGTTTAAGGTGTGGCCCTGCAAGGTTCTAATCCAAAGCTTACGGGTTTATCGGAGTATAACCTTGGCCAGTCTCACCTCTCTGGGTTTCCTCTTTAACATAAATATTGACCTTGTAATTCTTGCTCTTTTTAAAAATCTCTGATTCCTTTAAGCAAATGTTTTTAATTTGTATCAGCCTTTTTAATGGTACTTCCACTTGAGAGTTGACCGAAATTGCATAATCTATTATCACTGGAAATGGAAGTGAACAGTGATTTTCAACTATGCTATGACGTACTGCTACATTAAAATCAACTGCGGCTCAGTGGATTGAGCACAGGCTGAGACCAAAGGGTCACTGGTTTGATTCCCAATCAGGGCATATGCCTGGGTTGCGGGCCAGGTTCGCAGTAGGGGACGTGTGAGAGGCAACTACACACTGATGTTTCTCTCCCTCTCTTCCTACCTCCCTTCCCCTCTGTCTAAAAATAAATAAATAAAATATTTTTAAAAAGACACATTATATAAAAAAATAAAATCAACTGTAGAAAATGTTGCTTATAATTTCCTTACAATAGTTAAAGCATGTAAATTAAAAATGGTTGCTTTTAAAAAATAAAATCAGAGTAAGAATAATGATAATCATAATAGCTGCTATCATTTATTGAACATCTTATATACACCAGCCACTGAGCTGAAAAGTGTGCATACCTGTTACTTCATTTAATCCTCAAAGCAGGTAATCCGCAATACCATTATGATAGGTATTATTATTATTATCATCCCATTTAAAGTTGAATAAACTGAGGTTTAAAAATTAATAAATTCACCAAATAGCATAATAAGTAATATTTGGCAGGGCATCCAAACCCAGCTGTTTGACTCTGGATATGTCCTATTACTCGCCATGATAAGAATGAAAGACTTTAGTCCCATAACAAAATCACCTTCAATAACCTGCATATTCTCTAATATTAAAGAAAAAGATGAAATTATGCCATTGTATCTGAGACTGGGCATGCTACTGGAGTATGTCCTATATGTAAATAAATGTCAGAATGGAAAGAAAGACTGACTGCTGTTAAAGTAATTAATGAATGTGGAAAACTACCAAGAAAATTATTTTCATCCACATGCATTAACTGGTATTGCATAGGCATAAATACATATAAATAACAGAATATCTAATTTAAGTAGTTATTTGAGGGTTTCATTTTCAGAATAGAAATTCCTAGTACACTACATTGGTTGTATCAGCTACGCCACCTAGTGGCAGCCAAATACAGAGAACTTAGAAAAAAAGTTCCAGAAGAGTGGTTGGTTCTTAACTTTTTATGGGTTACAGTTTTTGGAGAATCTAATACTATAGGTCCTTTTTGCCAGAAAGATGCATATTTAAAAAGACACGGAGTCAAAGTAGCTCTCCCTAATACACAGAAACAAAGGGAAGATGCAAAGTTGGTGAGACAAGAAATGTGGCCCAAATGAAAGAATGGAACAAAACTCCAGAAAAAGAACTAAGTGATAAGGAGATAGCCAACCTGTCAGATGCAGAGTTCAAAACACTGGTAATCAGGATGTCCAAAGAAACAGAGTATGGCAAAAACATAAGGGAAGAAATGAAGATTACACTAACTGAAATAAAGAAAAACCCATAGGGAACCAACAGTAAAGGGTAAGAAGCCAGGATTCAAATCACAGATTTGGAACATAGGAATAAATTAATATGCAACCAGAACAGAATGAAGAAACAAGAATTCAAAAAAAAAAACAAAAACAAAAACAAAACCCAAAAAACGAGGAGAATATAAGAGGACTCTGGGACATCTCCAAAAGTGCCAACATCTGAATCATAGGGGTGCCAGAAGAAGAGGAAAAGCAAGAAACTGAAAACTTATTTGAAAAAGTTATAGAAGGAAATTTCCCTTATTTGTTGAAGGAAATAGACATACAAGTCCAGGAAGCACCGAGAGTCCCAAGCAAGTTGGACCCAAAGAGAACCACACCAAGACACATAATTAAAATGCCAAAGGTTAAAGATAAAGAGAGAATCTTAAAAGTCGTAAAAGAAAAGCAGAGTTACCTACAAAAGAGTTCCCATAAGGCTATCAGCTGATTTCTCAAAAGAAACTTTACAGGCAAGAAGGGACTGGCAAGAAGTATTCAAAGTGATAAAAAACAAGGATTTACAACCCAGATTACTCTATCCAGCAAAGCTATCATTTAGAATGGAAGGGCAGATAAAGTGCTTCCCAGACAAGGTGAAGCTAAAGGAGTTCATCATCACCAAGCCATTATTACATGCAATGTTAAAGGGACTTATTTAAGAAAAAGATCAAAATTATGAACATTAAAATGACAACAAACTCACAATTATCAACAACTGAATCTAAAAAAAAAAAACAAAAACAAACTAAGCAAACAACTAGAACAGGAACAGAATCACAGACGAAGATCATTTGGAGGGTTATCAGTTGGGAGGGAGAAGGGGGATAATGAGGGAAAAGGCACAGGGAATAAGAAGCATAATTAATTGGTAGGTACAAAATAGACAGGGGGATGTTAAAAACAGTAGAGGAAATGGAGAAGCCAAAGAACTTATATGTACGACCCATGGACATGAACTAAGCAGGGTTACTGGTGAGGAAAGCCGGGTACTGGGTGGAGTGGGACAAAGAGGGAAAAACTGGGACAACTGTAATAGCATAATCAATAAAATACACTTAAAAATTAAATTAAAAAGAATTCCTTCTGGACTTTAAACTTGCACTCTGATCAAGGGCAAAATTAACTGGTTTATTCATGGAGGCAAAGACTCGATTTTTTTACTCAAATGAATTTTGTAACAAATGCTTATTTGTATGTTTATAATTCTTTCCTGGATACACGGATCAATGAAATCAAACCAATAATGTTTTCACATGAAGACATTTTGTAAATGTTATTTTATAAAGGTTTCTCAGGGATATGAAAATGAAACTGCCATGCTTCAAATATCTTTATTCTAACTTATTACAGAATTTACAAGTTTTAACAGAACCCCTTTTAGGGTACAGCAGAATCTGCTGTCTGGGTTGCTTTTTAGATACTTTGAAATTAACCCAATGCTACCAACGAGTTCCTGAACCTGGGTTTCCTTGGGAAACCCAGAGAGCAGGTCTAGAAATGAACAGAAAGGTAACCTGTAATTACTTCTTTTCCTCTGTCTTACCTGTAGTGCAGCATTATACTTCTAATAATGTAGTTACTAAAGAAACACTCATATGGGTTACTTCCCTAGGATTTATACTTCTATTTGCGATAAATTCAGCAAGCAATCACGAACAAAATTCTAAAATCCCAGGTATTAAACACCTATTCTCAAATTATTCTTCAGGCCATTAACTCAGCAGCCTTCAAAACAGTAATGCCTTAATACTTATACCTGCTTCAGAAATGAATTCACTGAAGCATAGAGACTGGAAGTGTCTGCTAGTATTTAACAGTTTTCAGCACTCAGTACTGCTGTGACAACGTTTCACTTGTTTTTTCGCAATCAAGATCAAGCTATTTCCAAATGTGGTATCGCTGTTAATGTACAGGACAGGAATACAGTGAAACAAGAGAGGCATCCAGGGCACAAAATCAATGAGGCACTCACTCACCGACCCCACACTTCCATGACCCTGGAAGTGCTTACTTAAATTCTGTGCCCTAGATGCCTTACACTCCTCACCCTCTGGTCCTAGCTTTGCGGTACTGGTCTATGTTCAAAGGAAAATTTATCTTTTATCTCTCTAATTTCAACTAAGTGAAAACACATTTTTTAGGAGGGGTACATTTTATATTTTGGTTTAAACAGGTTTAAGAAAGCATTTTGTTCTACATATGTAATACTTTATCAACTAATTACACTCAATAAGAATGCCAAAGTGACTGCTCAGGTGTACACAGTGTTTGAGGATGTGAGGGAAGACACTATTTCTCATTTGCTGGTTAACAGAGAAAGTAAACTGTCCAAATTTATTCTAAGCTTTACATGGAATTTTGTGCATTTAAGTAACTTCAATTATTAAAACAACAATTGCGTAAGAGACCCATTACTCCAAAATCTGGAAACAAATAACATTTCCTGGCTGAATTAATTTAAGGAAACAATCTCATTTGCTTAAGAATCCTGCCCCCCTTCTCTTTTTAAATCCTCAACCCAAGAGGAAAACCAAAACAGGATTCTAAATCAAATTCAAAGCACTGATTTGAGGATTAGAATGCTTATAAAACACAAAAGTAATTAAATACCAATCTTACAATCTTAACTTCTGAAGTAAAAATACCAATTAAAATATAATCTCTCTTAATATTGCTTAAAAGTTATTCTTACCAGATAAAGCAAAAAGGTGTGCAGGCCTGTTCCAAGCCCAACAGAAGACAAAATTCCTAAGCCTATCCAGTAGGCGTACAAGAGAAACTGTTTCTCCATACGTTGCACATACTGAAAAACAAAAGGGATGAGGTGAAGAACCAAAACCAGACCTGTTTAAACAGAAAGGTGCTAGTTATCAACTACAATCAAAGTAAGATAAATCAACTAAATAAGTTTCCAACAGAAACTTACTAATGCTAAAACCCTTTGAAGGGGACTAGTTCCTTTAATATGCAATAGCAGAGGTGGCAAAAATTTATTAATTGGAATAAAGCTCTTGTTTCTAGATCCTAAAAATCCTACTACTGCAATGACATTTATAGGAAAAATGCTAGTTACTAATAAATAACTATAAAAATAAAAATTTCAAGATATTTAAAAGTCACAAAAACTTTAAGAAAGCATGATAATACACAGTGGTAAGAGAGGAGCAGTTATTTCTGTAATATTTGTGAATACATTTTTATTTATCTGAGTAAAAAATGAGAATAAAATTTTTAGTATTTTAAGACCAAGATGCTTTTCAAACAGGGGCAAATTTAAGTGCATTGGGATATGACTTTATTGGAAGAATACCAGACTAAAATCTGGATTCTCACACTGGCAAGTAAATTCATCAAGCCAAGTTCCCTACAAATTCTTAATAGCACATACAGATTTCTTTAAAATATTTTTTAAAATGTATTTAAAACCATAAAAATTTTTCTGAGATTGGAGGTAAACTGCTTTAAAATATGAAATGATACATTTTAGAACTATATCCCTATTAGAATAGATTAATGTTTTATTTTAACAAAAGTTATTAACAAAATGTCTCATTTTCCCTTCATTTATGTTGTATTTACAGACTATAGGCAAATGAACTTCCCTTCTTACATACATAAAACCTAACCTTCACTCTAGGATGGGTGGATCTGTTTGGATGGATCACAGAGAGGCGTTAAAGAAGATGCGAAGGCTTTGGTAGTGAGGAGAGGATTCATGATGCTTTGACTAAATACCGTCAGGAAAATTACACTTAAATCCTTGAAGCTGAAAAGAGATGATCTATACCAAGTATAAATGCTGAGCAGCCATGAACGGCCACAAGAATATTTTAAATATTTGGCCTTAAAAGTACATTAAGAAACCAATTATGAGATAAATTTAAAAAACAAAACCAAGCCTAAAAATGTGAGAGTAGAAATTCTATGCAATCCTCAACAGTCCCACTGGAAACTGGGATTTGGGAAGGTACAAGGACAGAGACAGAGTAACCGAACCTCTTACCTGTTGATGTGCTCCTTCAACATAATACGTAGCTATAAGCACAGCGAGCAGCAGTAAACAAGACACCACCGTGTTTTGACGATGCCACAACCTTAAAAACATATTTAAAAAAATAAATGAACATTTCAGTTCATTTTCAGGATTCATCATTCTCAAAAACAATTTCCTGTTGAAACAGTTAGGTTACTTGGCTCAGCTACAGAACCCGTTCCTTCTGGGATGAGCTCTGTGTCCTTGGACACTATGGTTCCTCGGGGTGTGAATGGGGGTCAAAGGAAGATACATGGGTACTGAGCCCAGTTTCTTTCCCTCATCCAAAGACTGATCTTGTTCACACCAAACTTCTAATTAGGAGAAGCGTTATAAAATATAATGGAAAGAGTACTGGCCTTCAAGTCAGAAGACTCGGATCAGAATCCCAAGTCCCTGAAAAACTGCACTTTGAGTAAGACACTTAAACAATATGATTCTGTTTCTTGTTTTTAAAATCATGATAATCATATACTTGTTTTACCTTCTTTGTGGAGTTGCTTTAAGGATCAAATGAACTGAAAAATGTTACCAAGTGTTTCATAAATTTTAAGTACAATAAAACCCCAACATATTACAGATAATAACTTGAAAAGGCAAGCCAAAAATGATAAGGCATGTAAAAGTTCAACTTGCTTTTTATGGTATCTGAAATAGGGTTTACAAGCACCTAATTAAAGATAGAATACGTTTCCTTGGCAGAGCGTTTTCTCATTGGCTCAAACTATCAGTACCAATGCCACGTACCCTGAACCTTGTCCTACTAAAGAATCAGCGTATCCAACATACACACAGGTCTTTCTCCTTAAAGTAAAGCCAGAAAAAAAAAAATCTCATTTTCGGTATTCTGCTTTGCATAAAAGATTCAACATGAGACAGTGGTCAACTGTAAATAGCCCAGTGAGCAAATAGCAGTTATGTTCCCTTAACCTGTTTTTCTTCAAACTATAGGAAAGGAAAATAAGTATATTCCCATAACATTCTAAATTGAATCCATTTGATAAAGTAGGCGGCAGGGAGTAGGAGCTTGCTATTAGTAAATAAGACTTGTATAGAAGATAATGGAAGACTCTTTACTTTGAGGTCCATTCCTTCAAGACTGCTAGGATTTCCAGAGAAAAATACTGCAAGGTAATGAGTGGCTGTTTCCACAGGACAATATTCTGCCTTTCTTCCCGATCCCTCTTCTTCTTTTCACTCACTGAAGAGAGGTCTGAAAAACATTAGTGCAGAAGTTAAAACAAAATGCTCGCTTTTTCCAATCACTTTCAAAATTCATCCACATTCCCATCCCACATCTGAAGGACGGCATATAAACCTCGACAAACAGTGTGGCTCCCATGGTGACGAGGGGCGAGGCGCTTCTGTTTTGTTCTTCATGTTCTTTATGCAATTATTTTATTGTTAGGACGCAAGTTTCTCTTATGCACATTACTGGAATACTAAATTATCCCACCCCTATGAAGTGCAATTTAGCCTCATATTCTGGAGGAAAAGTAGTTCAGAGCTCAAAATGTGAAGGCAAACTACTTGGTTCCAAATCCGGGTCTTGGCACTCGACAGTCACGTGAACTTGGTTAAGCTGGTTAACCTGTCTATT
Source organism: Desmodus rotundus (assembly GCF_022682495.2). NCBI lineage: Eukaryota > Metazoa > Chordata > Mammalia > Chiroptera > Phyllostomidae > Desmodus > Desmodus rotundus. Next base: position 92,233,498 of record NC_071395.1, on the reverse strand, counting down.
CCTGTTTTCTCTTCTTTGAAATGAAGATTAAAATAGTACTTACATTATAGGGCCACTATAAAGATTAAATGAACCAATATATGTAAAGCTCTCAGAAATCTGACACTCAGTGAGTATGCGATTAAGGTGAGTTATGACTGTCATCATCTAGTGAAGTTACAAACGCACACAGAGCAGCCCCATCTTACATGGGGCTCCACTTTCCGTGCCCATGGTCAACCCTGGTCTGATTCCAGAAAGAAACAATCCATACATTTGTTTTTGTTTTTTTTTTTTAGAGGGGGCGGTTAGAGAAATATTTATTCGATTGGGCTGAGGCAAGTGGACAGGAGAGTGAGATCTCTCAAAACCATTCCCCCAAAAGCAAAAGTAGGGAGTTTTTGTGCAGCTAGGGAGGAGGGTGTTTTCTGTTTTTGGAATTTACACGGTTTAAATTGTGCACTGTTCTGAGTGATTCGGTGAAATCTGGTGCTGACCATGCTGTCTCTGCTACTTGTCCATTAGTCACTTCAGAGCTTGGTGATCTTGGTTATCAGATGGACTCTTGTGGTTATGTGCTTGTGTTCAAGTAATTTTTACTTTACTTGATAACAGCCCCAAAGTGCAAGACTAGGGATGCTAATAATTTGTATATGCCAAAGAGAAGCCATAAAGTATATGAATGTACGGAAAAAAACAGTACACATAGGGTTTGGTACTATCCATGGTTTCAGGCATCCACAAGGGGTCTTGGAATGTAACCCCCATAGATACGGGGGGCTACTGTACCCTGTAACCCAATAATTCCATTTTTAAGAATGATTAGGTATAAGGAGAAATGACTTTTGTACGAGTTTATTCAATGAAGCATTATTTGTCCTAGCCAAAGATTATAAACAACTGAAATGCCGCCAACAGAGGACAGAGGAGTGATTAAAGTATGGTTCGCTTATACAATGGAGTACTAAGCAGCCTTAATAAAGAATAAGTTCCTCATGTACAGTTTACAGCACAACCTTTAAGAAATATTTAGTAAAAATATAAAACCCATGGTAAAGAAGATTATGTCATACAAACATTAATTTTAAATTTCAGGGGGTGGAATAGTAGGGGAAGCATATATAAACATACATGCTTGTTGAAAGGACAAAAAACCATGTAAAAGCTACTAATGGGAAGAGACTATGATATATATAATGCCTATCTCTGAATCTGAACCCTGAAACTCAGTGAAACAATGTGAAATTTATCAGCAAAGTAACCCAGAAATCAGATAAGCATTGCAAAAGGTGATCTGCAAGGCCATGTAGTGACCAAAACAAACACAGAGAAACTTTTTCAGATAGCTTACACTTCTTCCGGTAGAAGAAAATTTCTGATATAATGTTACCATCCTGGAGTATTATTTGTGATGTGTTTGAGACGCCGAATAGTTTAAAGGCTAAAAGGAAAACCATTACAATGAACAGAAAAGGAAAATTTTTCATTTTCCTTTAACACACAAAGGAAAGTTTCTTATTAAATCATCTATATAAATAAAGCCTATAATTTTCAGGGTATGAATAAGTGTCAAATATACTGCAATTTACCCCACAAATTTCAAATTTGGTTAAATATAAATCTGTCTCAAGATTTTGAAATAAGTCCACAATAATCACATTCTGATTTTTTTGATAACTGTGTAATTTAGGATTAGTGTAATTAGTATTTATAATCTATCTCTAAAGTTATAAAATAACCATGATAAAATTGGGCACCAAATAATTTTTTAAAAATAATTTTTAAAAAACATTTTACTTATTTTTAGAGAGGAGAAATGAAAGAGAAAGACAGGGACAGAAATAATCAGTTGCCTCTCTCACACCCCCAAATGGAGACGTGGCCTGCAACCCAGGCACGTGTTCTGACTGGGAACGGAACCGGCGACCTTTCAGTCCACGGACCAGCACTCAATACAGTGAGACGTTCTAGCCAGGGCCAAATAAATATTTTTTATACCATAAGATTAACAAATAAAACTTGTACTTAGAATGCTAAATGTGATGGTGGCCAGGCTGCTTCTGTTATCACTATGAAAAAAATCACCTTATAGGCCCCGACCCATGATTTAATTTACAAAGAAGAGTAACAAAATGTCATTAATCTTATATAAGACATATAAGAACCTTGTACTATCATATAGAGTATTATTTTACTACCAAAATAACAAATAGATATATTTCTATTTTATTCCAATGAAAAGGATAGCATTTAAACCCATAGATCTCTCCCTCCAAACCACAATACTTTACCTGTGAATTTTCCATTATATTGTTCCTTATTCATTGCTACACGTCTCTGGTCACAATTTTTTCCATTCTCTGCCATTTCATAGATCAATAACTCTTGAGGAGCTAATAAAGCAAAATAAAATCCAGTGATCATTACATAATTCTGCTTTGCACCTGTGACTAAATAAAACTGAATACAGACACAACGTGGCATTAATACCAAGCATGCGATTAGAACGTGTTTACTTTATTCATAGTTGCAGTAGTTAAGGTTAAATGAGACCCTTAGGGTGGGGCCCTAATCCAATAGAACCGGTGTCCTAAGAAGATGAGATGAGACACCTGTCTCTCGGCAAGCACCCAGAGGAAAGGCCATGGGAGGACACAAGTAAGCAGCTGCCTACGAGTCAGAGAGGCAGGCCTCATCAGAAACCACCCATCAGCTCCTCAATTTGGACTTCCAGACTCCAGAGCTGAGAGAAAATAAATTTCTGTTGTTTAAGTCAACCGGTCTATGGTGTTCTGTTGTGGTAGCCCCAGCAGACTAATACCATGCTGATTAGTATGAACAAGGGGAACCAGATCACATGATAGTAATATTTTTCTTGGTAATAGTAATATATTGGTATTCTGGTTTGTGAATTTGGTTATAATAATTCCATCCTCTGGAGTCCATTCAGATATATGTTTACTACTTCAAATTTGTAAGCTAAAAAGCAGATAATCAGACACTAAAATGCGGCGTCTGTACCAGGATTCAGGTGCCCTGAGTGGACTTAACTGTGGGAGCCAGACTGTCTTCTACCCAGGGAATATCCTGAGTACTTGGCAGCACGGGTCTTCAAAGTGCAACAGTGACTACTCAATCTAGCGTTAACATACCCTGCTAATCATACTCGTTATCATTAGCAACATCATAAAAGGACCCATTTTACAGCAAAAAAGGAAAACTGGGTTCCCCAAAGCTGCCAATACGTCTTGATTGATTTGAGGCCACATCAGGGCAAGCCGCCTTTGGATTAGGTATTTCACCCGTCCGTATACCCACCCCAGGACTGAATGCATCCCACCCTACTCTAATTCTGTTCTCAACTGAAAGTTACTTAAGTGCTTGGAGCTAAAAGAATCCTTCCAGCATCATGTATTTATTGGCTGCACAACTTGAGTAACCAATTTTAGCCTTTGTGTTTGAGTTCATTTGTAAAATATCCCCATTTCTATGTTCGTGTCATCTTTAAATCTTTGTGTGTGTGTGCTGATTTGGGGTACTCTCAGTAATTTAGTTTCTCTGCTTCAAGAGAAATTATATGTAACTGTCCTGCACAGTGACAGGCACATAGCAGGCACTTAATGTTAGTTTCTCCATGCCCATTTCATAAATGTCTCAATTTTCCAAAATCATCACGGTGAATTCTGCCCTGAGCATTAACTTAACAACATATATGGTTATTTCTATACTACACATGAACATGCATAACTAGTTTCCACAGAAGCAGCCACAGAATCAGAAAAATCTTAGTCTGTTATGTTGGATAGCAAAAATGGATTATTTATCATCAATCCAAACATTCTGAAAAGAACTAAAAGGACAATTTGTTAAAAATTACTATGGAGTAAAAGGGCTCTAGCCTATCTATGTAGCTAGGGTAAGATGAAGTAATAATTTTTAAGGAAAGCCACTTTTTGCAGCTTAATAAGTGGCATTAATTTTGGAAACCTGTGATGAAACAGTACCCATCAGACGCCTGTATGTGGGAATAAATCCAAAGTACTCCTAGCCTGTTTAAAGGATTGAAATCTCAAACAGGAGTCCAGCGTATCTTCCTGATATTCAATGGAGCTTTGAGGTGAAAGTGTTGTAATATCAATTTTAACAGCATGTATCAAGAATTAAGTTGTTGAAATAAACTCTACATGTCTGTGGATGAGAAGGTAGAAATAGGAAAGCATAACTCAAACAGCAAATATACTTTTCATTGTGAAGATATATCTAGATACAAGAAATGTTTTAAAAGGCTGTAACTTGCAGATTTTAAACACAGCTTAAAGCATTCAAAATGAAAGGCTGATATTAAGACATGTGGATTTTTTGTTTGTTTCTGGCAGAAGTCCATAGAAAATACTGCTAAACTCAGCTCACAAAGGTTCTTTGTTAGCTGTACATCCAGTGCTAAGACTATAATACTCCATTCATTTTAGACATTAGTTACACTTGTAATGCAAAAACAATGTGAAACTAAATTATTGTGAGTTCTTCAAAGCAACACAAAAACATTTAAGGATAAAATGAAAATAGCAACTCCCTGAGTAATAAAAGAGTTACTGGAGAATTTAAAAGATGAAAAGGAAAAGCAAATAAGATCAGTGAAACCACTGCTTCTAATTTTCTTAGCCCACTCTGTTCCAAAATAAAATGGATACACTCCCTCTTATACCATATGATCTCACTTTTAACAGGAACAGAATCAACAGAAGAAAAAAGTAAACAAAATATAACCAGAGATATTGAAGTTAAGAACAATCAGCCAGAGGGGAGGGGGGAAGGGATAGTGGGGAGAAGGGTTTTCAGGAACTACTATAAAGGACACGTGAACAAAACCAAGGGGGAGAGTGGAAGCAGGGGAGGGAGGTGGGTTAGGCTGGGGTGGGAAGAAAATGCAGACAACTGTAATTGAACAACAATAAAATAATTTAAAAATTGGAAAAATACAATAGAGAGAATAAGAAAACCCAGTGGGGAAAAACAGAAGAAAATAATCTATCCAAATGATTCCACTTTCTCACAAAAAAAATCAACTTGGTTTTCTCAATAAAACACATTTTTTTTCCACACAAAGCATAAAAGGCAGCCAACTTGAATATTATACCTGTTTTGCTTTTAGAAGTGTGTCTCCTTAACTGGATTACTTAGTACATTCAGTCACAGGCTACTCCAAAATAGCTGTATATTTCCCTAAAACTATTAAGATTAAAAAGTTACAATATGTTCTTGGAAATTTAATAATCTAGGTGAGGAGTAATGCATCTTGACTAGTGAGACTTTGCTACAGCGTCCCATCTGTGCACGGTTCTCAGGAAGCCAAAGATCTCTCAAGCGCCACGTGCAGTATCAGAGAGGCTATCGGATCCTCAGACTCTGAGAGCCACACAGCATCTAGCACACGGTTATGGCAGCTTAGGAATGTGTTCTTGAAACATTCTTTTTTGAATAGAATATATGAAAAAAATTCTTTGAATCTTTTTGAACTCTCTAAGTCTTGGGGAATTCAACAAATTAAAACTCCAAGTTCATACATAATTTAAAAGCATTCAAAATCTCAATAAATCTCCCAGTAATGGCTTAGTAGGCTGTGAGGGTATGTATTTCTAGCCTAAACTTTCCTCAAATTAGTGAGGTATAAACTACACTCAGCTCATCACAGTCTTCTGAGTGTTGGAAACTGCTATGCTCCAGATCTCATTTTTAATGAGATAAAAATTTAAGTAAAAATCAAAAATTTTAAAAGATATAACCTGAAGATGTTTTTAGGGATTCTGCATTTTTGATAGTCTGATAGGTTTTGGGAAAGGTTTCTTATCTTTCACTTTCCATATGTAAAATAGCATTTTAGGTTCCTGTATGTAAAAACACAATTCTATTTTCAGGGGAAAAATGAATAACTTGTAAAGATACAGCTTGAAAAATCCCATTTCTCTGTTTCTTTCAACTTACTCCTAAATGTTCATTCAGAAAGATGGGGAAGGAATAAGCGTTAAGGCCAAGAAATGAGGTAGGAAAAAGAATAGCTGTCTAGAGTTGGGAGACTTCGCTCGCTCACTATGAGACCTTGGGAATGTCACTTCACATCCCGGAGTCCCTCCTTCCTTATCCAATCATCAAGCACATAGAGTAAGTAAGTGATCGCCATAATTTTCCTTCTATTCTAACAGTCTAAGAATTCTACCCAGCTCAAGTCCAGGGTTTTGGGTTTATGTAATAACTACTTCTGTATGGCTACTTACAATTCATATATAGATTAGCTAACACCATGCTAACAACTCTTGCACGAAGCAGTTATTTTTATCCTCGCCTTCTACAAATGAAAAATTGAGGGCTCAAGAGGCCCCAAATAGCAATTCAACAGCATGTGAATAGCACAGTTAGAGTTTCAATCTAAGCCCAAATTCAATATTTCTTCTACTACACAAAACAGTCTGATGATATTTTCAATTTTCACCAAGGAATTCTGAAGTCACGGAAAAAATAATAATGAAAAAGCAGTTCCAAAGATTTAGCTTTTTCTAGTATTTACAAATGTTCCTCATTTCTAAAATTAAGAGAACACTCACTTCTATTGACTTTCACTATTCAAACTCGTGAAAATCAGATGACTGCACCTCTGCTTTTTTTTGGTCATTTCTTTGTGGGTTACTGATGTTTGTGCATTTTGACAAAATTTAAAATTCAGATTTCTTAACAGACCTCCTTACTTTGTAGCCCCTAAAAACTTGGTTAATATAAACTGGCCTATGCAAGTCATTAATAAGAAAATAAGTTAAATCACTGAATATTTTTAAATGGCAGAAGTACATGCTTCAGATTATTTATAGCAAAATGAAGGATTTAATACAGATAATTCTAAAATTTATGATTTATGAAACAATTTATTATCCACTGTGTGGAAAAATACTAGAACCTGGTACATGTTCTCCATCTATTAAAATGGTAGTAATGTCCTCACTCTACCCATTAAGATGGATACTGGAGATAACTTGGTATATTGGTCATTCAACATTACTGAAACCAGAATTACCTGTAGCACTTTTTAGAGGGTGAATTGTCATCCTTTGCCCACTTTCAAGGATATTTTGTGTTTCATTTTCTTTTAAATATTAAAGAGCTTCCCAATAATAATCACCAATGACCTTCATTTCTATCTGAAGAAAATTAGAACCTACTGGGTAGATAAATTATAGTGCGATTATTTGTACCAAAATGAATTCTTTGCATCCAAAAGGTTTCATGATAGGATTCTATAAAACAGTGCACTTGGAAAAATGTAAATTAAATTTTAGTAACACTTAATATATGAAGTCTGGTACATGTACTAGGAACTTTAAGGGGCCCTTACTCTCCAGGAAAACCAGATGCTGGATTGGACATACTCTTTGAGATATGACTGGTCTCACAAAGGAGAGAGGGAGTCTCCATGATCCCTTTTTGTCCCTCCAAAATATAAACAAACTGTACAACAGACTCAGAGAGACTAGATGGCCCAAGAGCTAGGGTGGTTGTGAGGCATGGTGGGAACAGACGGGAACCTGAGCAGTAGGAAGGAAACAAATAGGAACAACTAGCAATCGAGAGGGACAAGGCTACCCTGAGACAAGACCCCCATAGCAACCTCCCTGTAGGAAGACTGACTTTGAAAGTAGGAGGCTGAATGTGTAGCCTACTCTCTGGGCTGAAACCCATGATATATGGGCTAACCCTCTATGCAGAATATGCCACCCAAAATATGCCACTTCAGCACATTTCTTACTTTGAAATGAAGAAACTTAAAACAGCAGGCATACAAAGACACTCTGACTCTTCTTTCTCCTAAAAGCAGGAGATAAAACTCCCACAAGCAAGGTAACCTCCCTGTACCAGGAGGAAGGCATTCTTATAACCAGAGATGGGGAATTTGGGGCCAATAAATCTGTACAAACAAACCTTGTCAAACTAACCCTTATCTTCCTCATTATTTCTTCATCATTTACTACACCTAGCTCAAACCTCTTGGTATTGTTACCCGTTCACAAATTTATTGTTTGTCTTAAAGGTATAAAAGCTTCCTGCTCTGATCACTTTCTCAGGTCTTCCTTCTCTTGTGAGAACATCCATGTACACGTAATTCTTCCTCCCCTACAACCACAGGGCCACTGATGTAGTCCCAAGCCTTTACAGCTCTAAGTAGAAATAGAAGCAAACCCTCTTTATAAATTAGGTCCACTGGACTCCCACTGAATAAGGTCAATCGATAAACGTATAAAGATACAAGAAAGCATGCCATTATGAGTAGAGGGCCCCACCCTCACCCCCAATTCCACACAGCTTCAGGACAAGAATAACACATATTACAGATTCATGTGCAGAATAAATATTTTATAGAACAGCTATGCCTAAAATGTTTACAGAACAAAGGATGCAATACAAAGATAAGTACGATAAAAACTATTACAACTAGATTTGAATAAAGAAAAGCAAATGGAACTTCTAGAAATAAAAAATATAACTGTTGAAATTAAAAACTAATGATGGCTTAAACAGACACACATGAAGTGAAGTGGATAAGCCGTCCAGGGACTTTATGAAGAGCACAGCAGAGATAAGATGGAAAATACAAGCAAGTAAGAGAGACAGAAGATATAATGAAAAGGTATACACTTTGTTTAACTGGAATCCCGGGAGAATAGAAAGAACAGAAGAAAGGTAAATTCAAAAAGATAAAGGCCTAAAATTTCCAGAATTGGAAAGATGAAAGCCGAATTTTTCCATAAATGAGTACATCATTCTAGTAAGTACAGTGCATTCCAAACAGAAGAAATAAAAATAAATCCGATCCAGAAACACTGCAATCAAACTACAGAACACTAAAGCATAGAGCTCTTGATCTTGAAAGCAGTCAAAAAGGAAGGACAGATTTCTGAAAAAGAAAGAACAGTTACAATAGAAGCCAATTTCTCAAAACCAAAAAACCAATGTAATAATATCATTAGAATTTGAGATAAAACAGCTAGTTCAGAATTGTGTGCCCAACAAAATAAAGACATCAACAGCAAGCAATAAATGAGGAATTTACCAAATCTAAATGCTAGAAAATAAATTTTTAAAGAATATTCTATAAACAGAAAGCAACTATTTTCCCAAATTGGCTGAGATATAAGACATGTAGAAAATAAAACAATAAACATAAAGGCAAGTAAAAAACAAAACTGCATAAAATAAGAAGAGTGTCTAATTGTGACAAGAAGAACTTTAAAAACAAGTGAAATTTGGCCAATCGCACGTAAATCAGGAAAGGAAAGATTAGAGCTAAAGAGTTCTGAAGTTGTGGAGCATCCGAACAGACCAAGTATGTCAACAATCAAAATAAACGTAAAAGATTAAACGCATACTTTAAAATCAGATTGCAAATTGTATTTTAAAAAATTCCACGCTTTCTTATAAAAACATATAAAAGTTGAAAATAAAACAACAGACAAAAGTCATTATTCTCTAATAATGAAATAATGAACATAATAGAAACAATGATAGAAGGTTCAACTCACCAGGAAGATATAACAATTGTAAGGGGTAAAGGGGGGGACATCTGTAATAGTGTCAACAATAAAAAAAATTCTAAATTTGAATGAACCTAACAGAATATAGTATCAAAATTTATAACATAAAAATTGATAAATATACATGGAGAAAGGGATAAATCCAACATTATATTGTGGAATTATAAAACAACTGTTACTTACTGATATTTCAAGCAAACAAAAACAAAACATTCAGCAAAGACAGACAATTTTAACAATTCCATTAAGAAATAAAATGTAGGGAGGTATATGTATAAGATTCAGCCCCTCACGGTCACAGAATACAGATTTTTTTCACAAGTCACTTCTTATGATTAAGGCAAGGAAACAAGTCTCAAATTCCAAAGAATGGGCACCACAGACCACATTTCTGATAACCCAGAAATTAAGTAAGAGAAACGAAACTTGTACATATTTAGACTGAATTGCAGAGTTCTAAATCACATGTCAAAGTAAGAGAAAACTGAAAAATGTTGAGAACTACTTAAACTATTCAGTGAATTTTTAGCAAGGTCACAGGATACCAAAGGTCAAAGCCAATACTCTTTCTATTATATACTTGAAATAAACAAATAAATGTTAAATTTTAAAGTTTCATTTACAGTACTATCTGAAAATGTTAAATACTTAGAAGTTTAACAAAATATATCAGACCTGTTCTAAAAATACTTGTAGATCAATGGAACAGAACAGAGAGTATAGAAACAGCCCCACATACATAGGGCCAATTAACTTTCGACAAAGGTACAAGACAAGTCAATGGTAAAAGGAAAGTCTTTTCAATAAATGGCACTAGAATAAATGAATATTCTTATGAAGAAATGAGTACTGACCCTTATCGTGTGCAACTACTGATTCAAATGGATCACAGATCTAAATGTAAGAACTTAGTTATTAAAACTACAAAGCATCTAGGGAAAAAAGGAGAAAAATCTTTGCAGTCTTGAGGTAGACAAATATTTCTTAGGATTTAAAAAGCATAAACTAAAAAGAAAAAATTGATAAACTTTATTAATTTTAAGAACTTTTACTCTTTGAAACAAAATGTTAAAAAAAGATTTAAAAGGTAAGCCACAGAATGAGAGAAAATATTTACAATTCATGTATCTAAGTTCTTATATCCAGTCTCTCTCTCTCTCTCTCTCTCTCTCTCTATACGACACATACTTGAACTTTTTCTGTTCGCTACGATCTCTAGCATCTCAAACTATGCCTGGTACACAATATGTACTACGTAAGTATTTGTTAAATGAAAAATTCATGTCCACTGCTGTGTAATATTTCATTATGTAACTCTACCCCAATTAATTTATCTGGTCTCCTGACAATGACGCTTGAATTGTTTATAGCTTTTGCTATTAAGACCAGTGTTGCTAAAAATACCACGGTCCATAGATATTTCAATAGAATCAAGAGATTCTATTGGCTACATACCTAGGTATAGAATTGCTAGCAAAACTATGCCAATATTCAGCTTTACAAGTTGTTTCCCAGGCTTTGCTATCGGTTATCCTTCCTAATCTTTGCCAGAGGAATGCATGTAAAGAATGCTGTGGATTGTAAATGGATTGTAAAACTGAATGGTGGGTTGCAAAATCGTCACAAATTCTTCTCATTGTATGCATACCCCTTTGCAATATGGTTTCAAACTCCTACAGTTTGTTATTCTAACTCTTGACTCTGCACTTGGCTTCGTGACTTGCTTTCGGGCAAGGGGACATTGCAAGTGTGACACAAACAGAGGCTTTGCTATGTAAAATTTCTATGACACAGAAACTGGAGAAAGGTGGTAACTCCATCATTATATTAAGAGTTTATTAAGGGAACTTACATAACAATGACATCTTGGGTGGCGGAAAGATGACATGGATATCTGCTATGCTTTCTACCCCTGAGACTGTTTTATAGCTAAAAGCAGTGAGTCTACATGGAGGAAAGGAATGTGTGTTTAATCTACGGGAAGGAGAACCACCAGGGGCTCAGAGGCTCTGGCAACAGAGCTGGTTAAGAGACATAACCAAGGGCTTCTTGTCCAGAGGCACAGCTCAGAGTTCTGATGCACAGTCATGTGGATAGTGGATTACCTTCAGCTGAGGTCAACTCCGCATGCCCAGGCTTGCAAAGCACTTGCACACTGGGACCTGTCATCTCTTACTGCTCTTTGGAACCCTCCGCCCATGTGAAAGAAGCCCAGGCTAACCTGTCCAGGCAGAGGGGCCCATGTGGAGCAAAGACAAGGCATCCCAGCAGAGACCTGCCTAGCTGAACAGCCAAGCTATCCCAGACCAGAACTGTCCAACCTAATTCACAGAATCACGAGAAGTATTAAATGAATTTTTAAATCACAAAATTTTGGAGCTAAGTTGTTATACAGCAAAATACTCGTATATCATCAGATAGTGGTAACTGCTACAGTGAAAAATAAAGAAATTTGGTACAATTTTTAATAAGGTGGATAAAAGAAGCTTTCTTAGAGAATTTGACATTAGAGAAGAGCCAGGGAAAAACACGGGGAAGAGCACTGTAGACAAAGAGAAAAAGTACAAAGACGCCGAGATAGGAGTCTGCTGGCATGTTTCACTTACCCATAGTTATTAAAGCCACTGATAAATTCAACTATCTAAATTTCTAAAAATTAGAGTTTTGCAAACACAGAGATTCTAGCAATATCTATGATTATTTAGTATAAAGAAAATTCCTCTACCCACAGAAGCAGTGCTAAAATCTCCTAAAGATTAGATCTTAAAAACTTACAAGGGGCTGGAGAACCTTGTATACTCTCCCGATTACATGGTTTTTGCAATGGGGAGATTTCAAAGTTTCTGGAAGGGAGCAGACTCAACAGTGAGAGAAGGAGTGGTCAGTCAGATGAACCAGTTCAACTTACTGGACTTTATTCTGTCTTCCTCTAGACCACACAGCAGCATCTGAAAGAGCTAACCATTTCTGAAAAGAATTCTGAATAAGTCACGGGCTTTAAAAGATGCATACCAAAAAAAAAAAAAGTGAAAAATCTTGCTCGTCTCTGTGCCTCATCTGTCTAGTACCCCCCATGCTAGATGCAACCACTTTCTATTAGTGTTGTACATCTGCTCATTCTTTCTTCACACACTCATTTGTCAGTCTCCTTTGCTAGTTCTCCCTTAGACCTAACTCAGCCCACTGCCAGCTTTCTCTGAGTGACTTACCTGGTTCCGTAGTTTAAAATACTGGTGTGAATTTGTATTTCTGGTCCTGAGCTCTAGATCTGTATTCCCAATAGTACCACTCAGATGATTCCCAAGCATCTCAAATTTAACATGTCCTCTTTGACCCATCCTCATCTCTCTCCTTGTAACAAACCCAGTGCTCCTCAAACCCTCCCTCTCCCAGTAGCTGGCACAACCATCCACCCAGTTACCAGATCCAGAAGCAAAGCCATCCTTGACTCCTCACATTTCCTTACACGTCACATCTAATCCAGGTCCCAGTACTATTCCGAATGTATTTAGTATCCACCCACTCACGGCTCTCCCCTTTTTGCTGCCACTTGGAGCAGGCCATCTTCGTCTCTCACTTGGACTACTGCAAGGGACTCCCCTCTCCATTTCTATTCTTGTCCCCTTCAATTCATCCTTCACGTGTGAGCAAGAGTTAACTTCATATGAATCATATTACTCCCTTTTTGAAATTGAAGAATGACTTCTTACTGCACTCAGATCAAATCCAAACTTATTTACAAAGCCTGCAAAGCTCCACTAACCTGGACTATACATATGTTTCCTACCTAACCTCCTATCACTGTATTACAGGTGTACTGTGCTAGAGTCTCAAACAGGCAGGTGTCCACATCAATTCACTCTCAGACGCTTTGTTGTTTCCTTTGTAACATTTGTTACACTGTGTTTGTTTTTCTCTATCAGGTTTCTGACTAACATATCTGTTTATCTTTGTTTCCCACTGTCTTCCCCAGAACCTGGGCCACAGGTATTTTGTTCAATGACTGGATGAATGAAGAGATGTCAATGCAAAATGATCTTCCCATGCAAAGAAAGTAAGTGCTAGAAGGCATCCCTAAACAGCAAATCCCCAAATTTTAATTCCCAAATTCCGTGTTATGGCTTACACAGATAATCTTGTGGGGAAAGGGGAAAATTCTTCCTTCCTCTGGTTCTTTTTGGCTGGTTGGATAATAAAATGAGTATGAGACAGACAAGAGAAAATCAAACTTAATTTCATGCGCATGGGAAGCCCATCTACATCAGAGAGTCGGAGTCTCCACATACATGAGAGATTCAGAGACAGAAAGGGAAAATGAGGTGCAAAAGACACTCTCAGCCTAGGATGAGGCGCCTTGGGGCTTGAGAGTCACTGCAAGACTCAGAGCAGATGCTCAGTAACCAGTAGTTGGCCCTGCCACATAGATAGGCCAAAAGAGGTTATTTCTGATAATCTCTTATTGTGGGCAAGGCCTCTCATTCAAATTCTTCTGGGTAGTTGGGGGAGGGCAGGAAGAAGTTTCTCTATCCTGCAGGGTCTCAAAATAATCTGCATACCACAAAAGCACACCTTGGGGTGACTATTCTGAGCCCTTATAATGTGAACTGTTAACAATAATCCAAAAGGGTTAAGAAAATGACTGAAAAGAATGCCTCATTTTGTTAAGAATCCCACGTGTAAAAATTCACAAAATAAAACTGTGTATATAAATACATCTATTTACCGAGATTTCATTAATAATAAGCAAACAATAATCAAGTAAGCAGCAAAATAAAGATGTGCTTGCAAAAGAGGGTTGGGAAAGAGTTCTTAGCAACAGCTCAGTAGGCCACATGAGGATGGAGATGACAGTTGTGGCTAACTATCTGTCAGGCTTTATGGGAATCTGCTCATTTAACCCTAACAATAAAGGTACCGACTACATTGTCAAGGAGGAAATCGAGACAGCAAGAGGCGAAGCAACGAGCCCAAGGGCTGCACAGTAGCAGAGCTGGAATTTGAACCGAGGCAATTTAGCTTCACAGTCTTGACTCTTATCACTACCTACCCAGTCCATTCAGAAAAATTTGTAAAGACCAAGGTTATTATTACTTATGAACCTCAAGCACAAGAGAAAACATCAAAAGATCTACTAAAAAAAAATGTATTTCTGGAATACTACTGACAAACTCCATAGCAATTATAGTTACACCAGCTGGGATAGGATTACTCAATAGGTTGCTCTTGCTTAATTTAAAAATGCCTTAAGCTTCAAGTGACATCTTTTATGTGACACAGAAGAGTGTCACCTATTCAAATTTCCAAAACCTTCAAGAAGGATATTTTAAAAAGAGCTTTGTATAAGGGTTTACATAATACATAATATCAGTTCATTCTACACAAAGGTGCTTTCCAGAAAAAATAACAAGTTTCTTGAAGCAATGAACTCCTTAAAAGTTTACCCCCCAAATATTTGCAAATCTTTGTGAAAGCACAGTGTTAACTAACAAGTTATCACTTCCATTCACCTAGTTTGTTTTGGAGGTTAGTCAGGATTCTCTATTCTGGAGTTTATTTCCACACCAAACAGAGAGAGAGCCAGAGAAAGAGACCAAAAAAGAGGGTGTGGGCAAAACAGCAGTGATAATAAGTACTTGGCACTACAATCTCCAAGAAAGGGGAGAGACTAAACAGGTTTTGTAAAATCAATGGAAGCACATAAGAGTTCCCCAAAAGACAAAGCATTAACTCTCCTACATTGTCTATTTATCCAGAATGAAATACCATATTTTTCAGACTATAAGACACACTACCCCCTCCCAAATTTGGGAGGAAAATGGGGGTGTGTCTTATAGTTCGAATGTAGCTTACCTCGTTAGCTGCCGGGAGGGGGGGGGGGGGGGGAGCGGCACAGCAGTGGAGCAGGCTTCTTTTTTCCTATTTTCCTCCTCTAAAACCTAGGTGTGTCTTATAGTCTGAAAAATATGGTAATTACAGAAATGACTCCACAGACTAAGAGATAATTAATAAAACAGAATGATGGAATTACAAACAGCTTGGAGAAATTTTTTAGCAGGAGCGAAGTAATTAATACAGTTTCATCATACTTATTAGCAACAACATTCACTCAGTGAGACGCGTTACAAAGATCCTGTGTCTTTTCCACTTGCCAGAAAGAAGACACCTCGATACCCGACAGTAACAAAGCATGAACTCAGAATAACTGTTCTGAAGAACAGAACTAATTTTCTTTCCTTAAAACATTCTACTGCAGAACTTGCCAAGCATGGTGTTTTTGTTTTCACAAAATTTACAAGACTCAATCACCTAAAAGGAGGAAAGATGTATAGACACATACAGATTTCTTTAATAGATAAATCATTTTAATGCAAACCAGCAAATATTACCAAGCCATAAAAAGATGACTGGAGACAACGTAGCAAAACAGAAAGAACACTAGGGATCTCATTTCCAGTTCAGATTCTGGCACTAGCTAAGCCACATGGCCTCAAGCAAGCCAATTACTAATTGTTTGTGGGCCTCAATTTTCTCCTATTAAATGAGAATTTAAATATATGTTAAGAGAGGTTGCTTCTAATTCTAAATACTGCATTCAGTAGGTTTCAGTGAAATGATAAAATATCTTACTTAATATAAGTAAGGCTACTTCTAACCTTTACATAACTAGGTATATGGAAGCACCAAAAGCTTCAGCTTCCTCTGCACTTGTAAATTCTTAAGTGACAACACATGATGACCAAAAAAGATCAGTCTTAAAACCCTCAGACGCAAAGCTATAATCATTTTCCGGTCATCTACTTACTGATCAAGGTGACTAACTCAATGTATTACACTATCAAGCTATTCCTGGCTAGCTTTTATTGTGTTCAAAAGTAGGGCAAAGACCATCTCAGTAAAGCATATAATAATATTTTCAGATAAACAGCACAATTAATATAAAACATCAAATTTTGAAATGACACAAAGCAACAGTATTCTGCACTGATACATGTCCAGAGGTCAGAGTAAAATGACAACACGACCATATTTTCATTTATACAGTGACACCGCATCTACTATCTCAATCACTGTGACAATCCTGTGAAACAGTGAGCAGTACTTTCATCAGTACAATCCAGACCAGCTCAGAAAGCCTGGTAACCTGCCACCCTCCACCGAACCAATGCCGGAGCCCATACTTCAATCCAGGTGTTCCGATTTAAAGTCTTTAGCAATCCTAAAAAGTGGTTATTCAAGCCAAGGCAGGAAGAAGGTGAAAAGTGAGCAAATTTGGATAATCAGTTCCTGGATAACTGAAATTGAACACAAAGAATACACGATCAGGTTTGGCAGTTATAGTCCAATAAGCAAATTTACCAGATATTGAAACTAATGCTAACCTCTAATTTATATAATTCCACATCTCAAAAATCTTGTCACCGCATTTCAGACAAGTGTGAAAATTTTTTCTAAATAAAAAATAAGAAAAATATGTAAATTAAACACACAACAAACTGATGAAACTAGCTACAAGTGAACTGTTAAAAGGCACTTACGTATTTCAGAAACTTGGTCATTCTGGAATGAGCATCACAAAAACTAAAGTATATTACTCAAATAGGATATATCCTCAGAATAAAAGAAAGTGTTTTCTTTTGCTAAAACATCTTCAATGTTTTAAAATAATATAGGCAAACAAGTAAAAGATGAAAGAGTTCCAGTGTGGAGTCATTTCACAATACCCAAATTGGGTACATTTGTCTGGATACCAAACACCCATCTTCCAAAGGTCAAAAAAACAAAAGCAACCTGGAATGCATAAAATGTTGCCTAGTAAATAATAGTTTCTCTACCATTACTTACGCTAATATACGACCAAAATCTGAACTAATGATACAACTAAAAGGCAGCAGTCGGAACATTAAATTCTCTATCATTACAACACTGGAAATACTTGTACAAGCTTCTCCAAAAGATCAGTGCAATCTGTCTGCAAAATTTCTGACAAGCGCCAAAGGAGAAATGAAAAACATTAAAGTTAGGAAAAGGATCTTTGTTGCCAAAATAGGTATAAACAGTGCCAGAGCCTATACATTATGAGATTTTCCAATGAATTTATAGGAAAACAAAAGATAATAATGTAAAACCTACTGGAGGTCCTAAGTAATCTTAGCAGTGTGATACAGGACCACAAATGGCTTCTCGGAATTTGCGATTAAGCCGACCTTCACGTTTGACAGCAGACACCTCCACTGTGATGAAATACAGGGGTTAGAGGGGTAAGGGACTTGGAAAAAGTAGAGAACCCTACTTTTCATGAAAGTGGGAGATGTGTGAAGGTCCTCTGCAAGCGGTCCTCGGAGCGAAGGCCCCACTCCCTTTGCCACCAACGCTTTAGAAGGAACTTACATAGCTGAATTTTGTTCAGAAGCGGGTCTATTTAGCGTCGGGCGCTAATGTTTGGGGAAGTCAAGAATCCAGACTGACAGATCCTGAGAAACAACTAGGTCATCAGCAGGGAAGATCTCCATTTACTCTCAAGTCCTAGACACCTGAGCGGGAAGCGGAGATGGGTACTCTATAGACGCTTAGAACAGGCTCCAAATCAGTGGCTCTCGGATCAAAAGGTCAGGAGTCTAACGTATTGGTTCAGTGAACCCGCGGCCAACCAGGAAGAGGTGTCCCAAATAACCTGGCTACCTCCAGACTGAGACTTCCAAAGTCAGCAGCACCCGAAAACACGGCTTGAAGTCGAAATCACGGTGCCCCAGATCTGCACGGTCTCAGTGGGAGAGCCCAGGAAGAGGCCAACCTCTGAGGACAGCGCCAGGCTTCCGTCCCCAGTTCCCCGCGCTCGTTTACCTACCCGCTCTGACTCCGGCTTCTCCGGATCTCAGGATCCTGGAAGCAGCACCTGACCGACTCTCACACCCGCCGCGGGGCTCCGGCCAACCGGAACTCTACGTCACTTCCGGTCCATGTTCCCCCGGGAGCCTGCCTCCTAAAGAGAAACGTTCCCACCTCCTTTCGGCGTCCTCGACTGACGGTCGCCGGATTTCGTTTTGGGACCTGTGGGCGGGGCGAGAGGAAGAATGACTCTTAGCAGTTCTTGATCCGGAACTTGTCAAGGAACCACGGAAGCGGTAATCCGCGCGTTGGAAGCGTGTTCTTTATTCCGGAGTGAAGAACCTAAAGACGCCAGTGAGGTGAGGAGAGGTGCTGTAGGTAAGTCGGCCTTCTGACCCTCACAGGGCGAAGGAGAAGGATATCGTCCTGCATTCTCCGTCCAGTTGGAATGTATATTCCCACCTCTTTCCGGAAACCCCTGCATTCCCACTCCTTCATCTTTGTAAATTGTCTTCCGCCCAGTGGTCGCTGGAGCCCTGTTTGTTCTACCAGCCGTCCTTTGGAAGAAGGGACCAAGATGCTGGGAGTGGAAGGACCCAGAGTTTTCAGTTCCCAGACAAAGCCTCCATTCAGGCAGCATCGATGTGCTCGCTCCGATTGTGAGAAAATACCAAGCAGGCCTCACACTCTGCTGAGTATTTATTGAACACCCCCAGCGTGTCAAATACTAGAGAAGTATTTGATTCTTTACTCCCGTACCCCAGGCAGAGTACTAGATGCTGAGATATGACCCATAGTGGTTATGTGTAAGTGCCACAGCAGCTCCGAGGAAAAAATAATTAAGACTAGAGTATGGTAAAAGATTTCAGAGACAGCCATTTGAACTTTGCCTTCACCGATGAAGAGGATTTTTTTTGTTTGTGTTTGTGTTTAAGTGGAGAAAAATAAAAAAATAATTGCAAGGAAAGATTGCTGCTTCAAAGGACCTAGTAATTTGTTGTGTCTGGGTAGTACAGTTTGTAGCAGAATAGGCTGGAAGGATAAAGAACATTATAACCAAATTGTGTAGTGCTGAGAATTCGTGCAAAGGCGTTTATGTTTTATTATTTAGGCATTTATCCAATGAATTTTGAGCAGGGAAATTAGAGAATCAAATTTGTGTTATAGAAGTGTAATTATAACAGCAGATGGACTAGAATGAACCGGGGCACGATTGAAGCAAATGTGGAAAGATGAGAGGTGAAGTTAATTTGGGGGACTTTGGGCCAAGAGGTACTTAGGGCACTGCTAGTAGAGACAAGGAGATGGTTTAAGACAGATACATTCAACAAGTTTTGGTGCCTGGGTGGCAGGACTAAAGAGGAAAGTCCAGAGTTCCTCGGAGAGCAAGAATACAGGAAAAGGAAGTTTGAGAGGGAAGGGACGATACCGAGTTCAGCTGAGGACCCAGTTTAGAGTACTTCACAAGACATCCAAGGGGTGAAATCTAGCAGAAGCTGGAAAGTCAAGTTTGGAGCCCAAGAGACACTTTAGGAACCCTCAGATGTGATGATTTGGGATGAGTGAGACTGTTCATCTGACAAACTATTTATGGCCTGTCTCCTCCTACCAGACTGCTGTTCCCTGAAGAGTAGGACTTTGTTTTGTTCCGTGCTCTCGCTCCAGAGTCCAGAACAGTGCCTGGTGCACAGTAGGCCCCCAATAACCATTGACTGAACGGACAGAGAGTATATAAACCAGCACTGTCCGGCAGAACTTCCTGTGGTCAGGGGAATGTTCTATATTTTTGTCTGATAGAGTGGCCCCTAGCCACTTTCAAGTTGTTAAGCAATTGAGCACTTGAAATGTGCCTAAGTGCAACTGAAAAAATGAATTTTTATCTAGTTTTAATTAATTTAAATTTAAATAACTACATTTGGCTAATGGCTACTGTATTGGACAGTGTAGGTATAGACTGAAAAGAGAGCCAAATGTGCAACCTTAGATAATACAGCACATACCTCAGGGCAAAACGGAGCAAAGAGCCAGGGGAGGAAACTGGAGAAAAGCTCTCAGAAAGGTAGGATGGCAATGGGGTTAAAGAATTCAAGGGAGGAAAGTTTAAAGAAAAGTTACGAGTGAGTGGTGCAGAAAACTCAAGATGAGGCTTCGAAGGCAACTAGATGAAGTCAGGCATCTGATTCCTTAGCGATTTCAGTTGAGTGGGGAAGGGAGGCAGGAAGTTGAGGAGGTTTAGAGGTCAATGGAAGAGGAAAAATGAGGCATTGGTTTAAGGTTCCAGAGGAAAGGGTTTTTAGGTTGGAAAATGCCAAGGGGCAGTAGCCAGTGTGGTAGGCTTAGCGGCTGAGCATGACTCAGGACAGAGCGGGATTGAGAGCACTGGTGAAAGGGGGAAGGTCTGGCAGAGGAATTAGGAGGCACCACGAGGAGGGTTTTAGAGGACAGGTTTGTTTTGTGAAGCCATCGTTGTCCAGGATTATCTGTGAGGCTAGTTATTTCTACCTTGGTTTCAAGAACTGGGTTTACCGGTATTTTTACAGTGGATATCCAGAAAAGGAGACAGGCTGAAACACCTTTCAGTGGAGTTAGATGATAATCTGATCGGGCTGAGATTAGAACATTCTAAAGAACAAAGATGTTAGTATTAATTTTAACAGAACTGGTCAGTGTGATACCATTGTAAAACATTATTAATGTTAACCTTGCTTTTACATGACTTTGCAATCCTATTGTTTTGCTGCAACTTTTATTTCAATCTTCCTCTTCTGAACTCCAGCTTGGCTTTTGTTTCTACAGCCTCCCTCCCTCCCTCCCTCCCTCCCTCCCTCCAAGGAACAATGTCCTGCTTCCAATCCCACAGACCAGCTTGCATCTAAAACTGTCGCTTTGACCCCTGGCCAGGTAGCATCATCCCATAGGCCCCGGTCAGGGCACATATAAAGAATCAACCAATGAATGTGTAAAGAAATGAAACAACAAATCCGTGTTCTCTTTCTCTCCCTTCCCCTCTCTCTCTCAAAAATGAATGAATTTAGGTCCCTTTTAGGTCCTCTCTCTCCAACTACTTTCTATTGTTGTTTCTCTATCCTGAGCATCTGCTTAGCTACCTTTCTTCTAGCTCTATTCATTGACATTTAAATATGCTCAACCTTTAAATACACTCATCTTTCCTTTTCTCCATGTCCCCTTCTATCTATTGCTTTTTTCCCCAGCTCTTTCACTTTTTTTCTATTTCTTGATCCCACTTCAGACTAGTTTCTGCCCCCCGCCCCCAACTGCCCCACATTAGTTCCTTACCATTGTCCTGGTCTTCCTGCTTCTGTATCTGTAAAAGTTGAGCATTTAAGAAGGTAGCTCCAGAAGGATTACAACTAGAGAAAGGGATAAGTGAACTACTATAAAATGCAGAGGGTTTTTTGGTAGGTTATTTCAGAAAGTGTGTGAATAGTAAAGGATTCTAAAGACTCCCAGGAAGTGAAAATAGTTACAGATTTTATAATGTTAAGTAGCAGTTTGGGGGAACTTAGTATTGTTTGGGGAAGGGCAAGGTTTGAATTTGAGATTGCAAGTGCTGGGATATTGGGTTCCCCACACTTCTTAATAACTGCACCTTTGATTTAGATACAGCCTTTCAAAATCAGGATATAATACAGCAGTATGTGTTAAATTATACTTTTATAATTTGGAGATGCATTTATGAACAATTCTTTGTTCCTTCAGGTATTGAGTGTAATCCATCTTAACAAATACTGAAGGTCAGTTGACCCAGCTTACCTCATTTTCAATTCTCCCAGTCCTTCTCTGAGGTCTGGAGACAGACAACCTTGACTTAATATGAAGATCTACTTGCAAAGGCATTGTTTTCTTTGTTTCTGAACTAGAGACGAGTTGTGAGGCACTAGAGCAGTGGTTTTCAACACTGTCAAACCCAACATGTACTTTTTAAAGAATCATCTGTAATGAGTGAAAAATGGTGCACTTTAGTTTGGCAGTTCCTGGAAAAGTTACAAAGTTGCTACATGGCCCAGCAATTTGGCTCCTAAATATATACCTAAGAGAAATGAAAACATATATCCACAGAAAAACTTGTACTCATAGCCAAAAGGTGAGAAAAACCCAAATGCCCATCAACTGGACTTTGGATAAATTGAGGTATAACCATACCACAGAATATTATTCATCAATAAGTAGGAATGAAGTAGTGATACATGCTACAAAATGAACGAACCTTGAAAACATTACACTTCATGATAGAAGCCTGAAATAAAAGGCCACAATATTGTATGGTTTGATTTACATGAATGCCCAGAATAGGCAGGTTAATAGGTTGGTGGTTGCCAGAGGCTGTATGATGAGTACAGCCGTTTCTTTGGGGCAGTGAAAATGTTCTGGAATTAAATGGTGGTGGTGGTGGTGGTTGCAGTCTTGTGGACGTATTAAAACCACTGAACTGTACATGTTGAAAGTGTGGCTTTTACGATATGTGAATTTTATCATGAAGTTTAACATCCCCTTCCCCTGTACTATCTCCACATTAAAATATTTGATAATACTGTGTAACCTACTGTATAATATTAAGGCAATATGTCCTAATTTTGACATAAATGAGAATAAAAAGAAACCTCGTAAGGTTATGTATTTCTAGGACTTGTACCACAGTCACATAAATCCAACAACCTTCAGTGGAGACTACATTTTATTGGTGACTCAAATGCTGTGGACAGCTTTGCTGGGGTTAACAAGAATTCCTAAAGGGTGATCTTCCTTTATTTTATATAATGTACTTCTGGTAAATTTAGTGTATATTAAAACTATCCAAAAAATACTTTGTGATCGTATGTAAAATGAAATTAGGTTCTAGTCTCACGCATTAATAGTTTTGCACCCACAATAATGCCCAATGGGACAAATCTTCACTTGTAAGGCTTTTTATCATTCTGTGCTCAGGTCTAATGTCAGCAAGGCACCTCACTCCAGGTCCATTATACAGACAAGCAGGAACTTCTCTGAGGAGCTGGTTCCGTCTCCTAGAGAACCACTGCATTGTTGAGGACGGAATTAGATAAGCACTATCTTTCCAGAAAAGGGGGTGGAGGAGTTATTCTCGTTTTCTTTAGACTCTCTGGGCATCTTGGTACAACAGAAATTTCCTTGCTCCACAAGAGCTAGAGAAGATTGAGGAACAGAACTTTGTTGTGACCAAGAATAAGAGGGATACTCCTCACATGGAGATTCAAAATGACCTAAACTGTTTCATCTGTATTCTTGAATTTTTCCTAGTACACAGAAAAAGTGGTACACTCGTAAGATTCAAAATATATTTTGCCTTTCTGGATGACCTCATATAGGTTTTTTTTTTTCCTTTTATTGATTCTAGAGAGGAGGGAAGGGAGGGAGAAAGGAAAAGAATCATCAGTGCTAGGGAAACTGGTCAGTTGCCTCTTGCATGCCCCCCCCACCTGGGGGACCCAACATGCAACCCAGGCATGTGTCCTGACTGGGAATCGACCTGGCCACCTTTCCCTTTGCAGGATGACGCCCAATGGAGCCACACTGGCCAGGGCTTGTTTTAAATACTGTTGCTTATATATTGTTGAGGTGTTTTATTTGATAAGCCTGTAACTTTTCACTGCCACACAGTGATAACCATTTCCCTTTCCTTTAAGATGCTCTCCAAGTCCTTGGTTATGGAATACCTGGCTCATCCTGGTACACTCAGCTTGGCTGCCGGAATAGCATGTGGCATGTGCCTGGGCTGGGGCCTCCGAGTACGCTTTGGGACGGTCCCCAAAAGCTTAGTGAATGAGACAGACACAGAGACCAGAACTGAAGCAAGCATCTTAGGAGAGAGTGGGGAGTACAAAATGATTCTTGTGGTTCGAAATGACTTAAAGATGGGAAAAGGGAAAGTGGCTGCTCAGTGTTCTCATGCCGCCGTTTCTGCCTACAAGAAAATTCAACGGAGAAACCCCGAACTGCTCAAACAATGGGAATACTGTGGCCAGCCCAAAGTGGTGGTCAAAGCCCCCGATGAAGAAACTCTGATTGCCTTACTGACCCACGCGAAGATGCTGGGACTGACTGTAAGTTTAATCCAAGATGCTGGACGTACTCAGATTGCACCCGGCTCTCAAACTGTCCTGGGAATTGGGCCAGGACCAGCAGACCTAATTGACAAAGTCACTGGCCACCTAAAACTTTACTAGGTAGGATTTTGTATGATGGTTGTCCCTCCACAAGTGTCTGAAGCTGTCAAATTCTAACAATAAAAGCTGAATTTCTGTCCCCAGTTTAAGTATTCTTGAGGTGAAAATCTGTTCGTGTTCTTCTGTCATGTACTTGGCACAGTTACACAGTTATCTTGGGCTAAAAAACAAAAAACAAAAGGTTGGGTTAAATTGTCCTGGTGGTGTAAGTCCTGAAAGAAAAAATGTTTAAAAAAGAAAACAGGTCATGACAAAATGGGGTTACAAGGGGGGGAACAGCGTTTCCTACGCATGGTTAGGTCCCTCTGCATGTTAATAGCTCTTCTTCCCCAGACTATGTTGCAGTCACCCTTGGAGAGGACCAGTGCTTCACGGGTAGTCCCACTGCGGTTTGTTTCTGCTACCGGAACGTTTCGGGTGATGCACAGGCTACTTTATTAATAGAAGGTGTAGCCACCCACAAAATGTTTAGGATCTAACCCATTGGGTTTTTTAACTTGTCTCAAAGTTGAGGTTTGGTAGCATTGACATAACTCACCTGTGCAGTGTTTCACGTTCATTTCCCTGACCCACAGTGGCCAAAGGTTCTTAGCAGTGGTTCCATCATAGCCTAAAAAATGTGCTTTACTTTCCCTTTTCTAACGTGAAGGCAATGAAACTTGTGAAGTGGAAGTAGTGTATCATCCCAACATCCCACTGGTTCGCTACAACTTCATGAACTTAGATAATTCAATTATTTGGGGCACCTTTATTTCCCTTTTGATCTTTGAACACTTAGCATCACATAATTCCAATAATTCCTGTTATACCAGCTGCCCAGAATATAAAGGAGGTCCCAGCTCCCCAAGCTATATAAGCGCCCATCCTTTCTGCATCTATTATAGAAAACCACTTATCCTGAAAGCCTTTTAGGGGGACCCTCATAGTATAGCCCTGAGAACTGTGATGCTGCCAGGGAGAATTTGGTAACTGGCACATGTCGAGTGGCTCCACCTCTCCATGGTTAACTTCAACAGTTAGCATTAGTTAGCAGTTAAGTTCAACATAAGCAGCACAATAGCACAACTAAGGTCTCAGTTCAGTGGAGTGTGCAGGCAGAATTCTAAGGACTACCACAGCCAGTCTTAAACGTTCTAATATTTGGTCATTTTTCTACCACTCACACTGGCCCATGACAGCACAGGAGAAATTGTAACTGTGAATGATGCCATAATAGCAACTGTTTCTAAAGAGAATGTTTATACTACTAGATTCAAAGTGATGCAACAGCATGTAACTGAGTTGAAAAGAACTCAATCCTAAATGCATGATTCTGGCTCAGGTAATTTCTGAGGCTTGCCTCAGAGACCAATGGTTCCATGTTGAAAGAACAGTGCATTCCCCACAGAATGGCCTGCTGTGGCTGATTCAAATTATTGTAATAAGTTGTGACATATCTACTAGGATGAACAGTATACAAATTCTGGTGATTCTGGAAATACACCGTTTTCCAGGTCACCTATACTTACAATTATTTTATAGGATTTGTAATTTTAAAGTTCTCAAAGTACAAGCAAGACCTCATAGGTTCTCTAAGACACTTTCAGAAGGTCAAAATTATTTTCCTAATTTTAAGACATTATTTTTCTCTTTCACCATGCTGACACAGAAGTGGTGGGTAAAACTGCTGGCACCCTTCACAAATGAAGGCAGGGGCACGTGCCTGCACAAGTGGTTTTCACTGCCCTTCACCCACGGTTAAAAAGGAGTTTCACCTAATGTCCTTGAGGAAGCAGAAACAATATTATTAAATTTGACCCTTGACTATAACATTAATAAACACTTTGGGTGCACACCAAAATATGAGAGAAAGACTTGTGAGGCTGAGTGGAGAGATGAACTAGTTGCTTTTGTCATGGAACATTTCTGCAGCAAGAACCACCAACCAACTAGCCAACCAGATCTGAGTGTTGGCCGTAATTTCCTCATAGAGAGCAACCGTCAGTACTTAGGTGAACTGTATCTGCCTCTCTTTCAAGCTCCCCCCGAACTTAAGACTTTTCTGATAAGATCAGTATTTCTCAAAAATATGATTTTAAAATTTATACTGTGTCAACATTTAGATTAGCTACATAACTTAATAAATCGGTATTTTCCGCATAACCAATGCATGAACGTACAAATCATGCATGGGTAAAAGATCCATCCATTCAAAGTAAAGATAGACCAATGCATTTTAATTAACAGTATAAAAGGTTCACTTTTATGGTTTCAGATTCCACATTTCAACTAACCCCAGTTATCTAAAAAGGCTATTAAAATTCTTTCCTAATTACAGTTCTATATGAGGCCACATTTCCATATACTTCAACAAAAACAACACATAGTAACAGACTGAATATAGATGAGAATCCAGCAGTCTTCTGTTAAGACAAACTTTGAAGAGACTTAATATGGTTAATTCATAATTTTTCGTTAACAAAGAATGAGTTTATTACTGTTACATTTAAATGAGTTAATAATTTTAAAAAATTGTTTTAGCTACCAGTACAGTAAATATCAATAGATATAACCTCACATAAACTAAATAAAGCTCTTCAGCAATTTAAGAGTAAAAAAGGACCCTAAGAAGTGTGAGGACCACTGGGGTGAGAATGTTCGCATGACTGACTACTCAATCCCGGGAGTTTAGGCAGCCCCACCTGGAGATCCCCAGGTGGTCTCTCGCTACTGTACTGTCTGTATGGAAACAGTTGTCAACAATCATCACAGGTTTTTATGTACAAAGGCTTTCTGACCAGTGTCCTGGTAATGTCTCCTCTTCCTCTACACTGTTTCAGTTACATTTACAGTGCTAATAAGGACTCTTAGTACCCTTGCTTACTGGTTTTAATTCCTTCTAGACAGACTATCATCCCATTCAGAATGATGTTAGGAAAGATACCTTAAAATACAGTTTATTACCAATTGATTGTACTATTTATTGTACAACACCTATTATTGTCCAGCCTTGATCTAAGCATTTCTGTAATTTAAATGTACTCCTGCAAATAATTCTGAAAACTACTCATACTGTTAGCCACATGAGAGGACAAGCTCAGAAGTTCATCTTGCCCGGGATCTGAACCTAAGTCCAAGAAGTTCAACAGCAGTTTCTCCTTCTACTACAGCCCATGATATAGATGGATGGCTTCAGTGGCAACTCATTCTCACAGGACATAGCACCAGATTAACACAAGGGGTTTTTTTTGTTGTTGTTCTTACTTTTTTTTAAGTATGCTATAAGAAAACCTTTACTGAAGTATTTTAACTTGTTTCTATTAGGGAAGGGAAGGGAAAGAGAGTAATTCCAGTGATTACAAACTGGTTGACTCAAAAGTACGGGAAAGGTCTAGAACAAATGTTGACCCTGAGAAGAATGAGCTCACCGGAACCATCCCCTCCTGATTTTGATAATGACGACGGAAGAGAGCAGAGGCCCAGCAGAAACACAAGTACAGCCAGGGCCTGAACAGCAAGATGTCTTCAATACGAAAAACCAAAAAAAAGGATTTTCTAGTTAATACTGTAATGTCCTATAGGAAAATAAGGGAGAGAAATTAAAGGTGAGGGAAAGAAAAGAGGTTCATAACTTTAAAAAAAAAAAAAAAAACAACCCTTCTGTGGCAATACAAGTCTAGGTAGGGGACTCTCTAACCTACTGATGATGAATACTCAGAATGAACTTTTATGAGACATTCTTAACTATCAGCGAAGAGTGGGATTCAAACACTTTTTAAAAAATCACCTAAAACTACCCATAATTTGGGGACCATTACAACTTCATGGCGAGGAACAGCACGTTAACTATGTGTTTCTATACTTTCATTTCAAGTTAATATAATTTAACATGCATGACTGTTCGTTTAAGTGAAACGCTTAGTTAATATTTAAAACTGCCGCTTGGTTGAAATGATGGAGGCAGCTGAAATGCAGCTCACTGTGGTACTGACTGGTTCCCTTAACTACTGCATGTGCCTATTAACCACAGCAGGCATGCACACGATGAGTGTGAAATAGTGTCTCCCACGTCCCAATCCTAATTCTCCTGCTCTCATACCTCCCTGTACCCTTGGGATCCAATATAAAACTACCAAAACCACAGTTCGTTGGTTTATGTTTGAGAGGTATTTAATTAAAACTTCCATTCTACATGTTATTTCCACAGTCCAGTAATTTATTTTAAATTTGAGTAATTTTAAATTCCACAAACAAAACTGAAGAACAGCAATATTTTGTTTGAATTCTCTCTTCTGTACACTCAGTGATCTAAAACACCACAATATCCAACATACACAAACCTCAGGGAAGGGTTAGTAAATACACACAGATTGGAATCATGGTGCTCTTTGTTCCTGAATGGAATGGTCCCACAGAAAAAGCACAGGATACAGCACAACATAAGGGCACCTGTTACATAGGAAGTGAGCAAAAACACACTAGCATTTTCTATATGCGTAATGAGGAAACCTGCATAGGTTAGAGGGCCTTTTATGCTCATTGAAAAGTCAGGCAAGTTGTCTGTAACGCATTTTTCAGATAATTTGGAGGGCACTGCAATCCAGTGTAGCATGTGCTGTTAGTGTTGTCTTTGTTGCAACGACAGTCTTGCACGGTCACACGCCAGTATTTTTGCTTTAGCTTGTCTTTGAATAAAAGAGATTTAAATGCATTTAGACAATACATATTGTAAGCTGTTTACATACACTAAATTTAAGAGCTTCAATATTAGAGTTTTTCTTTAAACACTACAGAGTGCAAATCAGGTTCTTCACAACAGATTGAATATTAAGCAATTTTTCAAAGAACAAGAGGGAAAGGAAAAAAAGCCCAAGTGAATAAAAAACATTGAAACTATTCCCCTTTGAAAATAAATTCTAAAATGATGCGGAATGTGAAATAAGCTTTTTAACATAGGAGAAGACCCAAGTTTATAGTTAGAAACAAAAAGTAGTCCTTCATGAAATAAAGGTTACAAGAACATGTGCCTGTTTTCCTCTGTTATAAACTGAGAAGCGGGCAGAGACGACGTTTCAGTACGAAAATAGGCGACTACAGGATCAGCTTCCCGTCTCACATGCTGTACCCAAAGCCAGGCTGTGGCTGCCCATAGGGTGGTGCAGTGTAACCATAGCCAAAAGGTGCCTGGGGAGGGACGGCCACACTGGGTCCTGCTGTCAGCATCAACTGGGGCTGACCTGAAGATGGGAAACAAAAAGGAGCGGGGCAGGGGCAAGGAGGCAGTAAACACCGTTAGCACTGACGGATTATCACACTCCAGTCTTCCTTACTCTAGCGGCATAACTGACTTTGGGTTTGTGGGGGCATTTACGACTGTCACAACTTTGGCATGACCATCCCCCTAAGAAGAGTCCTGCCTAAAAAGCCAACAAGCAGTGCAGAGCCAAGGGCCAGAACTGTACCAGTGACTATGTTACTTCATATCATCTACGGCAATATGCACATGCATGCTTGACATGATCAGGCAAGACATCTGCTAATAAGCTTTCTACAAGATGATATTTGCACATTGTATTTGGTGACCACATACAGAAAATGACCCAGGGAGAACCTGGCTTATTCAGAGGGAGGAAACATGTATCACCTCTTCCCAACGTCCATGAAAGGACTCAATCTGCCACTAGAATATAACCCTAGAGCAAGTTTCTCCCAATACAGGTGTCCTCGTGTCTCTTTTGTAAACAACATCCAAAAGTGTCGGTGAGAAAATTCTTTTTGGAAATTAGTAATTTATAAAAATCACTTCAACCCTTGATTCTGACACCTATCTTGAAATTTCAACCTCATTGTCAACTACCAACAAGGCCTATTTAAACAGCCTAAAGGCAAGCCCAATTTAGTAGGCGCTCCCAAATTATTACACCCACCGTTTTTGTTCCCACTGTGTTTCCTGTCCCAAATACGTGAAACATCTTGCTCCCATCTCTAGCAATCTACTTAATATTCTCCAACTTTATCAAAATTGCCTTGGTCCTCTAAATACCCAAAGTCCTTTATATTTACACTATAAAGGAGATGATACTTAACAGATTTGAATATTATCATTTCCTTTAGCAGGATGAGATATAATGCTCATAATTTTATGCCCTCCTTCAAAAATCACCTGGTTGCAGTACTCTAACCTCCACCCTCAAGTTCATTGTTCAGATAATCTGTTCACCAAGAATGAAATGGTAACAGGAAATAGTCCAGATATGCACGTGTAAGAAGAAACTAAATTGCCTTAAACATTCAGTGAGAGTTTGAAGATCCTATCTCTCTGGAAAGTTCTCAAATGCAAACTCTCCCCAAGTTCTCTGTCCCAGTTATAATTTAAAGAGAGCATATACTCTTTCAGACAGCTTTGGCACTTGTGAAAATTGAATTCACCAATACGTATTCCTCAGTAATTTCTAAGTAAGCAATTAATCAGTGACCAGGCAACAGAAAAACTGAGGTTATGCTCTTAAGTTTTTTGATATTGTCTTTGCATTTAAGATTACCCTAGTGAATGATGTCAATGTCTGCTTTAAGACTGATTTTTAGGAGGGGAATGACTCAGTCAGCCACTTGCAATTTAGAAGCTATTCCTGTATTTCTGTGTGGAGGGAGAATCCTGAAGAACGAAACACTAGCTACTGTATTTCTGTGAGGTTAGAGAGAGAGAGGGATTACCATAAACAATAGGTTGCGTCTCTGTAGCTTGTTCTTCTTCTTTTCTCAGTGACTCTGACGCATCTAATTTATCCACCTGGAGAAAAACAGGTAATGTTAATTAGCACCTCAAAAATATGATAAACCTAGGGTTATGGCAGAAAGTGGAAAAGCCTTAGTGTGTTAAATTTTGTCAAAATAACTAGAAAAAAACATTCTCAGGCCCCCTCAAATTCAATGGCAATGTCCATACTTCAGTCAAGGTGATTGTTAGCACTCATTATAAACCCTCAGGGAGGAGGGATTTATAAATGCCACGAAAGCGCACGCCAGGCTAAAACTGGGCATGCTAGGTTGCAGCCAGCCTGGGGGAGGGAGATAATGAAAAGGAACCACATTTTCAAGTGAAGACTAAACCCTACCAAAGACAGTAACAATGAACTCATGACCTGGCAAGACTTCCTCCCCAAAGGAAATGGTATTCAAAAAGTAAAATGAGTCTAATAATTGGACAAATACTCGTGCAGAATAAGCTATCTTTTGCCCAGTGTGCACAGCGTCTGCTGGTATCGGTGCCAGGTGCGGACCGAAGCTAAGACCTGCGTGGCCCCATGGTTGGTGATGTTATATAAAGATAGGCTGCACGTTTTTATGCTATTTTCTAAGAAGTACTAGGAATACTTAATTTTGCTTCAACTTTTTAAAGAAATTTTTTCCTTTTAATTAAGCCAAAGTAAATGGCTATTATATGCAAGCTATTCTATATAAAAGTGGGTACTATCTGACAGAAATAAGACTGTAGAGGAGTCCAAACGTGTTAGTGGAAGAAAGGAGCTAGAATACACAGGTCCTTCCACTAAGTGTGTGACCTTGGCGTACCATTGCGCTGACCCTCAAAAAATGTCCTTGTCTATGTAATGAGACAGCCGAGTGAGGTAACCTGCAAAGTTCCTCCCAGGACTAAGATCTGATTCTGAAATTCTGTGAAGAATTAGGAAGAAGTGGCATCAGGACACTGGAATTAGGGAATCTCCACCACACACCTGCCACTTGCCTTTTGAACTATATTTGTCTTTTAAACTATATTTAAAAGTTGGTATCTCAGCCAAAGGAAAACTACATTATACCTGAAATAGAACTAAACGTCAAGTCTCCTGGTTATTACTTCTAGTGGTGTTCAAAGCCGTAAATGTGCCGAGTGAGATGTGGGCAGAGTGCAGGAAGAGACTTTATGAGTGGTCACTGCACGCTCTTCAAAAAGGCAACTAGTGAAAAAAATCACTCACAAGAAAAGGCATGCAAACACCAGTGAAAAATAAAGACTGGGCCCTAAAAAGGGAAAAGCAGCCCCTAGTTTCTTTTTAAAACTATGTCAAATAGTGTGTCGGGGTCTTCAGGTAGACCTTTAAGGTTAGGACAGCATTTTATACACGTATATAAATTATCTCATATTAAATATCATAAACATGGGTCTAATCCATCCTAACATGTCAAGGAACAGATATGAGAGGAGGAAAATGAGGCAGACCCTAGACACCTTTAGATAAAATGTGGTTTCCCCATCATAGGAAGATGGGCTGGTTTACTTTTGCACAGATTTTCCTGTTTTATAGCCTAAGTGTTCATGTGTTATAAATCACCCAATGTCAAATTAAAGACCACTATCAATTATAATACCGTGAAAAACATCCACTGCTTGGTATGCAAACTTAAGTTACTGTAGCCATACACTTTACAGCATAGTATGTGCCATCAAGGATCAGATGGGTCTGCTAACCTAAACAGTATCCAAGAGTGAGCTAAAGAGTAGCACACAAAAAACACGTCGATGAGTATACATTAGTAACTTCTAAGAAGAAAAATGGATCAACAACAAAAAAACCACCACTGCATAATACACCTCCAGACTTTCAAGGAAAATAATCTAAAGTGAACACATGTTTAAAAGTTAATGTCTAAGTCAGATGTTGAAAACAGAAGTCCTATCAAAAGAAGTACAGGTAAGACTTAGAAGAACTAGCAATATCACCATGCCCAGGCATGGACGTAGGCAGGCTGGACATAGGGAAAAAACAAAAATAAGAACTCTGAAGGAGTAGCCCCAAGCTAAGCAAAAAAAAAAAATTGATTTTTCTATATAATGGGACAGCCTCTGGGACAGCAACATCCAATTTTTGATTCCACTGACCCAATTTAGATTGCTCAAAAAAGAAACACAGAGAAGGCTGTTAAGAACACAAGCTTTTTCAAGAGCTGTAACAAAAGTTTCTGATCCTTGGATTTAAACAGAAAAATTACAGGTAAGCATGTCACTGAGTTCAATTCCATCTGTACTCCTGAAAATCCACTATAATGTAAAAGGCTTTTCCACAAAGACTGCAATATGCTGCAGAGGAGAAGTTAACATGCAGTCAGTTATTTTGGTGTATGTGTGCATGAAAAAAAGGCAAAAGTACTGAAGCAAGAAGTGAGATCTGAAGATGACTGTTGCTATACAGGCTCTCAAGAAACACACACAGCCCACAGCAATGCTTGAAGAGTTTCAGAACTAGTATGATGTAATTGCAATGACTGTTGTACATGCTTGATTTAAAACAACGCATAACACTGCAGTTCAATTACCTGTTTTTCACACACACGCTTTCTAACTGCCTTGCTTACTAGCTGCTGAAGGGCCTCACACACAATGCATTTTACTCAGGTTTGCCCTAAGTTCCAATGGTGACTCCAGTTTAGTTCAACGTCATTCCAAGGCACTGTCCCCCACTCAAATTCTTTTAAATTTGTTTCAACTCTCCTCTACCTTCCCACCCTCCTTTTCTTACCACAGTTTGATTCTAGATATAAGTTTGTAAATTGGTTTCATTTACACTTGGGTGGAGACAAACCAATTACAGAAACAGCAACCAAAAGGTGCCTAAATTTACCTGGAACAAGCCAAAAGATAAATAAGAGCGCAAATTTTAGGTGGCTTCAGAGTTGTGCCTTATTACAAAAAGTAAAAGTTAATATTTCTTCGTTATATACAGAAATAATCCGTGTTGCTCAGCAATAATCAGAGCAAGCTACTCTTGTGATTAAAAGTTTTGATTCCTCTTGAAAATGAACTAGCACCATAAGAACTGGACACCTGGAGAAACATGAGGAAAGTCTCTTCGGAAGCAGCTAGTATCTCTGGTATCTACTTTCAGCAAAAAATTAGTAAGAATCAAGAGATCAGAAACTGGATCACAGTCCTTTAATACCAAAAAAAAACCCCAAAAAGCCTTTTAGGGCATGTACATATATAAATTCAACAACTGTCAGGCAAGCTCACAAAATAAAACCAGAGGCTGTTTAAATTTATTTAGAGTATTAAGAAAATCCTATTATGGTTCAGATACCCTGACAGGGAAGAGAAATTTCCTGAAACTTTGGAATTAATATGGAAACTCACCATGCTCAGTTTTCAATAATATATTTAAGAGAGACTGTGAACCAACTACTGATTAGCCTCCTGCCCTTCCTAAAGCCTATTAGCTGATTAGTACCAAACATCTACTAATGTCCTACAGCTCTATTATAGTTATGTTTCAAGGGACTTGCAGAGGCTTTAGTGAAAATTTATTGGGGGGGAAAAAGCAGCAGCAGCAGTGTAGAAAAGGAAGGAAAAAATCATGCAAATTCCTTAGACTTAGTCCTCCAGACTTAAAGATGGAAAAGAATCAACTTTCACCTTTTCCTTTATTGCATCAACCTGCAAAGGAATTCAGAAGGTGCAGCTTAGAAAAAAAATCAAATTCCATATTGAGCATAAAAAGGTAGAATCAGCAACAAAGGTTTAGGGGAGAAACATCTAACCACTAAAAAAGGTATGAGAGAAGTGAAAATAAAGGGCATACTGGAAGCAAAATTTAGAATATATATTTTTTAAACCTCAGCGCTTACTGCAGAAGAATTTATGCTAGAGTCAGTGTGAAAGAAAGCAGCTTAATCAATAGTGAAATTTACAGCACTTCGGTTAACAGCAGCTTAGAGCCAGGTCTCCAAAGTTGGCATTACGCGTAAGAAAAGAAGCTATTCTCATCTGTGGCTAAAATAAGGCAACTGTTTTTTGTCTTACACTGTACACAGAAAGTGTTAATTCTTAAAAAATCATTACTGAACACAATGTTATCTACTTAGATGGTTACCTAAGAAAATATTCAGTATACTGGGGGTTGTTAGTAGTGTGCTATTTTCCCCCTTTAAATAGGCATGCTGAAGAGATCAGATGTGAAACTGATTTTAATAAGCATGTTTTGCTCTGATGAAATGGATCCTTTAGGACCATTTTTAAATGTTCCACAGCAAGAAAGCTGGTAACTGTTGAAGACAGGGTGAATAAAAAAATACTCTAATGTCAAAAAGGGACACTAAGTGACTTTTATAAGATTATATCCCCAGCTTGTTTAATGCACTTTTAGGAAATGGGTCATTGCTTGTTAACCTCCTATAATATTTTAAAATTAGGGATTAAACTATGAAAATATTGAGAAGATTAACAGGATGTTAAGAATATAGATGTAGCTTTCCTGGGGGGAAGGCATACATATTAAAGTCAAGAACCAAGCAAATAAAGGGAATCTACATTACTAAGTTATGGACATCTGAGTGGTAAGAATGGATCTCAAAAAAATATTTTGAAAAAAAATGTTTTAAATCAAATATTAAAAAAAAAACAAATACACAATGTGAAAGTAATACTACTCATCCTCAGAAATACATTGAGGATAAACATTCTGGCAAGTTATGTCTGAGTTCTCTTTTCCATGCCATGCCATCTGTCAAACATCCGAAATGTATGGAGAACAGGAATACTTTCAGATCAACTAAATTACTTCTTCTTGAGAAAAAACTTTTGAAAAAATAAGTCTGCATCGAGTTTTACGTATTCAAGATAATCGGTTCTGAAGACACCCAGGGGCGCCATTACCTTTGTCAAGTATTCCTTCATGACCTGGATGAAATAGGGCATAGCAAAATCCATGATATTGTGCCTCCAGGCAGTTTCCAAGACGACATCTGGCCTTAAAAGATCGTAACAGGTAAAGAGACAAGCTCCAAAGCACTCTCTTTTTTCTTCCTGCAAAAACCACTGTAGGAGTTCTTCAGCCAACTCAGTGTCTTTAGACTCAGAAGCATACTGCATTGCATCCTATTCAAAGGAAAGGAAGAAAGTCAAACATTAAATTCAAATATACTGAACTGGTAAACCAAGCAATACAATAGGGGGAAAAAGCCCCAGTTACATTATTTAAATTAAATATTTGTTGAAAGAAAAAGGACAGGATAAAGCATCGTTAAAAAAAAAAAAAAATTGAAATAAGAATAGTCCCTAGAGTCTAGAAATTGACTTAACGACGATCTCCTCTAATGGGGTCTTGAGGGCAATTCTCATATTCGTGAAACTAACACTTTCAGAGACCCGAATCACGTGTAGTGTGCCACACTTCAGGGTTAACACAGATCATCTAGTAGTTGGTTTAATGGCCCTGCCCCCACCAACTTCATCCACCTTGTACAGGCTATCTTTCTTGCACAGCTCTACACTCTGTTTCCAGCGATTATTGCCTTTGAAGAGATAAGCAGCAATTCTTCTAAACTCGATGAGTTCGTGTTTTTCCAAACGCTGAGCAAGCGAGATATTGTCAAAGTTGTCGTAAGCATCTATTGATGTTCGCAGAGCCTTAAAAATAAAGTCATCCAAATGTCAAATCAGTGTTTCATTCTAGTTTTAAGTTTACAATGCATCATTCTTGATCAGTATCTCATTATTGTACACAACTAATTGTATATGACTTGATCGATATTTACTGTACATGTAAATATACTGTATATGTAAATATAACACAATGACCAATGAGTCATTATTGTAATAAGATAGCCTAGAGTCAAATATCAAACCAGAAAGCTGTAATCTTAACAAATATCAAGGTTCTTCAATCTAATTATGTAAGAAATGAAGTCCTCAAAGGTACTGTAAAATTTCTAACGGTGCAATTTTCTCCAAGGTTTTCAGTATCAGGGACTAAACGGAATGATTATGAACTTGGGAGAATTTATAATCTGAAGGGTAAAATTTTATGCTCTAGGGAAACTGATAGAACTCAACATGACATTCAGTCCTACAGATGGGCATGGGATCTGAGTTTAAAGGATAATAATGTTGACATCAGAAGAAAAAAGGCAACCTGCTGAGTCTCAACTCTAATTAATTTTGTTTTTTGTGAAGTCCTTCACAAGGAAAAGTGTATTAAAGACAGACACTAATATGGTATTGGGCAAGAAAGGCAGTGAATAAATATAGTTAATACCAATAAATTTTATGGACTATTATAAGAGACCAAAGACGTTCACAACTACCTACAATTTAAATATTTAGGGATGAAGTAAGCCTATTTTTTTCTAAAGCAAGACAAGACCTAACCAAAATTCTGCACATCTGGCACTTAATTAGGGGGAAGTCAGATTTATTAATCCTGAAAACCTCACTAAATTTAGAGTCTAGGCATACAAATACCTACTATCTACAATTTCTAAGGATAATGGCCTTTTTTTAAACTACAAAACATACCAACTTTACAACCTAATTATAACCTGATTTTTGAGAATATATGCTAGAACCAAGAGGCTTTTACCTGATAATCTTCTTCTGTAATAAAGAGGTTGTTAAGTGATTCATTCACAGACTTGTTGTTGTGGTTCTGAACTGAACGCAAATACGGTTTCACCAGTGGTAGCTGTTTAACCTTTAAAATAAAGAGTTTGTCACCAATATAACACATGGTTAAAGTTCCACGGACAAAAGTTATTCAAGTATGTCTCAGATCCTTGTTATAATGTTTTGAAGTTTTAAAAGTTACCTTGCTGAAAAAATTGACCGCACGAGTATGATCCAACCGTGGAGACAGCACCATCAGCAAATCATTTAACAACAGAGGCTTGAATTCTAAGTAGAACTGTATTGCTCTGTAGTATAGTTCCACATTGGCAACCTGAAATGGGAAAAATCCATATACAAGTCGGTGATTTCCTAAGGAGCTTACTCATTCTGAAGCCTTTGTTTTGTCTTCCGAAGCAGGTACAAACCTTGGTAATGATATCTTTGAACTGCCCTTCTTTCCATGCATCAGTGGGATGATTCATCATAGTAATTATGGCATTGTCATATTCTTCATACTTGTCATACAAAAACACCAACTCTGCCCAAAGATGAGCTTGTTCTGCAGCTCTTAGCACCTGTGTAAGAAAGACTGAACTACTTTACATATGTCTTTAATTCTAGATGATAGTCTGAAAAAAAGCTATTTTCAAATATTAGTTTTAACTACAGCATTGCCTCACAATGTTAAAGGTTGTT
Organism: Desmodus rotundus; assembly: GCF_022682495.2. Classification (NCBI taxonomy): domain Eukaryota; kingdom Metazoa; phylum Chordata; class Mammalia; order Chiroptera; family Phyllostomidae; genus Desmodus; species Desmodus rotundus. The sequence goes on along the minus strand of NC_071395.1, from coordinate 92,194,859 downwards.
TACCTTAGGTATATTCACTCTGGACCAGAACAGCTCCAGGTGCTCCCTCATTTTCTGTGGCTTAAATTTAGAATACAGAATGGCTAATTCGGTAAACATCCCCATATGAGCTCGCTCAAGTCCCAGTGCCGCTTCCAACATGGTTATCAGTTCTTCAAAATATCCACGATCCTAAATAAGGGAGATATGAAATTAAAGATGGGAATACCTGTAGCATAACGTCAACTGATGTAAAAGACTCCTGTTCATTACCTGATAGTAGTTGATAAGTTCCTCTAATTCATCTGCATGCACTACAATGTGGAGCCCACACATCTGAGCAAGGCGGAATTCTTTCCCATCTACACAGGCAAAGCAGACCTACAATGAAAATTTGTATTTTGTGAACTCAAATGTAAACATGGCTGGTTAATTCATCAGTTTAAAGGGCATTTCTAAGTAGCATCTTAATTCTTCACTCAAATGGGTGTTGAGATTACCTCTTTCCATGTTCGAGTACTGTTAGCTTTCCTAGCTCCATCAACAGCTGCCTGATATTCACCCAGGTGAACAAGGGTAGATGCCAAGCGTCCAAAATTGGAAACGTTATTGTACAACAACTTAGCAGCATCATACATTTTTTCATCGTAACAACGGTCACCAACCTGAAAAAAAGACAATCCATTTTCAGTGAGCCTAAATTCAATTCTCTTTCCAAAGTCACAACTCAATTTAATACAGAGAAACAATACTTTTCCCATAAGATCTTTTCCTTGGAAAGCTAAGGCTGTGATGATGTCTTATGCTACTAAAATAAAGATGTTGCTCAACTATTTATTTTTACACTATTCAAAAAAAATCTCAGCAGTAGACCTACTTGTTGGATATGAGCATTATTTGGCCCATTGATGAACTCTTCTAACTCTGCAAGGCGGTTTGTTTTAGCCAGCGCGAATATCAATTCTGTCTCCACATAGGACTCACGAGCCTTCTTACGGGCCATCTGCAAGTACTTTACCAATTCTTCCCAGTTTCCTAGGTGTAGATGAAGAAAAAATTAATACAAACACTAACATGGTAACGTTTATCTTTTCACCCAGACATATCAAAGTAAGAAGTCGTACCACTAGTATTGGCAGCCTGAACAACTTCCATGTAGGACGAAGGGTCATCTGCTTTGATGTAAGAATCAATGGCTTCCTTCACCATTCCTTTCTGCAACTGGGCTTTTGCGAGCTGACTCCAGACCGCAGGTTCATTGCAGCGCTCAGCAAACTCATATGCCCGATCCAAGTTTCCAATATGTTCAATTAAAACCTAGGCAACAAATGTTTGAATTAGTGTTACAGTAAAATGAATCCTACCATATAGCAATTACATTTACATAATTGGGATTTTTTGCCGTTCTATACCATAGCAAAAGGTTATGCCCATCCTCAAAGGACAATATACATTGAATCATGAGAAATCATTATTACATTTAGTAAATCAACTTGGGTAATCTGAAAATTTATTTACCTGCACTGCTGAAGTATTGACATCAAACTTCCGGAAAATGGCAAATGCTTCTTCGAACAGCTCATTGCTGATGGCGATGTTGGCAATATCTGGGGCATCATAATTATCCAGGCGGTTAATATACTCCATGACACGTGTACGATCAGCCTTGATTGCAGTAAGGATGAGGAGGTTTTGTAGATTCCTGGAAGAAAAAAAGATTTTAATGCAGTAACTTAAAAGCTCATTAGTAATAAAGAGTAAACACTGTGGCTCCAGAGTCTTTTGTCTCAGGAGGCAGGGTGAGAAGAAGAGGGTGTCATAAAGAGTGAGAACTCAGACATTCTCATATCTTCTTCGTTCCTTCCCCAAACCCACAGGCCACAATTAAAGACTGAACATAAATAGCCCGTGGACCCTTCTCCTAGCATACCTGTGTTCACTGAATACGGAGTTATCAAGGACAATTTTCTCCAGCAATTCAATGAGTTCATTAGGAAGGTCTGCAGTCATAAAAGCCTTGACAGTTACTGACACTTCTTCAGGGTCCTGAGTCTCAGACAAGGCTGTCTGTACAACCTACAAAGTATACACACGCAAGGAGCACTGAGAATCAAGGAGATTTTTGAAGATATTATCTAATAAGAGTTAGATGGCCCCTCAGTAGAAAACCTGAAACAGGTTGAAAAAAATGGATAAAAAGTACCTTTACTTTTACCACCCAAATTCATGTATACTCATATCATGTGTACTTCCATTATCTTGAAGAATTACCCTAATTATATAATTTCTATCTTTTCCCTGATTAAAACTTTACTCATAGCCACCACTCCTCATGATCACTTTAATGGCAACATATAATTCAACTACACAGATGGGGCATTAGGTACTCAGTAACTCCTCTCTTTTTGGCTATTTGCATGCTTCCCAGATGCTGCAATATTTTTTTCCAGGAAGCTTTGTATCTACTTGAAGTTTGTCTTAGCAATGTTTCCTAGAAAAGGAATGAAAAAAACAATAGCTTTTATTCTCTTCCATATTTATACTTCCACAAGGTGAATTTAAGAACCACTATAACAACCTTCAATTTTTAGGGTTTTAAAAATGTTTTCAATTTTATATAGTTATAAGCCCACATCTGTTTTGCAGTTCTATGCTTACTAGGGAGATTTAACATTTACCCCACTTGATCTTTTGTATTTTCTCTATCAAGTTTCATCCGTGGCTAACTTACCATTGTCTTGAATACTTCCAATCAATTTAATCACTTCACAGTTATTAATTACAGCAATTCACGCTCAGTTTATTAAATGTCTAATCTGTTGTTTTCCTTTTCACTATGATTAATCTCTTCTGAGATGTATCCTCTTGGGATGTATTTTCTTTTTGTTAGCATTTACAATATATATTTCTTTCAATTAATTTTAAATTTTCTTTTTACTGCCTTCTTTCTCAGTTAAATATTATCCACTTGGGTATATGATGAAGGAAAAGAAAAAATTTTATTCACTGTTAAAAGGATGAGTCTTAAAACACCTTTGCCAGCTTTACCTGGTCAATGAGGGGTCTCCGGTAAGGGTTGCTTTCCAGCAGCACGCTACCCCATAATTCTGGATCCTTCCGGCGTACCAGATAGCGGGAAAGACTTTTGAAGAGGGAATTCTCATTGCAAACCTAAATAACATTAAAAATTAATTGCAAGGTAAGAAGTGAAGATTTTTCATAACTGAAACTTCTAAAGGTTTTTTCCTATTATTTATACACTATTTATTGTTTTATAGGACAAAACAAATCACTATTTTTACATAATCTTTTATAGGTCACAAGCAAGTTTCTTATTAAAAATCAATCAAGAGAAACAACAGTTATTAATTTCTTTTAAAAAAACACCCTGATGCTGGATCTGTACTTGGACTTCACATATTACTCTCCTGGTCTATTTATGCACCAGTACTGCATGTTTTAATTACAGCGGCTTTGTAATGTGCTTCAGTAGCTGGTAGGGCTAGTTTAACTTCATAGCTTTCTTTTCAGTGTCTTACAAGCTATTCTTGTGTTTGTTTTTCCAACTGTATATGCACACATATATGCTTATGTATATGTATGTACATAGATGAATATATTTCCTAGCCCTAATCACCAAAAGATCCTAGAAGCAAATATACCCAGCAGCTCAGATCTGAGTTTTCATTGACATTTCCCACTATAAGGAATGGGAATTCGCTGGAAAAATGGTAGATTCTAGGGCTGGAAAGTACAAAATGAGCGTGATGTAACTTGTTATGCCAAAAAATATGAAAGTGCTCAGAATGATAAGACCATGACACAAAGCCCTGGGAGACAGGCTGAAGGGGTTTTCATCAGCCAAAACAGGGATAATTTGAGCATCAGAATGACAGTGGTGGATTACAGGCTGCTGAATCAAACAGGAATTCCAGAGTGCGTGAATACATGAGTGCTGAGTAACAAATGTGGGGAAAGTGTTCAAGTTGGAAAACTGTCATTTTGCAACCAACACATTGAAAATGGTTTATAAACAATCAATAGATTTGAAATTGGCGGGGAAGAGGAAGACACATGATAGATATTTGCATGTTTTAAAGTGTTTCTTTGTAGACACCTTAAGATCTATAAGGGGAAATATAGTAATTATACAGTAAAGAAATTGATGATGATAAAAAGTGCCTCCACAAACAAGGGACAAAACAATGTCAAGTGCTTCTACATATAATAGCACAAGAAGAACAGCACTTAAGGCATATTCTGGAAGGAAATGTACAGTCTAAATCTAATCACAAGGAACAATAAGAAAAACTCGGAGTGAAGAATATTCTCTTTTCAACTTTTTAAAATTGATTGATTTTAGAAAGGGAAGAAAGGAGAGAGAGAGAAAAAACGTCAATTTGTTGCTCCACTTACTGATGAATTAATTCACTGTTTGATTCTTTTATGTGCCCTGACTGGGGATCAAACCTGCAAACATGGCGTATCAGGACACCTCTCTAACAAACTGAGCACCCAGCCAGAGCAGAACATTTTCTTTTGAAAAAATGAGACTTCATTTGTATGAAATACACTAAGTGGGTAAATCCTTGGAGACAGAAAGCAGTTTGGAAGTTGTCAGGGGCTAGGAGGCACAAATGTGGATCAACTAACTGCTTAACAAGTTCCGAGTTTCCTTATGTAGTGATGAAAAACTTCAACCTAGGTAGACATGGTTCTACTACAATGTGAATGTACTAATTGCCACTGAATTGTTTACTTAACGTTATTTTATGTGAACTTGACTGCAATTTAAATAGAAAAAACCTACTTTTTACAGTGATGTCACTATCATAAAAAAGACAAAGTCTGAAGAATTGTTTCATATTAAAAGAGAGATGACAACTATAGGCAGCCTGTAATCCTAGACGGGCAGGCAGAGTGCTGTAGAAACATTACTGGGTCAACTGACGAAACTGGAATAAATTTTAAGAAATATTCTGTCAGTATCAAACTAACTGAAGTTGGCATCTACAATAAGTTTATGAAAGAGGACATCCTTATTCTTAGGAAATACACACTGAGGAGGTACAAGGCCATGATGCACGCAACTTACGTATTTAAAAATGTATACATGGTGCGTATGTGTGTGTTTGACAGCGTATGAGAACACAAATGATAAAACTAGTGGGGTTAAAATATTGATAAATGAATATAGACTTGATCTATTATTTTGGCCACTTTAAATTCACAATTATTGGCAAATAAATTTTTTTAAATAACATATGTCTTCCAAAAATGCTCTGTATTAACTGAAACCACTCTGTAACTCTAAAAATTCACTAACCTAACATTACGTAAAGGTTTTTAAAAACGCAGCCTTTTCTCTACACATTCAGCGAGCAGTACTCACATTAATAAGTTCCAGATCACACTGGCCACGCTCATAAGCAACACAGGCCAGATGCGGATCTCTCTTCTCACAATACTTTCCAACAACACGACTGTCATAATAAGGGTTTTCACGAAGAAACCTCTCTGGGTTGTTATTACTGTCTATGTAGATTTTGGCTAACGCATTGTGAGTAGCAGGCTCCTCACAGCCCTCGTGAATTCTGGCCTCCAGCCACGGCAGAAGCAGTTTCAATCTAGTAAAACAAACAAAAAAGCCCCGTGATACATACTGTATTATAAATAGCACATTCTTGACATGCTACTTAAGTACCTTACAGTCTATAATGTGCTTTCCTATATATTATTTTGAATTCTCAACAACCCTATTACAAAGAGAGAAATTGAGACTCAGAGATAATTTAATGGTTTGCCCAAGATTACACAGAAGGTATATAAAACTATCTTTATTCTCCCAGACCTATCTGTTACATTATCTAGATAAGATATAGAAAGAAGAGATTATAGATTCATAGATAGTTCTTTTTTTTTTTTTTTTTTTACTGGACAAAGTATCTAGACTTTAGGTAAATTTTGTTGAAGAGTGGACTGGGGATGTGGTATGAGAAAATAGTCCAGATTATCTGAGGTTTCTTTCATTTTAACACAATTAACATACACCATTACCTGCAGCCAAAGGAGTCAGTACCCTAAACACACAACTGGGAACAAAATCAAGGATCATGGTTTCACTAAGCCACAGTGTATGTTTCAATGGTTTAAATATCAAAAGTACGCACAGAAAGAGCAGTGTAGGCCATTATTTTGGCTAGCAAATTCATGTAGTTATTATGAGCACACTCCCATTAGGATAAAGAAACAACCTTTTTTAATTATTTAAGGCAAAAATCAAGCTCCTAAGAACACCTGCAACCCAAGCACATGTGCCATGGTAACTGATGGAATGAAGATTAGCGAAGGCACATAGAAACTGGTGGCTTACATGTGAATCTAGTTGATCACAACATAATCTGTCAATTAAAGACTCAAGTGTTAACTGTAACAATATGGCTCTTTGCTTGGAATACACAACAAACAAGACTGTTTCCAGGGATTAGACTTAAGACTCAACTGAAACCTAAATGTTAAATCGTTATGTTCCATAATCACTTTAGACTCAAACTTTTAAAATCGACATCATATTCTATCTTCATTGTCCTTATATGCAGAACTTTTTCATGTTTCAAACATTCAAATGCAAATTTTATGAATACCATTAGTAAGATACCCATACCAACTCAGGTTAAAATTAACCCCCATTGGATTTCCTGAAATCTTTTCATAGCTAGAGGAACCTCCCACTATTATACCAACCCACAAACCTCATTTACTACATCAATACCTTCTGAACACTAGTTCATCAAAATGTCCCAGGTAAAATAAGATTTCATTGTATAATAAAGATTCGAAGCACTTACATTATGTTCTCTGTGGGAAATTCATAACTAGCATTATCATATTAAGGTTCAAATAAAAAATCAATTTAAACCAGAGTTACACAGGAAACTCTTTTCTCTCATTATACTTGAGAATAATTTATCAAAGACTTAGTTATTAAATATAGGGGTATCATACCTAATTAAAAAGAGGCTTTTCAGAGTTTACCTTAAAAACACATACCAAGTCAACTCATGCAGCTGTAATTATCAATATGCAAAAGAGTGATCAGCCAGGTTAACAGATTTTCTGTGTGACGGCTATAATATTCCGGAAGAATTTTAATCAATACTATGGGTAACTCATCACTTCTAATTAGGTGTTTTCAGGAAATTTTGGTCCATTCATTTCTGGAGTAGCTTTTAGGCAACCGACGAGTTACAGTTTTATCCGTTACCGTGCTGAGAAAGACTAATTAATGCATTCCTGCCATGAAGGTTAAAAGGGTACTACACCTGTTTCTTTTTTCAACCTCAGCAACAAGCTCATCAGTAGAAAATTGACCTCTTACAACAAGAATCAAGTTTTTAATGACATCTTCAGAGCAATCAACATCCAGCAGCCCTCCAATAACCACAGGAAGTCGACTTGGATTCACCTAAGGTTAGAAAAAACAGAATAATGCCATCACATTATGAATAAGCAAAGCAAAAAGGAATTTTAAAAAATTAAACATTTCCCCCTTTTTAAGCTCAGATTTAAAATTCAGTAGTAAATTGAAGTCTAAATTTGCAACTAGACCAAGGAATTTAGCAGGAGGTTGGCTTGGTAATTAATCACCTCAGCACTGCTCCAAAGGATAAGTAAGCCCAAACAAGCTGAAGTCGCAGAATGATTATGGATGACTGTCCAGTAAAAAGGCCTCCATTATAGCAAAACTGCCTTTCTATTTCTGGAGTTAGAAGGTACAGTTTCTGGTATCTATATTTATGGTGGCTTTAAAACTGTGCTTTGGAGTCTACGGCCTCTACACAGATACCACAGGGGCTATCAAGGCAGCAGGTAGGGTGTAGGCCATCCAACTTTTTCAATTACAACATTCTGCTCTGTTTTGCATACTTGACATGCATGTAAAGTTTTAATCAAAGAAAGGACTTCGCAGGGGAAAAATGTGGAGATTTTAATTATAGGAGACCACAGAGTTTTAAAAGGATGAAGATTTCCAGAATGTGATAAGTAAAATCTACAGTAAGATTTAATTTTTAAGTTATCTAGGTATTACTTACCTTTTGTACATATATCTCTATGTATTTTTGAAGATTATTTCTATATAAGTAGAGCACCAAATCATGGACAAAGTCAAATCGATCACAGACAATGATGAGTGGTAACTGATCTGTTAGCTTCGCTTCCTGGAAAACAAAACAAAACAAACACAAAAAGAAACCTTAATTTACTCCTTCTGTGAGATATGAAATCTATATAAAATATGAGAATCTGTTTCATACTGGTGGGAGAGGCTCATATAAACTTGGCTGTTCTTTTAAAGAAAGAAATGTCCCAACTGCTGGACAGTGCCCATTGCAGTTTCATTAAATTTTTAATAGTTGATACTTAGAATCACAGCAAAATACCAGGTCCTCCCCACATACACCCTCTACCAAAAAACAGTTAACAAATTAAGATATGTGAGCCACCACTGGTATTCCAGATACAAAGTCATCAGAGTGGGACTTTCATTATAGTAGTGACGTAACAGAGTTCAGCTGATTTGAGACCAATAGTCACATTGTCAAAACGATGGCATAAACTGCTAGTACTTCTTTCAAACTAATGACTTATTTTTCACCCCTCCCCAACTGCATTCTGTCTGGCCAGCTTCTAACGTTCTATTATAATAAAGCCTGCAAGGAGCAGTATGATGGTGACAGCCATGAATTAAACACACCGCATGTTGCTATAATTAGAAGAAAGTTAAGCGAAAGCAAGCACTTAAAGAAAAGACATCTTTAAATTGCCTATTGCTTTTATCATTACAAATACTAAGATGTAATATATCCTACTTTATAGATGGACACAGACGTTACAGACAGCAGGTTAAGACCTGTACTGGGCATTTACCTGATACATGTCCTGTTATATTCCACAGACATAAGGTAAAGCACAAAAAACAACAGTTTCCATCAGGAATTCATTTACATACAATGAAACATTCCTCAATAACTGACTTATCTACGACAATCTACTAAGGAAGTAGAACTAAGCAGGATAGGACTTTCCCCAATGATAGCCACTAAGAACACTATTTGCAAGGTTAGAATAAAACAGCACCTAAGTTTAGCACATATGAGTCACCCAATTATAAATAACTTGAAGATTAGTCTAGGAAGTATTCAGAGAACACAAACTGTATCTGGGAGTCATGAGAAATCCTGAAAAAAAAAATCAAAATGGCATGCATGGGCTGGGTTTATGGCAAGCCCGTCCTCCTGGGTCTCTCATGGTGCCCCGTGTCAGAGACTGTGGCCTTAAACCATTACCTGGCCTCTTGCCCATAGGCTGCAGGCAATGAAGCGGGTTACCCAGTGGGGGAAAAAAATCAAAATGGCTATAAATCTGAAGCGGAAGTCCAGCTGCAGATTTTTCACATTAAGGAAAGTCTAAAGCAAGTATTTGGCAGCAGGGAAACTCTGTACCGAACAGCTGCTACAATCATTTCTAGAAAGAATGTTTGATCTAACTATGCAAAGGCTTCAGTCCCACTAACTAAACATCAAAAAGTTAGTGGATCAACACACTAATCATCTTTATCTTGTTTAATATACATATAAAATTTTATGTACTTTACTACTTAGTGAGACAATACACCTCCAAGTAACCTAAGATTACTTAGATATTCTAGTCTCATGCACGGGTGTTTAAGATTTCTGCTAGCAAAGACAAATATACTGTATTCCCAAAGAAAATTTAGGACTGAAAAAGCAGACAATATCTAGAATCAACTTTCTTGATTAACTAAACTTGCACATGGCTTCATACATGTAAGTAATGCTATTATCATTTAAAATTATTTAAAAGGTTACCCTGTATCTATTATGGTTAAAGATTTTAAGATCAAAATTAAAAATTATATAAACACATTCAGGTTTTCATAAACATGAAGCTATTCACTTAACTAATACTTCCTGAGTACGTTATGTACCAGATGCTGTTTTAATGCATGGGAGATAGAGCAGGGAACACAGTAAGCACTCCCTCAAGGGACTTACACTGTAGTGGCAAGAGACAATGTCCCATAGTGCTAAGTGCTTTTTAAAAAAGCAGAATATGGGGAGGTAAGGATGGAATAAGGATAGGTCAGCATAATCTGAGACATCCTTTCTCATGACATTTAATGAGAAATCTTAAAGAAGGTTGAAGGTCTAAGAAAAAAGTGGGAAAGGGCACAAGCAAAGGCCCTGGGGCAGGAGACGGTTTGGAGAGTTCCAGAAATAGCCAGCAGGTCACTGTGGTTCATTCAAAAGAGGAGGGGAAAAATGATAGAAAAGAAGATTAAAGGAGGGAAGAAGCAGATCATGGGTCTGAAGAACAGGTCCATGCTTTACACGGAGAGCTGTAATTCCACAGTAACTTAGGGCATGAGCCAAATGATGCTGATGTCATCACTTCTTCCTGCCTCACAGGTTACCATAGATGAGAAGTCATATTCTACTAATCTTCATATTGCGGGTGGCTAGCATATAACTGGCACTTGAATGTTCAAGATTAGATTCAGAGAAGTATTTTTCTTATCATAAGAGTTTACATAAAATACCAGTCAATTATCATACAGCTACTACCTCCAAAATAAAGTTTAATAATAGTGATGCTGAGATGTAGCATTGCAGATACCATACAAGTCAATAAGGAAAGTGAGTAAATGGTTTGGTATGTTCATTCTCACTAATGGGGTTGAAGGCTGGATACAATAGCAGTACCTTAATATGGAGCTCCCATCTCAGATTATTTAAAGATAAGACACCAGATTTACCTCTAACTCAGACTGGAATTAAAATTCCTTCAAGGAGTCAAGAATAACTCAAAACCAAAAAGAAACGAAACTTGCTTAACAGAAAGAATTCACATGTAGGCCAACCCTACCTTATTTTCAAGGCTTACTGACAGCTGTTTTCACTTGCACACCTATGGTGTACATGATAAACACAATTTGTGGTTGAAGAAACCAACGCTGAGTTAATTTGCTTGAGGTAACAGGTAGACATATACTGAATGAACAAACAGGAGCTAATAACGGAAAAAATGGATTTTTGAACCAGGTTTAACTGCCTCGAAAGCCCATAATCCATACACATGCCCCTACTCCATCAGGCTTGCACCCAATTCACAAGTGTGAGGGGGGAAATCCTCGCCTAATTACGTTTCATGGGCTAAGCAATGGCTGCACCATTCTAGCATCCAGACAATTTTTTTGAAGCTTAAGAACATAATTAAGTAAAAATAATTTAATCTTGATTTACAGATATGTGTCTATATTATATAAAATAATTCAAATATTAAAACCATATGCTAAAGAAATTGTGACTAAAGTCTAAAAATCTGAGAGCTCAATTAAAAAAAAATGTCAGTTTAAGCACCTGGTAATATTTTTAAAAAAAGGAAACAGTACTGATACTCAAAGGAGGAACTGAACTGGTGTTAGGGGTACACTAGCCAAGCATAAAGCATCGATCTTTCTCATTTGGAGGGATTTTCTGACAACAGAAAGTCCTGGGTTCAAACACATCACACTAGCCAGGCCACCCAGGTATTTGTAATGGCCTAGACATGATAAAGCTATACTTTCGGGGAAGTTTCCTTTTAATCTGTAACACAGGGCCACTTCAGCACTTCGACTACCTCATTACACTGAAACACCTACGGTTTTAGCTATTTCATCTACAGCCCACATAGCAAATTCTTCAAAAGAACAATCAACTAATACAACTACAGATTAACTAAAAATGAAGACAAAAAATGCGTAAGAACGTTATATTCAGTCTCTGGAATCATTTCATATATATAAATAAGTATACTTTTAAGGGGATAAACTGAATGTTCTACAGTTTTCCTGATTTTTAGAGGCAAATGCCAATTTTATTTTATTTTTATTTCTTTTTTTGAGACAGAGACAGAGAGACAGACAGACACTGACCTGCTGTTCCACTCATTTCTGCATTCATTGGTTGATTCTTGTATGTGCCCTGACCAGGGATCAAACCCACAACCCTGGTGTATACTGGGATGCCACTCTAACCAACTGAGCTACCCAGCCAGGACTTGCAACTGCCAATTTTAAAGTTTTATTTTCCTCCCAAAGTAAGTAGTAGGTATGAGAATAAAGCTAAAGTTAAACATTAAACAAAATTAACTGCCCTTAGGTATATTTTAAAGAGCTAAGAATCTTTCAATCATTACTTTGCACTCCAACAAAGGCAGTTCTTATTTCTCTGTAACTAAATTCATGTGCCACACAGCTGAGGATTTTTTTGTTTGATCTTACCGGCAATTTATGAGTTATACAGGATTAATATGTAATTTCTAGAGTCAGGGTCACTTGATGACAGAGATAAACCCATGTCTTTCGGAAACAGAACCCTCTGCACACAGCAGGGGTTCCTTAAAATGACACAAGGGCAAGCTGCTCTTACTGTTCAAAAGGAGACTAAGTGGCGTGTTCTAAAGTGACATGACAAGTCCAAAACCACTTCCAAAATTTTTCTTCCAAAGTTGAAGTAAAAGAAAGGAAATTCCTGTGAAATAGTGCTATTTTTTGTCCTTCTTTTAAACAGATGGTCAATCTTAAGTATTACTTACTAATTTCCTTCCCTATTCCAAACAAACCACAGAGTATTATTAAATGTGGAAGAAATAATTTAGCCAACAATTTCAGAATGCTAAGAATTTCACATTTAGGGGGAAAATTTTTCCAAACTAACCAAATCCTTGTGGAACTGCTGATCTTCAACCCAACCAGAAACTGCATTGCTCAAAATCGCTTACCTTGAGAAAATTCTTGACTCGCTCAGGATCGTAGCAGTTGCTTTCTCTGCAGATTCTTTCCACTTCTTTGATCTGCCCCGTCTTACAAGCTGCCTGAATATATTTAAAGTGCACATCTGGGTCCTGACTGAAGTTAACAATAGATCCCAGAAAATAAAAGAGACCTTGAGAGAACAAATAATTAAAATTCAGTATAGGTACATTTTTGAGAAGAACAGAACTGAACAAAAAACACAAAGCAAAAAACAGTTATACTGAATACTCCCAAATAAAAACTGGTTGCTCAAAAAGCCCCATCAGAATACTAATTACTCCAATAATTAATTCAATAAATGTCTTTGCACTCTAATCCCTATAAAACGGAAATTCAATCCAATGTTTTCTAGTAGTTGAAAAACAGTTAGGAGGCAGCTACTTAATACCACAGCTAACTATCACACCAAATTCCACATGAGCAATTTTAAATGAAGTCCCTTAGAGCAGGTGTTTTTTCCATAAGCAGTTAATAGAAAACATGGAAAAGTAGTTTGAAAAGAATTGAATGCAGTGCACTCCAACACAGTGACCACTGCCCACATGTAGCTGTCAAGTACTTGAAATGTGGTCAGCAGGACTGAAGAACTAAATTTTAATTGTATTCCATTTTAATTACTCTAAATTTACATAGCTACATGCTGCCAGTGATTGCTGCAATAAATGAATAGTATAAATTTAGCACGAAGTTAACATACAGAAACTGAGAAAATGAAGAGAACTAGTGGATATCTTATTCCTCCTGTCTAGAGCAATACTGCAAAAAGAGGGAAGAGAAGGTACCGCATTTTGCCATGTATAATGTGCTCCCGAGTACAGTGTGCACCCATGTTTATGGCCCAAACTTTCAGGAAAAGAATCTTCCATTTTAACTTTTCAATTCTATTTATTTATTTATTTATATTTAGAAACAAAACCAATGATTGTATTCCAGGGTACTATTTTGCACGCAGATATTGTTATGGCTTTCTAGAGTTACAATTTCAACGCATAAACACAAACAAAAGAATTAAAAACATTTATGTAAGTATGGAATTAGCACTACATGTATAATGCACATCCTTATTTTTCCCTCAAAAATTTGGGCAAAAAAGTGCACTATATACATGGCAAAATACAGTAACTGGGGACCAGAAGTCTAGCTAATGAACCCAGGAGCCACCCAACAGTGACCACATTAGTATACTCAGTACAGCAGTGGTTCTCGTCTGGGGGTGATTTTCTTCCCCAGAGACACCCGGCAATGTCGGAGACATTTTTTGTGGTCACAACTGGTGGCACCAAGCCACTGGCACTAGTGAGCAGAAGCCAGGAATGCTGCCACAAATCCTGGGGGCCCACACTACCCCCAATAATGATCTAGCCCTTAATGTCCGCAGTGCTGAGGGTAAGAAAACCTGCTGTGTAGCAACAATTCACAAAATGTCCCTGGTAAGAAGTATCTGCCCTTATGAGAGTCAGACAACATAAGCATGACATTTTATTATACCTGATCAAAAGTATTTTCATCTTATACAATTATGGCAAAGCCACTATATACTTGTACCTTCAAATTCTGCCTTTATTTCACCTATAAAAGATCTAAGCAGTCTGCTCACTGCACACCCCTAGAATCTGACATAAAAGATTCCTGACAACGTTTATTGCCTAATAAAACTTAAGCTGTCCCATAAAATTAAGCTTGTAGAGACAGAATTTCTAATAACCTGTAATCATAACAATACCCGTCTTGGCTATCTTAATTAAAACACAACTTAGAAACTCCTAATTACCTTCAAAACTCTTGAAAGATTCAAAAAGTTCAATCAGGGACTGAGTTGACAATTGTTCATGATACTTAGAAGCCACTTGAACACAGATCTGCAGATTCTGACGAATATTGGCAGACAGCATGGCCCTGAGGCATTCCAGGGAGTCTTCTACTGATAGGGATCCAAAGTAATTCACTAACCACTAGAGGACAAAATAAGTAAGTAAGAGCAAATAAATAAGTAACACTGAACCTAATGTTGACATGAAATTATTATCATTCAGCACCAGAAACACATTTTCCATATACCAATTAATTATAACTAAGACCATCTATCTATTAGGTAAGAGAAAGAAATACCTCAGGGTTAAGAAGATGGGTGTGAACAACTGCACGCTTAATATCATATAAATCAGTGAAGTGTTCTAATGCACGTTGTAGTAGGCCAGCCTTCTCACACAGCTGAGCAATATGAGCCCGGTCATAATGTGTGAACATCTGATTCCCCAGAATAGCATCTGCAACCTATAAAACCACAAAGAGGATGGTATATTTTATCAGTCCATTTGTATCATTACTTCTGTACCCAGATTACACGTATTAAGATTCAATATCAAACTGATAAAAAAAGAGAAAAAACAAAGGAATGTTAGCTAAATTTTATTAAATGAAGAACAGTCATCTCAGCAGATTCAAACAACTTAATCTAAGAAGCTCGGAGCAACTACTAAAAGAGCACTGGAATGTGCCTCAAAAGCATGAAAACATATACCTGAGGTGCATGCATCAGGTTCATCTCAAGTAACCTAGTCTGCAGAGGACCTTCAGACGGGCGATTATTCTTCAGAGCATCAAGCAAAAATGCTGTACACTGCTGAATTAGATTGTATTCCATAAAGACATCCACAATCTGCAGAAAGATTTAAAGAATACTGTTTTAAGATGTTTAAAAACTGCTTTAACATGATACTGTTGATAATATGTACACAAAAAGAAACTAAACATTCTCTCATTTTTTTTTGCACATAAAAAATTGCCAGATCAAATCACAAACTTAAAAAATATTATTTGGACAACACAACTTCAAAATTTAAGAATAAATTTTTGTCTTTCTGGAGTTACTTTTAGTTCTAGTAAAAACAACTACAAGATATTTCAACGTAGTATATAATAGCAGAATACAATCAAACGATAGATTTAAAATTTTGATGAACTATTTAAAATACAAAAAAGAATAAAAATGGAATCTGTGACTCCCACTTCTTATGTGCACCTACTCCCTCTCCTCACCCAGTGGCAATAACTATCCTTTGTATTTTATTATTCCCATGTATTTTTCACATTTTCAATACATACACATCTCTAAACAAGAGTACATTTTGTGCATTTTAAAACTGTGTATAGATGATATCTTACTGTCCATTCTCTTTCAACTTGCAAAGCTCTAATTTCTACAAATTGAAGTTTAACCCATTCTTCTTCAAGTTCTTAGGTCGTCTTCTTCTTAGGTTCTTAGGTGGTTCTTCTTAGGTCTCCCCATTCTCTATTTAAGTCAATTTCTACAGAATACATTTTAATGTCTTTACCTGTGTGATATCAGCAAGAGGTTCTTCATCCTGAACTAACATTTGAGCAAACTGCTGTCCCTGATCTGGACTGATTCGCATGACATTTCTCAACAGAAAGATCCAGTCTGGAGTATATCCAACCTATAAATAGACAGAAATTGAGATGCCACCGCAAAGTTTCATTTTTAGATCATTTAAAGTTTTTTTCCTAACATAGAATCTTATTAATACAGAACTAGTGGTAAAAGTAAAATTTCAGTTTTAATCTAAAATGTTCAATTTGACCTTGGTTTATATTAGGCAAATAGATACCTTAGTGATAACATATTTGAATAAATAGTGGTAAATTTTTATAATTGGCTTATTCATTTTTGATGAATGACTATTTCAAAAAGTTTATTCTAACAGATTAAAAATGCCCTTGCCATCTTAAATTCTGATAAGCCATAAGAGTACCTGTCTCCATTTCTAAGAAATTATCATTTTATACATCAGAACTAAAATAGGGTTTTTAAAGTCTTCCCAGTAATTCAAAATTTAAAGGATTTTCACTATTAAAGTCACTTAAGAGTTTCTACAGGTTAAGTTCTCTTTAATGTTTTTATGAATTTTTGTTGAGAATTTGTTTCATTGAACTCACTTTTTTAGCATACAAAACAATCTTCTGAACTTGACCGGTTTCTGCAAAGCACTGAATGACTTTATTTGGGACATTAGCCCTTAAGTACACACTAAGTGCCAATGTAGGGTCCACAGATTTCACAAGGTCACCCAGTTCTTCAGAACATTCCAGCTATTCAAAGAAAAAAAGAGATTGTTTAGTGATCCATGAGTTGTTCTATGAATGAGCAGTTGACATTACTTCAACTATAAAAAATATGATAAGCACTTAGTTACTCAACTGTCCCAGAATATACTATAAATATTCAGGGGTTGTGGTTAATAAAGACTCTGGATCATCATGTATTCATAGCAACGTCCCAGTAAAATTTTCCGCACATCCTACTTAAGGACAAAGTGCCCACCAAGATTTCACGCATATAGATATTACCAAATACCTTGTTAGAAATATAAGTACTTAAAAAGCAGAATCTTGTACTTCTATCAAGAATATTCAGATATCAGACCCACATGGCCCCCGATTTTTTCAAAATAATGCAACTTGCAGGACACTCTAATTTCACAAGGTCGAACAAAAAAATTTTGGAATTTTTAGGTGATATACAAGCAGATTCCCTTCTCTGTATATTCAACCTGCCTTAGTCAGCTGCCCAATCTAGAAAGCAGCTTCCCTAAAAGAGTTTTGGTTTACACAGAAGAGATGATTTTCTATTTTTAATGATTATGTCAGAGAATAGCACTTTCACACTGTTACGAAGGTCAACTCGGTTACATTAGCTATTCCCTCCTCCCTTATCTTAAACAATTAGGATGGACCTCACTCACTCACTATTGTGGCTATTAACTATTCTTCAACAGAGACTCTGAGGTATTATTCTCCAGTATCCTGTAAGACTGCCAGAAGCTGGGTGAAGAAATAGGGACTTAGAATTAATAATGTAACAATATTACCAACATACACTGAAGCTGAAAGGTATAATATTAAGAGTTACTCACTACTCAACGAGTACTTTAAACAGTACCACCTCATTCTTGACAATGGCATAAGAAATGGCAATTCAATATTGCCACTTTATCGAGAAAGGCTTTTTACAGTGGTATGAAAGGAATAGTAACATTGATGGACTGTTTAAACTTGTGCCTTGCAAATGCGTAACATTTTTCATAATGTACTCTAGAAAACAAAGTACTATTAGATGCTCCATGTAAAAAGAAATTAGAGCCCTGGCTAGTGTGGCTCAGTGGATTGAGTGCCAGCCTGCAAACCCAAAGATCACTGGTTCAATTCCCAGTCAGGGCACATACATGCCTGAGTTGAGGGCCAGGTCCCCGGTTGGGGGTATGGGAGAGGCAACTGATCCAATGTATCTCTCGCACATCAATCAATGTTTCTCTCCCTCTCTTTTCCCCTCCCTTCCCCCCTCTCTAAAAGTAAAAAAAATCTTAAAAAAAAATTAGTTTAGTAAAAAAAATAAAATCATAAATAAATGACAAAAATTTCACAATAATGAAAGCTGGTTAACATTTTTTAAAGGTCCATATTTAAATAAATTTCAAGAAACTGTCTTAAATATTTTCCCATGTAATGCTAATTTACATACTGTGAAATAACTCTGGGAATCTACATCACTGCTAATTAGACAGCCCTGCTGTCTAAACATATCTACAGTCCAACATTTTACATAATGTCTCACACCCAAATATAGCTACTAGTACCCAGTACCACAATTTTGATGATACTTGAGACATTCTGAAAGAAAAGATGTATTTGTATGGTTGAAACTACTACGCACACTAGCCCTGGCTGGTGAGGCTCAATGGTTTGAGTGCCAGCCTGAGAACCAAAGGGCACATGCTTGGATTGCGGGCCAGATCCCCAGTGGGGGGCTCACACAATGATGTTTCTCTCCCTCCCCTCCCCTCTTTAAAAATAATAGAATATTTTTTAAAAAAAGAAAAGAAAAGAAACTACTGTGCATATTAAATGTGGGATGTAGGAGATAGGAATATATCCTTATGTCCAAATGAGTGTTACACATGTTTACAAATATGAATGCATACGCTCACACTAAGCTTTTCCTGAAGCAAAGGATAACAATTCGCTGCCTCCAAGTTACTAGTTCTAACCACCCAGCACGAATCCTGGATTCCATTTTAAAAAACTAAACAAAGATGTTCTACTTCAACACGTCATAAAGGTAAGTTTACGCATCTCATGCAACGTCTGCTCTTTATTCCCACAAGCAATAAATAATAGATGTTTTGGTGCAGCCTAGATGTTTTTAATTTGCTAACATGATATTTAACACAATCAAAGCAAAAGTATATTAACTGAAGTTAATGTACCTTATCTTCTTTTAACCATTTCTCCAAAAGCTGTTTCCGCCCTTGCTGGAGTACAGGCCTACACAGTTCTAAGGACTCAAATTTGTTTAGTTGGCCTTGGTCCAAAAGGATTCCAAAATACTGAAGTAGAGGAGAAGTTTGACCTGGCTGGGCTGGGACACTCTGGAACCGACGGATAGTGTCTGGGGTACGAAGGATTCCCTTAAAGAAAGAGAAATGATAAAGACTCCTTTTCAAGATGACCCAACATCACACTAACTCCCTAGGTTTAGGTTAATCCTAAAGGTGTGATTCCCATCTACTAACACAAAATTTCAAATTTTCAATGTGTTGAATAATAAAGATTCAGTCAACTTGTGTCACATGCCTGGTTCAATGTGATAAAGGTTACTCAGAATCAGAAATATACGAACCTAATTATAATGTCAATATGTAAGAGAATAAAATAGTTATAGCTATTAGTCCAGGTTCACATTAAATGCAGATTTCTTAATACTGACCAGGATTTAAGTTGTTAATTCAGTCCAACATAGTACAAAGGTGTTGAGAACTCTATTTCAGACAACTCTCTTTACCACAAATTTAACAGGATCTGTTCAATCTTCAACTTTGGGAAAAAACATTGGTACAACCGGACAGTGTATCCTGTGGATCTGTCTCCTGCTCGAACAGTGTGTAGACAGAACAGATCGATGGACGCCCCTTCTTCCTGCCTCCGACCACCTCCAACCTCTTTTCCAGTCACCACCTTTGGAACCATCCTCTTAGCCATCCTCTGCCTTCGGAAGCAGCTGACACCTTTTTTTTAAGCTTAGCTCCTTATTGCTGATAAACCGTGAACTCCAAGATTTGTCAAAATTGTTCCATAGAGGTAGAAGCCACTGTTGACTGCCTAATTAACCTTAATCTGAGAGTCTCCCACACCTGCTTCTCTTCTGGGCTTCTATTTCAACTGCAAAAATGTGGTTCTGGAAAGCATGGGCCAACAAGCGTCTCTTGAAGCTGCAAACCAGCACAGTGCCCATGCCCCCTTCCAGGACACACAAAAGATGTCTCAGGATGAGCGTGCTAAGACCATGGTCCGGGAGAAGAATCTGAACCAGGCCCTATTGGCGCTGCACGCCATGGATTCTGCCCACAAAGACGCCCATACCTCTGACTTCTTGGAGAGCCACTTCTAGATGAGGAGTTGAAACTCATTAAGATGGGTGACCACCTGACTAACCTCCACAGGCGGGCTAGCCCCCGGGCTGAGCTGGTTCACCCTCTAGCACAACCAGGAGCCTCCGCAGTGCAGTGGCCTCTTAGGTACCCTGCTGCCATTCCCTTGGTGTCAGGGCCTCTGCCTCAGCCTTTCCCTGCGGCTACTAGACAGTTTTTAAATCACCCTAGAGCCTTCTACCAAGCTGTGAGCCAAATGAGAACAAAGCTTCTCAAAGGGGGGGGGGGGGGAAGGTAGCTATAATTGATGAGGTCAAATAGTATTATAACGAAGTAACTCAACATTATTACATCTATGTAAATCATAGCCTGCTTAGATCTACATATCCTTCTAAACATTCTGAGTTTTAAAAAACAAACCAAAGCTAGAGCACAGAAAAATAATCAAAAGTCACTGACAAGTAACTCATATTCTACTATAGAAAAATGCAACCTAAAGAAGGTTCGTTTCTCTGTGGAGAGTTGGTTCCATTGCTAACAGTATTAGAAATAGAGCATATGAACATTAATCCAAGCATGGTAACTTAATTTTCATAACTATTTACCTTTGGTGCATTAGCAGCCACTTTTGCTGCTTCTGAGTAATTTCCCTGGGCAAAAAGAGCATTAAATTTCCGGGCAAAGAGTTCTTCAGCACCAGCTAAGTTGTTACGTACAGCCATTCTCAGAGCCAAATCAGGATTTTGTAGGACATTGGTGATGTAAGGAATTATGTTTTCTTCTTCCACACATACTGATAGAACCTGCAATTTAAAGGTTAATGAATAGTTGTAATGTGTTCATTTGGTTATCAATGGTACTAAATCTGTTTAGAATTGATTACTTCTGAGTCACAAATGTATTAAAATTATGACAGCTGCTTTTGGTTGCCGTAATAAATAAATAAATAGGCCAGAATAGGGACAAATAAGGGGCGCTAACCATTTGGGAGTGCCTAAAATATGGCTATTCTGTAATATAAATAACTCCCTACTTCATACTGCTTTATTAAGATTCACTCACTCTTAACGTGGTTAATCCTTTGATTAAGCTTTGATTAAGCTCCCATTTAAGCTCTGAAAGACGACTCAATACAGGGAACACAATCTTGACAACCTACAAAGTGACTGAAGAAGCTGTAAAATCTAAATGAAATCCAAGGATCACCTGGAAGGATTTTAAGGCATATTCCTTTAAACTCTAGGGTTTTTTAATAAGGACTTTTCAGTAATTTTGAAAATGAGATTTACATTCCTACAGGCTAGATTTTACATTCAGCAAGGGGAAGGAACTGCTGAATCCTACTATATAATACAAGGTACACAGTAGGTGTTTAATAAATGTGGAATCAGTAAAGAGCACTTTCTAATTGCTTGCATTTGGAAAATACCCACCCTTCGTCCTCCTAAAAAGTCACTGCCACAGAAGCCGTCCTAGTTGCTTAAAAGCTGCACTACCATTAACCGCCACAGAGAAACAGAACCCTTCACTACACACCCATCCCTCTCTCCAACACGGAAGCTGGTTATACACCCCAGCCTGTAAACTACTTATGTTCCTCCCAACAGTGCTCCTCGTGTTATTATAATTTCTTGCCTAGCTGTTTCTCAATCACTAGGCCACATGAGGAAATCTTTGTTTAATTGCATTGTTAGCACTGGACAGTGTTTAGCACGAAGTAAATGCTTAACGCTTGTTAAAGAAATGAAAATGGAAAATTTCTGTCCCCAAATCAACAAAAATTAATTTGAGAACTCAATAACCAATTGATAAGTAACAGTCAATCCTGCTGGCTGTATTAATTACTTTTGAGGAAAATTAAGAAATTTTAAGCTCCAGAACTCTTTCATTTCTACAGGTCAAATCCCCTATCCGCAAAGCATTAAGCCATCCTGTATCTACAATGTGTCCTTCTATTCCGTATTTACAGACATGCCTTTTAAAGGAAGGAATTACTTTCTTTAAACTCATTTGCATTCCTGACTTCCACCTTTAATTCATGCTTACCTCCCAGGAAAAATAAGGAAAATGAGTAAGTTCAGTTCCAACTACACTTTCTGAATCTTCCTATTGCTTTCTACCTTGGCCTTCCCCAAACACCCAATCCACAGTTCCGTCTTCTCCCTACTCTGAGACTGTCCTAGCCCTTGCAGGACATTTGGTCCTGTCCAAAACAGCCACAGTCAGAAAACGTCCCTAGGTACAAACAGCACATCATGTTCTTCATAATCTTTGGCTACAGGAATTTTAAACTTTTGGTTTACAGGATTAATACATAAAAAATACCAGCATGTTTTACTGGTTCATAAAAACCCTCTTGCTTTGGTAACCTAGCTGGTAATGACAAATTTTAAGGACCAAATATCAAGGACCTTTTGGCATGGACCAAATGTCTAATTGTTGTAACAGATTTCTAGCAACCAGTACTTCAGATGTATGGGGGACAGAGAAGGTTTCTGTATCTTCTAAAGTACTCCCTCCGATCTACCAATTTCAGAATTTAAGCTGTAATACCATCTTGATTACTTTGGACTTTTCAACCAACAGAAACCACACACTCATTCCTTTAGGACAGCTATTTTCAACCGGTGTGCCGCAAGAATTTTAAAACACTCAATACTTGACTATTTGGTCAGGGGCACTGACCTTTTCCCTTAGATTGTCAAATCAAAAAATAACAATAGCCAACGCAACAACAGTCATCTGATGTCAATAAATCAAAATTGTACTTTATGTTTTTTGGTCAGATTGGCAAAAAAATGTATGTTTTGGTGTGCCGCACAATTTTAGTAGTTAATATATGTGTGCCATGAGATAAAAAAGGTTGAGAATTGCTGCTTTAGGGCATATGTCCAGCTGTGGTGGCTCTGATACAAAGAGCAGAGAAAAGCCCTGAAGCCTAAGGTTAAACACCCGTTTCCTTACTCAAAGCAGCTGGCCACAGAAAACCGTAGGGGAAGGGGAGGAAAACAAATTTCCAGAATCAGACCTATGAATATCAAATATATTAGCGAAATTACTCAACATACTTTAAGTGCCTTAAAAACATCTGCGTAGTAATGGAAATAAAAAGGTCTCTGGCTTATCAAGTTCATGATTATTAAACTGTCATTAACCTAGTTCGCCAAAAGGCAATTCATTCTTGATTTTTTCCCCAAGAGACAAACATGCAACTGAATAAATGAAAGCTACTGAATTTTTAAAGTCACTTTTGTGCCAGACATGGACTGGTGTAGAAATCCAATCAAACAAAGAAAAGCCCCTTTCCTAATGAAGACTAGTGACTAAAGCAGTTAAGCAGGCAACGGAACTCACTGTGGGAGGTGCTGTGCAGAGGGCTACCTAAGTTGTAGGGACATAAAGCAGAAGCACCTAACCACATGTCAAGTTGAGGCAGGAGATGGACAGGTAGGGAAGGACTTCTCTAGAATATTTGCCTTCATATACACCCCATTTCCTGGAAATTAACAGAACAAAGGAGAAAAATCTACTAGTTATTTCCTCCACTTACTATCTGGGAAAAATACTAACTCGGGGGAAAACTAAGTCAGAACCAGTAACAGTATTATTTTTGACATTCTAACCATTTTTTTTAAGAAAATAAGACATCCCCACCGTAGAAAAATTTAATTACATTAAAATACTAAGGAAACACAGAAAAGGAATCACTTGTTAATGGCGTGAAGAGGTTTGCCAGTCGTGACAAATTCAGATCAGCTAGTGTCTTCCCTATATAACTGGTAACTTCCCAGGTACCCCACAACAGCTACTGTTAACAGATTACCTTCCAACATTAAATATTTGGGAAAAGAGATGTAGGAAAAATTCTTTTCCTTGTAGTCGATAATCTATCCTAGAGGTCAAAGGGAGAAAATGCCTATAAAGCAATACAGTCTGTCAGATGTGACCCTAATAGTTTCTTTGAAAAAAAAGGTCACTTCTTTTGGCATAAAGACACATAAACGCAATCCTAGATGGCTATATGCCAAACAGTTTCTCCCTCTGAGACAGGGTTAAAGAGAGCCTTTGTACCATATGCTTCTTTATTTTCAAGTATATATTAATTTCTGACATCCAAAGTTATCATCATCTTTAAAAAAAAAAAAGTTAACAGTAGTAAGTGTTACTCTCTTGCTTAATTTAAGTTTCAAGGTTTCCTTACTTGTCCCTTTCTGTTTACTCCAATTATTCCAGCTGTGGCTTCATGAGGTGCAGTAACAAAGATTGTTTCTCCACTGATTCTGTTCATGTAGATGCAGGTACCAGTCTCCAGGTCATACAGGTGGATGTAACCATACTTGGTAATCAAGAATACCACATCATGCTTTTCACTGATCTGTATAGAGAAAACCAACACTGAAGTGAAATAATGAACCCATCAACGAAAAATGTAATTCAATTCCATTTTAGAGATGGTAAAATTCTAGAACACTGACAAGAGGCTATATGAGAATGTTTATGGTTTCCTTGTTTTGACAGCACATTTAAATATGGCATATCCAAAGCTCTCGCATAAAAGACAAGGATATGAATAAGATGTATAACATAAAAAAGAAAGCAATTTTGAAAAATTAGCATAACCCAGTTTATATATTAGAACATTATTTATAAAGTTTCACCAACAAACTTTATTTTAAAAAAGTATTCTTTTAAGTCCCACTTAATTTATATTGACTATGAACAATAGTAGTTTCTGAATTAATTTTTTAAGACATTTCAAAAGTCCCTTTGTTTTGCTTCAAATACCTGCATTGCAACAGGAAAGTCATTTTGTGCTTCTGGAGGAAAGAAAACATCCACTGCCTTCTTTGGAAAGGGCTGGTTCCCTGTAGGTGGTGTGCCCACTTCAATGATATGTAACTATGCAAAAGAAAATAAAACTTATATAAACCTAGATCTTTTAGTAGCCACCACAGCAGCTTATTTGTAGCTCCAAACTGGAAACAACCAAAATGTCCACAGTGTTTAACATTCATCATTAATATAACCACGTAGGCCCTGACTGGTATGACTCAGTTCCTTGGGTGTCCTCCTGCAAATTGAAACGTGGCTGGTTCAATTCCCAGTAAGGGCACACGTCTGGGTTGTGGGTTTGGTCCTACATTGGGGCACATACCAGATGCAACCAATCAATGTTTCTCTCCCTCTCTTTCTCCCTCCCTTACCCTCTAAGTAAATAAAATCTTAAATACACACACACACACACACACACACACACACGTATTTCCATGGTAGGTTAATACTCCTCAGGAAGAAAAAGAACTATCATGGACTTTATGCTGAGTGGAGAAAAAAAGACCAACCTCAAAAGGTCACATACTACATGATTCTATTTATGTAGCATTCTTGAAGTGACAACACTATGGAAATGGAAAGTAATTTAATGGTTGTCAGCGGTTAGAGATGGTAGGGGAGTAGGTGTGACTATAAAGGAGTAGCATGAGGGAATCCTTGAGGTGACAGAATAGTATGTATCTTGATTCTACTTGTGATAAAATTAAATAGAATTATACAATTGTACTAATGTTAACTTTTTTAAAAATATAATATATATATATGTACAGATGTAACCATCGACAGAAACTAGGTATAGGACACTTGTACTGCCTTTGCAGCTTCCTATGAATGTGTATTATTTCAAGATAAAAACTTTAACGAACATTTTGTTTTAAAATGTCTAACACTGCACATCAGCCAGACAAGAGAAAGTAAATAATGTCAATAAAAGAGTATCATATATTTTCCTTAGTCATGTCAGGAGTGGACTTAGACAAAAAATAATTCCGTTTTCAAGATACATACCGTATAGAAGGTATAGGCTCTCATTCTTAATTAAAATGACCACATTGAGAAAAATCAGGCCTTCTTTCAAAAGCCATGGCAGGCTGCAATAGCTACAGCCCAACGACTCAAATAGTCTCAAGAAGCTATAAACATGTTTCCAGAGACTATAAAAATGAAGTTGTTTTTACAAAAAATGTCCCAGCCTTATATCTTAAAGATAATACCTAATTTCTAAGACCTATGATGTGTCTTTGTTTATACTATGTCAATTCAGATCTAAGTAAGTGTTTTCAATTCTTGTCCTATTGAGAGGTTGTTGGGATCATTCCTTAGTTTGGGGATTCTTACTCTGAAATTTTAGGCAGGATTGTAACTCTGCACGTTCTCTCCCTGCTGAGAAGCTACAGATTACTGTATTTTAAGCAATTGCTGCCTAATTTTTAACTAGTTACCATGGAAGAATGTTACGACTTCAGAGAGTGTAGTGTGGCGGTGAGAACTGCGGTCAAACTGAGCTGCCAGAGGCAGCAGTGCCATCACCCAGCCCCGCAGTCACAGCAGCAGCAGAGTGCTCAGGGTTCTGCGGCACAGCTCTTGGCCGGGGCCCTGGCTACTTCCCATCCTCCCTGATTCCTCCTCATCTTCCAAGCTTGGTTCTAAACATTCCTACCTATTGTAAACTACTTATTAACCTTTCAGTACATTTTCTATGCTCTAATCAACCAGACCGGTTTCTAATGCCTGCAACTAAGAACCATAACATACAAAGTAGTTCAATTTGTCTAGGCAATTGCAATGTAAAGCCCAGGTTAACAAATTCTGACTTGGGGCAATGTTACTCCAATTTTGGCCACATTCTACCTAACCACCTAGGCTATTAAAATGCAGATTATGAGTTCTATCTAATGAGTCACACCAATGTACATTTTAGCAACCCTACTGTTTCTTATGCACAGAAGCCTGAAAAACACAGACTTAAGGCCTTGGCAAAGGCAATCAAAATAAAGCCTTACTATCAACAGCTGATACAAAAAAGTTACTAAAGAACATTATTCACTTTAGAAAAGTATCACAAGCAGATTTTAAACAGTCACCACAAATCTGAACGTCATAAAAAAACAAGGAGAGACTAAGTAACTAATTAGTAGCAGATAACTTACTTAATAGCAGAAAGACAAATTCTCACTAAATATTTTCCAAAGCCAAAACTTACCTTGCCTCCAGCTTGACCCCGTACTGCAAAACAAAATAACGTTGATTCTTCTGCATTTCCTTCCATCTTAAACTGTGCGAAGCTAGCCGCATGTCCTTCAATGGGCTGAGACACTTTCCTATCTACAGAATACAATTGCATAGCTCCCACCACACGATTTTGCTACAAAAGATCAAAGAGAATAAAGTTTGGGGACCCAACGAACCACTAACTCCCAGACTCATCAACTAGTGAAATAATCAGAATCGCTTTATCATCTTTAACAGTATTCATAATTCGTTAGTCTCTCAATGCAGATTTAATACCTCATTTAAAATTAAGCTCCAAGCATCATCTTACTAAAACTTAATATGAATATTTAAAATGTCTCATATTCAACCATCCTTTATGCTATCTTAAAAGACATACGCATAGGAGCACTCATTCTATAGCAAATATGCACAATAAACTCCAAATCATCAACCTGCAAGACCTAAAAACATTTGGTAAGAGTACATGCTCTAAAATTATGTCGGTATAAAGACATTTATTTTTAAAAGAGAAAAAAGCTCTTCCAAAATAAGTCAGATTCAACACGACTGAGAATAGAAGACCTAATTTCAAAATAAACTACATTCTGGGCATATTAGTTCTGTAGACCTTTCTTTATTAAAAACTAGAAAAAATGTTACCTGTGCAGATATGCCCGTCAGAAGTAACCACTTTTGCTTCGCATCTGTACGGTAATTGATAATCTGGCAACCTGCAAGGCTAGAGTGGCGATCAAACATTTTCACGGGCTGAGACTCTCCTTCCATACTCCAATGGTACACTGCGTTATCCGTGACAAGAGCAACCGTATTCAAAGAGATCCATTTCCAGAAGGTGACGTCATCAGTCATGGTATGGGCCTTCATTTTACTTTTCATTTCAATGTTAAATATCTGAAGTGTCTTCCCAGCTAAAAACAAAAATTAAGAATTATGAATCACTTAGAAAACGAAGTTCAGGATAAATTAATATCTAGCCAGATTTGCTCTGTAATAAGATCTCTCAACTTCCAAACAAATGGTTCTATCATTCAGGAAATTATTCAATAACCAACGACAGAGGTCAAATTGATAGAGCAGCAACCACTGGAAAGACAGCTGAGACATGGGCAAACAATCTACATCTTCCTTTGAAACAAAACTATGTTACTTCTATCAAAGACATTTTAAACAGATAGCATAATATCTATAGAATTCTAAATCCCAACTAAAAATGAGTCTAAAGAACAGCTTGCTTAACAATAATGGAAAACAAGGTTGAAATCTAATGATTTACAATTAAGAATATTTACACATTAACTAAATTAGTTGTGGGTACACAGAACAAAGCAAATCTGATACAAAACACAGGGGGAAAATGTCTACTTTATAAAAGGCAGTCACCCCTCATCCAACTAAATCTTGTGGAAACTGCTTTCTAGAAGAGGATCTACTTCGACTCTATCTTGCACCAAGAGCACATAACAGAAGTACATGCTACATTTAATTGGTTTAAGATACAAAGGGAAAGACAGGAAGGGAGATACACAGTGCTACAGGAAAGGAGAGGGAGACATAGAGGGACAGTTTCAGATGCTGTTAATATACTGGAGATAGATGCTGTTAATATACAAAGTTCAAGCTTCATCCAATGAAGACAGCAAATATTTAGTAAAAGAAGGATGAAGTTTGCCTTGAGTGTTAAAGAGTTCACTGAATCAGATGCAAAGGCCTGTTTGTGTAATTTGAACTCCATCATGGTCCAAAAAGTGATTTGGTTTAAATTAATAGAGGTCAAAGCCCACAGTTATCACCAGGCTATCTAATCAAGATTAGTCCTTAGAGATTAAGGAACACTCCATTCCTGAGCCACAGAGAACCTGGCTCCTGAAGAACAAAATGTGTAAGATAGTATGGAGGGGGAAGAGGGAGAAATGGGACGGGACACCAAACACACAGCTTTGTACCATGACCCTTCTTACCACACGTGTAAGAACTTCTATAAAACAAAGAATGTTATTCCCATCCCACACAATATGTAAACCACAACCAGACTTGGGCAATTGTGAGAGTTATAGTCCTGTTTATAAAAAGAAATCAAGGGGGTTAAAACTGGCTTCAGAAGGAAGCAGTGTGGTATAGCAAGTCCTCAATAGGTTCTATGACTTTAAGTGAAACGACAAATAACGAAACCAATTTTACCACAAGCTGATATAAGCAAATTAAATTCCTATGGCATCTCATCAACCTTACAATCAAATGATGTTATTTGAGGACCTGCTATATTTAGAAATTACTTACTTTCCTTTGCTGCCTTCCCCAACCCCTAGTTAGACTTTTTCTTTTTTTCCATGAAAAGGGTTGGAGTATATATATGTGAGGAGGTTTAGGGAGGAGGGTAAGGGATAACAGCTTAACTCCTAATGTACATATATGGGCACTAATCTACAATGCTATTATTGTACAATGCTTTGAAAACCTTTTCAATTTATTCTTTTTATAAAACAGGACAATAACTAATACAATCTAATTTAAGAAAACTCACCATCTGCACACATAAGAAAGCATTAAGAAATGTGATAAGATAACAACAACATTAAAAATAGAAAAGAATTTGAGAAAATTTAAACGATGGCCTTTTAATAGAGATTAGAGTTGCTAAGCAGTTGAATTTAAATTCTTTAAGGAGGCTGAAAGGAGCTTAATACCTTAAAGTACATGTACTGTTTAATAGAAGCAAAAAACTTATTGCCACAAAGCATGTGGTCCCAGGTAAAAGCTGGATGGATCATCTTTCTTTGAAATGAGATCAACTCTAATCTTAGCTATGAAATGGTGACATTTGTTTGAATATGCTTAGCCCTCTCCCTGCCCCCCCATTTAATCTCCAACAAATATTACTACTAAATACAGTTTATATCATGTAAAAAGAAGTCTGTTTAAAAACTTCAGTACTTCCAACAATTCACCCCCAAAACGTTATCAGATTACTAGGATTTTGAGCTAAAAAGAACTAGAAAATTGCCTAACCTAACCCTCTCATTTTACAAAGGAGTAAGTGGACTTCCTGCATGTTTATAGGTATCATCCAAGATCACCCTGCCGGAGATGAGGTTGGAAGCAGTGCTTGCACACTATTTAGGTAACACACTATTTCGTACTGAGGCTTTATGTATAGACTTAGGTCACCAGTCATTAGCTGTGCTGATTAAAAAAAAATTATTGAATTTATTGGGGTTAACAGCTATGTGATTATGGGCAAGGCCTCAGTTTCCTCATATAAAGATGATAATTGCATTTACACCGTAAGGTAAAAGTTATCTCCACAGAACTTACATATATGCTCCAGACACTTACAGTATCTGGTATGCAGTTAAATGTCCAAAAAGAAAAAGGAAAGCAAAAAATAGGCAATTAAATGCCTTCTTTAGAGTCAGCTGGTTTGTCACCAAGCCCTCTTAAAAACTTCTGTTTAGCCCTGTTTGGTGGGACTTGATAGGGCGTTGTCCTGCAGACCAAAAGGTTGCAGGTTGGGTCCCCAGTCAGGGTGTGTGCCGGAGGCAACTGACTGATGTTTCTCTCTCTCTCTCCCTCCCTTCTCCTCTCTCTGGAATCAATAAAAGGGGAAAAAGAAACTTATGATACTCTGAAGTTCAAACAAAAAAATTAACATAGGCTCCCAGCCAGTATGAAGTTCTCTGAACTCTGTTTAGACTAACAGGTTAAACAGTTCTCCATTATGACAATTAAAAAGTTACTCTGAATAAATGCTGAATAAAAGTACGGTATTTTATAGAAACGTGCCAAGCAAAAGTCATGAAAGTAGTTAAAATCAAATTCAGTAATAGCGTTAATATTACAGACCTATTTAATCCAATTTAATCAAAATACTAAAAGGGATAGCTCCTAATTATTATATTTGAATAAATTATACATAGGAAAAGTTTTAAGAAAAAGAAACCCATAATCTTTTATACCTTTCAGTGCAATTACTTTGCTAGCTGGATTCATGATGGCGCTGTCTGCTGAAATTGGTCTTCGAATTGGATTACTTGGGTCATTCATATCAATGATTACCACTTGAGCCTGCTCTCCTACTTTCTCTCTAATGCAGATGAATTTGTCTGACTCCATAGTCAGGGTACTAAAGCCAATGTTTGCTGGGTTTATACCCAGGTTCTGGAGCTGGAGGAAAAACAAACAAACAAACATTAATAAACCATGTAACAAAGTGAATTAGAAAGACCTGATATTTACATATTATCTTTACTGCAAATCCTCATTTAACCATTAATGCTTCAAGGTCAACAGTGAAAACTCCATTATATTGATTTAAGTGAGGCAACTGATAGCCAAATAATGGACCTTCTCTTCTTCCAACAACGTGGCATCCAACTGTTGTTATAATCTTGTACTTATAACTAAAGATGCATAACCATGTGGGTGTAACTAAGAGGCAGAATACAGCAGATATGAAAGTAAAGGAAAGAGCTGTATCTGAAAGCTCGCATTTATGGTTCAAGGGATTTGAGGTCACTGATGTTTCTTAGTTTAAGATCTTTGAACTGTCCTCTCTTACCCCCTTCCCTTTAACATTGAGTAATTATTGGATCTGTCCTCTCTTTCCCCCTTTAATATTTAGTAATTACTTATTCATTTGCATTACACTTCAGAAATCTGAAAATTAAGTCACAACATAAAAATTTAAAATTTCACAAAATTCTTAAAGAAACTTGGATTATCAAGAGCAAACAGACAAGTAAACAGAGTTACAATACTTTGTAAAAAGTGCCAAAACAAAGATATGTAAGAGGGACCTTGTCAAAGAAGACACAGCTACTAAGGGAAATGTGTTTAAGGGAGACTAGAGAACGTTCAACAGAAGAACAGAGGCTAAAACCCAGAGATGTGAAAGTATGGTCTGCTAAGGAAACTACAAGTGCTTTTGTAATACTGGGAGACGAACATGGCAATAAATTAAGGTTATACAGATTAGCAAGGGCCAGACTGTCAAGCTAAGCGCACCCCACTAGAAATCCAGAATTTCTTTTTTAGGCAAATAAAGCTACTTAAGGGTTTTATCAAGGAAAATAATGGAATCAGATTTGCTGTGTGTACTCAGAAGATATTCAAATATTTGCTAAACAAACAAAGAGGCTCTAAGGATGGTAGGTCTTTGAAAATCAATGAAGTGTTTAGAACAATAGGCACCTGTTAGAAGGACAGCTCCACCAGAGGGATGCCCTGCGTGACCAAAGGTAGTATAACAGATTAAGTCCCAATAAAAGGCTGCCTAAAGGCTTTATTAAGCCAGCCTATTTTTTTCCTCTAATAGATAAGAAATCCACATGGAGAAAAATACAAACAAAAAAGTCAAGTCTTTCTTCTCCCCTTGTCCCCCAGTACCCAACTTCCCTCCCCGAGACCACCACTGTCGCTGCTCGCTGAGGACTGGCTGAGCCAAGTTAACTACATTCTGTCTAAATTCTTTTATGAAACTCTATTGTTAATAATGCTTAATCATAATGAGGCTAGGATCTGAATAAGATACAACCTAAGCCTAAGAGACTGCATTTTACTTTTACTTCCCTCCTACACCTCAATGCCTATAGACACTACCAGTTATAAAGCAATTATAGTAACTCAATCACTAAACACCAGGGCAAGGAGTTAAGCAACTGTACAAATTATCAACTGCTCCCTTGTTAAAGAAAACCACAGAGTAGATTTTGGCCCTGGCCTACAAGTGGCACAACTTTAGGACTTGACACTTACGCCTAGTTTAGAGTCCAAAAAGCAAGTAACAGATTTACTGCTAATCAGCCAACCGAAAACTCTAAAGTGCCCTAGAATTGCAGGTTACAAATGATACAGAAGTGTTTCCTTTTCCCTTTCCTCCCTTCCTCACCCCTGTTTGGATTAACGTGCCTGGGGGGAAAGGCAGACACTACTTTCTCAGTTTTTAGTAAGAAATATTATTTCATATTTCTCATAACCCAGACAGTAAAGGTTCTTCATTCAAATAAACAATTACTGTGTAAATGTATAACTTTAATTATAAAATACAAGCGCCATCCAGAATTAGCTGGTTCCGTAGAGTGAATAAAAGCCAAAATGTCTGGATTTAGTCTCAGTTTTGCCACTTAATAGGTATAGACAAATCAGTTAACCCTGTGTATCTGTTTCCCCACCTGAAACATCTGAAATGGCAGGACCTATCCCACAGTTGGGAGGATTTAATAGGAAATGCTTAGGACAATGCCAGACATATAGTAAAGGCTCAATAGATACTATCGGAACATATAACACAGTTCAAAATTAGTGGGGTTTTTTTTGTATTTTCATTTTATTATCTGCTTAATTCAGCTGTCCTAAATGGTGGTTGAAACTCTGGGTGTGAATTTATTTTGACTACTGATAATAGATAAGTGTTCTCTGCATGCTTAACCTACTCAGACATTGAATGCACCCCCCCTTGTTTTTACAAAAGGAAATTATACCTAAAAACTTTGAATTCTGCTCTTTAATTTGCCCTACTAAAGTTAGATAGAGAGGTAGAGACCCGAATCTCCGATACCATGCAACATGTTAATGCTAAGTAACCCTATGCTATTTTAATTCCTGTTTTTAGTGGCATCACGAACACAACAGCATTGCTAAGGCTCTCTAACAAACTTGACAAACGTGTCTCCAACACGTTCACTGAGTGAGCAAGCTGGGAAAACTGTTACAAACAGATGGCATAAGGTCGGTACCATCAAAAATTCTCTTCACCCTAAAGAGAAAAGAAGGTAAAATGGAGAGCAGGCACAGCATCTCTCTCCTCAGTGTGCAGAAGACACACACACACACACACATTCCTATACTACAACTTCCCAAAACCAGCTTCCCCGTTTCCTAATCTGCCCATGGCCCACAATTCCCGGTCAATATATCCAAATGAACTTTAAGAGCCTCAAGTAAAAGAACTTTCTTAAAGAATGAAAACCTCTTCCACCTATCCTCTTTAATATGCCTAACTAAGGTTACTAAGGCTAGAATCCTCTTACACACAAGAACATTCCCTTTCCTATGAGAACTCTGTTGTAATTACTTTTCAGGACAATTACAGACTAAGAGATTTATGAAATCTAAGAGTCCACATTAACGTAAATAATTAAAAAAAGGAAAACCTGCTCCTAACAGAAGAACACTAACTTAAAAATGGTGAAAGACTAGTAAAATTTTTAAAAAGTCACTACAGGTATTTTACAATCATCACAATAATTGATTCAGGCAAGGATCATCAGTGGATACTAAAATTAATGGATGAAATTCTGAGGAGTAACAGATGTTTACATAGTCTCAAAGTATCTCCAAGACATTTATTACAAAGAGGAAAGAGATCTGTAGTGAAGAAGCCTGTCTGACACAACCTTCACTCAAACCATCAAAGGCAGTATGACCAGCAGGGGGTCCAACTGCAGCACGTGCTACCTGTGCGTGCGCTGCGAAACACAGAGCCTTGTGGCATTCCTGCCCAAAGTACACAACCTGCATCTAGTCACGACCACATACCGGATACACCCAAGCTGAGGAACATTCCACAAAAAATAAACGGTCTGTACTCTTCGAAAATATGTCTTCAAATACAGAGTTCCAGATTAAAGGAAACTAAAGAGACAGGGATGACTCATGATTCCGAATTTTCTTCTGACATTAAGAATAGTATCAGCCCTGGCTGGTGTGGCTCCGTGGATTGAGCACCAGCCAGTGGAAACAAAGGGTCGCTGATGCGATTCCTAGTCAGGGCACCTGCCTGGGTTGCGGGCCAGGTTCCCAGCAGGGGGTGCGCTAGAGGCAACTACACACTGATGTTTCCCTCTCCCCCATTCTTCCCCTGTCTAAAAATAAATAATAAAGTCTTCTAAAAAATATTATCAGAACAAGTGATGAAATCTGAATAAAGCCTGTGATTACACAACAGTATTCTGTGAAAGTCAAGTTCCTCATTTTGATTATTTTAGTGTGGCTCTGTAACACCATTTTGTTATTCTTACTAAATACACAATAGAGTATGTAGTAGTGAAGAGGTATCACATCTACAAATTAATTTCTAACAGTTTAGTAAAAAAATATTTATGTATATAAACAAAAGAAGATAATCAGATACAGTAAAGTGTTAAGAACTAAAAAATCTGAATAAAGAGTGTATATGGGAATTCTGTGCAGCAGTCTAACTTTTCTTTAAATCTGAAACTCTGTAAAAAATGTTTTTAAAAAGAATCTTAAGAGACATAACTGAAAACAACAAGCAGACCTTGCTAGGATCCTTATTGAAACAAACCAGTAACATTTAGGGATAATTAGAGAAATCTGAACATGGACTGATTTTTAGATACTGAAGGATTGTTTTATTAGGAGACTATGATACCGTGATCATAAAAAAAATTCCTTATTTTCTAAAGATGAATGCTGGAGTATTTAGAGGTGAAATGTCATGATCGCCTGATTTCTTTAACATGTTTAAGTAAAACAAAAAAGGCAAACACAGCAAAACATCATTAAAACTCCAGATGATTGGGTGTATGACTCTCCTCAGTCTTATGGAAGCTGGCAAACTTATCTTTTTAAATGTTTTTAAGAAGAGATTAATCTCCACTCTTCTGTAGACTACAGAACTTGAAAATTAGATTGTAGAGGTCGGATTTTTATTAGGCAATTTACCTGCAGGGCAGGCAGAAAGACTCCGACTTCAACAGGTAAAGATGAAGATCAGAAGAAGAGTGAGATAACCCTGGCCTCGTAGAAGAGCTGAGCGCATCTCAGCCAGAGCTGAGAGGTGTGCTGCGCTGACCAACACTGGCAGCCAGGGGTTACACGCAGGTGTTTAATTTTGTTAAGCAAATAAAATTTAAATTCAGTTCCTCAGTTACTAGTAACATGTCAAGTACTCAACAGCCACCTGTGACTACCATATTGGAAGGCTCAGAATACAGAACATTACTATCACTACATAGTTCTACTGGAGAGCACTGTTTACAGAATTTGGGGGGGCAAGGGGCCCAACCAGGAGAAAAGAAAAACAACTTTAACTTTAAACTCGGGCAAAATACAAAGAACAGTTGATTTAGAGATGTGCTCATACAAAGACTTCAGACAAGACAGGAAGAAACAAACAAACAAAAAAAGGTTTCAGAGTCCAGATATTTGCAGAAGCCTTGGAGAAAAACCCTGCAAAGTTCAGTGCTAGCAAAAGATCCTAAGGAAAAACCCCTCAGTATGGGTGCCTCTTTCCTCTCAAAAAATCACTAAATATTCAAAAATCCGAGGTCGAGGGACTGAGCCGGACTGAGAATGTGCAGATGTAACAAGATGCAATTTGTTCTAAGAACATAAAGGGGGGCGGGGCGCAATTCTGTGCTGGGTAAACTACAACTGCCTCAATTTCTAAGGTGTTCATCAATATCATAAAGCTTTTGGGGAAAGAATATACAACTGTAAGATGATTTTCCTGTTTCAAAAATGGTTAGTATGAAAAAACAAAAAAAAAACAAAAAAAAAGGGTAGTATGAAAGAAGACTGTATGAAGATCAAAGAAATATGGTAAAAAAATTTACCTTCAGCAATATTAGATTCAGAAATCTAAGTTAAATGCTCATCAGTTTAACTCTTTAAGCTTTGTCTTTCCTGTCTTGGTTTTGAAACCGTACTTCGTTTTATTGTCAATATGGCAAACACAAAAAGAGAAAGCATCTATCTTTGCTTAAGGAGAAGCAAGGAATACCTGGGTGTCGCATGAAAGTGATTTAACACACAGCACACACTTAGAGCAGTGCGGGGGCACATAAGCACTCTGTATTTTAGGCATTTCTGTCCTGTTACAGTTAGTACGTAGCTCTGGGGCTATGGTATCATGACACATTCATCCTAAAACAGACTGGCTCTGATGTCATGCTTCTGACTACATGCAGTCAAATGCAGGGCAGGCCAATTTGCTTTGTTCAAAACACATGTTACTCAAGACAGCTAGAAGAACTTCCATACATCAAGGAATCAGGAAACCTAGCGACGGTAAGTCATAACATTAGGGTACACCAGTGATCTAACAATAAAAATATTGTTAAAGGGACTGAATGAAAACGTTAGCATAAAACAATACAACCAAGTAAAACCACAGTATTTTTCAGTGTCCAATTCTTTGACTATCTAAAGACTCTCCATTAGCACAGTCTCTAGCTCAGCAATCAATCACAATTGTGTTTATGCCTATAAACATCACGTAAATAAAGCAGTAATAGGTTTGCTCTGAGCCTACTAATTTCAACTGGCAGTTCTTACATGTGATCCGATAGGAACACTCATGGGAAAACAGGCTTTTTTACAAGCATACCCGGAGAGTTTGCTTCCAAATAAATGACTAGTAAACTCAGACAGAACTCATCTACCAGCTGTATCAGCTGAAAATCAGAACACATTAAAACTTGTTGTTTATGCCAGCATTACTAAGGACTTATGTTTCACAATTAGTGCTTGGCTTTACACTTTCCAGATCCTTCCTCCTTGTTTCATCTGAATCATTAGGATGAAAAGGAAGTATGTATGAGCTACTGTATTTCAGATGAAGCTGTTCTGTAAATGCTCTACGTATAGTCCTATTTCAGTTGTTTATGTAAATAAATCTTGTATCTTGATAAAGACTTAATAGGTGTTACCACCACAGAGTTAAGTCACCAATTTTAGAAAGACCTGCTGATACTTGGATGCCACCCAATACAGACATTTTTAAGTTAAGTGCCTGAAGATTTGGTTAACTTCCTATCCCAAGTATTTCACTCATCATAATTTCCTTTAAAAGTTCCCAACATCCTCTACCTTCACTAGTATTAATCACAGTGAAAAAATACGCTGACAGTAGTTACTTCACTAAACCCTTCCAGGAAACTAGCAGAATGTCACATAAAAAGGACTGCAGTTGCTGTCCTCTACAGGAAATAAAGAAAAATGCTGAAATTGCAGCATTCCTTTGGTTCTTCCATCGACAGGATACCAGCCATTGTTTTCCGTGTGTTCCGCATCTCAAGCAACAAATATGCCTTTAATCCTTGCTGACCCCACACTTAAACATACGGATTTGTTTATACTCCCTGTTGGTCTGAGGCAAGGCAATCACTGTCTCTTAGAATTCTTGACTCTGGTCATTCACTTCAAATTGTTAAGTAATACATTCAGGAAGGAACCACACAGTTGGAGACAGGGACTGAAGACTATTAGCTTTGGTAAACTATCAGGAGACTTTTCAAAGGAATTTTTCCTTCCTGTAACTAACTACTGACTAGAAATTTCAAAAACTTTAAATGTGACTCATTCTTAAAAAATACTAATTCTTAAGCAGGTGAAATATTACGTATCAATTTTAGCCAAGCCCCAAGAGAATACAGGGAAGTTTTTATGCCCCAAATCTTACAGATGGTTATGACTCTCCAAGGTAATGCCTTTTCCTGTATAAAAGCCATTCAGCTGGCACACAGCACCTGAGTGCTACCAAAGCTACGGGATCATAGGTGTATCTGTGTGTTAGGAGTAAGGGATACAGGTCAAGGGCAGAATTTATCCAAACTTTCCTTTCAAAGAACCAGAAATGAGGCTTACTTTGTGGTTTGAAGATTACACTACTTAGTGCTGACTTAACATAAAGATCTTTAAAGGATGATCTGAATGTCATCCTGGGCAGACAGCAAGGGCATGGTTTCCTGGTATAGTAACTAAAATATCTGATCAGTTTCCTTACTGTTAAAACTATAAAGGTCCCGAAGAAAACTTCATCCTGTGACAGGACAGACTTCACAAAACGTTATTTTAAGTGGGAACCCAGTGATTCAGCTCAGTCTCATCAATGATCTTCTCATATTTTTCTAGCCTGTACTGACAGATCTGCTAGGAAATTAGACATTATGCTCTGTCGCTCATTATCCTAGTTGGTTCAATCATTTAAAGCATGATCAGAACTCAGGTGCTACAAATTACAAGACCAGAGCCATTTTATTTTACATTTGAGTCACTGGAATTCTTCCTTGTGAACGTAAATGCCAGAAGTTTCAAGTTCAATCAAGTGAATGAAGTTAACACTCAGCATGAACGCTTACAGACTATCTCAAAAATCACTTTATATTAACAAATTCAAGGAGTTCAAAACAATATTAAAATGGTTACATGACTATGATTTATTTTCTATTAACACCTATAGAGCATTATTTGGCAACTTAATATCAATTCAGTATTTTATAACCTGTTCCTTAAATACAACTTTTATATTAAATTGTCTCCTCTGTTTACTTTGTGTTAAACTGTAAGTTTGTCATCACTACTGAGCGAACAACCTACAGGGGGGAAAAACAGGTTTCAGGCTCAGAGGGATTTGAGGGCACCATTTGTAGCACTTCCACCAAAAAGAAAAAAACTTTCCATCATCTCAAAACTCTATACCGTTTCAATGTTAAGAACTAAGTAAGATTGGCTTGACTTTTTTGATCAGGAAAAGAAAGGGTGTGCCCTGGACACTTGTAGATTTTCTTTTTAATAATACATGCCACTAAAACTTCTCTGGCCTATCTCAAAACACCAAATCCTTTCATCTTCTTTCTTTCACATCAGTTTTCCTCCACTGTCTGAAGAGCTTCTACTCCAATTATTTTGGTCCTGTTTGTGATTTCCCTCTAAATTTAAAATCTTAAAAAAAAAACATCAAGTTAATCTTTCACACTGCAGATTTCCGCAAGGGCAATTCTGCTTCTAACTGCCTTCAGCATCAACTGTTTCTGTACAGGTTCTGTCCTTTCACCCCTTGATCTCCAAGAGTCTGCTTATATTTTGTCAAGTGTTTTTTGCATGCCACAAATGATGCCAACTGTTTTTCTAAAGTTTTCTTCCAGTTCTAGTAGGGGAAAAAAAAACTTTTAAAGTATTTTCTCCAGTCTCTTCCTAGTTCTGTAGTACTTTTTCCAATAATCACACATTTAAACAATTACCGAGCAGCTACTGTATGCCAGACACTATACTGATAGAGAAAATTCTACAGTAAATATGGTCTCTCTATTCACTGCATTAACAGGCATGCAGCAATTACAACAGGGCCTTGAGGTTACAGGGAGGCATGCCTAGCCCAGACACATATGGCATCTCCAAAGAAATGCAAATGCATCTAAAGTACGACACACAATTTAAGGAAAGGCAGAGCTACTAAGCTTAGAAAAGAACAAAGAGAACTAAAAAATATCGTATATGCCCAAATAGGGTATTCATTTCCAAGTAGTCTATTCTCCAGACAGCCTCCCCTCCAAACAAACAAACAAACAAACAAAAATCCTTTGGACAAG
Source organism: Desmodus rotundus (assembly GCF_022682495.2). Lineage (NCBI taxonomy): Eukaryota > Metazoa > Chordata > Mammalia > Chiroptera > Phyllostomidae > Desmodus > Desmodus rotundus. The sequence goes on along the minus strand of NC_071395.1, from coordinate 92,154,156 downwards.
TGTTGGAGAGAATGCTAAAATAACTGGAACTCTCAAAAATTGCTGATGGAGATAAAAAATGATGCAGCTGCTACGAAAAACAATTGGGCAGTCCCTCAAAAAGTTAAAACATACAATTACCTTATGACCCAGCAATTTTCACTCCTAGGTACATATCCAAAACAACTGAAAAACAGGTATTCAAACAAAAACGTGTACATTCATATTCATTGCAGCACTATTCACAATAGCCAATAGGTGGAGAGAACCCAAATATCCATCAGCTGGTGAAAGAAAAAAATGTGGTCTATCCATTCAGTGAGGTATTATTCAGCCATGAAGGAATGAAGTACTGATACACAGTGCAACATGGATGAACCTCAAACATTATGCTCAGTGAAAGAAGTTAGAGACACATACTTTATGATTTCATTTATAGGAACAGGTAAATCCACAGAAAGAAGGCACATTAGTAGTTGCCAGGGGATAGAAGTGAGGAAGGAAAGACTGCTTGATGGCTCTGGGGTTTCCTTCTGGGAGGGTGAGAAAGTTTTAGAACTAGATACAGGTGATGGTTGTACAACATCGTGAATGTACTAAATATCCCTAATTTGTTCACTTTAAAATGATTAATTTTAAGTTATGTGAATTTTACTTCAATTTAAAAAGGCTTTTAGTACCATTGAAGTTTAAACTCCTGGAAAATATATATATGTGTAATATATAATTCAAGTAGTCATTTTACTTAGTTTATGTAGATATTTACAATTATAAAATAATTAATTTGGAAATGTTTTTCTACTCTTCACCTTTCAGAAACCATTTTACTTAAACTCTTCATAGGCATTTTTTTTACATCAGTGTCTTCACTAGCACTGGAAAGTCATCTCCATTCCATCAAAGTTCTTGTTTTTAATCCATTATGGTGCAACCATGGGAATTTTATAACATGCCTCGAATTCTACTTGCATATTATGAAAGTTGTTTTCACTTGCTTGGATTATGATCCCTAGAAACATACCCCTAAGGGATTGCTTTTTGAGGAATATTTAAAATGTTTGCTTATAACATCCAACAGTTATAATTTTGAAGCCATACAGAGAGGAATAATTATCAGATGTCTTAAATTTACCTCTTACCAATCCAGATGATTTCAAATAATGACATCTACCCAAAGTCATCTCTTTGTCGAGGTGAGTGTGTATGGACAGTCTTTGGCTTTACTCTGTCCACTTCGGGGGTTATTACTGATTTTTAGAGAGAGGAAGGGGGAAAGAGCGAGAACCATCGCCCTGTGGTTCCACTCACTTACGCATTCATTGGTTGATTCTTGTACGTGCCCGGACTGAAGACAACTCACACCACCTTGTCATACAGGGACAATGCTCTAACCAACTGAGCCACCCTGCCAGGCCCTTGGTGGTTTTTAAGCCTTCTTTCTTAGCTGAGCAGCTGGTCAGAAATAGATGAAATTTTTTCATCTCAACCTAATTCCAATTTTTCATCTATTAAGATTCCCACAATTTCAATTGATGGGAATCATCAAAAACTGCAATGCCAGGACTCCCGGTGTGAGGGTTCTTCCCTTCCCTACTCCAGAAATGGACTAGATATTGAAAATAAGGAGGAGGAAAGAGTCTGGTATAAAACTTCCATAAATAGGTAGGTGGCGGTTTTTTCCTTTAGTGTGGCACATATGTTCAACTCAACTGGATAAAGGGAGACATCCCTCCAGAAAGAATTACTTTAATAAATGAGGTAGTTGAGAAAAGCTAAAAGGACAGAGCTTGGATTAAATATCTGAGAAATTTTCCACAACAGCACACTGCAAATTTGAAACATTTTAATATGATGAAAAGATTTTAATGGACTCATTTCCTATTCTCTCAGCTATACACTTTAAAATCTGATTTACTTAATTAGAACTTAAAGAAATGTCCTTATTTACCCAATGATTCAGAACAGGAAGTACTAATATTACAATAGTTGGATGTTCTGCTTCCCAAGCACAATCCTACAAGTTTGTAACCATTTCCCCTCAATGGTTACGCTAGTCAAACTGAGCAAGCATGTTCTCCTCCCACTTTCCTCCTCCCTAAGCACAATTAGCTTCCTACAGTTCTATTCAACTTTTACATTAATATAAACACAAAAGAATGCATAATACAGTAAAATAGAAAGCAGAAGTTTCCTGCTTTCACAAGTGGCTGGAACACATTCATTCTCTTGTCATCAAGGAAATATTTACAGAGAAGTTTAAGAAGTTCAGCCTTATGAACAGGATATAGATAATCCTGGTTCCAAGTAAATCATCTGACCCCAATCATTCTGCACAGTTTTCTAGTGGGAACGTGGATAAAGGCCTTTAAAAACATGATCTAAATAACTGTTTAAGGCATTTAAAAAAAATAAATCAAATGTTGGCTCACTGGCCCCTACTTTTCAAATATAAAAACTACTGACCTAAAAATAAACTACTAGTAGAATGTGTACCATCAAAGAACACCACAGTATATAATAAACAAACTGTGGTATACTTTGTGGCTCAAATTACACAGATCATTCACCAAAGGAGGCAAGGTACCACGCTGGGAAGAGCACGTATTAGTCTGACAACCCACTCGTTAGCTGTGTGACTCTGCAAGTTAACTGCTATGAACCTGTTTCCTCACCTGCAAAGTCTAACTCTACCTACCTGAAGGGACTATCTTGCTACTGAAATGAGATCATAAACATAAAACATTTCGGAGTGTTCCTGGCACACAGTAGGTACTCAAACAGCTATTTATTTTGATCTTGTGGATTTCAGGGCAATTAAGTTTTGATGGATATTATTCCCACTAAACCAGGACAAAATATCTTAAATTCTTTCATAACACAAAAGACACAAAGTCCATGTCTGACAGATGGGTTCTATATAATACATTCAGCCCCAAACCTGCTGCCATTCTGCTGAGTTAAGAGCATTAGCCACAGACACTTAGCAGGGGTGGAGGCGGGTAGTTTACCTAGAGCTATGAACTTTGCTGAAACTTGATTTACAAACTGATTTACGAAGTAGTTTTTTTTGTGGCATGTATGTCAATAATTTAGAGAAATAGTCTCATTTTAATATCTAGGACTAAAATATCTCTCAGCAATGAACTCATTTCCCATCTACAGGAGAACATGTACTTCAACACTACCATCTTATAGGACATATATAACAGAAACAAGAGCCTGACTAGCATCCCACAAAATACCCCGACTGGTGGGTATTTTATCAGATATGGTTAGGCGTCTCAAATATTTCTGACCAAGAAACACGAATTTAAAATGTACCAAGGGTACATAATGAGTGCTCGTGATATGCAGTACAAGATTTAAGACATTCTTTCTTTTCCAGTTTCAGAGCAGGATCAATGTTGTATCATTAATATTTGCATTAAATTCTGAACATCAAACATCCAGTAACTGTATGCGGACAGCCTTTGTCAACTAGTCAATGCAAGCACGGCTGTAGTGAGCTGCGCTCAGTCTTGTCCACCACTCCGTTCCTAGGCTAACGTAGTTGATATGTGATACTCAGATATCAGGCGGATATACCAAATATTTGTGAACCATAAAAATCTAGATATGCAAATTAAACACTGAGTCACTGGTTCCAAGATACCTGAATAAAATGTACAGGACACAAATTATGTATCTAACAATGAAGGCTCTGAGAGCGCTACACCACAACACTTCTCACATACATGATCTCAGACCTCCAGAGAACCTTTGGGAGGCAGTCACGCCTATCTCCCACAGCCGAAACAAGAGGCCAGTCTTAACCTGCAGTCTCCAACACTGCAACCACACTTCATAAGCCACATGTGCCACTGAGCACTTGAAACGTGGTTACTGTGACTGAATTTACTTTAAAATTAATTCAAAGTAAAGTTACTGATGGACGATTATTTATGGACAACTTAAGCATGCTTGGAATAACCTAGGTTCGCAAATCTGCTTTTCCAACTGTAAATTTTATAAAAGCTAAATACAGATAAAATATTTCCAATGAAAATAGGGTCTGAATTGAGATGTGCTCTAAGTGTAAAACACGCATCAGATTTTGAAAATTCAGTAACTTTCCCCTAAAATGAATGTAAAATGTCTCATTTGAAAATTTTATACTGACTACAGGTTGAAATTGTAATATTTGGGGTATATTGACTTACATGAACATACTAAAATTAATTTCACCTGATTTTTACTTTTCATATGGCCACTGAAAAATGTAAAATTACATATATGGCTCTTAGTATTTTTCTATCGGACAGCACTGGTCTTGACAACTCCCAAGCCCCCAGTCTGTCTACTATACCACATCCTTAGACACATTTTAAACCAAGTCCAACCAAAAAAGGCATACTAGAATACTGTATAACTTCTCTTAAAGCCAACCATTCTTTTTTGAAATAGTTTGTATGTCAGTAAACCTAGGTTCAAATCTCATTCTGACATTGTGTTTGAGTCTCACTTTCTTCAACTGTTTAAGGAGGACATCAGGAGCCCTGGCTGGGTAGCTCAGTTGGCTAGAACATCATCCTAATACACCAAGGTTGCAGGTTTGATCTCTGGTCAGGGCACATACAGGAATCAACCAATGAATGCATGAATAGGAGGAGCAACAAATCCATGTTTCTTTCTCTCTCTAAAATCAATTTTAAAGAATTAGAAAAAAAATGTCGGAGGATTAAATGAAAACCTCAAAGTAGCCAGCTACATTCATAAGATAGAGCAGGCTCTCTCACAAGAAGTCTGCTGCTCCCTCCATTAGTCATTGTTCGTCGTCACCACTTCCCCAAGACACAGTATTCAATGAACACTTTCAAACAATGTTTTAATTTTAGCTAACAAAATGTTCTAAACAAACAGATGTGGGCCGTCAGATAAATCTTCATTCTCACAAAGCACATCAGTATGGCCTGTAATTGTGCAGTCCAATGTCATTGTCAACAGACTCATGTGGCTATTTACATTTAAATTAGTTTAAAAGAACTAAAAGTAAAAACTTAGTTCCTCAGTCACACTAACCGCATTTCAAGTGTTCAACGTCCCCATGTAGCTAGTACAAGTTTTCATCATGGAAGAAAATTCTAATGGGCAGTAACCCTCAAAAAGCAAAAACCGCATTGATAAGAGTGACAGAAAAAAACATCTTGTAAAACATAATTCAGTAACATAGGCTGAGGTTCCTGAAATCAGTTTTAGTATTTTACTGCATACGAAAATGAAAATGACTGAGGTTTCATTCCACATACACAGACACACACACAGTTCCATGTCTTAAATTATTTCCTAGAGAATAAAAGCAGGGTCACTAGAATTAGCCACACCCCTTTAAGCTGAGTAAACTGACCATTAGGAAAATTCTGAAAAACTTGATACACCTTAAACCTGGAAGCTATTCCCAGGGTAGACTGCAGCGTAATTCCAGGCAGTTGCCTCTTTCAGGCAGTACAGGTAAGCACAGAGCATATCCCAGCCATACTTAGCATTGCTTTCTCTCTGCAAACCAAAACCCCAGCAGGAATTCCTACCATTCAACTCACAACACAATCCCAGGCCCATTTATGGATTAAGGGGAAAAGAACAGGGTGGGGGGATTTTTTTTATTGCAGCGCCAAGGAACCTGGGATCAGTGGAATGTATCAATTGGCATTAAGATACAGCCCTTAATGTGCCAACAATTGAGAATTGCAGGCAACATTTTATATGTATAGCCTAGGATTTTTTTTCCACAATCTGCAACTCTAATGACTTGCTCAAGTCAGCATTCATCTATCGACTCCTATCAGCCTAAACATCCTAAAAAAGAAAAAAAGGGGAAAAAAACTTCGTAACTTAAACTAGTAGTATTCTTTTGCTGTATAGTCCCAAACCCCAATGACAGATCCTTCAGCTGGTCAAAGTAATTACATGTTATAAAAATTAATTCATATAGAGTTCACCTTCTGAAGCTTTCACAAGCTAACTCTACATTCAAGTTCCTCAATTCTTGTTCCTAATTTTTATCCTAATTTTTCAGGGTGTTTTCTGCTTCTCAGCTAACTGTCAGGGACTCAGAGGTCCAAGACCTAAAATGCCAATTAAAATCATCCCTCTTAATTTCTAAAATGGAGGGGATAAAAATTGAGAAGGAGAGATATATATCCCCTGGAAAAGGCTGGCAATTGGGGCTTTGCACAATTAATCACTATCAACTGGAACAGCGATTTTCAAAGCTTTTCATCTCATGGCACACATAAACTAATTACTAAAATTCCACAGCACACCAAAAAATATCATTTTCACTGATCTGACAAAAAATAGTATAATTCTGATTTATTCACACCAGACTGCTATTGTATTGGCTGTTGCCATTTTTTTCTATGACAACCTGAAGGAAACAAGGTCAGTGCCCCTGACAAAGTAAGTATTGCATGTTTTAAAAATTCTTGTGGCACACCCAGTGAAAATCGCTGAGCTGGAGCATACAGTCAATAGCAAGCTTACGTTTGGGTACAGCATATTACTCCAAAATATGGATGACTGAATTCTTCAAGTGTACTTGAAAAGCTGCTTTATACTCAAATCTTCAAATTATTTGAGAAGAAAATGGCTTCACTCAAGTATTTGCAGAAATTCTGAATTCTTCAGAAGTCAGACCCATCTTAAGTCTGTCTTCAATTAGTGACAAGGTTGGATTCCGATCTTTGGGATTATTTAGCAATTCTTATTTCCTCTTTAATAGAACTGAAAAGCTATTGCCCAAACCACCACTAGTCAAGAAATGAGATTTACTAGTGTGCTCTACGTCTGCCTTACAAACAGCAATTGTACCTGCTCCTCGTGGACGATTTTACAAACATCTGTCTGCAGAAAGATTATGCATTAGATGCACAGTAGTGTGAGGAGCCTGTGTTCTCCTCCACGCCCAAGGACGTTGTTCTCCTAACACTCAGCCTCCATTTACACCACACTAACAGAAGTAACCATAGTAATTAAAACTTAAGTTTGAGCATAAATAACTTATGTGTCTATTCTGTCCCTTAACTTTTTTAACCTATTGTAAAATGTTCACTTCAGATGAATGATCTGAAAACCACAGATGGATGATTGAAAAAAGAGCATTACTTAACTCATTTTGAGTAAAGAATATTCATTACATTTCAAGACCTAAAAAGAATTTCTTGATGATGTAAGCAAAGGTGACAATACCTGTAAAGAAATATAAAATTATGTTATTCAAAGTCTGAATATTAAACCTTTTTACTAACGAGAATCCTTTATGCATGTTAATACCTATGGGAGAAAGTAAATAAAATTAACATTCAGTGGTAAAATGTCCAAAAGGTCACTAATATTAGTGTCATGTCAAACCATGGCATCTTTTATCACGAAATTAGCCTTTCAGAAGACTGAGCTGAGGTAGGCCTCTTTAAGGAGTATTTGCGAAGAAAGAAAATTAATATGAATAAATTATTTCAGCCAAAGTGAAACCAAGATAGGTGACCAAAAACATCAGAAGATCAGAAAAGACTTAATTCAGTCAAGCCCTCCAACCATCACCTGCCTGGGCCCTCTATGGCATGCTGCCAGGTAAGACAGTATGTTGCCTACTGGATAATGCACCGTGGGGAAGAATTCTAGAACCTACTAAAAGGAAACCAATTACAGACCAAATAACCTTGTAGCGTATCTCAGAGCAGGTGTGCTCTATCCCCAGGGCTCGGTTCAATTCCTGGCAATCCTGAGGGAGGGAGGTACTCACACCCACAACTAACTGCTAAACTCCAGCAGACCCCAAGATAAACCTCTGAATAACTCTTTCCTACCTTCTACAACCAAAGAGGGGATAAGAACCATACCATCCCAAAGAAATCAAAAGAAAGAAGAAAAAAAGCGAGTTCTTCCAGGGACCTTGACCCCACCGCCCTCTGAGAGTGACACCGCCCTGAGAAATACGTTCCCCTATTCTATCCTCCCTCGGTTTCTTCAGTGACCTGATCCTACCGCCTCGGGAAAGGCAAGCGGCAAGCCACTGGCGTTCTCCACGCCACCCCCCCCCCCAACACCCGGGGAAGGAGGCGTCTTTCTCAGTTGAGAGCCGCAAAGGGAGGGGAAAAAAAGGTTGCTCCTCCCCAACCCACCCGCCCCACAACTCCTGGATGCAGACACGAGTGGAGAAAGGGAACATAAGAGCAATGGGAGGTGACAGCCCTACAATGGCCTAGACGACGAGATCCTTGCTCCGGAAGAAACGCGGGAGAATTCCCCCCCGCAACCTACCAAAATGAATGAACTGAATAAAACTGGGGGGTGGGGGGGAGTTAGTATGCGCAGTTCTTGAAACCCGGTAAGAGAAGATAGAAAGGCCCTGGAACCCTGGCCCCGCTGCCCTTTGCACCCCGACCCTCGTCCTTCCCATCCAAGCCTCACAGCATTTAACCATTTAAGCTTTCCAAGACAGCGCCGCCATCCACCACCTACCCCAGACACCAATACCCCCCCACCTCCGATCCTGCTCTTTGCTTGGGCCCAGACTCCAGCTTTTCCCTTCTTACCACCCTCTCCAAAGCCCTCACTAGCCCTGGCCGAGCCGCACCTGGAGATGCTCCTGAAAACGAATTGGCAGAATCTGGGCCATGGCGCTGTCGGGGGTATGGTCTCCTCCTGTCACTGGGGCTGCGGGGCAGTGGCTGCCCGGGCTCTCCAAGGGAGAGGAGGAGAAAGGGGAGGGGGTAGGCTGGGCTCGGCAGGATACTCCCCGGGGACGCAGGAAACTGGCAAGCAGACGAAAGAGCTCGGGTCGGGGGCGGAGGCTCCAGGGTCCGGGAGAGCCGCAATGGCGGAACCGGGCGCAGCGCAGACTCCGGAAACGGCTGAGCCCTGCGGAGGGATCCCGGCGACAGAACTCCGCCCAAGTCACCTCACCCCTCTCCGTCTTATGTACCCCTCCACGGAACGCCGCGGTACAACGGGCGCAGGAATTCGGGACGCAGTGCGTTCAAAGCTTCGCTTATTGTTGCGAGGGTAACCAGAGGAAGCGAAGGGACTACTTTTTTGGACTCATCACTTTCCCCAGTCTCCTGCTTTTCCCTCCCTCCCCCCCGCTTTTTTTTTTTTTTTTTTTGCATTTTGCCACATCATGCGACTAGGAGTAGACTACGTCACTTCCGCGGGCGCTTTAGGTCCCACCCACGTACTTCCGGGTGCACGTGATGCTGGTCAGGAAGGTCGACAGAGTGCTGCCAGAATGCAGAACGAGTTTTAGGGAAACGTGGAGCTTCGTAGGTTTGCGGTGGCTGTTGGGCTGCCTTGAGGAATGGCGGTGCCGCTCCCTTCCCTTGTGGGCCCTTCCTATTTTAAACTGAGGCCTTTAGGAAGAGGACCTGGCGTGGGCAGATGGGCCCAGCCTCCCGCCCTCTCTGACTCAGGGAAACGGCCTCCCTGCAGAGCGCTCCCCTGGCAGCTGGCTGCAGCACTCCTCCCCCGCCTAGTTTCATGTAGTGGGTGTTTTCTTACATCCCAGGGAGGGGGAATGAATTGGGGTTTAAAATCCTCCCTGCCCTTACGAACGCCCTTGTGACGGTTGGAGAGCTGACGCTTGGATTCTAATTAGAACTATCAGTCTCTTCGAGTGTTACTTAAATAATTGGCTCACAGGGCAGTGAAAGCCATTTCTGAGATATCACGCTGGCCTTGTGATAGCTTTTCTTAAACGTTTCTTGCGGACATTTTGGCTGATATGTATGTCAAGTCTAGCTTAATTATAAACTTGTCTGGTGTTAAAGAATTTGAGTATCATAAATACACTAAAGAATTGGACCAAAATTGTAGCAGGAGGATTTTGGATGGGGATATCAAATAATAAGTCTCAAACATTTAGGTAAAAGGTTAAGGGTGGTTTGCAAAACCTTAAGGTTCTTCCTCGGCGTGACTAACGTACACTCCTGGTGAAAGGGACTAACCGTTGGCGGGACCATCTGCACACTGCTTGTAATTAGCAGTGTTTGGGCATGTAAGCGCTGAAAAGCTGGAGTGTCTGTTATGCCCTTTAAGAGCATTAAGGCATCAATGGTAATCATTATTAACTTTCCCGATACTTTCTTACTAAATTAGAAGATGTAGTATGTCATAATAGCACAAATACAATAAAAGACAGCATTTAGCTCTGTGCCTTTCACCTTTATGAGATGTGATTATTTTTCCAAAAATAGGTCTTGAGGAAAAACTCAAATATACAGTGATTATTTTTAGTGTCCTTTCCAGCTAAATGCAAAACCCTATTAGGTGTATAGTAATTTTGTCTGTTAAGCAGTTTTGCCTGGAGAAGTTTGCTTAATCATTTAAATTGCTTTTAATGTTTTTCCCAAAACATACCTCACATACTGGGGATGAGAGAAGAATTTTTGGCAGGTAAGAAAACAAAGAATGTTCTGCAAAGAAAGGCTGTAACACCGTATCATAAAAGTGAATATTTATGTTTGGCAAGATTTCATACTGTTTTGTTAGTTTTGTTAAGCTAAATAGTTGAAGATATTGTGTACTCTGCAACATTTAAAATGACCTTTCTAATATCAAGTTTAATAGTAGCTGCTTTCAAACCTTTCTGGAAGTAGACAAAATCTAAATTAAAAATCAAAAGGAGTTACTCTTTTATTATAGTAAAAGTACTAGCTTAATTAACATTTCCAGTCTCAGAATCTGGACTGTAAGAGTTATATCATGAATGAGCCACAGAAAATTTTCTTTATAATAATTGTCTTGTGTTTTCATACAGACCTGTAATTTTAAGTACATGTAGAATCCCTAAAGAAGTTGATTTTAGCTTGAATATGTGGTATGGAATATCGAACCAGAAGTGTGCTGAGGCTGTGTTAAAGTAACTTGCTGTGTCCTCACACACAGAAATCTAATGAATACATTGTTTTCAGAAATCATTTGGAGAGAAGAAAAGTAGATCACAATATACCAGCTCATTTTGAAGTGTATCCTTCAAATCAACAAATCCAAAGTTTTTTAAGATAAAACAACTGGTCCAGACCAGATGATAAAAATTTGAAAAACCAAACCTTGGCTTTTAAAGAGCAATAATTTGGTTGAAGTAATAAAAGAGGTTTTCATGGTAGTATGCTCTTCTTGCTAATGGTGTGGGGGGTGGGGGGAAGAGCGTCAGTCCTTGGTTTAGAAGCCCCAAAGGCTGAGTCACTCTTGTTACCTGAGCAGTAACTGAATGACTTTAAGGTATTACCCTTCAAACAAAAAGAGAAGGTAACATAACATAAATCAGAAACAAATGCTGTGGGGTTTTTCCCCCTATGATAAAGTCTTTTTATAAGACTACCCTGGCCAGGTAGCTCAGTTGGTTAGAGCATCATCTGATACACCAAGGTTGCATGTTCCATCTCTGGTCAGGGCACGTACAAGAAGCTAACGACGAATGCATAAATAAAGTGGAACAACAAATCAATAGTAGGGTCATCTGCATGGGTCACATGCTATTTTGAGGAGTGCCAGTTTCTCAACACCTATACGAGAAAACTTTATTGTGCCCCTATTTCATAGTTTATGCCAGTAACAATGATACATATACCTCCAACAAAATGACACCTGAGAAAAACTTTTCATGGTACGAGATTCCTCTGTTCATCTTCAAGCAACCCCAGAATCAAGGCCCCTGCCTTTAACTTGACTTTTTAAAAACAACGTAAACTAGCCACATTGCAAAAGCCACAAAGCAAAGGCAGTTCTCAAACACTGAGGTTAATATTGAAACTGACTTTAAACCTAACCACTGTACCTACCAAATATTTAAAATTCAGATCTTAATGAAACCAAACAGGATATAATTTAGCATCACCCAAGTAAGATAAGTGGTTTTGACATTTAAACAGCAGCTTAGGGCCACTGGTAAGAATCCCAGCAGAATTAAAGAGCACCGCACATCAAACACCCAGTAAGTGGCTCAGGTATTAGTCCACACAATAGTGCCCACTTTATTTGGGGCCTGTACCAGGCACTGATTCTAGGTGCCTTGTGTTGCTCACCCAAAAAAGTAACACAACCTTATGCTAAGTGAAATAAGCCAGTCAGAGAAAGACAAATTCCATATGATTTCCCTCATATGTGGACTCTAATGCTCAAACTGAACTAACTAGCAAAATAGAGACAGACTCATGAGTAGAGAGCAGGCTGTCAGCTCTGCCAGAGGTGGGGCTAGGGATGGAGGAATCAAACAAAAAAGAACAAGAACTCATGGACAACGGCGTGGTGATTACAGAGGGGGGAGAGTGGTGGGTAGAGATGGAAGAGCGTATAAAGAGGATAAATAGTAAAGGAAAAAAATTCAATAAAAAACGTAAAAAATAAACACAAGGCAAGGAAAAAAATTCATAGCCTTTTTAAAGAATGAAATGGACCTAAACTTAAACTCAATAATCATTGACTCAGACTTGTCCTATACCTAATTTACATGGACAAGTTTTATAATGTATCATGGATGGCAATAAGATCTAGTGATCTTTATTCTGTGTCAGGACTGAGCATGTTCCTAGTGAATAGCCCTGTGGGAATACAATCTGGAGTCTAATTATATTATATAGTCCCCTCCCTCCCATGTTTTCTAAAGATTAAATCAGATCCCAGCAGAGGAATGAAGTGCCTCATAACATTACCTTAAAAAGTCATCTCAGGAAAGTCGGTTCAAATATAGTGACACACAGGGCATTGTGGACATAAAAAAATCCAGAAGAGTTTTAACCCTGCTGATCAGTCAGGAGTCAGATGCCACACGCCACCATCCCTTTCATATCCAAAACACAAAGTCAAAAGAAGCGTTGAGAGGTTCTACAGAATGAAGGGGCAATGAGAGGATCAGGGTGTGGAAATGGTTGTTATGGGCTATTTTTTTCTCCTCTAAACATGCAGAAGTCCCTTTCCCCTTCCTAGAGTTATTACTGTCTCCAATCCAAAGCAAGGCATGACCCACAAACATGTCCTCTCGGTAGTCTAAAGTTCTGTCACATTTCAGGGACAGTTCTACCAGCAGCAATGCATGCATGGAGACTTGTTACATCAGTGAACTCTTCCTCAGGACAGAATGGTTAAGGACTAAAATTTGGTAAAGAATTTTGGTTAACTCAATAACAAAGTTTCAAGAAAGTACAATCTAATTTACGTGGCCAAAAAACACTTTTCAATACACTTTTCAAATATGGTGAAAAGTTAAACAGTATTAAAATCTTTTGAAAAAGCTTTTAAAAAAATGTTTTATATGGGGAAAGCAATTCTGAATCTTAAAAAGCCCTGAAGTTCATCACTGTGAAGCTTTTGTATATCTGCAAATGTAGTCTGATCTGAATACGCACCAAATTCAGGACACACTACAAATTACGTTTTTTAAAGTGCCTTACCTCAATGTGTCCTGACTGATAAAAGTGGATTATGTGAAACAAACCAAAAACCTGGTTATTTCTTTTTCCTGGTTGCTCATATTCCAAGTAAGTGTGACTTTAATGTTGTACAGTATACAACTATACAACTACTATTCATTCCATTACACTCCAGTAATGAAAAATATGTAGCATTCATATAAGCCTACCTCATATTCATCGATTTAAATTTTGTTTTTCATTCCTGAGCCAACCCTGTTAGCACCAAAATCCATGAAATAATTTTAATTAGAATATGTATGTGAAAAGTTGCTTCCCTGGATTAGAGTGCAAGTGGGAAAAAATGAAATCAAAAGATTATTTCCTGATGTGAACATTACATGACATTCAAATTTCATTGTCCATAAATAAAGTTTTATTAGAACGCAGACATAACCATTTGTTTATGTATTACCCATGACTGCTTTTTTTTTTAATTTATTTTTTATTTATTTTTTTTAATATATTTATTGATTATGCTATTACAGTTGTCCCATTTCCCCCCCCACTCCACTCCATCCTGCCCACCCCCGTCCCTCCCACATTCCCCCCCTATAGTTCATGTCCATAGGTCATACTTATAAGTTCTTTGGCTTCTACATTTCCTACACTATTTTTACCCTCCCCCTGTCTATTTTCCACCTATCATCTATGCTACTTATTCTTTGTACCTTTCCCCCTCTCTCCCCCTCCCACTCCCTTAATGACAACCCTCATGTTCTAGTTGTTTGCCTAGTTTGCTCTCATTTTTGTTTTATGTGTGGCCATTAATAACTGTGAGTTTGCTGTCATTTTTACTGTTCCAATTTTTGATCTTCTTTTTCTTAGGTAACTCCCTTTAACATTTCATATAATAAGGGCTTGGTGATGATGAGCTTCTTTAACTTGACCTTATCTGAGAAGCACTTTATCTTCCCTTCCATTCTAAGTGATAGCTTTGCTGGATACAGTAATCTTGGATGTAGGTCCTTGCGTTTAATCTTGGGTAATGTAATTATGATGTGCCTTGGTGTGTTCCTCCTTGGGTCCAGCTTCTTTGGGACTCTCTGAGCTTCCTGGACTTCCCGGAAGTCTATTTCCTTTGCCAGATTAGGGAAGTTCTCCTTCATTATTTGTTCAAATAAGTTTTCAATTTTTTGTTCTTCCTCTTCTCCTTCTGGCACCCCTATAATTCGGATGTGGGAACGTTTCAAGGCGTCCGGGAGGTTCCTAAGCCTCTCCTCATTTTTCCAGGTTCTTGTTTCTTCATTCTTTTCTGCTTGGATGTTTGTTTCTTCCTTCTGGTCCACACCATTGATTTGAGTCCCAGTTTCCTTCTCATCACTATTGGTTCCCTGTACATTTTCCTTTGTTTCTCTTAGCATAGGCTTCATTTTTTCATCTGTTTTTCGAATAGATTCAACCAAGTCTGTGAGCATATTGATAACCAGTGCTTTGAACTGTGCATCCGATAGGTTGGCTATCTGTTCGCTGCTTAGTTGAATTATTTCTGGAGCTTTGAAGTGTTCTGTCATTTGGGCCATTTTTTTTTTTTTTTTTTTTTTGGGTCTTGGCGCGTCTGTTACTTTAAGGGGCGGAGCCTTAGGTGTTCACCGGGGCGGGGTAATGCTGGTCGCTGCGCTGTGACGCTGTACGTGGGGGAGGGGCCGAGTGGGAGCAATGGCGCCTGCCTCACTCTCCTCCGGATTTCAATCTTTCACTCCGATACCCACAATCATACTGGGCCCCTCTGGTGCTGGTTCCCGAGTAAGTGGGCCTGTGCACACTCTAGGCCCTTGTGGGTCTCTCCAACAACCTCTTCTGTGAGGCTGGGAGTCTCTCCTGCTGCCGCCCCAACCCCCAGGGGCGCTTTCAATCAGAGGTTTGAGGCTTTATTTCCCGGAGCTGGAGCCCTGGGTTGCACAGTCTGCTTTGTTGCCCGCCGTTCGTCAGGTTTATCTGTGGGCGAATGTGGTGCCGCAGGGTGCTACCCGCTGCTCTGCCTGCCCCACTCTCCGCCACTCTGAGTCCGGCCCTCTCGGTTTATCTGCGCAGATGTGGGGCCGCAGGGTCTGCTAGTGCTCGGACTGCCTGCGCCATTTGTCCCACACTCCGCCAGTCTCAGTCCCGCCACAGCCGCGCGAGTCCTCTCCACCCCGGTGCCCGTCTCCGCCCCTCCTACCAGTCTGGATGAATGGTTATTTTCTATTTTCTTGGTGTTGGTCCCCCTTGTTGTTCGATTCTCTGTCAGTTCTGGTTGTGCGAGGAGGCGCAGTGTGTCTACCTACGCCGCCATCTTGGTTCTCTCAATGCTTGATTACCCATGACTGCTTTTATACTACAACAGCAGGGTAGTTCCAACAAAGGCTGTATGGCCCGAAAGCCTAAAATATTTACTATCTGGCCTTATCAAATTCAAATGAGCTGATTTTATTTCCTGTTTATTTAATTTGAATATAAGAAACGAGCTGAATATCTAAATA
Organism: Desmodus rotundus; assembly: GCF_022682495.2. Classification (NCBI taxonomy): domain Eukaryota; kingdom Metazoa; phylum Chordata; class Mammalia; order Chiroptera; family Phyllostomidae; genus Desmodus; species Desmodus rotundus. Next base: position 92,138,276 of record NC_071395.1, on the reverse strand, counting down.
TGTAAATTAACATAAAAATGAGGCACCTCTTTTGGTCTATCATTAAAAGACTATTTTTGAGGAACTACAAGGCTGCAGTTACGACAGGCACTTTACTATGTTGCTGTTAAGAATGTAAACAGGTTCATCTGTTCTGCAAAGCACTTTAGGAACAGGCATCAGGAGTCTCCAAAATCACTTTCACTGCACTAAAGAACTTGACCATAAGAACGTCCCACAATTTATTCAACCATTTCCCTACTGATAGCTATATGCATTGTTTTCAATATTTTACTGTTAGAAACAATGGCATACATTTTATGAATGCCTTAAGATTTTTTATATATTTAACAAATCAACTGATGCTAAATCTATGGGAGTCACATTTTATGAGGAAGAGTATTTTATATAATCTCTGAGTCCCTAGGCTATAAATCTAAGGGTGGGCTTGCTGGGTCCCAGGTTATACACATCTTCAACTTACTAGATATTGCCAAAAATGTTCTCTAAAATAAAAACAATTTATTCTATGTCAACACTTTTCAGGCCTAGTAATTGTTGCCAATTGATGGAAAAGAATGGTATCTCACTGTTATTTTCAACTGCACTTCCCTAATTACTAATAAGATGCAGTATCTTACTAATTGACCACTCACGTTTCTTCTTTTATGAAATGACTGACCAGGTCCTTTGCCCAGTTTTCTGATAACATTTGTCCTCATTTGTTTCTTTGTTTCATTTCATTTAGTAATTTAAAGGTGAATACTCATTCTCTAAAAACAAACTTTTTCAACACTACCACCTTCCCTCCAAGGCTCCCTCCACCTTCTTAACTAGATCCAGCACTACTCCTCCCATACGCCTGCCCTCACAGGCCTCTCGATGGAAATAAATCCGTCTTATGGACCCCATTGCCACAATTACACCCTAAAGCTGTAATGATGCCATTCACCTCCAATATGCATTCCCCTCTAATGCATATATAATACCAAATAAGAGCCAAATTCCACAGTGTGGCTTTCAAAGCCTTCCATCATCTGTCCTCGACCAAAATTTTTAGCCTATTACTCTCCTATATAAACTCTACACACCAAATACACTAGACTGCCTGCCATCTCTTACACATACCCCCTGGGCTTTCTAATTCCGTCTTGATCTACGCTCATCCTAGCACCCATCTGTTTATCGGAAGTTCTTCAAGAACGCTCTTCCTTACGATGTAACAACAAATAAATATAGGAAAAAAATCACCATTTTGTAACCATAAGATGAAACTGATTCAAGCAAGAATCATCAGTTGATGATAAATCCAGAGGGAGATAACATATGAGGAATAGGCTACTTCACATAATTTCAAAGTATCCCTCCCCTCAAATTGCTTATTAATTATAAGAGTAACTAGACTGAAAAATAAAAACACCCTACCCTAGTAATCAAAATTAATGTCGATAAGAGGCAAATACCACGTGCCTCCAGATTTGATGTCTTAAGAGAAACACAAATTGAGAACATTCTATAAAATACCTAATGTGTGTGATTTTAAAATGTCAAAATGTTAAATGTAAAAGACAAAGACAAAGGAGCTTTTCCAGATTAAAAGGGATGAAATATAATACATGACTCTTGACTAAGAACTGGGGAAAACACTATAAAGGACATTATTAGAACTAATGAAACTGGAGTATGGACTACAGATTTAGAATGTGTGCCTAATTTACAGACATAAAAGAGCTTTATTCCAAGAATCCGCATGCATCCCCACCAAATTTAAGGAAGGCACTGATACATACACCTGAGGAGAGAAACTGGTAAGACAAATGTGCAAAAACAGTGTCCAGAACACGGAAGGTTAAAATGAACAAATTAACAACGTTCACCACTCACCTTACTTCAAGAACACACACATGGATTTGGATCCTCGTGTGATTTTTCAGTAAGACTTCAAGTTTCTAATATTGAACAGGAAACTATTTATATGTCAAAGGAAATAATTGCAAAAGTGTTAGTTACCTATAAAAAAAGATTCTTAGTTTTTACAAAAAATCTAAAAACACACTTGCTGCCTTTTGAATTTTAAATACACCAATAGCTTTATTTAACAAACACTGAGTGACTACCATGTGCAGAGCACTGTGCTGGGTGCCATGAAGGGTACAAAGATGAAAGAGACACAGTCCCTGCCCATAAGGAGCATATAATCTAGTGGGGGAGAAAGACAAATACATAACTAGAATACAAGGCAGTAAACAACAGAGTGGACAAGTATTGAATGTGGCCTGAGTGTGATACTAATTAGCCTCAAGGTTACACTTGGAAACACGGGTGATGTAATGTTGGCTGCTTTGAAAATCCCCTCTCAAGATCGGCATAATAGGTATTTAAACGGTCCTACCCAAGCAGCTGGAGGCAAGAGAGTAGGCCAGGTGGAAGGGCTGTTTGAAGCACTGTCACACCTACATACATGGTGCTCACCCAAGTATGTAGGGACAGCTACGAAAAGAACATATATATATCATCTGTCCTTTGGTTAATGGCTATAGCTACTGTTTTAAACAATATACTTTTATATAAAAAGGACTTTGTATAACCCCAGAAAAATCAATTTAAGGATTAATAGTAATTCAACAAAGAATCTTGCCATAGGCAATTTTCTTACTTACTAATTGTCTTTTCTCTATCTATAAAGCTCTTCAGCGATTAAACAGACATCTAAGTATTGCTGAGTAAAAACCTCTTATGTTTAGCCTTCTGAAGGAAATGGTCACATACCTGATAACCTGATGTAATACTATTCTAATAGCAACACGAAGGCCTTAAAGAGATTTAAGGAAAATAATTTTTAATACTTCAATGCAAATGGAATACACACTGATTACATAAAATTCAATGTTCTTTGAAAATATCTCAGTGACAGCATTTGATACCAGTTAAGGCCAGCAAAACTGAAGTGAGAAAAATATCACACGAATTGTCTTTCATTGGTTTCATAGATCACTGCCTATGACTATGGCAACCCAATCTTTTCTTTGAAAATTCCATTCATTGGTATTAATGAGCTTTGATGTGCTTTCAGCTCCTATGCTAGAACAGCTGCTGACCACCTCCTCTTGGTAGTGCTGTCATACATAAATGGCAAGTAGAAGCACATTTCTTGGCTGCTTTTCCTACTTCCTGAATCGGAGGGTTCACTGCTTAGCCTGTTTCCTTCAATGTGTCACTGTGATCCTGGGACCTCTGCTGCTTTCGCTCCAGGAAACGAGCGCGCGCATCTGATATGGATTTATCGTCATTTCTCCTTTGCATTTTCTTTAGAACTTCTCTTGATATCCCATCTGAAAACATTACAAATTATCAAGTAAAACTTTAGTATTGAGATTCAGTATGAGAAATGTTAAGAGAAAGAGATGCCCTGATTTTCAATGTTTAGGAGAAAAGATGAAATTAAATTCTGCCCTTTCAAAAGAAACAAGGTAGTCTGCGGTGAAAAAATAAGAGCACAGAGGCCTGAGTAGTCAGAAAAACTGCCCCTATTCAGGCCTTTGCACACTGCAGTTGTACACGGCAACAAAACACCTAGTGTCTAATGTCACTGAAAAGACTCCTCTCTCATCGTGGGCAAAATCCCTCTCCGTTCCATTTCTCAGTGATGTTAAATAAGGATAATATAGTCTGCACCATCAATCGGCCTCAGAAAGCTTTACTGAAATGAAAAGCTTTTTGTGGGTGAGCTAAGAATTAAGCTTTTTGTCCTAGTTTAGTACCACAACTGTTCATGCCTCCCAATCAGGGACTTAACAGTTCATGAAAAAAAGAAGTTCTGAGATAATAATTTACAAAATTTTCTAAACCAAATCAAATAGTAAAGTACTACTGGGAAGCATTATGCCATAATAATTAACAGTATAGGCAACAGAATCAGGTTTTGGGATTCAGAATCCAGATTCACCAGTTAGGAGCTATGGGATTTTCAGCAAAGTATTGTACACTGCTAGGCACTTCTTCACAGATAAAGTGGGGATATGTACTTACCTTGTAAGGTTATTGTGAAAATTCAATGGGGTAATGCAAGGTTTTAGCATATGGTCAAAGCTCAATATATGTTCTTGTTAATAATGTTGGACAGAGGGGTTAAGAAAAACAAGATTAACTGGAAGGAAAGAAGGAAGTCAAAGATACTAAGTCTGAGGCTCCTGATTAATTCTTTGCTTTCTGAATAGATAGAGCCAGAATCTAAACTCTGTAACAGTATTTCTGTAATTACATGAGAATTTGGACATATATGCTTCCTGCACTTATATCACTAGAACAAGTGACACCCTCACCTTTTAGATGTTTTACATTTTCCTTATTTGTCCATCTCCTTCTTGCATCTTCTCTTGCTTCACGTCGGGCCACACTGCTCAAATCATGTGCGTTAAATTCATGCAACTTGGGTAACAAGTCTCTCACCCATTCGTAACGAATTGGACACACGATCCTTGCGTAGACTTTGGTGGTAACTAATACCTCATGAAAAATGATCCATTCAAGTTTGGTTTCCTGTTCATGAAGCTAAATAAAAGAATTCATTTAAAGACGATAACTCAATAAACTGCCTTATTCCACATTAGATCAACCGAACACTATTAGCTCAACCTTTTCTGAATCAATCCCTATATGCTTCAAACAGGAGGCATGGACCAACTCAATACCTTTACAACCTTATATGATAAACTTAACCTCAGAGCAAAAAGTAGAAGACATTTGGATATTAGTTATTCCTATAATGTTACAAATTTCTTCTCTTTATTAAAAATAAGGTACTTACTGCTGAGGAAGGATGAATGTGAACTGGGCTTCCACGCCCATCCATTGTGCAAAACGTTCTCCCAACAGATCTAAAAACCAGAAAACCAAAGGATAAACACAGTAACAGTAAAACAAAGAAGTAGAGCACTAAGTCAAATAATAAACAATTATAATATGTTCTGCTACAAAGAGCACTATAGATAGAGGTTTAAATTTATTTGACTGTCACTACAACTTCTCTACCAATTCATCTCAAACTAATGATACAACTTAAACAGTCATTTATTTAAGTACAAACACTTTTGGTGAGTAAGTAGTAATATTAACAACACTCTATTTGTGCTTTAAAGTTTCCAAAATACTTTCATACTAAAGACTTAAAACAACCTATAAGTTTTTTTGTTTTTTTTTAAAGGTCAAAATTAATCTCAACCTTTCTTTCTTTTTTTCCTGTTTCACTTTATTTTTTATGTTATTTTTTAATATATTTATTGATTATGCTATTACAGTTGTCCCATTCCCCCCCCCTCACTCCACTCCATCCTGCCCACCCCCTCCCTCCCACATTCCCCCCCTATAGTTCATGTCCATGGGTCATACTTATAAGTTCTTTGGCTTCTACATTTCCTACACTATTCTTACCCTCCCCCTGTCTATTTTCCACCTATCATCTATGCTACTTATTCTCTGTACCTTTCCCCCCCTCTCCCCCTCCCACTCCCCTGTTGATAACCCTCCATGTCAACTCCATTTCTGTGGTTCCGTTCCTGTTCTAGTTGTTTGCTTAGTTTGCTTTTGTTTTTGTTTTAGGTGTGGTTGTTAATAACTATGAGTTTGCTGTCATTTTTACTGTTCATATTTTTTATCTTCTTTTTCTTAGATAAGTTCCTTTAACATTTCATATAATAAGGGCTTGGTGATGATGAACTCCTTTAACTTGACCTTATCTGAGAAGCACTTTATCTTCCCTTCCATTCTAAATGATAGCTTTGCTGGATAGAGCAATCTTGGATGGAGGTCCTTGCCTTTCATGACTTGGAATACTTCTTGCCAGTCCCTTCTTGCCTGTAAGGTCTCTTTGGAGAAATCAGATGACAGTCTTCTGGGAACTCCTTTGTAGGTAACTGTGTCCTTTTCTCTTGCTCTTGCTGCTTCTAAGATTCTCTCCTTCTGTTTCATCTTGGCTAATGTAATTATGATGTGCCTTGGTGTGTTCCTCCTTGGGTCCAGCTTCTTTGGGACTCTCTGAGCTTCCTGGACTTCCTGGAAGTCTATTTCCTTTGCCAGATTAGGGAAGTTCTCCTTCATTATTTGTTCAAATAAGTTTTCAATTTTTTGCTCTTCCTCTTCTCCTTCTGGTTACCCTATAATTCAGATGTTGGAACGTTTCAAGATGTCCTGGAGGTTCCTAAGCCTCTCCTCATTTTTCCGAATTGTTTCTTCATTCTTTTCTGGTTGGATGTTTCTTTCTTCCTTCTGGTCCACACCGTCAATCTGAGTCCCAGTTTCCTTCGCATCACTATTGGTTCCCTGTACATTTTCCTTTGTTTCTCTTAGCATAGCCTTCATTTTTTCATCTAGTTTTCAACCAAATTCAACCAATTCTGTGAGCTTCTTGATTACCAGTGTTTTGAACTGTGCATCTGATAGGTTGGCTATCTGTTCGCTGCTTAGTTGAATTATTTCTGGAGCTTTGAAGTGTTCTGTCATTTGGGCCATTTTTTTTTTTTTTTTGTCTTGGTGCTTCTGTTACTTAAAGGGGCGGAGCCTTAGGTGTTCCCTGGGGCGGGGTAACGCTGGTCGCTGCGCTGTGACGCTATAGGTAGGGGAGGGGCCAAGAGGGAGCAATGGCGCTTGCTCCACTCTCTGCTTTCAGTCACTCCCTCCACTACCCACAATCAAATTGGGCCCCTCTGGTGCTGGTTCCCGAGTGGGTGGGCTTGTGCACACTGTAGGCCCCTGTGGGTGTCTCCAACGAGCTCTCCTGTGAGGCTGGGAGTCTCTCCTGCTGCTGCCCCAACCCCCACGGGTGTTTTCACTCAGAGGTTTGAGGCTTTATTTCCCTGTGCTGGAGCCCTAGGTTATGCAGCCGACTCCGCTCCCCCGCTGTTCGTCTGGGTTTATCTGTGCATCTGGGTTTATCTGTGCGCGAGTGTGGGGCCGCAGGGTCTGCTAGTGGTCAGACTGCCTGCCCCGTTCCTCCCACACTCCGCCAGTCTCGGTCCCGCCATGGCAACTCGAGTCCTCTCCGCCCGCTGCCCCTCTTCGCCCCTCCTACCGGTCTGGATGAATGTTTATTTTTTATCTCCTTGATGTCGGACTTCCTTGCCGTTCGATTTTCTGTCAGTTCTGGTTGTGCAAGGAGGCGCAGTGTGTCTACCTACACTGCCATCTTGGTTCTCCACAACTTATGAGTTTTGACAGCTAGGCACTTCAAAGTCAAAAGTGAGATTTCAAAAAAATTGGCTAGCCTCTTAAGGTCAGAGCTAATGTGTGGTAAAAGCCCCAATCATAGGTCCTCTGACTTCAACACAGTGTTCTTTATATTCTTTTTTTCAAAGGTATTAATTATTTTCACTATTCTAAAATCTGACAATTAGAACATTTCATGAATTTTTCTAATTCATGATCTTAATTTCAAATTCTTACCCTCTTCTATACTTCCCTACACAAATATTATTTAAAAAAAAACTTGTCAAAGTAATAGCCCTAATTTGATTGTGACCACAATCGATTTCCTGTGGTACTTTATATATATTCCTATTATAACACAGATCAGACAGCGTTATTTGTTTATATATCTGTGCAGTATATATTTGTACAGCACAAAAGTATTTTTTACTTGAACCATCTGAGAATTAGTTGCCAACCTTATGCCCCATCATTCCCAAATATCTTAGTGTGCATTTCCTATACTCAAGGACATTCTTCTACATAACCATAATCATCTGACAAAACCAGCAATTAACACTTATATATTACTAACATTTAAGGATTAAATCTAATACTAATCCTTAAATGTTAGTAATACATCAGTTTTGTCAAATGTCCTCGTAAAGATCCAGTTCAAAAATCATGTATTGCCTTTACTTTTCATGTCCCCTTAGTCTCCTTCATTCTGGATACTTCCCCAGTCTTTCTTTGACCTCCACGGTCCTGACACCTTTAAAGATCATAGGCTAGTTATACTGCGGTATGTCCGTCAATGTGAGCTTGTCTGTTTCAGCATAATTAGATTCGTGTTATGCATCTTTGGCAGGAATATCACAGAAGTGATGCTGTGTTTTCATCATATGCTATCAGGAAAAACATGACTTTGATTTGTTTCATAACTGTTAAATGTTCACTTTGAATGTTTGATTTAGATAGCATCTGCCTGGCTTTTCCACTAAGATACTTTTCCCTTTGTAATTAAGAATTTTATAGGAGGAATAAATGGTAATGGAAGGAGGCTCAGGGAACACACAATACAATATAAAGATGATGTATTACAGAATTGTACACCTGAAACCTATATAATTTTTTTATCCTCTCCCGAGTACATTTTTTCACTGCTTTTAGAAAGAGGAAGGGAGAGAGAGAAACATCAATGCAAGACAGAAGCATAGATCAGTTGCCTCCTATAAATGCGCAAACCGGGAATCGAACCTGCAACTTTTCAGTTATAGGATGATGCTCCAACCAACTGAGCCACACCAGCCAGGGCTGACACCTACATAATTTTATTAACCAATGTCACTCCACTGAATTTTTAAAATTCAATTTTAAAAAATTTGTAGAGATATGCTCCACTGTGTAAATAACTCCATTTGTCCTTAAACTTTTAATTCACTCAGTTACTAATTTATATGAGTATAGACACATGGCTTCATATTTTGTTCAGTGGGTTATACACTCCATTACTATCACTTATTTTGATGTTCAAAATGTCCCACAGTTGATCAGCTGGAGCCTATTCAAGCTGACACAGTCACAACCTTTGCTGATCACTTCTTTGCTTGCTGGCAAAATAAGATGTTCTGGGCTCATCTGGTACTTTCCCAGCCCTACTTCTCCAAAACACTGTGAGTCCTTCATGCAGCAGATGATTTTTCCAAGTCAAGATATGGGCATTATCATTGTTCCCAGTCCATCTCAGAGTTAAGATATGTATGTATATAAATGCTTATATACATAATGTTTTATACATATACTCAGTAACATGTGTTTTTATTTCCACATCCTTCTATCCTTCCATCTATTAAAAAACCTAAGTTCACAATAACTCCCTAAAGTTCCAATCCAACACCACAGAATTCATTCTTGTGTTCTCCCTTTCAGTATCTCCAACTCCCTTCACTATTATGCTTAATATATTAACTATGTGATCAATTCCTCTGTATATAATGAATCTCTATCACCAACACTGTTACCCTTTCCTTGCACAGATGCCCTCTTCACTCTGACCCTCAATACTGAAGAACTTCCATGTGGGTGCTGCTTTCTCCACCCTGCTCAAGCCCTGACACTCACACCAGCCTACACTTCAGGGATGCTATCCTCAACTCATCCTTTAGGCCTTCCCACTCCACACAGAGCCACCCCTCTGCAAGACAAGCCTTGTCACTCAGTGTAGACACTGACACCCAGACTGGAAAGCTGTCCTTCAGACTCCCCTCCTGCCCCAGCTGAGCTGCAATATCCTACTCTGAGGCCTGCACCAGTCACAATTATGAAAAGGGTCACTTAATAGATGTCATCATAGCCAAAGAGCTATAAGCAAACCACCAAACTTTAATATTAAGTAGTTCAATATTATAGTCAAATACAGTAGTATTTCTTTATGTATCTCTCAAGCTCATATTCCTTACCTTCGAGCTACATTTTTGAAATAGCCTGCACAAAGACATCTTCGCAGCACTTCATGTTTAGGGCCCTCAAAGGTCTCTCTTGGGAAATCACTTTGCTATAGAAATAATATATATATACAGTGGTAAATCTCACACAACAATTTAAAACATTCTTTTATTTTGAAAAGTCCACATTTCTAAAGATGCTGTGTCTGGCTAATATGGAGTAGGAGGGAACAGATTTACCCTTCTGCTTGAAACAACCAAAAAATTGACAAAACTTATGAAATAATGATTTCCAAAATATTGTATGGATATCAAGCAATAAGGGATAGTGATCTTTTAAGAAATAAGTAACTAAAGGAAATAAATGAAGAAAAACCCACAACTGCCCCAGCTTAATCAGCCTTGAATGAGATTTTGGATCAAAGTGCAGAGAAGGTAAAACCCAAGTTGAATCTAGAGAACTCCCTGAGTTAGAGAAAGAGCTGAGAGCCCAGGGAGACCAAAATGACTAGAGTTCACAGGCATTCAGGAGAGAAGAGAACTGCACACAGAGAGAGATCTGTATTCAGAGGAGTACTTATTAGCATATGAATGTGAGGAGACACGCCAGGCCAGGTAAAGGGCCTCGGAGAAGGATGAGAGATTACTATGCTTGTTCCTCACACAGGGTTAGGAATGGCACACCTGTGACTACAAGCCGGACTAGAACATTTCATAATTTATATGGTTTTGGTACTCAGAGGGTCTTGCCCAAATGCTACTGAAGAAAAAAGCCATTGTAGCAATCACCTGTTTAAGCTTCCTGATCAGTTCTCGAAGTTGAGCTTCAACACGAAACGCAGAAAATAAGCACCTCCAATGAATCCAATGTTTTTGGCACCAGGAAGCTGGAGCTCCACTGCAAAACAAAAACACTGGTATCTTGAAAATATCTTCTACAAGTGAAAGAGCCTAACATCCTCATTTCTGTTGCAAAACTAGAAAATAAAAAGCAACCGGCAGCTCTTTTATGAGACCCATCCTACTACTGAAAAAGCACTTCAAGGAATTTGAAAAAAAACAAATTAATGTGGGTGCCTCTGAGTGAATTAAAAAATCATTTGTAAGTGGATTTTTATGCACATATGCTTTAACAAAATATCCAATCATTTTCTCATCTAAGCTACCTATGTAAAACCAAAATTCTCTACGGTCATTTTCAGAAAAGGATTAGGGAAATATGAAAGAACTATTATATAATAAATGCCTACTAGGGAACAGTCGCCTGACATAGATAAACCTCATTAATGTTCACAAAAATACTTTAAGGTCAGTATCATGCCCCCCGAACCCACCTGTCTGAAGTCACACAGTGAGGACATGTTGGAGCTATATTTCAAACTGACAATTCCCAGTACATACAACTCGCATACCTCGATTTGCACTGCTCAAAAATGACAGCTAACGTTGCAAAGTCATTAAATCCTCCAGCTTTGGCTGCCAATTCTCGATGTCTCTGCTCTGCTTCCTTCTGGTACTCTGGGTCGACTAAAATGACAGTCGCAGAGGCAATTCAGTTCTACTTTACATCAAGTGCCTACATTCCCTTTGTTTACTCAAGCTCATTAAAATTTCTCTATTAACTTTTTTGGGGGAGGCTCTAATTACTCCCACAACTCCTTTTCTTCTTTTAACCATACTTCAGAGATTTTATAAGAATACAAACATTATTTCTCCCAATCCATTTGCCTTTACAATAGTATTTAATACTTATTTTTAATTCATTTTTATCATAGGAGTAAACCCTGCTCACAGTAAAGAAATTACATAAAAATTCAATGTTCTCCACTTTGTCACATTACCCATAAGCCAATCCTCAAGGTTAACCATTGTTAATTATTTATTTTTCTTTTTTCAAAGACTTATTTGTTTATTTTCAGAGAAAAGGGAAGGGAGGGAGAGAGAGGGAGAGAAACATCAATGTGTGGTTGCCTCTCATACACCCCTCCACTGGGGACCTGGCCCGCAACCCAGGCACATGCCCTGCCTGGGAATCAAACCAGCAACCCCTTGGTTCAGCAGGCCGGCCCTCCAATCACTGAACCACACCAGCCAGGGCACCATTGTTAATTAGTTAGTGTATGTCCTTCAAGATATTCTCTATGTATATATAAGGATACATATATAATAATTTATTTTAACATAAATAGGGTATATGTGTGTTCTGAAACTTCCTTTATCTATTTAAGAGCAACTTCATGTCAGTATAGATAGAATTATTCATTCTCAAAAACAGCTATATTGTAACCCTGACCAGTGTGGCTCAGTTGGTCGGGCGTCGTCCCATGGCACTGTCCCACAAAGTGAAAGGTCTCAAGTTCAATTCCCAGTCAGGGGACTTGCCTGGGTTGCAGGCCCAGTCCCTAGTAAGGGTGCATGCGGGAAGCAACCAGTTGATGGTTCTCCCACACATAGCTGTTTTTCTCCCTCTCTTTCTCCTTTCCTTCCCCCTCTCTAAGAATAAATAAAGTCTTTTTAAAAAAATAAATAAATAAATGCACTTAGAAGCAGCTGGAAAGCCAATCAATGCACACTTTGGATGTAACAAAAGTCAGCAAGGCACATGCTCAAAAACTGAAGACGCTTTTTGCAGCGGCTGAAGATGCTAATGATCCAGGTTTAAAAATTAAATCTGGGACATATACGTATATACAGCAAGAGGATCTAAGTGTGAATAAGACACTGGTGGTAGTTGCTGCCTCTGGCAATCAGACCTGCAGACATATTTAGGAAAGGAAGACTTATTTTTCACTTAATTTCTTTTGCAGTGTTTGCCTTTTTAACTTTACAATATATTGGAAATGGTAGTGTGAAGAGTTAGGCAGAACCTCTCTCCCACAGAGACATCTATTAAACTAGTCAAAATTATCAAAATCTCTGGAGACTGACTGAATCTGTGGGATTCACTAGGAACCACAGGGAGCACTGCATTGGAATAGGTGACACGGCCATCCTCCCACAACTGTGTATGCAGAGCTAATTCAGGGGCAACCTTGACCTGGTGATGCCCCTTCTCTCACCCCCAGTTTCTACTCCGTATGGAGGATCCGGGCCAAGCAGCTGATGAACAGGGGGACAGCTGATTACAGTGCAGTCCCCCATTGCCTTACTGCTCTGTATTGTAGATCGATCTGTCCAGTGAGTTCAGTGGCTGAGTGGTAGCTCCACTACTCCCAGTTTCCTAGAGCTGTTCAGTATTTTTAAGATTTTTAAATTACAAAATGTTTTTGGCAGCCAGGGTATAACCACAGATCCCATCTTGCCAGGCTTTGTGCTGAGGAGGCTGAGACTACTGGTCAGAAGTTCCCACCACCTGCCACCCCAAGCTTCTGCTGCACAGGGAGGCCCCAGGCAGGGCAGCCAGTGAAGAGCAGCAGCCCAATCAATCCCCCGCTCCACAGCACAGAGATTCTTCCCAGGGGTAGGTGGGGGCAAACGCTGCCAGAGACTGGTAACACCTTGCCCCTGCCGAGGTGCCCAACTTTTATTTGGATCAGACTACGAAGCAACTTATGCCCCAGGACACTGTCAACAAGAGCAGAGCCATCAGTGGAGAGGCTAACAGCTTGGTGTAGTAGTAACAGAGACAGACCAGCCAAAAATGTAACTGAAAGATCAGAGAAACCTGTTAAAACCATAGTTGTCCTCATGTTGTGGAAGACTGTACAAATGCCCAAGGCTGCACTGTCTCGGAAGCAAAGGAGAGGGACCATCTGAGCCTCTGGCTCAGCATAGGACAAACTCATAAACTCCCTCAATTGTGAAAATTGTCTCCACACCCCACAACACAGGCCTAACAGTAAAGAGTGACAACATCACTGGCTTAAGGGACTTAGGTACAACCTCTCCCTGGCAGTGGCTGACTGCTGGAGTAGAAATGTACAATAAACAAAATGAAGGCTTCACTACATGGGGCTCAACAGTAGACACGGGCTGGCAGAGGAACAAATCAGCAAATTGCAGATCAAGGGAGACTGAAATTCCAAGAACAGAGAGATAAAAATGAAGGAAAAGGAACAGTCTGAGAAATGTGGGACACCATTAAGCACAGGCAGTGCCAAAAGGAAAGGAGAGAAAAGGGCAGAAAAATTTTTGAGGAAGTAATTCCAAGATTTGATGAAAAACATTAATCTATACATCAAAAAGTTTAATGAATTCCAAGTAGGACAAAAGAAACAATTCAAATGTCCATCAACAGAATAATAAACTGACTCGTTGAATACTCACATAGTAACAAAATACTACTCAATAAAAAGAACAAAGCGCTGTTACATAAAACAAAATGGATGAATCTCACATATAGTATGTTGACCAAAAGAAGTCACACACAAAAAGTACATACTGTATAATTCTATCTGTATGATGTTTCACATGAGACAAAAGCAACCCGAAAACAATCAGGAAAGTGGCTGATGTGGGCGGCGGGATGGTATCTGCCTGGGAGGGAGTACTGAGGGAATTTTCTGGAGTGATAAAACTGTTCCATACCTTGACAGGGGTGTGGTGGCTTATAGGTGTATGGTTTTCACAAAATTAACTGAATTATACACCTAAGAATATTATAATACATTTTACTACATGTAAATTTTACCTAAAAAAAAAAAAAAAAACTAAGCAAATATTGAACTCTAGTTATATAGTGTTGCCTTTAACAATCATATAGCTTAGTGATTCTGAAACTACTTTTGCATATTCTAGGGACAATGAACAATTTAAATATGGACTCTGGACTAGATAATAGTATTGTATCAATGTTAAAATTCCTAACTTTGATAACTCTACTTTGGTTATATGAGAGATTACCCTTGTTCTTCGTAAGCACACACTTAAGTATTTTGTGGTAAGGGAGCACAATGCCTCCAATTTACTCTCAAATGAGTCAGAAAAAGAAAATGTACGTTTATACATATAGAAAGAGAATAATTAAGCAAATGCAGCATAATATTAAAATTTGCTGAAACTAGATAAAAAGTATAAAGAACTTCCTCTCATAGTCTTTCAACATTTCTGTAAGTCTAAAATTGTATTGTAAGGCCCTGGCCAGGTAGCTCAGTTGGTTAGAGTGATGGCCCAATATGCCAAGGTTGCAGGTTTGACCCCCCAGTCAGGGCACATACAAAATTCAACAAATGAATACATAAGTAAGTGGAACAACAAATTGATGTGTTTTTTCTCTATTTCTAAAATATCAATAAATAAAATTTTTTTTAATTACATTACAAAATGTTACAAAAAAAAAAAAGGCTAACACCAGGCTGGTTTCATCTATTTAAATATACCAGCAAGGAAAAATACTTTCTCTTTCTGGCCCTACAAGACTATAAGAATTAGATCACCTTAATCCCACCCCCTGGTTCTACAAATGAAAAGTTGTGACCCCCACTAGAAGAAAGCAAAGCTGACATGTGACAAACTAAGCTGTGTCCCATACTGACACACCAAGAAAAGAAAGCAGCAAAAGTTTAAAGACATGAAAACCTCAAAACAATTCTCTAAGGGTACAAGGGCCAAACTACCATTTCATGTGATTCTTGGGGGTCAAAAAAGGTTAATATATTACTAATGTACTACAACAGGGCAAAGGTTCACCATACTATCTACTTTTAACAGTGAGAGGAAATTAGCTGTCAGCCAGGAACACTATATATTCCCTATTTCAAACAACTAAGTTAAAGGATAACAAAATGTAAGAACTGTTTGTCTTCAGGTTCATACCCCACAGGGCTAGGTATACAGTACCCGAAAATGCTCAGTGCCGATGAACACACAACAGTGAACAGAGGATGTATTATAGAATTGTGTGCTTAAAATCTACGCAAGTTTATTAACCAATGCCACCCCAGTAAGTTCAATAAAAATTTCTTATAAATTAAAAAAATAAACTGCTCAGTGAAATACTAGAGATCTAAATAAATGGAGAGCTACCCCATGTACATGAATAGGAAGACAATACCATCAAGACGTCAGCTCTTTCCAACTTGATCTACAGATTCAACTCGGTCCCAACTAAAGTCCTAGCAAGTTATTTTGTGGATCTCAACAAACTGATTCTAAAGTTTATATGGAAAGGGGAAAGACCCAGAATAGCCAAAACAGAAGAAAGTCAGAAACTGACCCTATCCAACTCAAAAGTTACTATCAAGATCCAATAATGAAGACAGTGTGGTGTTGATAGCAGAACAGAAAAACAGACCGATAGAAGAGAATACAGGGTGTAGAAACAGGTCAACACAAATACAGTCAAATGATCTTTGACAAAGGAGCAAAAGCACTGCTTTGGAGAAATGTCTTTTGAACAAATGGGGCTGGAACAACTGGACATCCAAATCTTAGAAGATAACAGGAGAAAAGCTGGATGACCGTGGGTATGGTGATGACTGCTCAGGTAAAACACCAAAGGCATGGCCCAGGCAAGAAGTAATTCATCAGCTGAACGTCATTAAAATTAAAAACTTCTGCTCTGCAAAAGACAAGGTCAAGAAAATGAGAAGAAACGCGACAGACTGGGAGAAATATTTGCAAAAGATATATCTGATCTATCATTTATATATCAGGAAAGTTATCCAAATATACAAAGAACTCTTAAAACTCAACAATAAGAAAACAAACAACCCATTTAAAAAGACCTGATCAGACACCAAGGAAGATATACAAATGGCAAATAAGGGTATGAAAAGAAGGTTAACATGTTATATCATCAGGGAATGACAAATTAAAACAACAATGAGATACCACTCCACACCTACTAGGTTCACCAAAAACCCAAACCACTGGTAACACCAAATGCTGGTGAGCTTGGGGAGCACCAGGAACTCTCCGACTCACTGCTGGTGGGAATGCAACATGGTGCAGACCTTTGGAAGGCCTGGAAGATAGCTTGACAGTTTCCTACAGATCTGAACGTATTCGTACCATACTATTCAGCAGTCAGTTGAAAACCTCTGTCTGCACAAACTGCACACAGATGTTTCAGAGTGAGCACTTCAGACTGTAGCACATTTATCCATAATTGCCAAAACGTTATCAAAGAATCAAGATGTCCTTCAAAAGGTGAAGGGATGAAAAAATTTCATACAATGGAATATTATTCGGCAATAAAAAGAAATGAACTATCATACCACAAAAAGACATGGAGAAACCTTAAATGTACATTGCTAAGTTAAAGAAGCCAATGTGAAAAGGCTACCTACAGTATGATTCCAACTACATGGCATTTTGGAGAAGGCAAAACCATGGAGACAGTAAAAAGAGTAATGGGGTTGTGGGGAGGGACGTAGGCATGAGTAGGTGGAGCCCGGGGAATGTTTAGGGTAGTAAAACTATACTGTATAATGCTGTACTGGTAGATACGTGTCACTACAGATTTGTCAAAATCCACAAAATATACAACACAAACAGTGGTCCCTTTAATTAATAATATAATAATGTATCAATATTGGCTCATCAATTTTAACAAATGCACCGCAATAATGAAAAATGTTAATAATAGGGGAAACTATGTGTCTCTGTACTTTCCCTCAATTTTTCTATAAACTGGAAATTGTTCTAAAAAATAAAGTCAATTCATTACAAAGTGAACCTCTTCAATAAGCTGCTCACCAGGTCTAATGAAGACGTTCTCCACAGACAACATCGCTGCGATTGGAAGCAGCAGATCTTCACAGTCCAAAGAAGCTGCCTTTATAACGGCACACGTCAGGTGTGGAGGCAGAGGAAACTCCACCATAGACAAACCCAATCTGGTCACGTAGCCACTCCTTAACAGAAAGAAAAGCTTGTTGAGTCTTTCTACCTTGGGAGAGTACAAATGAAATGTCTGTGCTCTCATTCAGAATAAATTAGATATAACTGAAATTAAATCACCCCCAGAAATTCAATTCAATGTAAGAAACATAATACACTATGGTCATTGATAAGAGAAACATAAAGATAATCAATTCCTTGTTGCCAAGGGCCAACAATCCAAAAACACTAAACAATGATGCAGAGTAAAGTAGCTTAACATAAGACACAAAATGCTACAGAAACACGGAAGATGCCCTTGCAGTAATGAGAGAATGATAATTACCAAATCTTTCCCATCGCAGAGTCACGAGAACAGGGACTGTGGCTCCGTACCGTGTTGACCTACCCAGCATAATGCCTGGCATGGAAACAGTACTCCGAAATCACTTATCGAGTAGTACCGATACTAAACAAAATTAATTTTATGGTACGGTTTGTAAATTCAAAATTGTGGTAAAGAACGACTAAAGATAATTTCTAATTTCAGGTAAAACAATCCATTCAATTCAAACAAATCATTTTCTACTTATGAAGGAGAGTATTAAGAACTCTATTTTAAAAGATTAGCATCTGCTGTGGTCAGGTTTGGGGCGAGGGGCTCCGTTTGTTGTTTTTACCTGTCAATAGCATCACACTGGTAAAGCTGTTTAAGGGCTTCCAAAATAAGTCTCTCATTAGGTGGATCCAAATAGGGAAACCTGTATGTTGACATGAGACATAAAATGAGATTCTATTTCTTTCTTCTTTTTCTTTTTTTTAGATTTTATTTATTTTTAGAGACAGAGGAAGGAAGGGAGAAAGAGAGGGAGTGAAACATCATGTGAGAGAAACGCTCATCGGTTGCCTCTCGCACGCCCCAGTGGGGACCTGGCCGCAAGCCATGCATGTGCCCTGACTGGGCGTTGAACCGGCAACCTTCCAGTTTGCGGGCCACTGCCCCAACCCACTGAGCCACACCAGTCAGGGCAAGATTCCATTTCTTGAAAACTAAGATTTTATACAGACTTGAAACTTTTCTTTAAAAGGTCTTAGCTCTCCTATTTTTTGCATTTCTCTTTCTCTCTTTTTTAGCCATTCTATGATCATGATCTGTATTCAGCAAAGGGGGAAATAACTTCTTTCGGAATCAGTCTTCTATTAATTCAAGCACCTCTTTTTGATCTTCTTAGCTGGAACACTCTTGCCATTACTCTTATCTTAACCCTGCCTCATTCTTCATAGCCAGTGTCAACTCGACTCTGTTCTTTGGTCCACAGTTTATTACATTTTACACAATTGTATAAAACAATGGAGAAAAATTCACTGAAAGTGGCTAAAAATTACAAACTGTTTAATATTACTTCAAAATGACTTTTGATTAAAAGGCAAGTATATTCAATTAATTTTACCGTACTTGTTTTATATATGTATATGTACTTACTTTCTCTTGAACTCTGAAGGCAAGTTGCAAATACAACGCTAATTCACCCCCAAATTATTCAGCATGCATCCCCCCCAAAAAGAGATTCTCTTACATAACCACAATACCATAGGACAATTAATAATTTTCACAAAGGATAACAGAGTGTCATATAACCAAGCATGAATATACATATATACTTTTAAAGAGTAACAATACACTTTTAAAGAGGAGCAATTCTGCACTGGATTATTTTTTCCACCATAAGTCTTGAGATGATAAATCATCTACTCCAATTTCTCACCCTGAAAACTGTCCAACAAAGGACAAAAAAGTCTAGTACCTTACACAAAAGTCCATTCCAGGATTGATATTTCAAAACAAATAAACAAAAATCTCACAGACTGTTTTACAGTCAGCTTTCCAAGTCCGCAAGACTTTCTGTAAAAGGCCAAGGGGTGAATATCCTGGCTTTGCAGGCCATATGGTCTCTGTCACAATTACTCAACTCTGCTGTCCTAGGGAGAGCAGCCATGCATGAATGGGCATGGCTATGTTCCAATAAAATTTTATTTATAAAAATGGTCAGGGAGCCTGGATCACAGTGTGTGACCTCTGCCCTAGGGCGATGTGAAACTAATCAGCTTCCTCTTCTCTGTAAGACCCCGTTCAGATTTGTAAATGCTACAGTTATTTTTTCTCCCTTGGTTATATCAGTTACTAATCTGCCAAGCACTCTTGGTATTATTTGGTTTCTAAGGGACTCACTATACTTAATTGCCAACTTTTAGAAACACTCTAGTTTGTCAAACTTCTCATAAAACCACAATATCCTAATGAACTCCAAATGTACGGTGACCAGCACAGAACAGGGATGTTGCAATTCCCAGTCATCTGGACACTGCTGTCTATTAACATAACCATTCTATGCCAGTGGGATTTTTTAAATTGTTTTGTAACAGCATAATATTACAAACTCTATTAAGTTTGTTGTAATCGGATAATTTCGGGTACTTCCCACATGAATTTCCTTAATGTGCAACTAAAACACAGGCTGTAAGACGCAGCCTTTCAGACTTTTACCTTGTGGCTTTTGTCCAAGGTTCTGACCTGTTGAGATCATTCTGAATCTTGGTTTTAATTCTCCACCAATTAGATAGCAAGACACTTCCCAGAAATCTGATAATCAAGACTTCAATATTTATTTAATAATTTCATCAAAAATGCTTATCAGGAAAGAGCAAAGATCAGCATCCTAACAGTAAAACCTCTACCTAAACTACACAAAGCAATTAATCAATACTTTATGGATTTGGCTATTTGGCAACTAAACTCTATTCGGCAGTAGTGTCCCCTTATTCACAAAGATGTCAGATGTAATCTTGTTAAAAACTGTGCTGAAAATAAGAGACATTAGGTTATCTTTCAATAAAATCTCGTAGCACACCAACTGTGTGGGCGGTCCTATCTTCCAAATGCAAGGAAGATGGTTTGTAATGACAGAGTCTTTGGGAACGATTTTGATTCACACTGGTTATTGTAAGTTCCCACTAAATTCTCTTAAACCATTTTCCAATAAACTATACTAGAATCTGCTCAGAATCAATGTCAGGCTTACTGAGTAGTTGTTCCCCAAATCTACCATTTTCCTAAATGGCAAAAATTAAGACATTTGCATTTCTCACAATTTTCTGGTGACCTGTTCTGCATAATTTCTCATAGACAACCCACAATGCATTTGACATTAAACGTGCAAGTTATTTTAGTGCCATGGAAACAATGTCTAAAGCCTCAAGACAGACTCATTTATGGTTGTTAGGTGTTCGTCTCACTACTTTCTAATCCATCTGGGCCATCAGTTCCTCCTCATCTAGACTTGTTCTCATCTTTCTAGTTTTAAAATCATTCTTGAGGAGAAAGGGAAGCAAAATAACTGAAAAGCTCTATTTTCTTTCTGCCATCTATGAATAGTATACCATCTATCCCAAATACTAATTCTCTCTCTCTTTTTCCTACACATATCTTAAAAAGAAGGGGGAGAGAAATCTTTCTTTTTTTCCTTTCCTTTAGTTTGGGGACTTTTAGTACAGTGTAAATCTTAAAACTTAACATGGAAAAAATAACTCAGTACAGATATTAAATAATTATTGTTTCTGTTTTTCTAATATATATTTATTCTTGCTTATATGCTACTCTGCTACCCTTTATAAACATTATATTCAAATGTGGGTTCATCTGAAAGCTTTCTGTTTGGCAATTTACATTTATTTAAATGGCTCTTCATTTGTATTATTTATGATTACAATTAGAATTTCATATATTACGTGCTTTCCTCTTTCTAGGATCTATATTCTCATTTAGAAAAATTTCTGGTCTTGTGATAACCAAAACTTTTTCCAACTGATTTTCCAAGAGTATACAATATGTATTTGGATGCATCTAGTAATTATTTCCCTTCTTATTATAAATTTTAAGAATGCAGTCCTGGCCAGGTAGCTAAATTGGTCAGAGCGTTATCCCAATATGCCAAAGTTGTGGGTTCAATCCCTAGTCGAGGCACATATAAGAATCAACCAGTGAATACCTAAATAAATGGAACAACAAATCAATGTTTCCCTCTCTGTTTCCCTCTCTCTCTAAAAAGAAAAATATCAATAAATAAAAAAATTTAAAAGAATGCATGGCCACCTTCTCTCAAGTTCCTGACATTTTTACATCCCCAGACAAGACCAAAATTAAGAATAAGACAGTACTTTCCTTCATTATTTCCTCTACCATGTGTATAGAATATGAAATTTCAAGCCTCTATAATAATATTGTGCTAGCCCTGGCTGGTATGGCTCAGTGGATTAAGCGCCAGCCTGCAAACCAAGGGTCACAGGTTCAATTCCCAGTCGGGGCACATGCCTGCGTTGTGGACCAGGTCCCCAGTAGGGGGCGCTCTACAGGCAATCAAACATTGATGTTTCTCTCCCTCTTTTTCCCTCCCTTCCTCTCTCTCTAAAAATAAATAAAATCTTTAAAAAAGAGTACTGTCCTATGCCAATTAATTATATAGTTTAACATTTGACTAATTTAACAGTTCTATTCGTTACTTCATGTATCTGACTCCTGTTTCTCTGATATAACTTAGGCTTAGTGAAAGCAAAAAACTACTAGAGTATTACCCTGTCTCTCACAGTGCGTGGTACAATGCTGGTCATACAAAGATGCTATAAAAAACAAACAGAAACATCTTTTCTGGCTAGAATTAAGGTCATTACATACCTTTCACAACAAATAAGCCAGTGGTCACTGAATGACTCAAATATCAGCATGAGGCACACCACTGAACCAACGTTAAAATGTGAGCAAGGGATCACATTCTAGTAAAGCAATCAATGTAAAGAGCCTTTTATATGGGTTTAGCTGAACCTTGAGATGGAGGGATGTCTGAGCCAAATACTTCAAAAGAATTTCTGAGAAATAACCTGGCTCCACCCTAAGACAGTTTTCTTTTTTTGAAAGCTGTCGACATACCTTATAACATCATGTATGGCAAGGCACTTTAAGGTCAGAACTACAGATGTCAGACTAGTTCTCTTAATCTCAGGGATCACATGGTCGGGCATACACTGATTCCAAAAATCTTTACTGTAGATCCGAAAGCATTTTCCTGAGGAAGTCCTACCAGCTCGGCCACTTCGCTGTAACGCCTCACTCCTTTAGAAGAAAAAAAAGCACAAGTCCCCAAAGTGTTCTGTGGGTTTCCTAAGCAATTCACTTCCCACCCCTGAACCAACCAGAAATTATCTGATCAACCGTCCTTTGAACAAAAAGACTTGACAGAGAGACTTACTTTGAAATTGGAACCACCTCCAGGATGTCCAGCCCCAATCTGGGATTGTGATTTAACTGCTTCACAAAGCCACCGTCTACCACATATCTAAGGAGAACAAAAACCAGTTAAGTTGCTAGAAAATAAGAAAAGACCTGTTAATTTTCAAGCACTTTGGATTCTCCTTTTCCACCAACTAACAACTACATGCTGACTTCTATGTTAACTGTAAAACCTGCAAGTCAAGAAACTGGAGCCCTCAGGCATTGCTGCTGGAAGTATGAAGTGGTTTGGCCCATGTGGAAAATGGTTTGAAGGTTCCTCAAAATGTTAAACAGAGAATTACCATATGACCCAGGAATCCATCCCTAAGTATGCACCCCCAAGAACTGAAAACAGTACTCAACAAGTACCTGCAGATGTGTGTCCACAGTAGCAGTATTTGAGAAAAGCAAAAGGTTGTCCATGACCCATTAAGAGCTGAACGGAGGCACAAATTACGGTATGTACATATAATGGAATACATACCATATTCTGAGTTACTGCTTAAAGGTATAGGATTTTATTTGGGGGTGATGAATATGTTTTAAAACTAGACAGACATGGTGGTTGCACAATGTTGTGAATGCATTACATAATACTTAACTGTTCACTTTTAATTGTTAATTGTTATGAAATTTCTCCTCTTAAAAAAAATAAACGAACTTGACAGTCAGTTCTAAAACATAATGGGTTTATAATCTAATTCCACCTAGCCTTTAACAATCCCATTGTAAGTCAATTAAATGGAGAACAAGTCATGTAACAAAACAATTAGGAATAGCAGTAAGTCTACCATTTACTAAGGGAGCATTCTGAAACACACTATTTAATAACTCTTGCCTTTGCTGAAAACAGAAAATTGCAGAGTAATTTATACTCAGGAGAGCTGCTCCCCTAAGCCCTTAGTGAAACCATTATTTTTATTTTTTTATTTTAAAGATTTTATTTATTTACTTTGAGAGAGAGGGGAACTCAGGGAGAAAGAGAGGGAGAGAAACATCAGTGTGGGAGAGATACAGTGATCGGTTGCCTCCCACATGCCCCCAATCAGGGACCTGGCCCACAACCCAGGCAGGTGCCCTGACCGGGAATCCAACTAGCAACCTTTAGGTTTGCAGGCCAGCACTCAATCCACTGAGCCACACCAGCCAGGGCTGAAACCATTATGTTTAAAGTAAAGGAGAAAAGGAGAAGAAATTAAACTTCCTTTCAGATTTGGGTGATCATTTTGCCAAAAAGAAATATATTCGATTTTGGAGATTTGGGTCCAGCCTTCCTATGGTAGAAAGACTTAGTTAACAATATAAAATACATTGGGTAAAAGATAATATCCGAAAGGACAGGAACTACTATAAAGGACACACGGACAAAATCAAGTGGGAGGGTGGAGGTGGGGGAAGGAGGTGGGTTCAACAGGGGTGGGGTGGAGGGATGGGGAGAAAAGGCATACAACTGTAATTGAATAACAATAAAAATTAAAAAAAAAAAGAATATGTGATGTCGGTATGTATAAGCATTGGGAAAAATAAATAAATAATAATATCCGAAAGGAACATGGTTCAACAGTCTGAAAGGACTTCATTCACATTAGCCATGAGTCTGCCAAGTGTTTCTCTACTGTATCTACCCCAAAATTTCATGGCATCATTGATTACATTAGAGACCTGCATCATAGTTCATTTCATAAAAAGGTGAAAAGTGAGAAACGGTGCTTCCAGACAAACCCTTGGATGTACAAAGCTTACTCTACCAGGTGGAGCTGCCAGGTGAGAAAGGAAGAGATCACTGTAGGTATACGCTGGTAATAGGAATACAGAAAAACAGAGTTGGCTTCCTATTTAGTGACACCCATGAAGTATTATGCATAATCTTAATTTGGGAAGAGAAAGCTACAAGTTGCCAAGTACAAGCAGTTAAAAAGCGGGATCAGAAATATTATGTACACTTCCTACTCCGTTTCCTATTCCCTGCAATCAATAATAACAAAAATGATAGGCGATTATAAGTTAAGCAGGAAAGAAGGGAATTAATGGAGGGCACAGCGAAGCAAACTCCGTGTTTTATGATTAGCTAAGTGGTTTTCTTGGCTTGAAAATAAATTTTAAAAGTTGTACCTGATTCCATCTATTGTCAAAGATGTGGCAGAAATATTAGTAGATATGACACATTTTCTAATTCCAGGTGGAGGTGGCAAAAATATTCTCCTCTGTTGATCTATAATATATGTAAAAAGAAAATACTAATTTATAACATGCATTTGTCAAACTCAAGTTTTGAAAAACAAATTTCTTTCTATTAAAAGTTGTATTTTCTTCACCTCTTTATTTATCTTGAATTCAAAATGTAATAGCAAAACTATTTTAGCTCACCTTACACTGCTAAGACTTCAAGATCCATGGAATCACAGATTATTATTGCTAAAATAAATCCTACGGTAGACTCCTTTTGTAGGTCATCGCTCCCTTTGAGAAGATTTTAAAACTGTGGACCTCTTTTGCATTAAAAGACACATATATACACAAACAAAAAATTTCAAGCAATTCCCATCCGTGGACTACAGATTAAGGACCTCTCTCTGCCTTGAAGATTAATCAGGTCAGTGGTTCTTACATTTTTGGTATCATGACTACCTGTCTAAACCAGTAACCCCACACTCATTTCCACTACCCACACATTTTGAAGCGTGGGCCCCAGGAGTGATGCTTGGAGTATGGTAGCTTGCTCCTCTGGTCATAGTTTATTGTACCAAGGATAAACATCTCCCCCAAGATAGGCCAATTTGATTCTCTTATGAATCTGGAAGAGGGTCCAAGAGATGCTCAATTTCATTAGGCTACTCTCTTGCAAAGAGGAAAAATAAACTTGTGAACCACAGTAAAGTGACTAATGTAAATCAAGGAGAGAAAACTAGTCCAAAGAGAGAAAAAAATGAACCAGCCATGAGAGTTGACAAAGTATTTCTGGATTCCTGACACTTCCCAGGCCCCTTAAGGCCTGGGTGCAGACTGAGTAGAGAAATGGATTTGGCCAGACTCCCTCGCCTGCCAGGCTATGCAGAGAACTGGGCAAGAGAGTTAAGAATTTCTGCAAGGAAATAACTCCAGTATGGGCAAAAAGAGTTAGGTGTAGGCTAGTAAAGGACTAGTCTCAATGCATTTTGAAAATTGTTGACTTAGGAATAGTAGAGTGGGTTGGCAAACCAGGAAGTAACAATCAGAAAGATGTTTAAAACTGAGATCAGAAATGGTGGTAATGACAAAGTCCAGGATGTAAGCTTTTGAATGTGTGGCTGAAGTAGGACGAAGATAAAGATCACTAAAGCTAAAGAGGTCAAAGAACTTCCAGGCAAGGGATCTGGGTGGATCAGCTATTTCAATGATCTCGAAAAACTAGGAGTAATCATCCCAGGGAGTACATGGATATGAAAAGTAATTATTAGCATTTCTATATATATTTTTCATAAGTCTTTAAAACTTTGTATTTTACATGTATTTACTATTGTATTATACATTATATATTAGAACAACATATATATATATATATATACACACACACACACGTATATATATGTAAGTATTTTTACACTTTTTGTTTTTTTTTTTTAAAAGAAAGCCCCGACTGGTGTGGCTCAGTGGGTTAGTTGGGCATCATCATGCAAACCGAAAGGATGCTGGTTCAATTCCTGGTCAGGGCACATGCCTGGGTTGCAGGACAGGTTCCCAGTTGGGGGTGTACAAGAAGCAACCAATAGATGTTTCTCTCCTTCTCTTTCTCCCTCCCACCTCCTCTCTCTAAAAATATATAGATAAAATCTTTAAAAGAAAGGAAGAATGAAAGAAAGAAAAACATTTTATACCAAATGCCTGGTTGCATTTGATTTCCACAAGAAATGCCTTTAATTACATAGAAAGTTCACTTTTTCTGCTTGAGCAACCTCCAGGTTCTCTCTTTTCAGCAGCCAAGAAAATCTTAATAAAACCTGCTTTCTGATAAAGTACAAAGGTTGTTTTCCAATAAAATCTTACCAAGATCCAGGTATTCCCAATATATAAAACAGACAAAAGCTAGACTATTAGGAGAAAGAAAAAGAGTGGTACAGATGAGCACAGTGTTAAAGTCATGGAACTAGGCCAACAATCTCACTTTATAGATGAGGAAACTAAAGCCCAGGGATCAAGTGGCTGAACCATACAGACAGGCCAATGTAAAACCAAGTTGAAGCCCTGGCCACGTAGCTCAGGTGGTTAGAGCATCATCCCCATACACCAAGTTGCAGGTCTGATCCCCAGTCAGGGCACATACACGGAGCAACCACTGAACGCATAAATAAGTAGAACAACAAATCGATGTGTCTCTTTCTCCTTCTCAAATCAATAAATAAAAAAATAAAATCAAGATGAATGATGTTGCTATTCTTCCACATCATGCCGAAATTAATTTCAAAAGTAAAAAAAGTGCTAGAAAGGCAGATTTTAAAAATACCTGTAGAGAAGTTTTAATATAACTATTAAAATAATTCCCAAAAGACCTATTTCTTCCAGATTTGAAAAATCTGATGAAAAATGTAAGTGTTAAAAATTACTTTTTTGATAACTCTTAGATCTAGGTAGCTTATATCTTCCAAATGATTCAAAGGAATTACCATACTACTTTGTAGTTCAGATTATGTTTACATATTTATTGTCTATTTACTCTACTACAATGCAGCTCTATGGAATAAGAACATTCTTTTTATATTCAAGACATATCCCCAGCACCGAGAACAATGCCTGGACCATAGGAAGTGCTCAGTAAAGTTGAATGAATTCATAAGTTAAAAATGAATTATATACATAATTACCAAGATCCTTCTTCCTTTGAAATTTCATATCACCCTAAACTTTTACCTAAGTTAGAAATGTCCTTTCTAAACATATTTATCTATAATCAAGTCTATTTTTCAATCAACCCATTTCTAAAAGTACTAATCAGCAAAATTTAAGTGTCTTTACCACTTTTTTCACTATAATCAATGAAAAAGTGCAGAAACTGGGGTTTTGACAGAACTTACATTTGTTTCACATTTACATTTTATCCACACACTTTACCACCATATTCTACAAGCACAATCAAATGCCAGTCTGTCTGTTTGTAAGGGTCTGGAGGAAAGTTAAATACATGTATCTTAAAGCACGTTCTCATTCTTCGTGAAGGAAAGGGGAAAGTGAATACTTTGATTAAGATGTAGTAATTCTCCTGATTACTTCCATTCCCTGGTTTTTCTACTTAAGAAAGATTCTGATATTCCTTATCTCATCTATCTCAGTACCTAATAAGATACTTGGATGTTATTAACTGGATTAGGGGGCAGATTGACAAAGAGGCAAAGGCAGAAAGATGTTTTAAAGTCTACCAAGAAATAAGAATATTGAGGAGAAAACAGTCTGAATGGAATAGTGCTCCTATATACAGTCTTGTCTTAATGGAGTAATGATCCTAAGATACATATGCATATGACATATTATATGTTAAGGCCAACTAATATTTTCTCATCGAATTTGTTGTCCCAGATTAACCCCAAAAGATCCCAAAGCAGAAATACATCTTAGAAAGACAGAGTAAAAGGAACATAAAGCAATAAACAGAAACTGTCAATCAAAGAAGGAAACTGAACAAGGATTCTAGAACAGAACAAAGAGTTAAAACTGTTCAACTCCAGCTCTACCCCTACCCCAGACATCATTTTTGGGTAAGTCAAAATATCTTGAGAATTCTCACTAACACAGCTGAAAATGAAACTCCTGACAGAAAAGGTTTGACAGAATCCCTAAATGCAGCTGAAAGAGATAAAGTAACTAGAAAGTAGCTAAAGAAATATGGAAGATAGGCAATCCAACATAAGAATAATTGGTATCCCTGATACAGAGAAACCAATAAAGTTACATTCAAAGATATAACACACACAAAAAAATGCCCCTGAAATAAAGAACTGAATTTGCAGACTAAAAGAGCACATCAGAAAAGTTCGTCTTGTTTGTGGTTGTGGTCACACAGGTAAGTACATTTGTCCAACTCCATTGACTATAACACTTAAAACAGGCATAGTCTATTGTATGTAAATTATACCTCAATAAAGTTGATTTTAAAAAATTAGCATTTCAATTCCAGGAAATTTTAATATAAAACGGTCAACACCCCCCAAAAAAATATCCCAGAACTATTGAACTTTAAGGATAAAAATAGAAATTTTCAGGCAATCAGACAGAAAAAGCAAATCACTTACAAGGAGGGGGAAAAAAACCAGGCTGGCCTCAGACTCCTCCGCAGCAACATTCAATGCCAGAAGACAACTGGACAACGTCTACCAAGTTCTAAGAAAAAGAAAGTGTGACCCAAGAACATAAAACCCAGCCAAGACGTAGTTCAAGTATAAGGGCAAAGCCAGACATTCTCAAACATAGAAGAGCAACAGAAAATAACACTCAAAAGCGCTTCTATTAAAAAAAAGTTAACCAAATCCAGCCAATCTAAAATTAACCAAAAACGATATAGAAATGGAAAACTATGGTTAAAAAAAAATTGATGGTAAACACTAAATACATCTGAATGATGTAAAAATAACTTAAAAAATTAGGAGGGGAGGATATAGGAGAGTAAAAAAGTACTTAAATCCTCATCAGATAAGATCTCCAGTCAAATATGGTCTAAAAAGAAGATATTAATATGTTTCATCTTTTTAAATTTTAAAGCAATCTTTTATAAAATATTCTCTCATGTGGTAAAGGTTTACTTGAAGTTTAAAAATTCCTTCAAGTAAATTCAAGTAAAATTATATACCTTTTCGAAAAGCAACAGCACTCTAGCTGGGTTGCTCAGTTGGTTAGAGCATCACCTCAAGAGGCCAAGGGTGTGGATTCGTGCCCAGTCAGGGCATGTACAAAAATCAACCAATGAATGCCTAAATAAGTGGAACAATAAACTGATGTTTCTCTCTCTCCCTCCCCCTTCCTGTCACTCTAAGGAAAATCAGTAAATAAAAAGTTAAAAAGCAATGATATAATCTTACTTTTAAAAAGCATTTCTATTAACCTACCTATTTAGTTATCTTTCCACACGTGCACACAAACAGACACACACACTCTTAACAAATGGTTTTCCTAATATTAAAGATGGTTATTTCTGCATGGAGGAATTTGAGGTGATTTCTTTATTTTTACCTTGTAACTTTGTATACTGCTCGAATCCTCTATAATAAAACTGTATAATTTTTCCTCAATTGAGTAATTTTTCTTTAAAGAAAATTAGCACAAATAAGCTGAGACACTAACAGTGTGCTAATTCCGCAGAGTGGGAAATGGATTTTTTGTATTTTTCTGTACTTTTAAAGATTTCTACAAAGGTCAAAAAAGAAAAACATAAAAGAGCACATATAACATAATTCTATTTTTGGTTCAAAAAAACTAAACAATAAAAATATATTTAAATGTATAAAGAAAAGTCCAAACAATATACCTCAAAAGACCGATAGTCATCAGTACTTAACCATGTTGGTGGGACCTGAATAAGTTTAATTATTTTCTTACTTTGATTTTTTTTTAAGTATGTATTTCTTTATAAGACAAAAAAAAATGTCTCATTTGGCAGGTTTCACATAGATTAAAAGTTTTTATATGAAGCTCACTAACCTTATTCCCCCACACCTTTAATCTTAGCATTTACAGAAACTATTGTAAACAAAGCAAACTTTAGGTCCCCGCCATACTGAGGTAAAGTCTTTGTTTGCAGGAAGAAAGAAAACTGCTTTGGGATTTATGCAATCATCTAAGTGAGCAGATTTTCCTCACTTCAAATGATGTAACTAAATGAAAGTAAAACTCCTCTCCTTTTCTTCATGTAATCAGGAAACACACACTGTTTTATCGCCCACTACTGAATAAATAACCAGTCATCAAATACAGGTGTACCACGTGACCTCAGGAACATCACTTAGCCACTATCTGTAAAATAAAGAAGTTTGATTATGCAAGAACATACATATATATATATACATATATGTGTGTGTGCGTATATTGGTATATGTGCATTCTTCTAGAAAAACAAGCCATGACTTCCATTGCCTTTTCAAAAGAATCTGAGGCCCTACCCTCCAAAAGAGGCTAAGAAGCACTGAATTAGATAATTACTTTTAGTGCTAAAATTGTCTAACTCCATGCAAATATTTGTCACTTACATAGACACAGGTATATTTCAGTTCCTTAATTTTTGTGGGGTGCTTTCCCTAGATGCATGACAAACCTGAGGGACTGCAATACTTCGAATCGAAGAAGGAAGTCAGAAGAGCAAAAAGGTTTGAGAGAAGCAAGAAAAAGGTTCTAGACAGAGCATTCAATGTAAGATATCCAAAGAACATCTGCAGAAAGTAAAAACTCTGGAACTTAGTCTAACAAGTATTTAATTAGGACCTTTTCAACATATTGTACTTGCCTTCAAGAAGTTCAGTCTCTTAGAAGGGGACAACCATAGTACGAGGCAGAATGTGTGAAGTGCCACAAGAGGTACAGCAAAGCTGTGGTTCAGATGAAGAAGAGATCAAAGCCAGTTGTGAGGAGGGAAATCAGGAAACACTTTTTATGGAGTTGGTGAAACACAGTAACAGGATTTCAGCCAGTGAAAGGGGAGAATAAAAGAGAAAGGAGGAGTTCAAGTTAAGGAAATAGCAAACATGATCACACAAATAGATGTGGGAGGAAAAGAACAAAAAATACCACCAACACTTCTAGCTTGAGAGAACATCACAGTGGGTGGGGGCTGGGGGAGTTGAGCCCAGGGAGTAAGACCATGTAACCTAGGCCGTAGAAAGGATATACAGCACCTCTCCATATGTGACCGATGGGGATTTTTTTAGGCCAATTAAGGACATATTTTAAAGTATCTCTTGCCCTGGCTGATGTAGCTCAGTAGGTTGACCACGGCTCTGCAAACTAAAAGGTTGCGGGTTCCATTCCTAGTCAGGGCACATGCCTAGGCTGTGGGCCAGATCCCCAGCGGAGGGCTCACGAGAGGCAACCACACATTGATGTTTTCTCTCCCTTTCCCTTCCCCTCTCTCTAAAAATAAATAAATAAAATATTTTTTAAAAAGGTGTCTCTTTAAAACACTCAGCTACCCTCATGACTAGCCCAGAAATAAGCAAATATAAAATGTCCACATTGTAATTTTTACCTAGTCACTAAACCTAGATGTGGGCCATTTTTGAACCCTCTTTACTGCAGGCCACAAGCAGGAAGCCCTTCTGCCCTCTCCTCACTCCCAAGTGCAAGGTTTCTGTTCCTGAAGCGTATCAGGAAAGGAAGTAACACGATAACAGTGTCTCTCCCCACCACCCAAAGCAGTAGTAATAAAGAAAACAAGTGCTCTATTATATTAAGCAGGCTTCAAAAAGCCTATGGTTCCTGGAACCTGACCCTCTCCCTACTTCATCTAACTCCAACTCACCCCTTACTCAGTGCCTCATCAGCTCCCTCTGAATGCCATTTTGTACTGTTACAAACTCCTGTAATAAATATATTATGCTCATAATGGATCACCAGTAGCTCACCCTTATAGTGCCTTTGGAGCCAGAAAGGAAACTAAAGTAAACAAAACCCTCGGTCACGGCTCTACTCAGACCCAGTTCCACGTCTTTACCGTTTACACATACAGGGGGAATTAAAGCTGAAAGCAGGCTGAAGTCATGCTAGAAGGATACTGAATGCCAAGTTATTAACTTGGCACCTTAATTCAGCTGGTGATAAGGAGCAGCTGAAGGTACTCAACAGGAGACTGACTCGATCAGAGCTGTGTGGCTGGAAGACTGCGCTTACCACCACGGAGGATGGTAAATGAAATCAGGGAGAACAGGTGAGCAGGCTATGTTAACCCAGGAAAGCAGACTGAGGATCCCAATTCTAACAATGATAACAGAAAAAGAAAAAGAATGAATAACCCGGATAGGACAAGGGTAAAAGAAAACCTGCAGGAGTTGCCCCTCATTTGGAGTGAATGATCTAGGTCAGCAGTCCCCAACCTTTTTGGCACCAGGGACCAGCTTGCTGAAAGACAGAAGGGTTTGGGGAGACAGACGGGCAGGAGGCAGAGCTCAGGTGAGCTTCGCTCACGGCCCGGTCCCTAAAAGACCACGGACCCTGATGTAGATGATACGATGCACAGACCAGAAAGCCCAGCGAGGAGACCCAGGAGGTCTGGACTGAGGGAGTGGGTGTGACCTGGAGAGCACTTTCAGGAATCATCCACAGAGAAGTGACAGGTGAGTCATAGAAGCCAACTCCACCAAAACAGAGAATTCTAAGAATTAAACCTTAGAAAAGAATCACACACAGAAGGGTACAAAGGCTGGGGAGGGTGGGAAGGCAGAAGCCTTAAGGAAAGATTGGTCAGGAGATAATGAAAGAGTATTTCAAAAGAAAGCATTTCAAAGAGACTTATTATCACAAAACCAAAATACATAATAGCCACGAGATGTGAGAAGTTACTGGCAACTTTTAACAGTATGAAACTGGATTTCAGGATGTTAAAAAAGAAGCAATAGCAGGTATAGAACATTATTTTCAATGTGGCGATAAGAAAAGAAGAATTAAATTTTTACTTTATATGGAAAAAATATAATTGGTTAATGGTTAGTAATAAAGCAACCATCACTGTTTTTAATTACCTTATCACTTATGAAGTAAATTCTAAGAGTCATTAGATCAAATCCCCAGGAAACAATAAGAATCTTAAACATCTAATAATGACCCTAAGAATTCCCTTTAAGGTGTAAAAATCTAAAAATAGATTTCAATATTGAGAGCAAGGGCTTAATAGCATCACAAAAGAAATTTCCATAATAGCATGTGGTCTGTGGTTATTTAACAACACATAGTCCCAAACATTTCTTGTTAATATTAGAAGACCCACCTATTCAACAAAAACAAAAATACACATAAAAAATAAAAGCATGTAAATGCCTTTTACACTACATTAAATGCTAATGCAATCAAATCCTAGGCAGCTACAGCTAATTTCCCTTTAGTTTTTTTACAAATCAAATTCCTAATAAAATAGTTTTATACAAAAAACTCTAAACTTTGTTTAGCATTTATCACAAACAAATCAGAGTAAGAGTTTGCATTTGCTCTTTGAACTTACATCATTCTTGAAAAGTAGACTAATGTATGGATACTTAAAAAAAAATCCACTGTGTCTAGCCTCAGATATATCTGGGTACATATGATTTCTAGAAATTTTGTGCTCTGTGGCAAAGCAGGTTTGACTTGTGGTACTACTATCAAGAAATCATAGTTCTTATTTCAAAAAATTACCAATATTTTTGTTCTGCTGGGAGAAGACACAACTCACTTTTAACAATATTAAGGGGCATGTTGAAGGCTCTTGAAAAAGTAAATGTGAAAAGATGAGGGGGAAAAAATCTTTCAAGGGATGCTGGTTCTCTTTAAGTTCTCTTTCACAGTCTAGGTGTTAATTACAAAGATGAGATCAGTTTGTGAAATTCACTGACCTAAAAACAAACACTTAGGATCTGTGCACTCTTCTGTACATATGCGAATGTTCAATAAAATGGGTTTTTTTTTTAAAAATCAGTCAAATTTTCTATGATAGTGAGGAATTACCTGTTGTCATAGATCCGTAACACGGCAATATTAACAACCCGTCTAGTGTGGTGTCTTGCACATCATAATCATAATCAACAGACTCTGCCATCTGAAAAAGTAACTCGCAACTTTTTTCGATTTCAAACTGACCTGAAACAAGGGGGGAAAACAATGTCATTAATTGAACAGCAAAATTAATTTAAGAGTGGGAAAAAAAAAGGTCTTCTAAATCAAAATCAGTTTTGCATAATAGTTATTTTAAATCTCCCATTTTGATCTAAAAGAGATGAAGACATAATTTATACCAAATCTCAACAATAAAACAAAAAACAGAAGAAACACCATTTTCCAAAGAATTTAAATCTCTAAAGAAATCAACATGTTTATAATCTTCAAGCCTTTCATCTTGTTAACACGGTATTTGAAGAAGATCCAGTAAAGTTCATCCTTAATGTAGGGAAATCTAATCCAGGAGATACTGCATTTAGGTGTAATACTTAAGTAATCTCAAAAAAGCAGATGGTTACAATGTCTGACTTCTGACATCCGCACAAGGCAGAGTAGGAGGCAAGCGATGAAATGACTCATTTCTGTTCATAGGATGCTGCTACTTGAAGAATCACATTAATCTAGGATTTAACTATTCTATTTCTGACCTGCAACGAAGGCTCATCTATGAGACATGGATTCCACGCCTTATGTACAGCTATCATACAGTACCATCCCACCACTCAAAGAAGAAAGGAGCTGGTAGGATGCCTCTGGCAACAATGGAATTAATCATTCCGATTCAGGACTATATGGTAACACCTCTATATAAGACAGACTAATAAAAACATTAACAGTTTAGCAATTAGTATCTTCCTACTAAAAGGTCAGTGTGTTTTACATGTTTACTAATAACATTGGTGTTTTTAATGGCAATACAGAATTACCTTATATAAGATATAAAACCTAAAACTATTTAGATCATCATAAAAAGCTAGGGCAACAGGAGGAGTACCCAGATTTCCCAAGAAAAAGGACACTTCATCGTGGTGCCACATCTCCTCTTATAAACAGTACGGTCATTTTAAACATGATACTGAAATGCTCACCAGTCAGAAAAACCAAGATGTCTCCAGCCATTTCATTCAAATGGATATCCATGGTCACTTTCACAATCTAAAGCAAGAAACACAAGCATAATATGCTAGTGGAAATTCAGCCTCCCTCTCACTTCCCATTGTTCCCACAGAAAAATTAAATTTGGTTCTCAAAAGTCCTAGAACCTGCAAGGGCTGCCATTAATAGGAAACAAGTAAATTATCAAACTATTCAATCAACTAGAATCACAGATAAAAAAAGACAAAAAAGGATGCCAAGTAATACCGCTTGAATATAGGCAGTATTTTCCCAATCTCGTGGGCCAATCAAATTGCAGAATTTTTCTCTGACTGGGTAAAGCCTTCCAGGTATGTCAAATATTGGACAATTTCCAAAGAATGCAGAGAGCTTGGCTAATTCCATAGTTGCCGACATCACCACAACCTTTAAATGCTCCTTCCTGTTAGGAGACTTCTCCTGAAACAGCTTCTTCAATAAACCAAATAAGATGTCCTGAAAGAAAAGTAAATCTCTAGTAAGTCACAAAAACACCTAACAACCAACTTGTTTTAAATATTTTACTTTCCTAACCAAAGAATTCCTTTTTCAATCAGTTAAATTGTAAGAGGAAGCAATTCTCTATGCACTAAAAAGCTACCCAAAAGTAAACTGTCTAATAAATAACCAATATATTAAAATACTCACTGTAGTTAGAGTTCTCTCATGGGCTTCATCCAAAATAATGACACTGAACTTGGTAAGATTTGGATCTCCCAGAATATGTTTCAGTAAACATCCATCAGTCATGTATTTGATTGCTGTTTCCTAATGTTCAAAACACAAAGTATTTCAACACACACACACACATATGTGTGTACACATATGTATATAGTTTCACAGAAATTCACCCGTTTTGCAAACTAAATTTTCCCCCCAAATGTACACACATTAAGTGATCAAACTAATATAACTAAATAAAAGAGTACAAATAGTCTAGTAACAATGATGGCAAATTATGAAACTTATGATCTCTACAGAGACAGGGATGAGGCACTAAGGTGCGTGTTCTGGGATAAAGCAACAACAGCGACCAGTTAAGCAGAGGCAATGAAGTCAGAGAAAACTGCTGAGATAACGCAATGGTTTCGGGTGAACAAATTGTGGGAAACAATGAAATGGGCTTCATTTCCCTGTCTCAGCCACTATTTTAGGGGACTCAGGAGAAAAGGTAAAGGAAATGGTCAGGTGTATAATTTCCTCCCAATTCCTTTCCTGCTCATTCTATTAAAAAATTATTAGTGCCAGACAACTAGTATTAAAACAAGATGAGAATAAGGTGCAAAAGCTAGTTAACAGTAGTGACATGCATAAAACAATGGAAGAAAATAAGAGAAAAATCCAGAGCAGTGACTACTAGGAAGGCAAAGATGGTATTTTGGAGTCATTCTAAACCACAATTCCATTCCCATTAGGGACCATATGTACATCAGGGATTATTTTATATCTGGTATGGGATTAAGATATCCTGAGCAAATGTAAACTGTAACTATTAACTATTAAAAAGAAAACAACTTAAAACTTGTTAGTGCTATGAATATAGAAGCTAGTCAATACAAAATACTCTCTTATTGACTTTGTTAATTAAGTTCTCAGTTTTCCACTGACTTCAAGAATATAAATATACAACATGGATGAACCTTAAAAACATGCTAAATGGAATAAGCCAGACACAAGTACGAAATACTGTACGAGACAGGCAAATGCAGAGACAGAAAGTCAAACAGTAGAAGGCACCAGGGGCGGGGGAGGAGGGACAGGGAGTTACTACGTGAGAGACGCAGAGTCTCTGTCTGGGATGATGAAAGACGTTTGGAAGTAGACAGTGCTGATGATGACACACACCATGAACATTCTCAATGCCAGGGAACTGTACACCTGGAGGCGGTTAAAGCGGTGAATTTTATGTTATGTATATTTCACAATAAAAAGGGTTTTTTAAAGAATACAAATATAAGTTACATGTAGGATCCTTGTGGCTAAAAAAAAAAAAAGAGAGAATCCTAAGAAAAATCAATGTAACTGTCACTTATAAACCAACTGAGAAGGCAAAAAACAGGTTAAACATCAGAGATGCCAGAGCTAAAGCATTAACAATAGGTAACAAACATTAATTCTAATCTGAGGCTGTTTCGTTAAAAATATGAACAGAATTTAAAGTTAGAATCTTTCAAAATTTTCTTTACTCTTTCCGTAAGTTTAGAGTAATTACACAAATATCAACAAAACTTTTGTACCTTAGAGCTGCAATCATCAAAACGAACTTGGTATCCTACTTTGGATCCCAAAGTGCATTTCATTTCTTCAGCAACCCTCTGAGCAACCGATATGGCCGCTACTTTTCGTGGCTGAGTCACACCGATCACACCATGTTGTGAAAACCCTACCAAAACCAGAAGTAAAAAACACAGAAATGTCAACAGTTGCTTCCTATTAGAGCTAAATTATTTCTGGTCAATCAATACAAACTGTTTAAGTATTTCCAAAACTCTGCAAATTAACAACATAGTGTATTACATTTGTATCGCGAAAATTTAAGAATTCAAAGAATATACATTAATAATTGTTCAAAATGTGCATATGTTAATTTGGCTTGGTTTTTTAAAAATCCAATCTAAAGACTGTAAATAGTAACCCATAAATTTTTAATCTCTAGGAATCCATAAAATTCCACACACTTCCTACAACAGATTAACCTTGGTCACAGAAGTTTAAATACACAACCTTACATAGATTCTATAAGCACTTATTTTTTACCATTTTAAGTATCTTTGAAAAGGAGAAGCATCTTACAATTGATGGCAGTTTTCCTTTAACAGTATGTCAAATAGTGGTATGTCTTAATTGATGGCATCTTAGGTTTGATGCATAAGTATAAGTTTATATACAAGCTAAGAAATTTTTGTTATTTTTATGTGAATATCCAATATAATTTTGTTCTATACCAACCTTATGCTAGAAAGTTTTACAATAATGAAGTGACAGACACTTTAAGAGTAATGTGTTAGCTGACCTGGTGTTAGCAGAGTCAGGGGCTAAATACTTACCTGATAATGCTCCGGAGAAAGAACCAAGAAATACCAATGCCAGCAACAGATATTATTGTATCTCTTCCCCCCCCAAAAATTATTTCAATACCCAATGGTTAACAGTCTACAGCAAGACAACCTTATTCTATACCAGAGAATCAGTATCTCCCTATAATGTTATTTGAGATTATTATGGCAACTAAAAAATAGAAAAGATGCCATCTCCACTAACTCCTGAGTGTGAAATAAAACCATAAAGAAACAGGGAAGACGTAAGGAGCGTGTGCCAAGAGAAGAACTGGGACGGTCAACAAATGGTGCGCATTTGTGCAACACATAAGTCCTATTAGCCTTTAAGAGGATATATTTTTAATACTCCCCATATTATCCCAGAGTAAAATTACCTGCTTCATATAGATATTTTGGCAGTTGAGTTGTTTTACCACTTCCTGTATTTCCAGTAACAATAAGAAATGAATTGTCCCTCACAGCTTGAATAAGTTTTTTTCTTTGTTTTTGAATAGGAAAAGTTGGAGTAGTTCCTCCCTCCTGTGATGTGCATCCTTTCTCTTCTGTAATGAGAAAAACGATTGTGCGATTAAAAGGACTGTAAAGCTATCTCTGACTCAATTTTCCAGAACTGAACAGAGAGAGACAACAAAATTTTGGGGTTGGAAAAGATCAACCTATGACTTCTCAATTAAATCACCTAAGTCTAATTTATAAGTGAGGGTTTTTAAGCCCAGAACAACTTTTTAGTGAAATCTAACAACTTGAGCATTTGCTAATGCATGACTCAAAGTACTCGACAAAGCAAGCCTAGCACGAAGCGATATATATATACACACCTATACAGAAGCACAAAACCCAATTTTATTAAACAAGAGACCGAAAACTGGAACACTGCAGAAAACTCTCAGCTGAATTAAAAGCCACCTGTGTTTCCTTCTGATTCATGGTTCAAGTTAGGTCCCTGTTCAGAGTGACATATCCCAGAAGGCCAAGTGGTGGGTAACCATGGAAACTGGCTCCTGGAAACTGGCTCCCTCTATACGGTACCCAAAGGCAGGCTGGCGGCCCGACGAAGGCGGGGGAGGGGGAAATAGATGGGTAGAGAACAAAGGCTCTATGAGCCTGTTTAACAGCAAAGCGCGTCTCGGTGCTGGGGTTCACTTTTTTCTCCCCCAGCAGGGTTTTCACTCAACTTGGGTCTGGGACCGCCCCCCTCTAGACCAAAGTGCTCATCAGACGCAAAGTTCGCCTCTGGCTTGGAGGGCAAGGAGAACGCTGCGCCTCCTTCCCACTCTGCTCTGTCAGCCCAAGGCTGACTTTTATTGCCCTCCCTCACCCCCGTGCAGGAACTCTCGCTGGCCTCCCAGACGTCCCGCGGACCGCACCTCTGTCAGCGATGGAAACCGCCGAAGGCCGCTCTTCCTGGGGCTCTCTGGACCGCGCTCCCTCTTCTTGTCGCCGTGGCGCCCTGCCCGCGACGGCGGGAAAGCGGGACATAGACCTGGCCCGCAGAGAAGGTGAGCACGTCCACCGATCCGGGAGATGGGAGGGGAAAGGCAAAGGAGACGCGCCCTGATGACGTGGAGGTGTTTACTTCCGCGCGTGCGAGCGGAGGGGCAGCTCTTCGATGACGCGTAGCTCGGCGGCCAGAAGGCTCCTCCCCGGGCCACCTGGCCTGGTCTGCGAGCTGAGGG
Organism: Desmodus rotundus; assembly: GCF_022682495.2. Classification (NCBI taxonomy): domain Eukaryota; kingdom Metazoa; phylum Chordata; class Mammalia; order Chiroptera; family Phyllostomidae; genus Desmodus; species Desmodus rotundus. Next base: position 92,098,084 of record NC_071395.1, on the reverse strand, counting down.
TGTCCCCCTCTGCCGGTGTGCGCTGCTCCTGGGGTGGCGAAGTCGTCCCCAACGGTCTTTTCCTGTGTCTCCTCTTGTGCGTAGAAGAGCCAGGCAACACCCCTCCTCAGCCACAGTGGTCACTGCACGCACATTCCGCCTTCACACCTAACGGGATACGACCCTTTGCCGGGAGCTGCGACCTTCCTAGAGTGCGGAGTCCCACCGTACATTAGCGCCTTGCTCACCCTGAAATAAAGGGTTCAAGGCACTGAGCTGCCGAGCGTCTAGTTTTGTTGCGTCCAAAACTTAGGCCCCCTACGCCAATCATTTCCTTCATGGGACCCTGCATTTTAATTTATTTACATGTTTACTGTCTTCCCCTTTCCCCCAACTAGCCATAAAGGCGAAACTTTAAAAAACCACGGTACACTGGGAGCCCAGCAAGTCATCCAAAATGGATTGTCAATATTTGTTGGGTTTGCTGAATGGATGAATGAATGATTTGTTGGCAGAAGAATTAAGCTCATTTTTTAAATTTAATCTTTATTGTATTTTTTCATTACCATTTAGTTCCCTTGTACCCCCTCACCTCCCTCAGCAATCACCACACTGTTGTCCATGTCCATGCGTCCTTTTTTCTTTTTGTTCAATCCCTCCACCCCCCCAACCCCCCCACTAGCTGTCACCTGCTCTCCATCTATGAGTCTGTCTCTGTTTTGCTTATTAGTTAAGTTCGTTCATTAAATTCCACATATGAGTGAAATCATGTGGTATTTGTCTTTCTCTGATTGGCTTATTTCGCTTAGCATAGTGTTCTCCAGGTTCATCCATACTGTTGCAAAGGGTAACATTTTCTTCCTTTTTACAGCCAAATAGTAGTCCATTGTGTAAATGTCCTACAGCTGTTTCATCCACTCATCTGTTGATGGGCACTTGGGCCGTTTCCATATCTTGGCAACTGTAAATAATGCTTCAATGAAGGTAGAGGTGCTTATGTTCTTTGGAATTAGTGTTTGGGGTTCCTTCGGATATATTCCCATAGTGGGATTGCTGCGTCAAAGGCAGATCCATTTTTAACTTTTTGAGGTATCTCCACACTGCTTTCCACAGTGGCTGCACCAGTCTTAAGCTCACTTTCCATAGGTGTGGATTTTTTTTAAGGAAACCACAAGATCTGACATGTTAAACACAGATATACAACACTCGGATGGGACTATTTTTCACAAAAGGTACTTTGGGGACCAGATCTTTCTGTTATAGGACTTTGCAACCTTGTAAATAGTGTCAATGTAACAAAATCAATACACAGAGAAGATTGTTTCTTGGACTTTTTGACTGATTCTGCTGTTACAATTAACCAGCACTGCCAGAGAACACAACCCGTCAGTGTTGTCTTCTTCAACTTCACCATTGACTACAGGCCACTCTCTGACCAGGTTTCAGAAGATGTCATTGGACCCCAAGATGTTTCTGTGCTGATTAAAAATACATTTACAACAACTCCTCATAAATGGAACTAATCATGTAATAACTATGTATGGTGTCAGGTGGGTATTGGACTTATGGGGGGATAACTTTGTAAGTTATGTACATGTGTAACCACCATGCTGCACATGTGACACCAATATAATTTTTTTCATATACAAGCAAAAGTAATTAGAAAGTCACAGAGGTAGAAGAAGCGAGCTGTAGAAGAAATGGGTTCAGGGAATAAGTTACAGAGACAAAGGAAGGGCCCTTGGAGCTTAGGAGAAAACGAGAAAGGGAAAGGCAATGCACTTGGCAGGAAGAAGGGTGGGACGGAGAAGGCATGGGCATGCTCCAAGAGGGAGACAGCACACCCAAGACAATATAATATTGAATGTCTGCTGTAACTGAAATTTTTTTTTAATTTAAAAGTCTGTGCAAAAATATACATAAATGAATGTCTGTAAGTTCCAACAAACTGTATTTATAGAAGTTAAAAAGGCAGATTAATTAATATCTTCTAGAATACAAGGTTATCAAATTTTAGCCCTGGCTGGTTTGGGGGGGTGCTCCGCCCACAGGGCCCCGCCAGGCTGCCACGGATGAGAATAAGTCTACCAAGACATGATCTGCTTGGGGAGGAAAGGTGGCCAGTCTCTCAAAGGAGAAGGGCCAGGAGCCTTTTCCTCAGTGGGCTTTTATTGGGTTCAGTTTGCACAGGAATACAGGTAAAGCTCATCAATCATTGTCAGGCAGTAAGGATCAAACAACAGATACGTACAAAGAACTCTGAGGGTTTATTCTGAGTCAGGGTCAGTTAGCTAAAGGGCTATAAAACTTTGGAAAACAAACTCATTCCATCCTTGGACCCTTATCAGAAAACTGAGGGCATTCTTAGCAAAGCAGGTTTCACAGGGTTTTATGCATTCTTTCTTAGGCCTGATGCCCCCGGGGAACCACCCTTTCCAGCACAGGACCGCACCACCCTCTGTGATTGTTTCAAGCTTACGTCAGGTAGGGAAAGTAAGGCAGCCAAGAGATTAGGAGACTTCTTGCAGACAGAATGAGAACTCAGGCTATGTCAAAGCCGAGGGGTGAGGGTCCATCACCCCCTTTTACTATAGTCCCCCAATTCTTTCCCTGAGGGCCTCTTCATGACCATGCCTGTCTTAGATCATCCCTCCCTTGAGGAATCTTACCTGTCATTGGCTAACTGGTCAGGCTTGGGGCCAAGCAGGGTAAAATAAAGTGGGCAGAGGCAGTGCCCCTGCCAGGGAGATAAGCTTTGTCTCCCTAGTGGCTTAGGGTCCCAAGGTCTCTCATTCAGCTTTAGCCATGAGGGGTTACAGCTTCTGAAACCAGGCAGGGTGGTTCCCAAAAGCTGGTGTGGCTCAGTGGAATGAGCTCCAGCCTGCAAACCAAGAGGTCACTGGTTTAGTTCCCTGTCAGGGCACATGCCTGGGTGGTGGGCCAGGTTCCCCTTTTGGGGTGTATGAGAGGCAATCAACTGCTGTTTCTCTCACACATTGATGTTTCTCCCCCTCTCTTTCTCCCTCCCTTCCCCTCTCTGAAAATAAATAAATAAAATATTTTTTAAAGATAAAAAAATTTTAAATGACACCAAATGAAATACAACTTTTTAACAACTTTATATCTTCAAAACCTGTGTGCTACAATAATAAATCTGATAATAGGAGAACATCCCAGATTTCTCTCATCCATTAAGGGAATCTCCCAACCTTCTGGAGTCAGTTAGAAATTCAAAATACTACAAATCAGAAAAACAAAACAAAAAAAGCAAAAATATATTCATAGTACAAGCAAGGTATCGGTGAGTACGGGGCGAGGTATTTCATACAGGGCGGCTATCTCAGTCACTTTCTAAGAAAATGAGCAGAATCATTTCAGACCAATGATAGTTACCATTCATGGAACACTTAGTAGTGAAACATTTAATATAAAAATTTCATTTATTCCTCACAAAACCCCAGAGAGGTAGGTTGTTATTATCCCTAATTTTTACATGTGAAAACCAAGGCTCACATACTTGTCCTAAACAACAAAACAAAGAGGAAAATAAAACCAGGATTCAAACCACACTAATAACCACTTTACTGTAATGGGAGATAGAATTATCTAAATCTTAGCACCTAAAATAGTATTTTCTCCCAACATTTGTTAATCAGCTGTTATAGAATAATTATTCTTGTCTGAGAACCTCCTAATGAGAGTATCCAGAAAAAAAAAGCCGCAAACCAAGAATGAAGAAAAGTAAACATGAAAAATTTAGACATTATTTAACATCGGTGAGTTTAAAACCAAGGGCATTTAAAGGGCAATTCATGTTACCATTAATAACCATGTGCTACAGGGGCTACTCCAAACTGAAAGATCAACAGTTATTTCCTGCCCAGTGAGTTTACAAATTGCAAAGGCAAACAAGATACAAACATAGAGTGAAAATAGAAAATATATGGGTTGAATCTGAGACAAAAGGTAGCGTTCCCAACAACATTGAATCTATTTCCTATTTTCTTTGGGTAACAAGAAAAACCTGAAAGAAATGATATTTAAAGAAGTGTGAGAAGCATGAATTGCACCCTGCTGCTATTGCTTCATAAGCAGTCTTTCAAAATGTCCTTGAGTCCAAGTCATCCGTTTTGAGCACGCAAAAGACAGGAAGGAGGCTCAATATTAAAAGGTTTACAAAAATGGAAAGAAATTTTTTAATCATCTTCAGGAAAAAAAGGGAATGCATAGAACCACTGTTGTAATTTAAGAGAAATAACTGGGACAAAAGGAAAACAAAGAATTTTTAATACAATAAAATCCAGAAAGTTAAAGATGTCACAAGTGGCGACATGTAGAAAGCTAATTATAACAGGAAGTCACAGAGAGTTAGTAATGGTGTTGAAGTACATGGATTTTTTTAAATTAATAAATTCAACTAAAATGATAGTTGTTTTGCAAAGAGCAGCAGATAGAAGTCAGATTGTAAATGGATGAGGAGAAAATGAAAGAACAAACTAAAAATATATTTAGTGCATTTAGACATGCCTGGTTATATAATCAACTAAGATAAACAAAAAGGAAAGAAAAGAACAGCCAAAAAAAGATGCTGCTGCCACAGCGTATGTAGGATGATTTTAAAGGACTTGGTCGATGAGATTATTGGGGTACGATTAGAGGGTGTGTATAGGAGAGTAGAAACACAGAGGGGCTGATGACGGAGAAAAACAAGTTCACATTTTGAGAACGGACACAGAACTAGAGGAGCGAGAACAAACTTTTTTGTCAATGTAGGTAGTATAAACCTACACTGGTGGCTGATTTGTGTTTCAAAATATGAATCTGATTGTTTCTCTGCATTTCCCTCCCCTATTTCTATCTCATTTGTAAACCCGGGGCCTTTGTTTTCCCCCAGCCCTCAGCAGAGCAGAGACAAACGTCCAGGGCTACTCTCGGCCCAAGGGCGAAGCCCAGACCCTCCTGTGCGCGCTTGAAGAACTGGTGGTTTGCTGAGATGGATGAGACTGCGCCCAGCGCCCAGCGAGAGGCCACAGAAAAGGGAGAATGTAGTAGAAGGAACAAAGAGCTCTTAACATGGGCAGAAGAAAGAGGATTTTTCATTGCAGAGTTCTAATGGAAGGGTTTCCAGAAGATGGGCCATTCTCAAGTGTGGACCACTCATTCCTTAAAAATAAATTTTAAAAATCCTGTGGCCCGTTTGTCATTTAGAGGACCTGTATACACGTAGGCCTGGAAAGAGAGGAAGGGGAGCTTGTATATTCCGGAGGGAATGGGAGTGTGAAGAACCTCACTCCCTAAACCAGAGAGAACAAGACAGAAGCAACTGGAAATTTTCTAAATTGAAGTGGTAGTGGACCCCATACCACTGTTACATATTCTGTTAACAGGCCTATGAGGTGTTAGCGATTTGGAAGTCTGGAGGAAAATAATTAGATGGCCATATAATAGAGTTTAAAGAAGCATCCACCTTTCAGTCTAAAAGCAAAACAACATCATCACCATGCTTTCTTCTCTTTTTAATCTTATCTTTTAGGTATCCAGATAATTGTGTTTAGTATCACAGTACCAGTCACCAAGCAGTCATTGTCATTTCACTCATCAATGATATAATTTAATTAGAAGGTTAGTAAAGATTGAGACCCTTCTAGCCATCATCAATAAAAATTAATGCTTTACACGTATGAATCAAAGTGTGGGACTCCCATTATTCTATTAGTAAAACAGGGCCTCTTTCAAATGAAGGCTCAGTGATTACTCTAACTTCCTATTCACTCATTCATTCATTCATTCACCCATTCACGTATTCTTTCAGTATTAGAATGCACAACTCTTATATGCACCCTTTTAAGTAGCCCTGCAGAGGCATAAAAATATGTGTAAGATACAATCACTGCCTTCTATGGAATTACATGTATTTGAGGAGATAAAATAGTTAGAGGAGGAAGAACTAGCTAGAGTGATCAGGGGAGGTTTCTTGGAGTTAGTGGCATTTGAACTGAACTTTGAAAAATAAAAAAAAAAGAAAAAGAAGAAAGAAAAAAAAACAGAGCAAAAAATGAACTGAGCTTTGAAAGTTGGGAAGATTCCAATAAATGCCGGGGGAAAGATTGTGGATAGAGGAAATCTCACAAAGGCACTGATAAAGTGATCACGATATTGTTAATTATGGATTATTGAGGAATCTGCAAAATTAATATTCTGTCTCTGGTGATGGTCTCTGTAAATCTTCCACTTGCCTGAAGGTGGCAAGCTGGGTTTATTTGAGAAACTTCAGCACCAACATTATTTGAAAGAAAAATGAAACAGTACTACTTTGAAAAAAAAAACTTTCTCCACATTTAACTCATAAAATCAAAAAGTGAAAGAGATTAAAAATTGATGATTATTTAAATACCATACATGATTAGTATTACTTATTTTAAGGAACACAGGTTTTATATTATACATATTTGGCATTTTTAAATATGTTTATTGATTTGAAAGAGAAAGCAAGGAAAGGAGAGAGCAAGATAGAGAAACATCAATTTGTCGTTCTACATATTTATGCACGCATTGGTTGATTCTTGTCTGTACCCTGACCAGGGATTGAACCCTCAACCTTAATATATCAGGACAATGTTCTAACCAACTGAGCTACCCAGCCAGGGCCCAATTTTTCTCTTCTTGATGGTCATAATTTTTTCAACACTGTGACATATGTAATAGGGAGCATTGACCATCCTCCCTCAACAAGAAACTGGAACAATATTTAGGGAAAATATATAAGTATTTCATAACCCCCCAGTTCCCGATGTCTTGCAAGAGAAGACAACTTACTCTTTCAGGATCCGCTCCTAACGGTTCCTTTCATAGTGCAGAAGAATTGCCCGCTCCTAGTGAAGCAAGAGGATGTAGAAAAAGCCTATTCAGAGAGAAAGAAGTCCGGTGCTGAAAGGGGAAAGAGGAGCCTTGAGTGCTCTTCTCTGGAGGAACTTACTAGAAAAAGAAGACACGTTAGATAGCATGAGGAGAAAGCTGAAAGTCAAAAGCGCTCCTGCCCTGCTCCTATTTGACTTGGTGCACCTTCCAACCCAGTGGCGGCTCAGCTGAGACAGGGAGGTGGGTGGAGGGGCTAGTGTGATGCTGCGGCGCTGGCTCCGGTGTGGCCTGCCCGGGGCCCCGGTGAGGGAGCACAGAAACGAGGAAGGCTCTAGTGTAAACTAAGAGGCTACAGTGTGTAGAACAGAGGGCCAAACCACAGACCCAGTGACCATAGATATCAGCACACTCTCCAAGAGCGAGGTCTTTACCTGCCACATCTCAAAGGGGCCCCCAGTGACCACCAACCCACAGAGATGTCATTGTGCCACAGAGACAGATTTGCACCCTGAGACCCCACAGGGATCTGAGGCCCCTCTGCTCCATGCCAGCATGGAGTCATAAATCCCCCGCACAGCCAGACATTACATAGAAGAGAAGCCACGGGAAGGGGAAGAAATGTGAAAGATTTCGCATTTACCCAAAAGAAAATGTATTATTCAAAAGCAACTGTTTATCTAAACTGAAAAAAATGTTGTTAGCTTGAATTGAGAAGCTTTGAGTCTGGGTTGGTTTTTTTTCCCCCCCTCTCCAACTATGGAAGCTTGCAGGGAAAATTAGATCCATCAAACAAAATAAAGAACAATATTTTCTTTGTATAGTGGAATTATAGTACGGGCAAATTTTTGACCTCACTATACAAATTTTCATAGGATTATTTTTCCAGGTTGTTTTTTTCCTGCTGATCTTAATATCTTTCTAAATTCACATGCATTACCCCTTTTGAAATTAACTGTAGTCCTCATTGTATTGACCAAGGAGGCTCCAAATGCAAATACCAGTTTTGTTTATTCCGGAATTGGCAGGTGTAAAGTGTGAGGCAAGGGGCAGTTAGGTGAAGAATAGACTCAGTTCTTTGTAGTCACAAGAAAATACCCCCTCCCCCAGCCATTCTCCCCTTCTTTTTAATTTGCTCCTTTTCGCTGATCTAAATGCACTTACAATTAGAACCACGGAAAGCCACGTGCACCGCGGCCACCGTTCCTCACCACTGCAACCATTCCCCTGGGTGACACAAAACATCTAATAGGCCTGTCCCAGCATCTAATAACAAAGGAAGAACACATGGCAGATCACGATAATGATTTTGTCTTTCTGTAATGATAAAAAAAAAACTTGATTCTGCATAATAATCGCTTTGTTATTCACATTTCCTCATGAATTTTAATGTGCCATCCATTTTCTCATGATTTATCCCACAATTCTGTGTGAACCTTTGCAAAACATTATTCTCTTATCCCTTTCTTTCTTTCAATGATGTAATTATTCTGTTTAACCCAAAAGGCTTTAGGATATTGCTTTTTTTTTTTACCATATTGGTCAAAGAGCTAGTCTAGGTTAAATAACCTAGAAAGCTGTGCGCTTATAATTTCTGCACTTTTTCCTATATGTATGTTATTTAATTTTAAAAACAATTTACTTGTTAATAATTATCTGGAACATCAATCAATTATAAATAACTTTGTGCCTTTTAAAAGAAATCATAATGAGTTGTATTCATGAAGGTACATGATTTTGTTCTGTGTTCTAAAAGGGAAGCATTTGCGATATATATATATATATTTTTTTAATATTTTATTCATTTACCCTCAGAGCGAGGGGAAGAGAGGGAGAAACACGGGGACAGACGTGGATGTGTGAGAGATACAGCCACTGGTTGCCTCTCGTTGCCTCTCGCATAAGCCCCACAGAGAATTGAACCAGCAACCTACGCCCAATCAACTGAGCCACACCGGTCAGGGTCAGGGCAAGAATGCTTTCAAATAGTTCTCTTGATGTCCTAATAGTTTTTTTTTAAGATTTTATTTATTTTTTGAGAGAGGGAAGAGAGGGAGAAAGAGAAGGAGAGAAACATTGAAGTGCGATCAGTTGCCTTTTGCACGCCCCTAACTGGGGCCTCGCCCGCAACCAGGTACGTGCCCTGACCAGGAATCGAACCAGTGATGTTTCTGTTTGCAGGCTGGCACTCAAGCCACTGAGCCACTCCAATGTATTCTCTTCCTATTCCTCTTTTGAAGGCAAAACTTATATTAAAATTCAGTCCCATATTATTTGTAGGTAAATAATCTCAAAATTACATAAAACTGGCTAGATTTTAAGTATTTAAGGACATAAACTGTCTTACTTATCTTTGTATTCCATGCAGTATCTAGCTCAAGGACTTTCAAAGAGAAGGCCCTCAAAACTATTTGTTTAACAAATACAATGTATCTTTTGCAGAAAACAAGTCAGTGGTTGCCAGGTCTGAGGAATGGAAGGATGGAATTGCTGCAAAAGGGGTTAAGGGAACTTTTCAGAGTGATGTTAATATTCTACAATTCAATTGTGGTGGTGCTTACCCACACAGCTGTATATATTTGTCAAAGGTCATACACTGAAAATTGATCCATTTTATTATATGTAAATTATCTCAAGAAAGCTGATTAAAGAAAGGATCTTATGATATCACAGTATCATTATAGGATATAACTAATAACAAATGTTGTTAACAAATAACTAGCACACTCTTTACATAATCAAATAACCTGCTTTTAGATGAACTTCGAAAATTCCTAATTTCTTGAATTTAATAAAATCCAACAATTTATTAAATACTACTACACGTCTGTTCCTATACTAGCTGATTTATGTTCTTTGTATCTTTTTTTTAAAGATTTTATTTATTTATTTTTAGAGACAGGGGAAGGGAGGACGAAAGAGAGGGAGAGAAACATCATGTGAGAAAGAAACATCGATTGGTTGCTTCCCATTCTCATCCTGACCAGGGACCCAACCCGCAACTCAGGTATGTGCCCTCCCCTGGAATCGAACCAGCGACCTTTCCTTTACAGGACGACGTCCAACCTACTGAGCCACACCAGTCAGGGCTGCTCTTTTTAAAATTCCTGTACCAACAAGTACTGTCAAATAAGAATTTTTATTCCTATGTGCTATACACTGAGGCTCAACGAGTTTAGGTAAACTTGTCCAAGATCAGCTTTTCTACTTTTTAAAAATCAGTACATGCAAAAATAGAGCTTCAAAGAGGCTAAACTAAACACACATTTGTGATTTAGGGGAATTTCAAGGAGTCAGATAAGTTTGTCCAAAATCTACCTATGGTGATATAAAATATAAAAATTTAAATTCAGCAAATATTACGTGTGCTTATTCTCTGACAGGCACTGCCCTAGATATTTCAGGGCATGTAATGCTGAAAATATATAGACTTTGCTGTCAAAGTCTATACCATATCACGTGATGCATAAATAAGTAGCAATACCAGGCAAAATGTGGGTCTGGAATACGATTAGAGACAATTTCACATCAAAGAAGGAGGAAGTAGCTTCAACTTCCACTAAGTTGGTTAATTAAAAAAAAAACAAACAAACAAACACAACCAGCCACCAAAAGGAATTTGGAGAGGTTCAGGCTTAGATGATTTTAAGATCACAAAAGAAAAGCAAATACTTTTCTCCTTCCCCCACTCTATTTAGTTGTTCTCAGCTCCAGGCTAATCTAACAGCTTGTGAGTGTGCCTACATAGATGCCAGTCTTCCGAGGGTATCTGTCTGGGCACCTCACATCTTCTCCTGCCTCCGTCCCTCCTGTCTCCTGTTCTGTAGCAGCCAACATGCTCTCTCCAGGGATCTGAACTTTACTTTACCCAGGGTCTGCCTCTGCACCAGATTCCCCGTCCTGTGCTCCTGGGGTTTTGGGACACTTGCCACAGAAGATATGCATGCACTTTTCCCCCTGGTTCCATCTTTGCTTTGGGATCTGGGATTCCATCACAGGCGGGGAAGCCTCTACCTGCCAGAGCCTCCTAACCAAGAAAGCAAATGTGAGGGAGGAAACCTGGACCGACTACCTGCCGTGGCTCTCGACCCTCCACAGACCCTTTTGCAGGCATTTGCTGCCACCTTTTCCCTGTCATGAGAAAAAGAAAATATTCTTTCCCTTGAATATTATTTTTTAAAGAGTAATAAATATGTATTTTAAAACTCCTCTTATTAGCAGTCAAAGAAATGGAAATTAAGTAATTGAGTGATATTTTAACTATTCAATTACCAAGGGCTTTTCAATGATGTTTTGCTGCTGCGGGTATGAAAAGGGAGTTTTGGATTCTCTGCTGGTAACAGCAATCTTTCTGAAAAGCTATTTGGCAGTTTAAATGCAAGGTCTAAAAAAGTTTATATCCCTTTACCCCTTCAGTTTTACTTCTGGGATGTTATTTTATGGAAATAATTGGAAATACATTTTAAAAATAATACAAAAAGATGTTTCTCATCATTATTTCCAACAATACATAATTTAAAACCTTCTAGGTTGCAAAAATAGGAACATAATTAAATATGTTTGATTATGTTCCCATATGATGAAATAAACTAGTATTAAAAATAACATTTCCAAAGAAATTTAGGATTTTAATGGCACAGGTTATAAATATATTATAGATGTATTTTATATATATATAAATATAACATGTATAGGGATAATCAGTGTGCGTGTGTGTGTGTGTGTGTGTGTGTGTGAACATCTGCAGACAGAACCAGCTACCTCACTTGCAGGGCCTTGTGTACAATAAAAATGCAGTACCTCTTGTTCAAAAATTACTAATAATTCCAAGACTGCAATAGTAGAGGCTTGTACCACATGTAGGGCCCTTCTGAACATGAGCCCTGTGTGACTACACAGGTCCCATGCCCTTGAAATTATCCTTGACTATAGAAAAAAGACCGAAAGAATACATCCCAAAATGTCAACAGTGATTACCTTTGGGTTTTGTGATTAATGAAGATTTGTATTTCATGTGTTTTATCAGGGTCACAATAGGCATGTATTACTTTAAAATCAGTGAAAAAATAGTATATCTTTTGAAAAAACCAAATTACACTGAAAGCAGCACTAGCGTGAACTGCGTTATATTTTGGTTTTAAACTCTTTTACATATCCGTTTTGGGTCACTGGGAATAACAGATATTCTTTTTAAAGATTCCATACTATGTTTTAAAATTACTGTAAAGAATGCGGCAAAATATAAAAGTGAAGTCATGGCTTTGCTAAGTCAAAAAAGCAAGCCGAGCGGAACCACAAATAACACATTTCCATCTATTTTTGTCCCATATAGAATTAGCTTTGGTTGGACATTGAACATTTGCTTGAATGTTGCAATGCTAAAAATTGCTTCTCCAGAATCCTTAGACCTACATTCCTATCACTGACAGCCCACGCCAGCAAAGGGAAGGAAGACCTGCAGGCGGCCTATTGCATCTCCAGCACTTACTGGTTGGATGAAGGATTCAGCAATACGTTGTGGTTTTTTTAATTGGAGAAAGGTTGCATCTGGAAGGCAATAAAAGACACCTTGAGTGAGAGAGCATTGAGTTAGAAAACACACAGAGGGTATTTGCAATGCATTCTTTTAGGAGTGACACAGAGAAGCCTTAACAAGTTGAGTCCTTAAAGACTTCTAACTAGTCATTTTGGTGCTAATGGAGCACAAAAGCCAAGGCAAATCACTTAAGCCTTTCAGTGCCCTCAGAGACAATCCGTCTGAGCAGAGAGGCTTGTCCTTGCAGACCCCTTGGGTGCAGGCTCTTCATATTTTGGTGTATTTGCTGCTGTACTACACACTCACTTCACACACACCCCCTTATACAACTTCAAATGGAAAAAAGAATGCAATTATTAATTCGCCATTCCTTCTTCTCTTTTACCTTGTCTTAGTGGTGCCCCCTGAGAAAAGCCTTTCTGCAGAGTGCCCACGGGGGAGGTAGGGATGCACACTGAAGGAGCCGAAAAGGGCCATTTCTCTACTCTAAAACGGAAAGAGACACGAAGGGGAAGATCTTGGGGAGAAAGAGGAGGAGGAGGAGGAGGAGGAGGAGGAGGTGAGAGCATCAAAGACAGGGAGGGAGGTTGAACAGATTTGAGAAAGAGAGAAGAGAAAAACATGAGGCTGACTTTTGAGAAACTTACAGGAGAGAGAAACATTCAAGCAGGTAGGCTGCTAGTGGTGTTACACGACCACCCCTCTGTCTCCCTAGAAACCTTCATTAAGAAATTTTTACTCACCCTGACCCGTGTGGCTCAGTTGGTTGGGTGTCATCCCGCAAAGCAAAAGGTCACAGGCTCGGTCCCAGTGGCAAAGGATTGAGCGTCCTCTCTCTCCGTTTCTCCCTCCCTTCTCTCTCTACAAATAAAGAAATAAACTATTTAAAAAATTATTTCTAAACAATTTTTTAATATTAGAGAAAGTTTATTTGGCAAGTCACAGAGGTAGACATGAGCTGTTAAACAAATGGGCTCAGGAAACAAGACCCAGAGGCAAGAAGAAGGGCCCTTGGAGCTTAGAAGAGAGAAGGAAAGAGGTACTGGGCTTGCGGGGGGAGGTCAGGGGGTCCAGGGCAGGGAGAGGCGCGGGAGTACTACCGAGAGGGAGACGCTGCTCGCCAATACTGTTGCAGTGGGATTTGTTGTCTGGACGTGATGACATTTGAGAGCGGCCTCCCTGGGGAGTCAGAGCGGGCCGGGGAGCTGCAGGTTGTGTTCATGTTCCAGGTCGGAGAGAGGAAAAAGAACTCCTTTCTTTCATGTTAACTTTTTACCAGCATAGGGGAGGGAAAGGCTCTCCTTGACCCTCTTAGGGTCCCTGGCTGCGTCGGAAAACATAACTGACAAAGACAAACTAACAGGAGAAAAGCGTACAATTCTAAAATGCGTTTTATGAGGCGTGACAGCCTGGGTAAAGAGGACCCGAAGAAACAGACCTGAGTGTACTTAACGCAAGGTTTGATGCAGAGGGCAGTCTCGGAGACAGGTGATCAGGTGAGGAGGAGAAGCTAAGTGTAGTAAACCGGGAAACTCAGCAAGGCCTGCTTGTCTGGATTCTTCCCAGGTCCCTTTGTCTTCGGAGATAAGGACGCACCACCCCCAGGAGGGTTTTATGGCCTGTTTCTGGGCAGAGGGGCCAGTGAAGGGCAGAGTAACCTCGCTCCTTCTGCTCTTTTCTCACACTCCTTCAGCTTCAAACATTCAATATGACTAGCTGACACACGCTGGGGTCGCGTGTCCTGAATTCCAACACAAGCAAAGAGGAAATTCACGCGAGTTTTTGTATCTAGTCCATAAACATGCACATGTTTAAATTTTACTTTTTTTCTTAAAGGTTTTATTTTTAGAGAGAGGGGAAGGAAGGGAGAAAGAGAGGGCGAGAAACATCGATGTGTGAGAAATACATCCATCTGTTGCCTCTTGCACACACCCAACTGGGGACCTGGCCCACAACCCAGGCATGTGCTCTGACTGGGCATCAAACCGGCAACCCTTTGATTTGCAGGCTTGCACTCAATCCACTGAGCTACACCAGCCAGGGCTAAATTTTACTTTTGCTAATCATTGCTGGGGATAAGTGCCCGGGGATGCAAACCAGGTCCCTGTCCTACTGGGGCTCACAGCTCATAGCTAGCAGTTTACTTTTAAGGTAAAGACCCAAAACAAATTATGAACAAATATAGCAAATAAAGGTGCTATGTTACTTTTTTGTTAAGGAAAAAAAAAAAAGCAAAACTTTTTAGACAATTTAATTACAAGCACATGGTAGTTTTCTTACAATATGACCACAAGGGAAAGGCTTCTAGCAGGCCAATTCAAAGATTCACTCTTGATAAAAAATATTTTACAGGAAAATTGAAAAGTTAATCTTTTTTGATTGCATGTAAAAGAATATTTGTTTAAGGTCACTTTATGGGGCTGGGGAGAGTGGTGTGGGGGAAATGGAAACAACTGTACTTGAACAACAATGAAAAAATGTGGAAAAAAGGTCATTTTAGTCAGTTAAATGGATGGGTGATCTGCTTTCCCAAAATAAGCCCTAATCCAGTTAAATTTTGGAAAACTCCTTATGCATTTTATTAGGAATGCTAATTTCTTTCCAGTCTAGGTTTGGAACAATCTTCCTCTTGTAGTATATTTTAAAAAGACATTTCAACATGCTTCTTCGTTTCAACTTTTAGCTGTGGATATATTCTATTTTCTCATATCGTCAGTCCCGCTTGCTACAAAACCAATGGCTGAGACGGAGACCTGGGGAGTCCTGGCTTAACAGAACTGGCAGGGCCCACGTCACTGGAGCTCATCCGTAAGTGGAAGGAGTCATGTTGGAGGTCTAAAGAAAGACAAAAAGATCGTCACGGGAGATGACAGGGAAAAGTATTCCATTGGGGGGACACAGCTTGTATGAAGGCTCTGAGACAGTGACTTTGAAGATGGCATTGCCTGAGGAAAGGGATGTAGAAGGCCTCAGTTCAATTCCGAAAGTTGAGAGTTGGGCTCTGATTGGTCCATTCTGAGCCATATGGCTAACCCCATTGGGTAAAGTACTATGAATAATCTGGAAGGAACTAGGATGAGGTGCTAAGACCAGAAGAAGCTAGATAAGAAGAAGGAGGGGGAGGGGGTGGCTCTTCTTCAGATTTCCATAGAAGAAAGACTTTTGTAGAAATTGATTCTCTGAGGTCATCATCCTCTTCTGCACATCAGGGAAGAGTGACTTCCGTGATTAGTGACCCCAGGGCAAGCCTTGGAAAGCAGGGGCACTGCACTGAGCAGAGGCTCACGCCACCGACTCCAGCTGAAACGCTCCGTCCTGCTGGTGACAGCGTTTATGAGGTGGTCCTGACGCCATGCGCTGCTGGCTGAGGCAGTCTTCCTTACAGACCCAGCTCTCTCTAGGGATGGGTTGGAAGGGCTAGATGAGAGAGGAATTAGGGAAGCCCTAATTTAGCCTCAGACTAAAACCACATTACTCCAAACAGTTTACAAGAAAACCCTCCCTAGATCTGCTTTCCAATGGCTTCCAACTGGAAGGGGAGACAGGAGAGATGAGCTCCCAGGCCTCCAGCAGATGGATTTTGGTTAGATATGAGAATATCTTGAGATACTGTTTTATGAGTCAGGGCTGTTAATTATAAAGACAAAAATTCAACTCAAACTAGCTTAAGGGGGAAAAAAGCAGTTTATTTGGCTCACATACTTGGAAGAACAGGAGTGTGTGTTGAATTAAAAGTTTCTGCCTCTCATTTCTCATCTCTACTTGGCTTGGCTTCATTCTCTGACTTCCTATCTTCATTCTCAGTGTCTTCAGCCTTTCTCTTTCTGGTGAGACAGCTCCAGTAGCCCTAGGCCTACATCACAGCATAACTACCCCATTTTTCTCTCCAAACTTGTATATATCAAATCCTAGGGAAGATCTCTGGTTGGCCATGCTTGGTTAGGTCCTAACCTTGGAACCAATCATTAGTTGGAACCATCTGGCCCATGAGAACCCCTCCCCCTTGGTCAGGGGGGTTGGTTCTCATGGGCCAGATGCTGGTCATGGGCCCACCAGCACGGCCAAGGCTGTCAGAGTATTGTGACTCAAAGTCCTATAAACAGGAAGGGTCAGTGCCCCAACACTAAGGATGCTAGAAAGACAAAAACTACAAAATCCAGAATGGTAAGGGAGGTTAAAGGTAAATTATTCTTATAAGTGCAGCACAAAAGAAACGTGAAAATGACTACAATCTAGCTTGGCCTTTCTCTTCCAGCACTCAGTTAAGTTATTCTTCTTAAAGAGTACCTTTTGCACGAAATAAAACTCAGGATACTAAGAAAATGCAGCAGGACACAAAGTAATCTTGTTCTCAGACATGTAGAGAAGGGCAAGAACTGGACAGAAGTGGGTTCCGCCCATGCAGCAGGGAAGGATACAGATAGAGATACAGTTCCTGGAACTAAATTTATCTCCAGAAGGTACGAGTAAGAGACAGGCAACACTCTAAGAAAGCACGGGCCCAACAGTAAGTTGGAAGATCTCAGATGGTTCGCAGTAAATGCTTCTCTGTATAGGTTTCCAAATATTGAGAGTCACCTACGTGCTGTGTATGTGGGCTGAGGTTCTGCTTCATGCCTCCAGTCCCTGTGACACCAACCACAGGGACTGAGAAGAAGGCAGGGCCTCTAGGTATAGAGAAAGTGAGGTTCTCAGCAGGTTTCTAAGTCAGGGATCCAGGCAAAGGGAACAGACAGAGATGTAGTTATGAGATCTGATGACCAGGAAGTATGGTCTTGGAGACAAGACAGAAGCTTCAGTTGTAGGAACAGTGGGTCAGAGCTGGTCTAGCAGTGAGGAGACTTTGTGTGCCGAGTTTTTGGCTGATGGGCAGGAGGCAGGGATGCCTTTCAAAGGCTGAGACTTATTTAAAGGACCAGATAGTTGGTATCTGTGGGGAGAGGGAAGATATAGAAGTTGGGAATCACGCAGGTTCTGACAGAAACAAGGAAAGATTATTCACTAAGCAAGTTGAATAGAATGTGTTTTGATCAGATGACATCCCAGAGTCGTACTGAAGTATGCCAAGGGATATATTTTTTAAAAGGAAGGGTTCACCTCTGATCTGAAGTGCCTATGGCTGGGAGAATATCATGACTAGTGAACTTGGGCACATTTGGGTAAGAATAGTTTGAGATTTATGCTCATCTCCAAGGTGTGCCTCTCTGTGTGAAGCCGTCTGGATAACGACGGAGCTTCAGTTTCAAACTAGAAACTGGGCACCATTTCCTTGCAAATTAAAAATACAAGTGAAGCATTTACATCACTCCTAGAAAACAAGGATATTATACCTCCAGTAATTTGGATAATGCTGTGGGTTGAGTTTTTTTTCTTTTTCTTTATTCTAATTAAGCCATCCATCACCTTGAGGTGACAATTTTCTCAAGGATGCTCTTCTTAAAACCACTGAGTTTTATTTAGTCTCCTATAGAAGGAAAAATGTGGACTCCTAGGGGAAAATCTCATGACAGTGGCCATCCGTTACTTTTGGGGGAGGAGAGGGGTAGAGGAGGCTTCTCCCACGCTTCCTTTGGAAAGCCATTACTCTTCCACGCCACAGGCTTCTGGAGGGCAAGTAATTTACGTGACTTGTGGACCGGGCTGCCAAATCAGACACTCTAGGGCCAGCTATTAACTGCCAGCTATTAGCTGTTAGGACCTTTTCTTTTCCCCACTTTCTCAGTCAATTATTAATCTTGGATTCAGACTTAGGTTCAAGATTCTAAATGGGACTCTAAGAAACCCAGGTGACAAAGTGTGGCTTTGAAGGAGGGATAGTCCCCTTTCTGAATAGTTGCCACGCGGCACTTGGACAATTTGCTACTTCAGAAATGCTCTTGGCCACAGGCGAGCACCCTCTCCAGGGGTGGGGTCAGGGGTGGAAGAAATCTACTGCCCTCCAGTGGCTGTCCTGGTAACTACAATAGCCCATGCAGAGACTTCCTGAAGACTTCGCAGAACAAACACCCCTGGCAGGGCAGGAGGAAGGCAGATTTGCCTGGGAACAAGAGGCAACAAGAGGCAGTAAAATTTCAGATATTAATATGAATGTGACTGAATCAGCACTCTCAACTTGGTGAAAACTGGAGAAATATGAATTACATGCATCCTAAGTTTTCAAGAGAATATACTGCTTTCATAATGAGAGAAGAAAGTATATATAATATATGTATATACATATACACATATATTTTTTAATAGAAAGGGGAAGAGAGGGAGAAAGAGAGGGAGAGACACATCGATGTGAGAGAGAAACATCAATCAGTTGCCTATCCTAGGAGACCAGGGACTGAACCCATAAACTAGGCATGTGCCCTGACCAAGAATGGAACCGTGACCTTTAGCTTTGCAGAACGACGCCCAAACAACTGAGCTACACCTGCTTGGGCAAAAAAGGTATATAAGTTTAACACTGAATAAGAATTTAAACACTTTTGTTGAACTGAGAAAGGACCATGCAACCTAGCAATGCAAAATAATTAAAGATGAGGGGGTTAGAAAAAAATTTAAGATCAAGGGTTATATAAATCAAGGTTAAAACTTGACTTAAGTTGGGAAGGATGTTCAAAAAAGGAACCTTGTGCATTGCTGATGGGAATGGAAAAGGGTGCAGCTGCTGTGGAAAGCTCTATGGCAGTTCCTCAAAAAATTAACACAGAATTACCATATGATCCAGTAATTTCACACTTAGGTATATACCCAAAAGAATCGAAAGCAGGGATTCAAATAGAGAGAATATTTCTACACCCACATTCATAGTAGCATTCTTCACAAGAGCGAAAAAAATAGAAAACAACCTAAATGTCCACCCCCAAATGAATGAATAAACAGAATGTGGTGTATACATACAAAAGAATATTATTCAGCCTCAAAAAGGACACATGCTACAATATGCGTGAACCTTGAAAACATCGTGTCAAGTGAAACAAGCCAGATACGAAGGACATACATGTATGATTCCATTTATATGAGGAGGTACCCAGGAAAGGCAAATTCATAACAACAGAGAATATAAAGGAAGCTACCAGGAGCCACGGGAAATGGGAAATAAGAAGTTGTTGTTTAATGGGTATAAAATTTCTGCCTGGAAGGCTGAACAAGTTTTAAAAATAGATAGTGGTGGTGATTAACAAAACATTGTGAATGTACTTAATACCACTGAATCGGATATTTTAAAATGGTTAAAACAATAAATTTTATGTCATGTATGTTTTACCATGATAAAAAAATTTACCACAAAAAAAATCCAGTAAAATGGATTCATTATTTTATCTTTCAAGAGATAGGAAATGTTTCTTTTGTTTGTTTTTTAAAAATGTTTTTTGGACTTTATTGGCTGGTTTCTATTACACAATGAATATATTTAAAGGGGATTGCTATTGTATACTTTAAAATAAGGTGATAATTTCACGGCCTCAGGAATACATGTTGTGGATTTGTCCTATGGCCAGCTGAAATGAAATTGAAGGCTGAGATTTTTCCATCTGTCCATCTGTCTTTCAGAGAAATAGCATTTGAAAGATTTTCTGCTATTTTTTTTTCCATTTACCAGGTAGTTTTTGGTATAGAGGGTAATTTTAAAGTTATTGTAAGTCAGCTATTCCCAACTAACTTAATAGTTTGGCTTGATTCATGGTTACTATATTCAACTTTGATTGTAATTAGAGAAAATAAAATGATTCTAAATAGAAGTCTAAATAAAAGCTTATTAAAAATTGGTTCTCCAAATCGCCCCAGAGTGGAAAATCCCATTTTATTGCTATTGAAGTCTGAACTTTTTCAAACACAAGGTAAAGGGTGTATTGTAACAGGGGAATCTGTGAAGCTTCCCAGAGAGTTCAAACAGGAGCTCTGAGTGCCGGTACATGGGCCTTGGGCGAGCCCAGCTGTGCCCAGCACGGGGCCTGGAACAGGGTGGGCAGGCAGTAAATATATGCTCCGTGAGTGGAAGATTGAACGTCACTCTCTCTCCCCGAACCTACCCACCTTCTCATCTGGGACAAAGAGGGAGGCAGACAAGATGAGCGGGTCTCAGCTCTGCCTGCCCGTTGGAGTCCCTGGGGAGCTTTTAAAGCTGTGGGTGCTCACGGACCACCTGAAGGATGGCGCCGAAAGTCAGGAAGCCTAGGAAGAGGACCTGGAAGTTTGGTTTGGACCTTACTCATCCAGCAGAAGAAGGAATTTTTGATTCCGCAAATTCTGAACAGCTTCTACAGGAGAAGGTTAAAGTCAGAGGAAAAACTGGGAATCTTGGGAATGCTGTTTACATTGCATGCTTCAAGAATAAAATCACGGTGGTTTCTGAGACACAGTTCTCTGAAAGATATCTGCACTGTCTTACCAAGAAATACCTTCAGAAGAGCAGTCTTCATGCTTGGCTTCGTGTGGTCGCACCTGACAAGGAGACTTACAAGCTCCATCGCTTCCAGATTGGTCAAGATGACGATGGGTATCAGTCTGAGGACTAGGGGAACCCACCCGTTATAGGGCTTTGTTTACTAACAAACAAACGAAGCGTACGAGAGAAACATCTAGTAATGGACTTACAGTTTATCAGTGAATAAACAACATAGCACTCTGTATGTTAAAAAAAAAAAACCAAAAATTTCTGATGCCACAACATGGATGAAGCTTGAAAACATTACGCTAAGTGAACAAAGCCACACACAAAATAGTGTATGATTCCACTTACATTAAACCTTATAAAAACAATGTTGTTTTTTTTTTTAAAGTAGAAGCTAAATCCTCTCTGAGTTTGAACAGAGAAGTTTTCAAGGAGGAGGAGATGGGGTTTCCAGGCTTTGCCAGCTGGTTTCCTGTGAGGCCTGCCTCTCCATCTAGGTTCTCTGGTTTGGATTCCCCTCACTGACAGGACAACATCCGCTCCCAGCAGCCTGGCCAACACCCTTCTACGGAGGACCGAACAAATAAGTCTTTTGTTCCTCTGTAATATACCACCAAGTCTTGTCTAAAAAAAAATTTTAATGAATGAATTTCAGTAAGTAGAAATGGTATAAATATAATCATATATCATAGTATAATAATATATAAATGATATTTAATATCAATATATACATATATAAATACCATGCAAGTATGATATAAATAATACATAAATACAGTATACGTAATATAAATATATAAATCATATAGAGGCCTAGGCAGTCTAAAAAGCATCTCCTAAAATCTAAATTGCCTTACATAGCATTCCAGGATCTTCAAAATCTGGCCCCCAACTTTCTCTCCAGTCTTATCCTTTTCTGTTTCCCCTTGTAGCTTTTGTTACAGCGTCTCCAACAGCGTCCAATGCTCCCAGCATCCTAAACAGTTCCATGCTGTTCACACTCCCACAGTTTGGAACACCAGGGTCCCCTTGCTGGTGGATGGAATACCTCTTGTCCCCATACCTCCTCTTCAGCTGTCACCACCTCTGTGAAGCCAACAATAACTCCTCAGGCTGGGCAGACACCCCACCTTTGACCTCTGAAAGCACTTGGATACGCACCCAAACCTTCCTGACCATAGGGCTCAACTACCGGTATGTTGTCTGTTAACAAGCAGATCCCAAGATCCCAGAATTTCCATGGGAGAAGCTTGGTAATCTGCACATTCAACAAGTCACCCAGGAGTTTCCCAGTTTCGGAAAAGTTCAGGAAACGCTGCTCTACAGTATACGCTGCTTCTCACGTTACCACTCTTTGAATTACCTGTCCTCCAACAGCTCGCAGGTTGCATGTGTTCATCACGGCATTCCTCGCCCCAATACAGTGCCCAGCTCATGGAAGGAAGCAAAATAGGAATGAACGAACAATCTAATGTGTATGTTTTTTATTGTAAGGGTCCTGGAAACATTGGGAAAGCACTTTTCTGAGTTCTTTCTTTTTTTTCTTTTCTGCGTTCTTCATTCTCATTCCTCTATGACTACACTTAAGCTTTGATAGATGGCTCTTCACTGTGTTTCTTCTTCCTTCATAATGCTTCAGCTGAGGCATTAAGTCACTTGTTCCCACTGTCCCGGTGCTACACACCACCGAGGTCTTACTGAGGCTGGATTAAGTGTCAGTGTTCTCTGCACGAAGTGAGAATGTTAATAGTTCCTGTCTCATAGGTTTTTGTGTGAGAAGTAAATGCAATAATATATATAAAACACTTAGCACAGTGTCTAATATTAGGAAGTGCTAATAAATGAGGTAATAACAATGACAAAGACCAGTCAGACTTAGCAATTTGGGAGATGCTATTGCCCTTGTGAAGCCAAAGTACAAAAATGGAATCCACAGTGTGATGTTTTGAGTCATTTCCTTGAAGGGTACACTTTAAACATCCTTTCTCCTCTTGCCACATTTCAACATACTGTTCGAGTCAGCCTGTCTTCCCCTATCACTTTAACAACCCACAATTCATGGCAGAGTTGCATTAAGAGAAAGAGAAGGAGAAGCATGCTAATACAAATTTATTTTTCCTATTTGGGAGTTTGTCCTTGGAGCTTTTCTCTAAATATTTGTCTTTCAAGTTCCTACCACCATGGAATGTCTGGTACCTGCTCGTGAGCACTGATTTCAAAGGGCCAGGAGTTCAGTCACACCCTCACCCCGAGAAGCCCACAATGAATACATCAATACCAGAATGTCTTCTTCCGAGGGCAAGAGGATGGCCAAATATTCTGGCTCCAAAAAACTTCAGGTTATCACCTGTTGACTTTGTTTATTTTTATTTGTCTTTTTTACTCCTTACTCGAGGCTACAATTACTGATTTTTTTAGAGAAAGAGGAAGGGGCACAGAGAGAGAGCGACTCATCGATGTGAGAAAGAAACATCGACTGGTTGCCTCCCGTGAGCACCCTGACCGGGGATCGAACTCACAACATTTTGGTGCACAGAGGATGCTCTGACCAACTGAGCCACCCAGCCAGGGCCTATTAACTTTGTTTGAAAGACAAAGAAATGCAAACTGACAGAAGGCTATATTGTTGCCTAATCCTAGACAACAACGGAAAAGAAATATTAACCCAAGAGATTTGGTGGCATGCCCAGGCTACTTTAGTGAAAATCCAGAATAACTCTCAGCTCCCACTGCTTATCCCATCCCCTCCTCACTCAGCACATTTTTCCCCTGCTAAAGGCCAATCTCCTTTAGAATAGAATCTTTACCTACTTTAAACCTACAAGATTCTTTAGGAATGTCCTAGTTAACCTTTTGAGGTTAACACTTGGAATACGAGGCATTTGCAGTTTTTTTAAAGCCTTGGTATCTGCTCCATCCAACTTTGCGCTTTCTGTAAGATTCGGGTCAGGACAATCCAGGGACAATCTAGGGAGAGTGGTCTCACCAGTCTGCCCATATAATGATACTTGAACTATAGAATCTATAATGGAACACAACGTCCTTTTTTAAAAGCCTCAAAGCTATTGCACTTTAATAGAAAACAACCATACTAGCCACCCAAATCTCAATGTATTATGGGCCTTATCCCATTCCAGACACACTCAAATGCTTTTTGTTGGAAATGCTACCTACCAGCAACATTTCCTTTTTTTTCTGACTCACTTCTCAAGTAATTGAAACTTCCCATGTCAAATGACACATTTATCTGGAGTAAATTTGCATGTCACTATGTGGTCTGGCCCATGTGACTCCTTCGGATTTACAAAGCATTTACTGAGGACCCACTATGTGCTGTGCAGGACATGGTTCTGGGTACAGCCTCAAACGTCTTATTATGATCGACCTCCTTTCATGGATAAGGAAACAAAAGCTTAGTAAGGTTAAATCGCTTGCTAACTTTTCAACATAATTCAAAGTCTAGTCCTACACCGTTACTTACTCTACCAAAATATAAAACGCAAGGTATCTTTGCACAAAGAGGAATTGAGAAATAATCTTTTTCTTCCTTGATATGGAACAATTTTTCATTCAAGAAATATTTACTGAGCACTTACCATATATCAGATACTATCCTAGGCAGCAGGGACGCAGTGATGAGCAAAACAGAAGTTTGCAGAGCTTACATCCAAATGGGAGGAAACAGAAAATGAACAAATGTCAACGGATAAAATGTAAGATAACAGTTAGTGCTAAAAGGTCCACATTGCTCAATCCAGGAGGAAATTCCCTGCCCTTATTGTTCTTGTCCCAGCAATCAGCACATTTTGCAACTTTGACACAGCTGATAACGTCTTCCCTGAAGTATTTTCTTCACTATGTGCACAAGCAGCTACCTCAATAGCTGTTCCTTCTTCATCCCCTTCACTGGCTCCTCCTCATCTCTCCGACCTCTAAACATGGCAGCCTCCCAGAGCTCAGCCCTCCCATCTCTCTCTGTCAGTGCTCATGTTTCTCCAGTCTCACAGCTTCATTTTTTTTTAAAGATTTTGTTTATATTTTGACCAGTCTCACAGCTTTCAATACCATCTATGCACTGATGACTCGCAAACATACGCGTCTCTGCCCTCAGCCTCTCCCCTAAACGTCTTAGTGCCAGATCTTGGATATCTAATAGGCATGTCAGATTTCATGTAAAAAAGGACTGTGTTTTTATGCCAAATTTCCAATCGCTCAGGTCACAGTGCTGAGTCATCCTTGACTCCTTCCTTTCTCCCATCCCCACATCCCATTCATGAGAAAATTCACGCTGCTTTATCTTCAAAATGTACCCCGCGTCTGGGCCCTTCTCTTCATTTCCACGGCTACCGCCCTGCCCTCGCCACGCCGCCATCGCCTTCACTTGCATTACCGCAGCTCATCGACGGTTTCACCTGCCCTCCCCGCTTCCGTCCTTGCCCCTTCCATTCAACAATCAAACCGATTCTTTTATGTTAGCCCATGCCATTCCTTTGCTTAAAACCCTCCGATGCATCCCCATCCCACGTTAAGTAAAATCACAAAGCTCTGATGGCTGCCAAGGGCTCGAATGGTCTGAACCTGCTACTCTTCTCAGCTCATCTGCTATCCCCTCCTCCTTGCTCACCACACTCCCAACACTTTGGTCTCATTCCTCTGCAAGTACACGCCCACCCCAGGGCCTTTGAGCTTGGTGTTTACCCTTCCCAGAACCCTCACGGCTCACGTATCCCTCAGCATATCTTAGGGCTCTGCTCCAGGTGGCGTATCAGCAAAGCCTCCCTGAGTAGCCGATAATATTTCCTTCTATTCCTCGCCCCCCAAAACCTTATCATTAACTGATATATGTCTACACATTGACCTTTTCCTTCTTTTCTTTCCACAGGAATGTAAGTTCTAGGCTGACAGGGAGTTGCCTGTTTCGTCCACTGGTGGGTTCCCACACGGGAACAATGTCTGGGACACTGAAGGCACACAACATGGGTGGAATGAATGACTATCAGGAGTTACTGTCCAGTGATAGAAAACCCAGCATAAATGATGTCAAAGAAGAGAAAGGAATGCATTGGCTCATGTAACTAAAAAGTCCAGGGATAGGCCCTGGCCCGGTAGCGCAGGTGGTTAGAGTGTGGTCCCCCTATGCCAAGGTTGCAGGTTTGATCCCCAGTCAGGGCACATACAAGAATCAACCAATGAATGCATAACTAAGTGGAACAACAAATCGATGTCTCTCTCTGTCTCTCAATTTCTCTCCTTTCCTCTCTAAAATCAATTTTTTTAAAAGTCCAGGAACATACTGGCTTTAGGCATATCGGAGTCAAGGGTTTAGATGATGTTCTCAGGACCACAGCTCTGCTGACGCCTCCACTTTTCCTCCCTCTGCGCTGGCTTTATCCTCAGGCATACCTTCATCTCATCGTAGGAAGATGGTGACCAGCAGTGGCAGGTTACTGTCCTTTAGATCCAAGCAGAAAAAGAAAAGGCTTCTTGTTCCCATCAACAGAAAATCTATGGGCCTGACGTGCATGGCCTGGATTGGTTCCACGTCCCCTCTCCCCCAAATGTGGCTCTGAATGCAACACTCGGGTCACCCAGGTGCCACACTCATGGCCCCTCCTGGAGCTGCGGGTGGAGGAAAACCATGATGCTATTAGTTGGCTAAAGGTCAGTGGATGTTAGGTCAGCAAACGATGACTGTCCATTACATCACCCATTGCCCACACTAGGCCGCCTCTAAGACAGCCATGCAGCAACACCGCACCGGCGGCAAGACTGTGTGAGCCCCGCCTGACTCCTGGCATGGAAGTTCACGGGCAAGCCGCCACCTGGCTTGGTTCACATGCAGCCGCCGGCACATTTGCAGTGTCGGCAGTACAGTCTAGGGACGTGTCAGGGTCCTTGCAAGGTGACTCACAACTGCATGTGTATTTTAGATGTGAGGACGAAAACCGAACCTCCAGCTTGTGGCTAGTAAGTCATTGCCCCTTAGGGCATCAGTTGCTTCTCAGTAAAACGCCAACAGGAATACCTACCCCGCAGGGTTATTGTGAAGACAAAGGAGCTGCCCCAAGAAAATAACTGTTACAGTGCCTGCAGAGAGCAATCACCAGGTAAAAGTTAGTTCCCCTTTCTTTGGACTCATATACACCTCTGTACACCACTGTATTTTTACATAACGTGCCGGTCACGTGTTTATGATATGCTAAACAGCTACGAGTTATAGAGCACCCACTTACTGCTGGACAGTGGTCTAAATTCTTTATATTCACTGAAGTCTCCCTACAACCCCTTGAGGGAGGAAATATTACCCCTAGTACAGGAGACAGAGCACAGGAAGGTTAGGGAGCTCGCCCAAGGTCCCACAGCTAGCTGGTGGCAGAACTAGGTAAGGCAGAGGCATTCTGACGCCAGGGGCGACCCACCACCGCATACAGCCCCTTCCTCAGAACCTCTATGTCGTCCACGTTCAGCTGTTTGTTTTACAGCACTCACCAAAGGTAGCCACACAAGTGAGCGCTTCAGGAACACTTCTACATGTGATGTGGTCACAGCCAGGAGCCTTGCCTCTCCACCTCCGACAAAGAACCTACAGTTCAGCTGCCGGAAGTGCCCTCAGCTGAGGGCCTCCAACTGCATGCAGCACCTTCAGCTCCAACAACAGCACAACAGGCAGGGTTCTAGGTCCTGGCCTTTTCTGTCCAATGCCAGCCCCTCAAATAGGCAATCTTGGCTCTAGAGCTCCCTCTTGGGTCCTCTGAGACTTTGTTATTCTGACACTCTCCCTACCCAATCCTGCTTCTTCCCTTTTATCTTTCACAGGTATTACCTGCTCTCTCAACACATCACCTGTCCTCCTAACTCCTCCTCAGCATCTGCTTCCAGGAGTGGGCTGGGCAAACAGGTGGTAAGATGGGGTTTGGGGACTGGATCACTCGCCACTTGGCTGGCAAAAGGGACCCCATCAAGGACAGTATGTGGGGCCTGGAGAAGTGGTGGCACCAGGTGGCAGCCCAATGGCTTCCACATTCACTGGTGGTGACGTGGGAGAATGTTTCAGCGGGGAAAATGCCTTGGCAGGAGCAACAGTTCAGACTTTGAAAAGTATAAGGGTTGGGTGGGGAGGAGGATGGGGACAATGCGCACAAGGAGAGTCAATTGGTTGGCTATTACTAAGGTGCATTGACATTCTACAGGGTGGATAATGAGAAACTGAGGACCATTAGCAAACAATTGAAAAGTAAATGTGAAGCCCAGCTTACAAAGAGGACCTTATACCTTCAGTGAGAAAGCAGAAAAAGTTGAACACCGAACTCCAGATCTCACATTTAGAGTTGCAGAGCTTCAGGTGTGATTACTGCTCGGCTGAGGCAGCTTATCATCCTATGGCCAGGGCCCTGGTATGTGGATCCCAGACCCTGACACATGAATCGGAGTCATCTCACACATGCCCCTGACTGTTCTGACTCCCTGGACTCCTCTGAGGCCTCAAAGACTGCGAAGGTGCGCCCCTCCATACCTGGCACTAGCACTGCCCGGTGAGAGAAGATACGGTGGAAGGCTCATCCTCACAAGACAACCTCAGCATCAGCCTCTCCTCCTCTCCTGGCTGCCAGGTCGACCACTGTGTGGAGCTGTGGCGTGATTCAGCTGGGTCTGTCTGATAAGGAGGGTAGGGGGCTATCTCCGGAGAGGCTGTAAAAACAAGCCAGTGTGTTCCAGGAGAAGCCAGAGAGTACTCACGGGGCTGGGTTTTAAGGGTGCTTGATCAAGGGGGAGAGAACATAAGACCAGTTAAAGGGCAGTTTATTGAAATCCCACATCCCAACTCTCCCAGGATTTGGGGTTTAACACCCTGGCGAGGGCCCTGGGGATGGCGCTCACTCACCACTGGGGTGGCTCCTAGAAGCATGGAGCAAGCGATGGTCCACTCTGGGTGAAGACCCGTCTGAATTGCCTTGACAGGTGGTAGAGAAAGGAACAAAGAAGCTGAAGGAAATGGGTATGTTGGAATATATATTTTATGTGAGGCCAGAAGACCCATCAGGGGATTATGTGACTCACATAGGCCCGGCATACACGTCATTCACGCAAGCCATCAGGCAGATGCTGGTGACAGGGACACCAGCAGCAGTGAGAAGTTTGGTGGTTGCTGGGGCTGCCAGTAGAAGAGATCGTCACAGAGCTTGGCTCACTGATGCAAATGGGCCTGGCAGGCCCCTGAAGCAGTGGACGCCAGGGGACACTTAAACACCAGAAGCCAGAGCAGACTGCAATGATTTTAATGACTGGCCCAGTGGAATGGCAGCCAATGGAGCTCAGCCTAAAGAGAGTTGTGGAGGTGGTTAATGGAATGTGGCATTCTATAGGGCAAAAGAGATGGACAGCCAATGTGGGTATTGTTGAAGACATGATATAATTAAAAGAAAGCAAGAACGGAGGAGCAGGTGGCTAAGAGCAGCTGCCCTAATAAAAAGTCCCAAATATGGAACCAGCAAGAGCCCCATTTGAAGCACAAGCCATGGCTCCTTCCTAGGCATTTGTAGTCCCCTGTGTCCATGGATGAGAAGGCAAGAAGAAGAGTCACCGTCCTGGCCAGGCTAACTGGCTCTGAGGAGCAGGAGGCGGGAGGGCTGTTATTACAAAATGAGGACAAGGAGAAATGCATATGGAACTCAGGTGACCAACCCACTTCTGGGCTTTATGGTGCCTCCTTGCCCAACTAAGAATGCATGTGGACAGGGCAGCAGGCCCAGCCAGAGAAAGGTACGGTTTCCAGTGAGCCACAGCGCTCAGAAATGAAGATCTTGTTTCATCATGAGCTGGGTCACTGAGCACAGTAGAGATAATAGCAAAGAGCAAGTAGATTTAGAATAGAGAGTGAAGTAGGGAGAGCAGGTGGTACCAGCTGCGGCCCCAAGACCAGCTACAGTGGAGAGGACTATGGTTTATCCCAATAACCTCTCTCTTCTAAGTTTCTCTGCAAGAAAAACTGTCCCCTGGGACCCTGGAGGAGCTGCTTCCCGAATATGAATGAAGAAGTGGGTCTGCGTGGTAAAAGGGGGTGAAGTGAGGCAGTCAGTGAGACGTACCACTTGGATCTCCCTTCAAGAAAGAACTTCCAGCTCTGGCTGGATAGCAGGTTCGATCCCCAGTCAGGGCGCATACATGAAATCAACCAATGAATGCATAAATAAATGGAACAGCAAATTGATATTCTCTCTCTCTAAAATCAATAAATAAAATTTTTTTAAAAAAAGAACTTCCATCCCACTGCAAGGAAAGCAATCAGCCGGCAGCCTCCAGCTGCAGCGCCTTCAGACCACACCTCAGTGTGTGAGCTGAGGCCACACTCTTCCTGAACAGCCGCCAGGCAATAACTGAACGCACTTATTTAACCAGGGCCAGGCTATTTCTACCCAACGCGATCTCTAGTTGGCAAGCTTTGCTCCAGAGCTTTCCTCTGAGTTGCCAGAACTCTGTCAGAGCTGCACAGTGTTCTGAGTCACTCCTTGTCCAGTCCTGTTTCCTTCCCACTGTTCCTTCACAAGCATCGGAGCCTCCTGATGGCCCACACGCTTCCCTGACCGACCCGCTTCCCCGCCCTTCTTCCTTTCACAGGCATTTTACCAAATCACCTCCTCGTATTCTTAACTCCATCTCAGTGTCTGCTTCCTGGAGACACAGCTGACACAGATGGTTAGAAAAGATGACTTCCTCCCCGTGTGACTTTGGGCACAGAACTTAAACTCTCTTAGCCTCAGTTTTCTCAGTGTAAAGTGAGGACATGATTACCTCTCTCCCTGGGCTTTTAGGGGGCTTACATATATAAAATAGTTAAGATTTTTGTGAGAATTAACCGAGGGACTACACGTACAATTTTTAGCAGACAACCTTGTACATTTGGTCAATGTCAGCTGTTATGCTAACAAACAGATAAGGTAGGCTATGAATGGAAATTCTTCAGCTTTTTACATCCTGGTGGATATGTTCATTTGCCTAGCAGTGGAGAATTGTTATTTTCTTCCCATTGCCATTAACATCTTCATCTGCAATGAGAAAAGAAGTATTGATTATGCCACGCCAAGAAGGTAGAAATAGACCCCAAGTAAAGGGAAGAGTAATGGTTTTCAGAAAGGTGATTTTTTAAAAGATTTTATTTATTTTTATGCAGAGGGGAAGGGAGAGAGAAAGAGAGGGAGAGAAACATCAGTGTGTGGTCACCTCTCCTGCGTCCCCCACCAGGGACCTGGCCTGCAACACAGGCATGTGCCCCGAATGGGAATCAAACCGGGGACCCTTTGGTGCCCTCAATCCACTGAGCTCCACCATCCAGGGCTAAACTTTCCCTTATTGAAAAAAAAAAAAAAAAAAGCAGAATACCATCAGGAACTTTATCCAAAGGGTTAGAAGAGTCTAACCCAGAAAAAAATAAAAACACAAAACAGTCCAGGGGCTATCAGCTGTCTATGACAAGGTTTGTGCTGAAACCATATCTGAACTCAATTTATGGTCCAAGACTTTGCTAAAGTCCTCATTACTTCCTCTGGTGAGTCCTTCAGCTAGTGGAATTTTAAAAGACATGTAACCTGGAGGAATTACTTAATTATATTCTGCATTTGATTTTAGTGGAGACACCAATCATTACAGGGCACTAAACCATGAGATTGAAATAACTATCCTTTGGGAGAGGAGCTGACATCCTTTTCTGTTCAATTTGGTAATTTTCTGACAGCCATGCCATTTTCTGCATTTGTTGCTTTTTAAATTAATTTTGAAGAAATGTCCTTACTGTAAGTGGACAGTGTGAAAATGAAAAATTCTTGCCCCATGAAAACATCCAGAGTACTTTATCTAACCTTTCCACGAAGAACTCACCTCCCGGCTCAGATGAATGAATTCACAAATTTGAATGCACATGCTTTTTCTGGAAAAATAATTTATTAAAAAAAAATCTCTGCTGCTCTGTCAATTAGAACTAGAACAACTGACTTTTCTGTTTCTTCGGATATCATCCTAAATTTCTGTTTCAACCGTCTTAATAATTTCCTTGATGATTAGTTGAATATAAAATCATAAGACATGCCTGGTCCAAAATAATAATTAAACACATTGTCCCCATCCTGCTACTTTAAAAAGACATTAAAGCATAACGTTATATAGTCTACATACTCCATAGCTAGTCATTAGCTATTTCACAAAGCAAAGCCACTGGCATGTCACGTAACGATTCTCCCTGTTCCATCGCTCCTCTCTGCAACTGTTTAGAAGCTCTTCCTATCCCTTTGTTTGCTTCCAACATTGCACTCATTTTCTTCTCCTGCTTAAAAATAAATGTCAAGTTCCTGATCTTTTGTTAAAGATTCATTGCCAAAGATGGTTTCACAGCAGGAACCTTCCTAGGGAGAGGGTTGGCTCACATTCCTGCTAAGAATGCAACTGGGAATGATGGAAAAATAATTATAATCAATGTCAGAGAGCATATGGGTTTTCAAGAGGCCTGCCAAATAGGACCCGCTCTAACCCTTTCCATCCACACTCTCTGTCGGTTGACTCCAGCAGACAAATCCCTCATATTTGGATCATTGAAAGCCCAAATCTCACACATAGTTCTCCCATATATAAGTGGTTTCTGAGAAACCAGTAAATGCCTTGTACTTCTTATCTTAGTGTCTATAAAGCTACTGTTCTTGTGTTTTTGTGTCTCTAAATATGAAACTGCCTATTTCTATTTTATCCTTTACCCTGGGTGATCCTTTAAGGTCGGTTCACAGATAGTGAAAGAAATGAGAAATTTAATGTATACATTGAATGCCCCCCTCCCATTTAAAAGGCACTGCACTTTATGTTGATGGGTATTTCAGCTGAATAACACCCCAACAGGCTGTATCATTGCTAAAAGGGAAATAATGCTGAGCTGATTGAGTGGAAGCAGAAACACCTGGTGCATATCATTACCAAATAAGGTCCTGGGTGATTTAATTAAGATCTTTCTTGTCACAAAGGGGCTTTCCAAGTATTTTTCCACTGAGCTTATATTTTACTTTACCATCCACCTGCTTTGCTTCTCTTGGAACACATGCCAGGTGGTATATAGTTCTTTTAGGAGAGAGGGTTTTTTTTTTTTTTTTTTTTTTTGGTCTATGACACCTCAGAACACAGGGAAATCAGAAGCAGATTTGAATTTTCCTTACAAGCCTCTGTGTTTCAAACATTTGAGGCCTTAGAGCAATTTACTTTTTTTTTCTGCATAGTGGGAGGATAAAAATCCAGTTTCTCTTTTAAATGATCGTTCTATTATTTTCTAAGCATAACTAAACCAATAAACACAATAAATATATTGTATGCTATCTTATTACTCAATTCAGAGTACACAAAGGGAGGACATTAAATATTGCTAGTTCTTGTTTCCAATAGTTAGAATATGTGAAGCAAAGAGAAAAATGAATTGGAAATCAGGTTGCCAATAGAGCTCCATTCACAAATCTAGCCCTTCATTAGCAAAGATACAATAAGCTGGGCGGCTGCTTCTCTGTCCTAAGCCCCCTCTGCTCCTATTAAGGTACTCAGTGTAGCTGTCTGAGCTTTCAAGTCAGATTCTGAAGGAAAGATCTTTAGAGGGGAGTGGGATGTTGATTCCGTGATTTCCCCAGCTATGCAACCCAGCCCCACCTCCTACTGCTACAGCCACAAAGACGAAATGACTTTTTTTCTCCAAGCTTTGTCATCAGCTTTTAGGAAGACTTGTATTTCACTTCTCATTTTTCCCTCAGTACATGCCTGTAAAACCCTACAAAAACTCCAAGATGACCAATATCCCTGAAATCAACGGGGTACAATTCTTCATTTGTAAAGTAAAGTGAGTCAGAAATGGACTTTCTCACATAGCAACTATTCAGAGCAGGCTGAAAAGTGGAACGCAAAGACCTGAGGCATCTTTGACTCAGTTAAAAAAAAAATAAAGATAAAAATCCTAGCTCTATTTTGTCTGCCACTGGTCTGACTGAACCTAGAAATCTTGGCCAAGTACTGGTTGCATGTATTTTGTGAGGATACTATGTATATCATCAAAAGGCTCCCTAATTCAATTTATGAGGTGGCTAAATAAGATTATGAGAGTTTTCCTTTTTTTGGGTAGGCCATGCTGTGCTTATCAATAATAAAAACACCTCACCCACTTGTTCACTCCTACACCCTAGCAAATTGTGTTCCCAAGTTTATTAGTAAGTTGGTTGTTTAGAAATCCAAATGGCTTTTCTTCAGGCATAATGGTATTAGTGGTAGTGAACTTGCAAGCACAAACTCCAAATCTGATTGACCTCTGAGTCACTGGAGCAAGTTCCATAGGAGCCTGATCTCTAGCTGTTAGGAGTCAACATCTGTGCTAATTATTCTCCATTTGTCACTTGCTCTGTGCTCTGGAAGGCTGGCCTCTTATGAACAGATTCATTTACTTGGGTTCCATGGCTGGCTGGTGTCCACTTGGCTTCAGCCAGGGAGTGGCATCGATCAGAGATGGGAGAGTAAGAGAGAGAGGATGGGGTATCACTGCACCCGGCAGTGAATGTGTCCTTCCAAGGCTACACCTGTAGCTAGGCAGCCCCTTCCCAAAGCTCCAGCTATTCCCGGGCGCTGGGAACCCCACTGTCTCCTCTTGGCCCTCAGTCATGGGGGTGTAGCCCCTCACTGCTCTTGCTGGTCTTCAGTATCTCAACATCCGGTGCTGGTTCTCTTAACCGTGCCCACACCTCAGTTAATAATCCCTTCATTAAAGTTTCTTCATTTGTACCATCTGAGTGGAATTTAGTCCATCTGACCCTGACTGAGAGAGTGAAGGAAGAAGAGGAAAAGAGTTTCTTCTTCCTTCCCAGCGTGCAGAAGTCGCTGGCAGGATTTCAGGCAGGCTCTTTACGTATCCAACAACTGTTAATATGCTCCTCCAATGTGCCATTCATTGTGAACAAAACAGAGCTAGTCCCTACCTTCCAGAAATTTATTTTCCTAGGTGGGAAGACAAACTTAGGAAACACACAAATGAATAAACAAAATAGCGATATGTTCCGGGAAATGCAACATAGGAAATAAACAGGGTGTGCTGATGGGACAGTCATTGGTGGGGGAGGCAATTTCGGATGCAGTAGTCGGTGAAGACCTCACTGAAAAGGTAGCATTCCAATGAGACCCCTAGTTTGAGCACAAAACAGCCACAGTGTGAAGGGCTGGCAAAGATCGGGGAAAGTGTGTTCCACCCAGGCAGAAGGTGCTGAAAGTCAAAAAGGCTTCGAGTTGGTAACAGAGCTTGGTGGGAAAACCAGGTCCTATGGCGGCTGTTTGACTTTGGAGGAAATTAAAGATGGATATTTACAAGCTGCATGGGAGTTGAAGGCAGAAAATCGTGACTGAAGTAGGGACCAGGCGGAGAGTGGTACAAGATGAGGGTGGATAGCATGTTCAGAGAACTCCGGGCAGGGCCCTTTAGGCCATAGTGAAGAGTATGGGTTATTTTGTAAAAGGTTTTATATATTTATTTTTAGAGAGAGTGGAAGGGAGGGAGAGAAACATCAACCAGTATGTGCAGGGACCAAACCTGTAACCCAGTCATGCGCCCTGACCTGGAATCGAACCCGGGGCCCTTCACCTCATGGAGCAACACCCAGCCAACTGGGCCACACCAGTCAGGGTGAAGAGTGTGGATTTTATTCCAAGTATAACGGAAAGCCATGGAGAGTTTTAAAGAGCAGAGTGATACGATTTGCTCTCTTTTCCAAAGATCACTCGAGCTGCTCCATGGAGAAGGCTTCAGGGAAACTATAAGTGGGATTAGAGAGAAGAGTCAGAATGCTATTAAAATAATCCAGGCAGAACATGACTACGTTTTGGAAGTAGACATGAGGAGAATCACACCTCTTTGAGTTTTTTGTTGCAGGGAGAGCTCACAGGACTTGATAAGGGGCTGGCTGTGGCGGGGAAAGGGAATGACTCCAGAGGATGACTCCCAGGAGTCTAGCTGGGGCCACTGGCTGGCTGGTGGAGCTTTTTATGGGAAAGGAGGAAGACTAGGGGAAAACAGGAATGGAAAGTTAGATAAGATGAAGATGTCTCTGAGTCATCCAAGGGCAAAATGTCAAGCAGGCAGATGGCTGTCAGAGCCTGGGGCCCAGGGGACAGATTTGAGCTGGGGGATCTTTCTTCTAGTCTCTTAGTGGTCAGGCAGGTTTCTCAGACCACCATCCCCCAGGTACACATGTACTCACTGGAACTCTACCTGGGGTTTACATGTAAAGCCCCAGTTAGTAAAAAAACTTTCCTGTATCTTGCTTTGTCATTAGAGCACTTAAAAAAAAAAGATTGTATTTATTTATTTTTAGAGAGGGGAAGGGAGAGGAAAAGAGAGGGAGAGAAACATCAATGTATGGTTGCCTCTCACACACCCCCACCAGGGACCCAGCCCACAACCCAGGCATGTGCCCCAGACCAGGAATCAAACCAGCAACACTTTGGTTCACAGGCCAGTGCTCAATCCACTGAGCCACACTACCCAGGGCCAGAGCACTTTTGTTCTGAAGGCCCCAAAGAAAGAGACGGCTAGTTGAAAGCAAGATTTGAGCATTCCTAGGTCCCTGACTAAATTCCCTCATAATCTTGCCTCTACGGTTCCAATTTCCACATGACTTAATGGTATATTTGAAAAACAGCCCCCAGTGTCCAGTTTGGCTGGCATACAATAATGTCCTTATGGGGAGACATGCACCCATAGTAAGAGATAAGGTTCCAAGGCTTTTCATCCCAGTTGTCATGGCAACAGCAGCAAGAGCTCTGGAGGTAGGAAGAAGAGGGAGGAGGAACCAGAGCTGTGGTGGGTATGAGTCTTCAGAAGATAATTAAAGACAGATATTTGCAAGCTGCATGGAGCACACACCCTGTAAATCCAGGGCAGTTATAAGTATACAGTTTGTAAATGGACAGTGTGTTGATTTTAAGACCAGAGATAAACATGGAAGCTTGACCAGACTTCCGGGCGAGGAGCACAGGATGAATCTATTCTATTCACTGTGCCTGGGGCTCCAGGTACATGAGTGGATGAGCAAATGAGGTCCCCAAAGAAGAATCACTACTCTGCTTATTTTACATGGGTTCTGAAGTTGCTAAGTAAACAGATCCTTTGAGTAAAGATTCTATTTTACATCAAAATCATATTCATCTTTTGGGCAGTTGTTAATGGGGTAACAAGTCTGAACAGAAAGCTCACCCCAAACCAAAGGACCAAGTCAGGAAGTCTCACTCTCTGGGATTGTTACTGATGATTATTCATGCATCACGGAGGGGATATTACATAACTACACACTTCCCATGAGGGTTCATTAAAACAATAGGCTTTGGATCAGGTTCTTCAGGTGATTAAATGTCATCTCTAAACAGGATCCTTGATGTATTGAAAGCTGCGGAAGTGAGGAAAGGTGACAATGTGATAAAAAATAGAGACCCGTGCTCAGGGATTTTGTCAACCCTAAATAACAAGGAGACCTGGGGAATGAAAATCTGTTCGAGGGAGTACAGCGTATCTGGCGCTCACAAATACCCAGACATTTGCAAGAGAAGATCCCCAGTGGTGTGGACCCTGCAGGAGCCTTTGCAAACTACCCCTCCAGACCTTTTAACTCATCTTCCCTCTGATTCTGTGCTCACCAAGCAACCAATGTCTTAGTTACTAATTCTGTTTCTATGCTGAAGAGAGTCCCTTGGATAAGAAATATGTGTATCTGGGTCCTGGCTGGTGTGCTCAGTGGCTTGAGCGCCAGCCTCCAGACTGAAAGGTCGCCAGTTCGATTCCCAGCCAGGGCGCATGCCCAGGTTGCAGGCCAGGTCCCCAGTTGGGGGTGTGAGAGAGGCAATCTGTTTCTCTCACATATCATGTTTCTCTCTTTCTCCTTTCCCCTCTCTCTAAAAATAAACAAAATCTAAAAAAAAAAAAAAAAAAAGGAAATGTGTGCATCTGAACCTGAAAATAATACTGAATGTAAAACTGTAATGGAAAAATAAAATTAAAAAAGAAACACACATCTCTGATAACTGAAAAAGTATATTCTTTTTCCAAATTGCACTGAAAATCGACTTCCCCGCCCTCATGACCTAGCCCCTGCTGACCTCTCTGACGTCAACTCCTGCTCTCTCCCCTTTCGCTCTCCTCACATTGGCCTTCTTTTCATTCCTGAAACACTTTAAACTTTTTCCCACATCACAGTCTTTGCTCTTCCAGTTTCACCTGCCGGCAGTACTCTTCCCCGAGACCTCCCCACGGCTGGTTACGTCTTACCAGTCGGGTATCAGCTCAAATGTCACGCCCCCACACAAGTGTCCTCTGATCTCTGTGCCTGTCTTGCAACCTTTGCCCTTCTCTGCCTCCATCTATCCCTTATCCTGTTTTACCATGAAACAGTATCTTATATACTTGCTTATTATCTGCCTCTCAAACTGGAGTAAAAGCCCAACACAGCTGCAGCCCCAGCACTTATCACAGAATCAACCCTCAATAAATGTCTGTTAAATGAGTGGAATGTGGGAATCCTGAAGCACAAGTGGATCTAGACTAGAGAGAGGAGACGCGAGGTCAACGGGACCTTCCCTGTGCCCACACTGTTACTTTTACGAAGCACCGTTCAAGCGCCAGTCACGGCACAGGCTTCACTTTTGTGTTTACGAATCCCTTTACCCCGACTCTGCTTTTGACCACGGACCACCTGGGGACAAAGACCTTGTTCACACTATATCCCCAATGTCCCAATACATGTTTGTCTGATCCCTTCATATCCTGCTGATGGAAATGGGCAGCTCAGAGAAAAATGAAAGGCTTTCTGTAGGGTGAGCTTGGCTTACCTGGTGGGGCACATGCCCGCCGGAATGAGAAGTTAATAAAATAAAATAAAGAAAATAAAGAGGTGCGTGTGGGTAGTGGCAGCACCAAGAGACAGCCTAGGGCGAGTCCTTTTGCCCTCCCTCCTCTGTAGGCTCCATCAGCACCCCCAAGGAACACCCCAGAACATCCCAGGCAATTCCCCGACCAGGTTGCAACTCCTGCCTAAAATGCTAGCACCATCTCTGTACATGGAAGTCAGACAGAAACAGCCAAAAACAAAACAGATAGAAACCAAAGCCCATAAGAGAGATGTGAAAATAGCCCGACTGAAAGAAAGTAAGGGTGCACCAGGGAGGCACCGGGAAGGACCAGCAGTCGGCAAGGAGTGACTGGAAAGAACTGTTTCATGTTTTAAACGTTGCCAAGCTGAATGACATGAGACAGAACTTGTTATTTAGCTCAACTATATATAGTTTGCATCCTGGAATTCGCTCATACTATATATAGTAGAGTTTTATTCATGCACTTGAACTGATTGTGTGTGCTGGACTGAAGTGTTCAGTGGTGCCAGAAATGAGGAGGAAATGGAAGTCTTCCACAGACCTGTGGGCATGTTCTGTACGCCCATTGCCATTTTCACTAATCCGTGGCGGCGGCGGAAAGCTAATTGAGACCAGCCATGGAATAACAGAGTAGAACCTCCCCCGGAAAGAACACCTCCTTTCAGGCTTTCCCGTGTGGAGTATTTATTTTAAAACTGGCTACGGTCGTGGTTCAGAAATAACACACGTTCAAAGAGGGTTGAAAGGCCCAAATAATTACCCAGTTTTTGTGACAAAAGAATAACACACACATACAACTAGTTTATTGTCTACCTCAAGAAAAAAGGTTCTATTAAACTGCTCATCAACTATTTCATAAATTTCAGTTTGCGGGATGTAAACCATTTTCCTTTAACTTCTGCTCTTTCTTGATTCAAACAGCAATGTTACTGACCTGCTTTGGAAAGTAAAATGTTCTCGGAATAGCCTGTTTCAGGTTGGGAAACTCATTTTAATTCAGGAGTCCTAAATCTCTTTTCCAAAGCCACTCTGGTCATCTCCGCCAAACCTGAGATGTGTGGTGGGGGTGAGCAGCCAAGTCCCGGTGGGACAGAGGCTCTTTCTGAGGGGCTGATGCAGTAAAGTTCAGTGTTTTTACTTCCCAGCATTGAACATCCCTTCCTGGCAACTGGGAATCTTCCCCTCCTTCTCTCTACCTGAGCACTTCCGGTGAAGCTGGCTTTCTCCTGCCCCCACCCCCCCCCACCCCACCCACAATCCCCGGCAGTGGAGCAGGTGATCTAGACTAAGCCAATGACAGCACCCATCTCTTTGGTTACAATGATTGGTTGGGAGGTGGGCACATGCTTCAAAATAGACCAATCAAAACCCATAAGATTCAATGCTGGGACTTCTATTGAAGCTATTAGAGGAAAAGTGGGTCTTCTGTAATCGGTTGTTGTGATGTTGATAACCTAAAGCTGCCAGGGACCACTGGCAACCGCAGAACCACACTGACCCTGAAGAAGGGGAGGGGAGGACTGGACCCTCATCTTCCCTAGTTTAACGTCTGAGTCTAGCTGTGCCTGAAGATCTATACTTGGACTTCTTGACTTGCCTCAAGCAATAATTGTGTGTGTGTGTGTGTGTGCAGGTTATTTGGGTTGGGTTTTCTGACTCCTGCATCAAATACAGATAGAGCCTGCAGAAAATTTAGTACTTGAGCAGGACAGGAGAGTAGGTCTAGGATTCATGGGGCTGTGTTCATTCAAAGAGCACCCTTACTTGTAATTCTGTAGTGCCTGGTATTATTCCTGGTTGCTTTCCACATAATACTTAAAATGGCTCAGAGCCTTATTTAGTATACGCTACCACTTCTCTGCTCTATTACTCTGGAGACATCCTGATTTAATACCAGAGAATTCTATTTCACCAGAATTGGAGAATTCAAATTGAGGAGCTAAAATGAGGGTCCAACTCTAAACTAAAAAAAGAAACACATCTAGCAAGTCTAATCTGAATACCAACAAACAGACTACTGCTGGGGGAAAAGAGTAGCAGGGAAATAGCTATGCAAATAAAAATGCCAAGAAATCTAAATTTTTAGACCAAAAGGAGAAATTAGCATTGACAGGTACATAGGCAAATATCCCAGAAAGAAGACTGTATATTGTCACCAAAGGATCGATGATTTTGAATTGATGTCCAATTCAGTCTTCTTGGTTGGGCAAAAATCTCTGATCAGTGTAGTATACTGACCCATATGCTCTTACCACTCACAGATATCTGACTGACCCTTTCAACAGACAGTGGCTTAAGCAGGGTTTTGAGCCCTGGCTGGTGTGGCTCAGTGGATCGACCACTGGCCTGTCAACTGAAAGGCCACTGTTTGATTCCCAGTCAGGGCACATGCCTGTGTTGCGGGCCAGGTCCCTAGGTGCGGACATGTGAGAGGCAACCACACATTGATGTTTCTCTCCCTCTCTTTCTCCCTCCCTTCCCCTCTCTCTAAACATACACAAATGAATGAATGAATGAATGAATGAATCTATCTTTAAGTAGGGTTTTAACAGAGGCCTGACAGTTTCTGAACTCAGACCTGAACACATGGGGTAATTCATTGGGGGTGACGTGAAAGAGAACCTTTACAAACTGAGTCTATGCAGGGGAAGAGCCAAAACCAACCTTTTTCTAAAAAATCATATTTAGCCTTTGATATGAGAAAAATGTCTAAAAGAATATGAATTTCAATGAAACAATGGATTGAACATGAAAGGCAATCCACAGATACACTTGTAATTTCACTGCAAAAAAGACCGAATAATTTTCCCTATTTTATTAGGCATCTGGCGCTTGGGTAGATCGGGCACCGTGCTTGGTACACGCTGGATGCTGAATAACTCACTCCTGAGGGTGAGCGAACAGATGAATGTCCCTGTGCCATGTGTTCATCATTGCTTTGCCCTCATACCTGGAGGCAAACCACCCTCTGCAGGTGTTATCTTACTTCATTGCAGTAGTTATGCAAAGGTTTCGTAGCTTTATTTGGTAGGGGAAAACTGTTTTGTGAAAAGGAAATTACCATTGGATGGTATTTTTTGATCACTTTTCTTTTTTCTTATATTGTAAAACTAGGTATTGACCCACCCAGGGAGGGCTGATGTTTTCTCTGGATTGGTTAGATTTTAAATTGGTTACATAAACATGTTTTCATTTTAATGGTTTCATGCAGGATTTAATTAGAACTAAATAAGCCAGGCATTGTTATTTTATGCTTTAAATAATTAGCATTTATTGCTTACTTTCCTTTTGATCTTCCAAAATTCCAATCGGTGAGTTAGAAGAGTCATGAGAAAATTTTTTTTAATATTTAGATGAATATATTTGCCATTTATATCTTACTAAGACTCAAACCCCAAGGAATAAATAAAAATTCAAATTAGACATTCACAAAGAAAATAAGCCTTCTAACAATATGCTCTAGTTTCTGTGAAACCTAGCCTTAATAATTAAGAGTTAGAGAGCTTCCTCTTTCGGTCCTAAAAATGAAATATTTGTTTGCTGGTCAGATGATGTTGTAAGTGCATTTCCAGATGCTGTGATTTTAAAAAACCATTACGGAACATACTTTATTCTAAAATACATGTTACTATTAATTTAGGAAAATGTTTTATGCTATTGCCAAATTTCAATAATTTTGTCTTGGTTGCAATAAAGCAGCCAAAGAACTTATGTATTGGAGCGAATGCTAAGAAAGCACATTTTATAAGAGCTAATTCAGGATTAAAATTATTCTAGTCATAAATCCTTAGACTCAAAATGTGATTTAGCTCATAGATTTACACTTGTCAAATAAGCAAGGCTTCAATTAAAAGTCAATAGGTTATGCCTAAACATCAATTAATTTTTGCCCCGGGGCACCTACCATTTCTATATTAAGTAGCCTAATAGAAAACACTTTAGCTTCAAGGTTTTATTTCTTCACTAACACGCCATGTGTGAAAAATACATTCTTGGCACAATATATTATACAATAGGGTTTGATTACTTACATACGTGTCTGACCTTCACAAAACCTGCATTGTCCTCAGAAGGTAACACAGAGTGCGTGAGGCTATGCACTACAAACACCAGAAAAGCAGATCGATTTGCAATTTGAATAGATTGGAATGTGTGACCAAGGAACAATGGAGACACTCCTTGTCTGTGGCTCTTCTAGAATGTGGTAAACAACTGCCTTTTAAGGACCAATGACCAACCAAAAATTGAGATAACACAAAACCTTAAGGAAGCAGAAGAGAAACTAGTACGTCAGATGAGTAATCTAAAGGGGGAAAACATTAAGATGACAATGAAATTCACAAGAAGATTTGGCCAAGAAATCTGTGCGTGTATATATATTTAGCTAATACGAAGGGATTTTCACTCTGTTATAATGCAGATCTAAGGATCAGTGGAATTAAAAAAACAAAACAAAACAAGAACAGCTACAACGGGGACGGTCTTCCCCTCTGTTTTCCTTCTTTCTCCTAAGAGCTAACTACCCTCTCACAGAGCTCCCACTTTGTCTTGCTCAAGGACCTCTGACTCACTTTTACTCTTTACAAATTTAATTGACAATGATGCTGTTATAAATATCAAATTACTCTACATGAAATTACCTGCTTTATAATGACTAAATGTCATTCAATTCTAAATCCACTTGCCTTATAAAAAATGCCTTTATGGAATGAATCTTTTATTTGCTTTTTTCCAGCTTTCTCAGAGCTGAGAATATCTTATCAGTCATAATTTTTAAAAATAGTATCAAGGCACAGATCTTCTAGGTCTCAAATTGTTTTATTGGGCGTTTAAGTCTAATGCATTTGTGCCTCTGTTGCATTTGTGTCAGGGCTGTGGTTTGCCTTGGATCTGAGTGTTTACAAAGTAGTCTATCAGGGATTAGATTTAATTTAGGTTGGGCTCTTAGCCTCTGGCTATCAGAATGGTAACGCTTTCTATGTGCACGTTTCTGTATATTTCCACAACGTTATGGTGTTGCTGTTT
Organism: Desmodus rotundus; assembly: GCF_022682495.2. NCBI lineage: Eukaryota > Metazoa > Chordata > Mammalia > Chiroptera > Phyllostomidae > Desmodus > Desmodus rotundus. The sequence goes on along the minus strand of NC_071395.1, from coordinate 92,054,396 downwards.
CCTTGAGAATTTGCAACTCCTTCAATTACCTCAGAGTTGTTATAATCCTTTAAAAAGATTAAATTGCTTACATTTAAAAAAACATAATACATATATTTAAAAATAAATTTATACACGATGCCGCCTTTAGTGAAAGAAGGAATACTTCCAAACTAAACTCAAGGAGATGGGGAAATTTCTTTGCTCCAGATTATTTACAATGGAGAACTCTGTCCAGTTCTGCTGGCAAAAGAGAAGTTAACTAATGATCAACATTTCACAGGAGTCTATCCAACAAGCCTGAATTAAGTTGCTTTTTTGAATGTTGTTTGCATAGTTTAGGTAAAAAAAAAAAAAAAAAGGAAATATCTAGAAAGGTGGGATGGGGAAATAAATACATTCCTGTGATGCTTTCAATTCATGTATGTGCACTCTAACGATTTAAACATTACTCAACACACGTGCTAGCCAGCTCAGGTTGCTAACTAAATATAGGTCCCAGGAGATTAATAAATGTACCTGTCACCTTTGGGGAACTCTAGTTACAGGTCAGCCATTTCCTCTTCCTGTCCCTGCCTCTCCATAAGTGACTTCTGTTTTGCATTATCCAGAGTGGCCGAGTCCAACCTAAGTAAAACATTATGGTTCTTAATGAGAAGGGTTTCAAATGCATCTTGCCTTTAGAGTTGGCTCTCAGGGAACAGCCAGGGCTAAAGAGCTGCTATTAAAAGAGCTGGATTTTCTTTACAGCCAGTTCTTGCCTGGAGACTAAGGCATGTTTGGTTAAGGATACTAAATTGAGACAGGCTCCTTCATAAAAAAAATAAATAAATAAAATGGAAAAAGATTAAGAACAAGTTCTGCAATGTTTTTATAATAATTCAAACTGAAAGCAAATGAATGTTCCACTTTTTAGGCACATGGAAAAAAATGAGTATATATTTCATTCTATTTATTTTTCAAGTTATTTCCAAGAAAAGACAGCTCTTTACCGAACCCTGTTTGGATTGAGTCTTAGAAGCACAAAAATGGATTAAGGATCTGTTTTAGGAAGAACGATGCTACAGACCCAAGAAGAGGCACCTCAGAGGGGCTGATAGAACTGTTAAATGCTCAGACTTGAAGGGGCTGTTCCTGATTTGAAATACTGTAGGATATGCAGTTTTTTAATTTTATTTATTTATTTTTAGAGATAGGGGAAGGAAAGGAGGAAGAGAGGGAGAGAAACATCCACGTGCGAGAGAAACAGCTCAGTTGGTTGGTTGCACCTCACACGCCCCCAACGGGAGCCCTGGCCCACAACCCAGGCATGTGCCCTGATGGGGGATGGAACCGGTGACCTTTCAGTTCACTGGCTGGCGCTCAATCTACTGTGCCACACCAGCTAGGGCAGAAAATGCAGTTTTTAAAAAAATGACTGTTTTGGTGGTATATACCTTTTAAACTTTTCTTCTCTGATACCTTGTACAACCAAATTAAACTATTTTTATTCTCACTTAAACAGATATTAGTGTCTCCTCCCACCCCTGCCTTCCCTCCACTTCCTCTGATACATGGATCCGGAGTTCTTCCTTTGTCTCCTCATTTTACCCTTTCTTTGTTCTTTCTTACCGTTGCTCCCGAAGGCTGTTGATTCCCTAAGCAGTGTTTATATATTGCCAGCCACATGCCAAGCACATCGGTATATGTGCTTGGTGTGTGACAGTCTTGGGCCTCTCCCTTTCATCTGCTCATCACGGGCAGCCCTTTTGTTTACCGCCCAGTCCTATTGTTCCTGGATCTCTCCCGTCCTCTTCTTCCCTTCTCAAAAGACGGCAAGGAACTCTACTGCCGAGAACATGTCCAACCAGCACGGCAATGAACACCAGCCAAAGAAAATGTCCCCACTTTCCTTTCTCATGTTTATGAGGACATATATGATGTGGATCTACATCTGTGTTATTTCAGTTTATAATATTCGTGAGAGAAAGAGCTTCGATTCCTGGCTCTGCCACTTTCTGTCTGGGTGATCTTAGACAAGTTACTTAACCAAATGCCTGAAACCCTTTCTGGAATAAGGCAATGTCATAAATAAATAAATGATCTTGCTCAGACTTAACTTCTTGATTATAGAGGGCAGATAGCTTAGAGGTTAAAAGCACAGGCTCTGGACTTGGGTGGGAGTCCTGGACTTCCCACAGACTTGATAATAGGGCCGTAGTTTCCTCATTTGTGAAATGGAGCAAATAATAACATTAACCTCATAACGCTGTGGTGAGCGTTCAATGAGATGATGCACTGAAAGCTTTTAACACAGTTCCTGGCACTCCATAAATGTTAACTATTATCACTTGATGCTGAAATTTGTCATTAAGATCTTGGAGGCTGTATCATAAAGTTAACAGTAAGATACCCAAAACTCCTCAAAGAATACACAGGCAGTAAGCTCCCTGACATCCTGGTAATGATTTCTGGAATCTGACACCCAAAGCAGAAGCAACAAAAGCCCCAATGAACAAGCAGAACTACGTCAGACAGAAGAGCTTCTGCACAGCAAAGGAAGCCATCAAAAACCAAAAATGAAAAGGCAGCTTGCTGAAGGGGAGAAAATAGTTGCAAATCACATTTCTGATAAGGGGATAATGTCCACAGTCTACAAAGAACTCACAGAACTCAACAGCAAAAAAAAAAAAAAAAACCAAACCCAAAAGCAAAAAAAAAAAAAAAATCTGATTTAAACACGAGCAGAGGGTCCGAATAGACTTTTTTTTTTCCCAAAGAAGACATACAGATGGCCAACAGGTACACACAAAAGTACCTACAATGAGATATCACCTCACACCTGTTAGAGTGGCTATGACAAAAAAGACAAGAAATAAGTGTTGGTAAGGATGTGAAGAAAAGGGAGCCCTTGTGCACTGTTGGTGGGAATATAAATTGGTGCAAACACTATGAAAAAAATATGTTCTTCAAAAAATTAAAAATAGAACTACCATATGATCCAGCAAGGGTATTTATCTGAAGACAACAAAAACACTAATTTGAAAATATACACGCACCCCATGTTTATTGCAGCATTATTTACAATAGCCAAAATATGAAAATAACCTAAGTGTCCATAGATGAATGAATGGCTAAATAAATCATATATAATATGTACACGTATATATTTAATATTATTCAACCATAAAAAATAATGAAATCTTGCCATCTGTAACAGCATGGATGAATGGACCTCAAGGGCTTTACGGGAAGTGAAGCAAGTTAGACAGGAAGACAAGGACCTCACGATCTTGCTTATATGTGGAACTAAAGCAACACAAAGTGACAAGAAACAAGCTCACTAGAGACTTAGTGAGACAAGCTCTCACTAAACGACAAGAGACAAGCTCTTCAGAGACTAGACTGGTGGTTGCAAGAAGTGGGGGCAGGGAGTTGTAGAAATGGGTTCCAATAAACTTTTTTTTTAGTTAAAATAAATTGAATTAAAAAAATTTTAAGTACCACTTTATAGAGATAATAAGATATATATATTCATATATTTTAGTATTTGGTTTCTACCCCCAGCTCCTGTCACAAAGCTCCTGAAAGTCCTGTAAACCGTGAGACTTAAAAGAATCTTTTGTTCGAACATTTAGTCTCAGACCCTGGTCCCTGACACAGCTCCTGAGATGTTGTGATCTCCTGACAGGGAGGTCTGACACGGACCTCCTACATCCTCTGGACTTCCTGGGTGGCTGGAATGTCTTTCGTTCTAATGAGGTGACTCTTGGGACCTGGACGGAGGTCGGTCACCAGAAAGACAAAGCCATGAATTGAACCTCGGGAGTTTCAGCCTTCCCCTTGGCTCTCCGGAGAGGGGAGGGGCTAGAAATGGAGTTAATGATTGACCACGCCTCTGTGAAAAGACTTCATAAGAATCCCAGGAGCCCAGGGTTCTGGGTCTTGTGGGTTGGCAAAGACAGAGCCGTGCAGGGAGGGTAGCACAACCCATCCCCCACAGCAGCTCCCGCCCCTGCTGGGGCCTCTTCTGAACTGCGCCCTGCGTGCCTCTGCACCTGGCTGTTCATTCGCATCTTTTAATATATTCTTTAAAATAAACCAGTAAACATAACAAAGTGTTTCCTTGTGGTCTATGAGCCATTCTAGCAAATTACTGAACACAAGTCTGACTGATGGGTCAAGTATTCCAGATGTGTTTTGTATAGGGAAAGAAAAAAATGTTATATATATACATATACACAAGATAAACATTATAAAATAGGGGTGTGTGTGTGTGTGTGTGTGTGTGTGTGTGTTATTGAAACCACAATAAGCAAACCAAATGTTTGAATTGGAGCCAGGTTTACCTGGAGAATTTTTTTTTAATTCAAATTTTAATTTAATTTCTCTTAGGCCCAAATTCCCATCATTTTGCTTAAGCAAAGAAAATATTCATTTTTAAATTTCATTTAACTCTATGCCTTTCCAGCCTGAGAACAAAACCCAAACTCCAAATGTCAGGCTAGAAATGTACCCTAACAGTACCAGGGTTGCATAAAATAATAATTTCATTTATTTTTGTAGCGGTTTTGCCATGGAACCACCCGGAATTTAATGCCAGTTTCCTCAACATTTATGTGCCCACCCAGCCTCCTCGATATTTATGTACCCAAATGAACAGAGTTCAGTACTGTACATGGTCATTACCGAACAGTGCGCTAGTGCTGAGTCTAGTAAACTCGGGGAAGCGCGACGGCGGTGGGGAGAAGGGGCAGCTGGCGCACGGGACAGCCTGCTCTGCTGCCATGTCTAAATCGGAGTAACAAGCTCCCTGGGATGATATAAGAACAGTGCCCAGCACCTAGCAACAGTGCCTAAGTCAAATATTTATTGAAAGAATTAATACACGATGCTGTTTAAATAAAAGATAATTTGCACATAAGTGAAAAACTGACAAATGGTATAAATATTTGCCTATTTGCTGTTAGTGATTAGAAGAGGCTAGGGCTACAAGGATTCTTCGTGGTGACCTAAGTCCCTTTCTTTACCTCCACTCAAAAAGGAAAATACAGATATTGAAGGGGATTAATGACTTTTTTCAGACACAATATTCGTGTTTTGAAAAAGTGAAAAGCAATTTTAGTATTCTGTATATTCTTAATTTTTGGTTCTTATACTTGGATCAGTGTTTCAGTGACTATTGCTGCATAATAAATTACCCCCAAACGTAGGGGTGTAAAAAAATAACCACCCCATTTTCTTCTGCTAGCGATTTCGCGAGTCGGGAATTAAGGAGAGCCCTGGTGAGCAGTGTGGTCTGGGGACCACTCATGGGGGTGCGATTAGAGATGGCTGAGACCGCGGTCATTGGAACACACCACTGGGCCAGGCGGTCAGGTTGGCTGATTCACATGGCTGGCCGCTGATGCTCGGCAAGTTGGCTATTTTTCTATTCCTTGAAATTTATTAGTTCAATAAACTGGGTTATTTGTCCTATAAAATTTCCCATAATCTGGATTTTGCTGACTATACCCCTGTAGTAAAAATTTTTAAAGATCTTATATAAGGGTAGTTTGATACCAGTGATTAATCTGATCCAAGTTTGATTTTTTTGGCAACACTACTTCATAGGTGGTATGGAGTTCTTTCGTCAGGAGGCACATGATACCTGGTTGTCTCTCTTTATTTTGACATCTACAGTCATTGATGCTCAAGGCCTAGATTCATTCATTTGTTAAGAATTACAAAATGGTGATATTTTGTTTCCAAGATTCTTTTTTCAACCTCTTATCTGGAAGAGTCCCATAAAGAAAACATTTCCTTTTATCTATCATTTGGTTACCCAAGGGTACAGTATGAATAGGAAAAGGAGAATTGCAGAATAAATGTTATGTTTTAGTTTTTAAAATAGTGAGTTGGTAGATCACTTTTTAAAATTTGGGTGGGAATTTATTATGTGAGAAAAAATAAACTTTAGAAGTTACAGTGTATATAGTATATAAGCGTCAGTGGTTTTCTGCTTTGTTTTTTTACATTTTAATGACACAGAAAAATAAAAGGCTAGGAACTCCCCAATTGGCAGCTGTGGGCAGCCCCAGAGAACAGTTGCCCAGACAGGAGCACAAAGGAAGATTCTGGGAGAGTTCTTGGCATGTATGAATATTTGAGGGACCCTGTGGATGTATAGATGGCAGGGTATTGAAATGTGTGGGGAAAAACCGGATGGGTTTATGGGCAAATAGACAGATGAAAAAAACATGGCATTGTTTTTTAACATAGGAAAAAGCAGAGATTGTACAAGAAAGGACCTGTGGTTGAGATGACTGCTTGGCTTGTCTGTCAACAAGATTTGCTTGGCCAGCCCTGGCTGGTGTGGCTCAGTGGATTGAGTGCAGGTCACTGCTTCGACTCCCAGTCAGGGCGCAAGCCTGGGTTGTGGGCCAGGTCCCCAGTGGGGGACCCGTGAGAGGCAACCACACATTGATGTTTCTCTCCCTCTCTTTCTCCTTCCCTTCCCTGTTCTCTAAAAACAAATAAATAAAATTAAAAAAAAAAAGATTTGCTTGGCTATAACACTGTAAACACCGACTTTTGATGCAACAAAAAGTGTTGATATGCTGATGTGGGGAACACAGGAGAGAGGAAAACAGGAAACATAGTAAAAAAAGTGAAACCCTCATCTCCCATGGTGGAAGTCAGTACATTATCTCTAAAATCAACCAATCAAAAAATTAAATGAAAGCATTTGATTTAGAAAATAGTGATAAATACTAGTAGAAACAGCCGGAAGAGTTTACATGACTGCCTCTGAGAAGTAAAACTGGACGGTACATATGGATTAGGTAGGGAACCAATTTTGTTTGTTGTTAGAAATCCTTAGACAATGTTATATTTTCATACTATTAATACTTGTATTACATGTATAAAAATAGAAATCAACCTAGAAATAAAGTAATGGAGCCCTGGCTGGGGTGATTCAGTAGACTGGTGATTCAAAGGATTGCCAGTTTGATTCCCAGTCAGGGCACATGCCTGGGTTGCGGGCCATGTCCCCCACAGGGGGCGCTCGAGAGGCAACCACACATTGATGTTTCTCTCCCTCTCTTCCTCCTTTCCCCTCTTTCTGAAAATAAATAAATAAAATCTTTAAAAGAAAATAAAGTAATGGATTGTCCATGCAATATGAAAAATATAGAAAAAAGATTTCTGCAAAGTAAAGTTTATGGTCAGAAAAACAACCCACAGAAATGTTTCGGCTTCTATTTTACCTGTAGCTTTAGCTTCAACAATGATCTCTCATCCACTTGCAGTGGCTTTCTCTGCTTTAAAAACAAAACCAAAAACAGGACCAATATATTTTTCTCTGTTTCTAGTACATTTTCTCAATCATACTCACTAGCTTCCACTTCAGTCCTTTGCAGATTATTCAGAGTTTCTTTATCTTACCTCATTCCTAACTCTAAACCCGATTTCAAGCCATATCCTCCTCTGGAAATGGCCTATCAATTGAATTGATCTCACTGGACTGCTCGGTTCACTATGGAATAGTTGCCGAGGGCTTGGAGCCCTGGAATCCAAAAGATTACATCTAACCCCCGCGTTACATTCCTGCCGGGTCGCCTGGGGGTTAGATGAGTTGGGAAAGTTGATCTCTTTGCCTCAGTATCTTCATCTATTCAAGGGGTTGCTAAGAGCACCAGTCTCATGGGTGCCAAGGTTAAGAGACCAGGTATTTGTAAACAAGGTAAGTCTCCCAAATAAATATGAGTTACTCCTTTCTATTTAATCCAAATATCTTTTATTTTCCACTGCAAAAGTGATGTCTGGTGCGGCTTTGCTAACCTAAGCTATGCCTGCTTCATCAGTCAAGACAGCAGCTAAAATGGTTTGAATAGTAGGCTTCCCTACTCTAGTTCCTCCACTCATTTTTCCCATGTTTTGATTGTGACTATCAGATAATCTTAAATGTCAAATTGCATCTATTTGTAAAAGATGATTATGGATCTCTTCTATCACATTATGATACATTTCTCAAGGGATATTTATAATATATAAAAATATGTGCTCTTCCTATATGTAATATTCAGAAAGGACTTACTCTCTCTCTTTTTTCTATCCTCAATCAAGGACATTTTTTCATTGCTTCTAGAGAGAGAGGAAGGGAAGAAGGAGAAGGGGAGTGACAGAGAGAGACAGAGAGAGAAAGAGAAGAGAGAAACATCGATTGGTTGCCTTTCATACATGCCCCAACCGGGGATGGAACCTGCAACCTAGGTATGTGCCCTGCCTCGAATCGAACCTGCAAAATTTCAGTGTACTGGACGGTGCTCCAACTAACTGAGCCACTCTAGCCAGGGCAGAACTTACTCTTATTAAAGAGCAGGCAGACATGCATCTAGAGGCAACTCTGTGAACTCTTACCTAAAGAAACTGAATGCACTGGTGTTCCTGAGCAGGTGGGCTGGAGAATTTCACTTACGGAGTATCTGTGAGTGACCACTACATGGTAGCCACTGGAAGTATAAGATAAATAAGACACATCCCTGGCCTCCGAGAGGTCTAAGATTAGAGGAGGAAGCACATGTATAATGTGGTAGGTAATAGCAAAAAGGTAGAACAGCGGACATGCTCTCCCTGAGTGATTGAATGGGGTCACCACGATTCCCCATGTGACAACCATTGTTTTGTACAAGGGCATCTGGAAGGAGAACCTGGGCTTCTCTTCCAGGGGCACAAAGGAGAACTTTTCTGTGAAGCAGATTCCCTGCCCAACAAAGGGACACCAATGTGAAATCCCCTAGCACCGTGGTAGGGATGGTGGGTGCAGGGGTGAATCTTGCAATGGGCAAGACCTGCTAAGCTCACCACAGATTGTATTAAGTATCTTCTTAGCCTCTTTCCAAAGTGCAATGGACTCGTGGCTGGTGACAGCCCCAGACTAGCCAGGAGACAGAGGACCAGGAATACAGCCAAGCAGGAGAAAGAAACAAAATCGCTGTGTAATGAAGAGCAACCTGACCCAAGAGAAGCCTGGCTTTGGCCCTCAGCTATGGAGGGGGGATCTCTAGGCCTCTGGAATGTCCTGATAGGAGTATTCTTGTTTGCCTAGGAGTTTTGGTCATTGGACAGCCTAACGATGTCTAACAAAGTGACTTATGACGGGGGCTTTGGGCCACACCCTATCAGTTCTGACCTCCAGAAGGGACTGCAGACTAAAGGTCGGTCATTCAGGCAGTATGTGATCACGTCCCAGTAAGAACTCTGGACACCAAAGGCTTGGGTAAGCTTGCTGGCAATTCTATGAGCATATTGTCACACACACCGTGCTCAGGACTCCACGCCTCCACAGGGAGGAAACAACAACCAGCTCCTCCACATTTGGGCCCCTCCTGGACTCTGTCTTGGAATCTCTTCCCTGACTGATTTTACTTTGTATTCTTTTGATATAATGAAACTGTAATCGGCCCTGGCTGGTGTGACTCACTGGATTGAGCACCGGCCTGCAAATCAAAAGTTCGCCGGTTCAATTCCCAATCAGGGCACATGCCTGGGTTGCTGGCCAGGTCCCCAGTAGGGGGCACTTGAGAGGCAACCACCCATTGATGTTTCTCTCCCTCTTTTTCTCCCTCCCTTCCCCTCTGTCTAAAAATAAATAAATACAAATTTGAAAACAAACTGTAATCATGAGTGCAGCACTTCCTGAGTCCTGTGAGTTGCTCTAGCAAATTATAGAACTTGAGGGTGATCATGGGAACCTGAGTTTGAGGCCAGCTAGTCTGAAGTAGGGTGGTCCTGGGAACCCACAAACTTGTGGCTGGTATCGAAAGTGAAGGAAGTCATGTGGGGACTGGTTACTCCAAATGCAGAGTTAGCCAAACCCATTGCAGCAGCTAAACACCGGGGAGGGGCCAGGACAGGAAAGACCTCGTGAGACCTGAAGTTCCTTGTAGGTGAGTAAACAGATTCTGCTCAATTCTCTAGCTGTGCTGTGACCCTCACCTCATGCCTATAACCACTGGGGACTTACCTCAGGTTCAGCACCTCTTTCCTGCAGCCCCAGGTCTCAGAGAACAACCCCGACCATAGGTGGCAGGGCTTAAAGAGAACTGACCCGCCACTCTGGGACTCGTTGCCATCACACTGGTTGGGAATGGAGACATGCATGGCATAGGAGTTAAATGCAAAGCCTTCAGCAACAGACAGACCTGGTGTAGCAGCCAGGGTCTCACTGGAAAGAAGACCATTCAAGAAGGACGTTTATATGCCCTAGCTGGTGTGACTCAGTGGGTTGAATGCTGGCCTGCAAAGCAAGGGGTCACTGGTTCGATTCCCAGTCAGGGTACATGCCTGGGTTGTGGGCCAGGTCCCTAGTGGAGGGTGCATGAGAGGCAACCACACACTGATATTTCTCTCCCTCCCTTTATGCCTCCCTTTCCCTCTCTAAAATAAATAAATAAAATCTTTTTTTTTTTAAAAAGGACTTATCATAAAGGGGTTTCCTACAAAACAGTGGATTCCAGGCAACCACAAGGGATAGTGTGGTAGCTAAGAATAGTAGCCCTAGACTCAAAGACACAAGGGGAGGAAATGGAAGGAGAGGATTCTACAGAGGATGCTACTCTGTGGCAGAGTCTGTCAAAAGCAACCTCTCCTTTCTTTCTCCTTGTCTGGTGGGCTCTCCAGTGACGGACACATTGCTGCTGGGACAAGGGAGGCTGTGGACTGCAGCCCACGCAGGTCAGCCTCTGGGGTGGAGAAGAGCAGAAAGCAGATCTGGTGGGGCAGAGGGAAGATAATTAGCACTTGGGTTCACATCCTTGCTCCCACTGTTCCTACCAGCTGTGTGATCTTCAACATGTCCTGTAAGCTCAGCTCCTTCTCTGGCAAAACAGAGGGCTTCAGTAAGCAAGGACCAAAGGAGGCACCGCATGTGAAGTACCTGGTGGGTCCGCTGTTCACGGTAAGGGCTCAGTGTCCGGCAGTCAAGCTAAGGAGGGTTGCTGCCCTGCCTCTGCCTTTCCACCCAGCTCTACCAGCTGGGCTTCTGACTTGCGCTTGAGACCCAGTTGCCCCCAGAACTCCATTCTGATCATTGGATCCAGGTTATTTTCATTGTGCCCAGAGGCCCCCGTCTTGTTATTTGTTTTATCCTGAGGCCTCCTAGGAATGACATCTTGCTGCATGCTTGTAGGTAACCATGGAAACCTAGTCATCAGGTGACTAAAGACAAGTTGGTAACAGCCTGATCATGGGGGAGAGAGGCTGAGAACAAAGACTTTTAGGAGCCAGTTTAAGCAAAATCCATGCTCTCGATCCTTCAAGAGAGTTAACACTCAGCTCTGCCTCAGAGACCCCCTCCCTGTGCCTCCCTTATGCCACAGTACTCATAGGACAGTGTCCTCACTGTGCAAAGCAGGGCTGGAGGTCCCCAGGCTGCTCTGCCTGCTGACTTCCAGGGAGCTCTGCATACCTTGCATGCTCTGCAGGAGCCACCTTGGTGGGAAAGGTCACCACAGCTCCACCTTCACTGAGATCTCAGTTCCCGAAACCGGGACCAGCTTCACTAGAAACAGAATGGACCAGGTCTACAATTTCAGAGAAAGGGGGTGTATTCGCATTTGTTTTCTGTAACAAAGCAGCACAGACTGGGTGGCTTCGACAACGGAAATCCATTGTCTCACAGTTCTGGAAGTTGGAAGTCTGAGACCAAAGTGTGCGCAGCATTAATGCTTTCGGAGGGCTGGGAGGAAGATTCTGGTCCATGCCTCTCCCCCAGCTTCTGGGGGTTTGTTGGCAATCGTTGGTGTTCCTTGGCTTGTGGAAGCATCACCTGGTCTCTGCCTTTACCTTCACATGACATTCTCCCTGTGTGTGTGTCTTGGTGTCAAATTATCTTTATTTATAAAGACACCAGTCATATTGGATTAGGGTGCACCCTTATGACCTCATTCTTCTTCTTTTTCTTTAAAGACTTTTTTAGTTATTTTCAGAAAAAGAGGAAGGGAGGGAGACAGAGATGGAGAGGAGCATCGATGTGTGAGAGAAACACTGATTAGTTGCCTCTCACTTGCCCCTAACCGGGCACCTAGCCCACAACCCAGGCATTTGGCCTGACTGGGAACTGAACTGGTGACCTTTCAGCTCGTGGGCTGGCACTCAAGCTACTGAGGCACACCAGTCAGGGGCTCTTTCTTAATTCATTACACCTGCAAGGACCTTATTTGCAAATATGTAAGATCATTTTCTGAGGTACTGGGGCTCAGGATTCGAACATATGAATTTTGAGGAGATAAAATTCACTCCATAACAGGAGGTATAGGTGGGGAAAGGCCACCCCTTCTACCCAAATATTTTAAGTAGCTTTCCTGGCATGAGCAGGTTAGGGGAACAGGTATCTTTTCCTTCCTCTCCAAGGACAGGAGGAATTTTGCAGGTCCCTGAGATTTCAACAGTGGGCCAGAACTCGATTCTCTGAGTGCCAACAATTATCCTACACACTTCCTAACTTAGCTCCAAAACATCCACACATTTTCAGACGGGGTCAGGAGCACCTGATCATTTTGAAAAGATAATTTCCTCAGAGGAGAAGTGAACCCCATAAGCAGTCATTATGTGCATCCCTTCCTGCTCCTCCTCAGAAGCCGAAGTGTGATTTAATGTATTTTAGGAACTAAAGTTCAAGATGTGAATTTCCTGCATAGAGAAAAATCATCTGTCAGAAAGCACTTAGGAAAAGGCAGAGCAGGCAGCTGAAACAATCCCATTCATGAGGGTTCCACCCCCATAACCCAATCACCCCAAAGGCCCCACCTCTTAATGCCAGCCAGCACTTGGGGGTTAGGGTACTGTATGAATTTTAGGGGGACACAGGCATTCAGTCCCTTGGCGACATTTACTGCTTTCTATGTCGTTTTACATTTCTCTGTAGGCACATCTTATCTCCCCTCCGGCACTGTGATCTCAGCTGACGGAGGAGGAGGAGGAAAAGAAAGAGGAAGAAATGTCATTCAGTGATCTGTATGTGCTGGGCACTTCGGGTGCATTAGCTCACTAATGCAGGGAGGTCTGTGATACTGTCTTCACTACACTGGTCCCTGAATAAAGGTTACTCAGAGTGTGCGTCACAGAGCTGGGATTCAAACGCAGTCCCCCTTCCAGAGCCCAGGGTTTCGGTTTCTGTTTTTGACTACAGGCATTATATTTATACAGCAATGAAAATTTAAAAAGAAAGCAAGCAGAATCTTAGAAATGATGAATATTTTATGATCAAGGCTTTCTTTGTACTTTTGGTTGATCTGCTTAGAAATGTTTTGTTTGGATCGACTCTTAAGTTTGGTTAAATGCACGGAAGGCCATACGCGTGCAGTTTTCAGTGAACTTCCCCCCATGATCGACTATGAAATGTCTTACTCTTCTCTACCCTCCCCTAACCTATCTCCACTCCAGAGCTCCTGGGCCTGGCCGAACCTTAGGACAGCCCTTCCCACCATTCAGTTATTGTACCTGACTCTGTGCCACGCTGCCTGCCTACCGGAGCCCCTCCTTCCGGAATGAGGCACTCATGCCCCCGCCTACTGGGAGCATTGGCTGACAGCTCTCAGGTGAGTGTCTCTTCAAGAAGTGCCCTCCCTCAACTGAAGAAAGCTGCCTTGTTCAAGGTCATGCTGCCTTCCTTGGTGGCAGCCACTTCTCATCATTGGCCAATGGTAGGGGACTAGGGCTGGGGGGATAGAGCCCAACTTCTTAGGTGCTCGGGTGAGGTGGGCTCCAGGTTCCGAATAAGAAAAAGATGCCAGGACAGGTCAAACCCTCTTCCCCCAGTGGCCCCACCTGCAGCTGCGGCATTCCAGTCCCCTTGCGTAGCCTCCCTCCAAAAAAGATATTGTGTGCCTGGGGGTCTGGGAGCCAGGGGGAGGCGTCACCACCATGAAGGCTGAGAGAGAAGAAGAGGACCTCACTGACTCCACAGTATCAGGGGATGTTGGCTGGAGCCATCTGCCTTCACCTCTGGCTGGAGAAGGAGAGAGTGCAGGCAGAGGGATTCTACGGCAGGCCGCTGTGTGCCAGGACAGTACTCTTCAGTCATCATGAGGCAAGACAGCACAGTCCTACAGGGTGCTTCAGGTTATGTATTTTTTTTAATCCTCACCCAAGGACATGCTTATTGATTTATTGATTTTAGAAAGAGGGGAAGGGAGGGAGAAAAACATCTATGTGATACAGAAACATCAATCAGTTGGCTCTCATATGCACCTGGACAGGGGGGACCGAATCCACAACCCAGGTATATGCCCTGACTGGGAATTGACCCCACGGCCCTTCAGTTTCTGGGACGACGTTCCACCCAAATGAGCCACACCAGCCAGGGCTTAGGTCAGGGGGGTCCAACCTGCGGCCCATGGGCCACATGTGGTCTAGGGTGGCTATGAATACAGCCCAGGATGGCTGTGAATGCAGCCCAACACAAAATCGTACATTTACTTAAAGCATGAGATTTTTTTTTTTGTTCTCGTGAGTGTTTGTATATCTCACGTGTGGCCCAAGAGAACTCTTCTTCTTCCAGTATGGCCCAAAGACACCAAAAGGTTGGGCACCCCTGGCTTAGGTTATGTTTTTATTGTGGCTTTCTTACTAAGTGCTGGACACTATGCCACTATTACGCATGCATTACAACAGCCCTTGGGTACCAGGTTTGTACTAACTGATTAAAAAACTAAAGTTGACAGAGATTAAGGAATTGCCCCTAGGACTCAACCCTAGTAAAGCACATCTACCAAGTGGAAACCAGGTCTACCGGGAATTTCAGAGTTTTGACTGTGGCTCTCTGCTGGCTCCCCATGAAGCCTATCCCTCTGTAACCTCTGTCCAAAGAGCTGGTGTGACAAGCCTAAAAAGATCCGGCTACCGTCTTCCTATCAGCGGTGCCTAGCATAGTGCTTTGTCCACAGAAACCAAATGGAATTCGAAGGTGCTGACAGATCTCTTTAATAATAGATGTCAACGTGAGAGACCCCAAGCCTACTAAAAAAAGGCAGAGGCGACTATTTATTTCACACCATGGAAAAAAACTGAAGTCTCATCCTCACTCATCGGGGCCTCTTATTTCCTGTTACAAAGCAGAACTGACAACATCAGAATCCCACGGTGATGTTTTTCTCTAACTAAGAGTACAAATGAGTCAAGCGCTGTCATTGCTGTTGAAGGTAAATGGGGAGGGGGGCATGGGTGCCTATTGGAACAGCCTCCTTCCCAGCGGCTCCCCTGCCGTGAAGGGGGAGAGAGCCTCAGCTGCCTGCTTTGGCTCCTTGCTAGATCCGGCTGCTGACACAGTTCCTGGCACGCAGGAGGCTCTGGGTGAATCTGTGTTGAAGGTCAAGGCACTGTTCTGAGGGAAGTTGCAGGGCACTGGGGCTGGGAGAGAGAATGAAGTGTTCTAAGGGCAAAGACTCATTTAGACCTCATACTGTTGTAATAATCTTTTTTTAACCTAAACTATTTTTTAAAAGATTTTATTTATTTACTTTTAGAGAAAGGGGAAGGGAGGGAGAATGAGACGGAGGGAAACAGCAATGTGCGAGAGAGACTCGTGGATCAGTTGCCTCTTACACGCCCACCACTGGGGATGTGCAACTCAGGCACGTGCCATGACCGGGAATCAAACCAGCGACCTTTCAGTTTGCAGGCCAACACCCAAACCACTGAGCCACACCAGCCAGGACTAATCTAAACTATTTTTAATGTTTTACCTGTTTAAGAGCTTTGAGATATATTTACACACCATGCAATTTGATTCACCCATTGAAAGTTTACAATTCAATAGTTTTAGTATATTGATAAAAACGTGCAATCATACCACAATCAATTTTAGAACATTTCATCACTCCAAAAAGAAACCCCGTTCCTATTAGCAGTCACTCCCCATTGCCCTCCATCCCTCCCAGCTGTAGGCAACTACTAATCTGTTTGTCTCTTTCCATTTGCCCAATCTTAGGATTGGAATTGCTGGGTTATATGGTAATTTTGTGTTACTGAATTTTTAAACAACAGTTTTATTGAGATATAATTCCTATACCATAAAACTTACCCTCTTAAAATGTATAATTCAGTGGTTTTTAGTATGGTCACAGAGTTGTGCAACCACTATTATCTAATTCTAGAACATTTTCATCACCCCCAAAAGAAATCTCAGCGCTTAGGAGTCACTCCCTATTACCCTTCCCTTCATGCCCTGGCAACCACTACTCAGCTTCTCCCTCTGGACTTGCCTACTTGTACGTTTCATATACATGGAATCACATGTACATGGAATTTCATACACATGGAATCACACACTATGTGGCTTTTGTGTTGGGCTTCTTCACTTAGCATAATGTTTTCAAGGTTCATCCACATTGTAGCCTGTAGATAATCTCCCTTTTGGAGATGAGGAAACCAAGACTCCGGGAAGCTACATGTTTTGCACGAGGTCAGACACTATACAATCTCACCATTGGTGATGCCCAGTTCGCTCCCTTGGTTAAGTTGGTGGCTAACAGATCTCTCCCTGATGAAGATACATTTTCCACTTGAAATTATTAATTGATCTGTGGGGTGCTACTTTGAAACCACATCTTGCTCCCCAACATCCTTTTACTCAATGGCTTTAGCATCCATCAATGACGCTACCCTGAATCAATTATTATATTGGCAGTTGCAAACTCTAATTCTACCATTTGCCTGCATTTATTAGCTGGGGTGCTTGTGAATCACTGTGAACATATACATTTTTTGCATTGCATTTAATGTGTCATAATCCATTACCATCATTAACTTTCTGAGGCCCAACTTGTCCAAAATTTGGCAAATGGGAGCTCTTAAAATCCAAAATTTGAAAGGTTTTATAATAACTTAATCTGTCACAAAATACAATGGTTTGGGGAACCATGAAGCTCTAAAATATAGACTATATTCAAATACTTTTTGGAGAGTTTGTGGATGTAAAATGTTTGTTACCTGAAACAGTTGACAATGCCTTTGATTTTCTTGTATTGTACAGCTTTTTCCTTGAACCTGATGTATTCTTTTTTTTCCTTAAGATTGTATTTATTTATTTTTAGAGCGAGGGAAAAGGAAGGAGAAAGAGAGGGAGAGAAACATCAGTGTGTGGCTGCCTCTCACACACCCCCCCACTGGGGACCTGGCCTGCAACCCAGGCATGTGCCCTGACTGGGAATTGAACCAGTGACCCTTTGGTTTGCAGCCCGTGCTCAATCCACTTAGCTACACCAGCCAGGGCTTGACATTGATGTATTTTAACAGGATTTCTTGCTAGGAAAACCAGTGAATTTTGAACTTTGGATATTTGCAAGATTTCAAGTGTCCTTAACCCAACTTTTCAAAGTGGCACAGGAAGAGTTGGAAAATTAATTCAACTGCATCGGATGCCAGAAATGTCATTTCCTGAGCAAGGTTGAGGAGGGTGAGAATAAAAGGAAACTCTAAATAGCCCCAAATAAATAGGAGTGGTTGGGATACAGTGACAGAAAACCAGATAATCATGGCTGTGCTCTACAGGGACTAAATTTTTTCTCTTGTAGGAAGAAACCCAAATGTGGTCAGTTCAGGACTAGGGGAGCTGTACATTGGCATCACCAGGCCTTCCTCTTTCTTTATACGCTTCCATCCTCAGTCTGTCGCTTTTGTCCTCATGATTACAAAATGCTACCGAACTTCTAAGGCAGCCATTTTCAACTGTGTGCCTTTTTAAAACACATATTACCTGACTATTTAGTCAGGGACACTCACCTCTTTTCCCTTAGACTGCCAAATTAAAAAATGACAACAGCCAACACAACAATAATGGTGCGAATGAATCAAAATTATACCTGTATTTTTTGTCAGATTGGCAAAAAATGTATTCTGGGTGTGCTGCCGAATTTTAGTAATCCGTTTATGTGTGCCACGGGATGAGAAAGGTTGAACATCGCTGCTCTAAGGTGTTGCACCTGTGTTCGAGGTCAGGCAGAAGAGGGGAGGGATAGGCGGCCAAACTGAATCAGTCCCTGTTAGGAAATGTTCTTACAAGCCCCAAGCGGATGCTTGTGTTTCTATCTTGCTGGCCAGAATTGGAACACGTGGTCCTCTTACCTGCCTAAATTGAAAGAAAGCAAAGGGGAAGGGGGCTACAGATAGTTTTTGGTACCCAACCGACAGTATCTACAGCCATGTAAACATTTCATAAAAATCACATCTAAAGAAGTTAACATGACTACAGCCTCCCATTCATAAAGCAAAAAATGTTTGAGCATCTTCTGTGTACTATTACTTCGCTGAGGATATAAAGGTGAAAGTGAAATATTGCTTCATTTGTTCTCCTTAAAACATTTTGGAAAGTTCCAAGTAGTAAATCTTAGGACTCAGGAGAAAAAACAGGTGTACTGAATTTTATGTTGCCTCTTCACAACAGTTTCAAATCCAATCAAAACAGAAACTAAATCATTCCATTGAGGTACCTAGCTCAGTCACATATTCAATGCTCTCCTGGGTAATAGTTCCCTTTGTGAAAAATTATCATCAATTAAATTCACATTCAGACAGCCTTGACAAACTAACTTCTGTAGCTAGGTAGGGCCAGCATCATTTCCAATGTTTATAGTAACATGTATATATTTACAGGATAGTTATGATAGTTTGTATTATACTAAATAGTAATAGAAAGCTATGTTGGATGTCCTACTGGCAAATAGAACTATAAAATTATAGAGCTACCACCTAATCCCTTGTCTTTATAGGCAAAGCATAAACCTGTAGGTTTCCTTACAGAAAACTGTTGCATTGGGCTGCAGAATCTCTTAGATCTTCTAGATCAGAGATGGGCAAACTAAGGCCCATGAGCCAAACCTGGACTGCTGCCTGTTGTAAATGAAGTTTAATTGAAACAGCCATATTCTGCTTAAAGCTACTTTGTAGTGTCTAAAGCTATTTTGAAACTACGACTGGCAGAGCAGAGTAGTTGTGATAGAGACTGGATGGCCTTCAACACCTAACATGTTTACTACCTGGCCTTCTGCAGAAAAATTTTTATTTATCATGACTTAGCACATATTAGGTACTTTATAAATGCTTCTTGATTTATTGAATGAATATATTCAAGGCTCTCCAGCTGCATAGGAAAAATTAACAAATTGACAAATCTAAACACAAAGCATTTGGCTTCCCCACTTTCTCTGGGGTTGTCTGGTTTGATTGCAGTTCGCTCTTGCTCACACATGCTTTGCAAGGATCTTGTGAGGTCTTTGGGATTCTAGAATGCAAATTGCTCAAGATTCAAATTTTCAAAGAGTTGGCCTTTGGGGTAAATATGTCTCATTGGTGTGTATTGACCTTAAACAAATAGCCAGATATTTCTCTAAGCAAAATGGGTTTATTCGGGAACAACAAATAACTGCAATTCAGAACACGCCGTCTAATGGCCAACCAGAGGCAAGTCCAAAGAACAAAGGAGAGTTGTTTTTAGAGGAAAGGGGCTTCGGAGGGGCAGCTGGAAACAGAAAGTCCACTGGAGGAAATTGGAAATTCAAAACGAGTGGCTTTTCATTGGCTGAGAGGTCACCCTTACCTGGGGAGAAGAAGATCCTGCTCTTCCTGCTGGAGGAGAAGAGTAGAAAAAAACATCTTCCTCTTAGAGACACAAAATTACATCTCTTCCTGTTTGGGGTAATTGATGGCCAGCAAGCGGTGGGGCCCGAGAGCTCCCCCTACAGGGCCTCCCAACACTAATTTAAATCAGGTTTCCGCTTATTAACCTTCACAAGTTTTATTTGACCCACACAATGCTGCTGTCGTTCGTTTTTAAAGCAGCACTAGCTGCCAACTTTCAAAAATAAGGAGGCTTGGGTTGGACCCAACGTCCCCCAAAGCGGCCGGGACCCTCTGCCTAGCCATCCTCTGCACCATCCCATCCGGAAAGACCTTCGTTCAAGAAGCGCTGCACCTTCCGAGCAAGAGTGGATGTCTGTCTCACCAAAAGCAGCATCCATCCAAAATTCTGGTGATGACAGAACGTCACAAGAGTGAGAAGGAGCTTCCTGTCCCCAATGAAACCTAGTTTCTTGTGTCTGATCACGTTAACGGGAGTGAACTCGTCAGCCTTCTTCCTGCTGGTGGATGGGCACGGCATGGAGAGCGTGTCCGCCCGATTGCAGAAATGTGGGCAACTGAGGAGGGTGAGGGTGGCTTCCTGTATATGGTACAGGCCTTTCAGGAGACAACTGGAGTGAAATTGTCAGTGTAAGAGAAGAAAAATGCATCTGTTCTAGAATTTTTAAACCCTTACCAAGGGAATAAAAAGGGGATGTTACCCAACTGAGATCCTTCAGCTCACCTAATCACACACAACCAAAACAGCAGAGTTCCTGCCTAGCAGTTTTAGAAAGTTGTTTTGCGCTTTAAGCACTAAAATTGAGCTCCAAATGGGCATGTTCAACTTTGGAAAACTATATTATTTATTTAACCTAGGCTGTCTCATTTTCAAATTTAGAAGTTTAAAAATAAAATACTTTGCATTCTAAAAAACATGAAATAAATCAGGAGACTTCACATAAGAATCCAGATTTCCAGCTTCTCTTGAAAATTTGAAAGATCGGGCAATCTGAGTACACAATTTGGTTAGGGCTATAACCACCTGGGGCCGAGTACCTATTGCCTCCTTAGATGGGGTAAGCTCTCCAGTTCACCACAGTCCCCACCACTCCCTATTGTATTACCCTTGCTGCCCCCATCCAGGTACCTTATCTGCCTGGCCCTTCTGGAGGTGTTTGTATTTAAGATCCTTATTTGAGAGAGTATCATGTGCTACAAAGTAGTTTGATGACTATACATTTACTTCATTTTCCTGGCTTGAAAACAGACTGGTACATTTGAAGACAAAACAGGAAAGAATGACAATGCTGTTAAGCTGCTACCTTCATTTCAACTAGAATGAATGCAGCTTCATTCTCCTACCTCCTGTTTTCCTTTTGCAAACAAGCCTGAGGACTCAGTCTGCTTTCCTTGCCCCTTTTCCTGGCTCCCCCACCCCCCACTCCACCTCCTGAAGTTGTTTTCCTCAAACTCGGGAGTACTGTCTCCCCAGCTCCCTGTTTCCATGCTGCCCTTGAAAACAAACACCTTGGCCCTTTTTGTTTTTAGAGTTTTACTGCTAATCACTACAGGGGAACAGACAGGAAATAACAATAAGGAGGAAATTACAAAGTTTACAAAAACCTTACAGTTCCTACAGTCATAGTCCCTGATTCCCTGAATGAGGTGGCACCTGGAATTTCCCTGTTTTTATTCTCTCCTGTGAGATTCTCATAGCTGCTGGATGATGTATAAAGAGATTCTACACTATACAGATGGCGTTGAACAATCACCTTGATAGAATAGGAACCATTAGGTGGCAGCACAGGGCATAGCTTTTCAAGTCTTTCGACAGTGGGTTAGCGGATGCGAGGCACCAAATTGTCTATATGCCATAACTTAGTACCATATCAGGGGCTCCCAGTCACACTGTGTTGTCAGCATAGCCCGGTGTGACATTCTTGTCTCCTGTGCCTTTCCCAGGTATGTCGATTAGAATCCAGACTGTTGGTGCTGACAAAAATCTTCCCATCTGACACTTGGATTTCACAACAGGTAAACCAAGGCCCTGAGAGTCTGGACTCATCCTGTTGCGTCCATGCCCTGAGTGGGATCGGAAGTCTTTGCAGTTTCACCAGTTGCATCTTATCCCTCTGGTCTGTCCCTCCTGGTCAAAAAGCATTTTGAAGTCTGCTTATTATAGTTACAGGCTAAGTTTCCTATGTTCACAGGTGAAGCTAAGAGGGAGGTCTTTGCCTTTGCCAGAGCAGGACTTCACACAGGAAACAGAGACTTAATGGACACAGCTAAACAAAAGTAGCTTTATTTCTGTCTCCACCGACCTAACCTGCCCGGGGAGAAAAGTGAGGGCCCCTGGTCTGGAAGGGGAGTTAGGGAGCTCAGCACTCCATGTGGCTTGAATGTGCTCCCGTTGGTGGGAGCAGCAAGGATAACCGTGGCTCTTACCAACAAGAGTGGCCTAGCATGACAGGGCTGGGCCCTGCACCCAAATGACTTGCAGTCCTCCCAAACTGCATTAGTAAAGCCACTTGTAACCCTGGAACTTAAACACAAATTCAAACAACTGCCCTGTAACAAAATCATGTCCTCAGGCTCAGTTAGTTTAGAGGACAGTCTAGTGATCAAAGGGAAAGGGACATTTGCTTGAAGGGGTCAGGCCCCAGCATTGAAACTTTCCTGGGAACAACTCAATGTAAAGCCTTAGTTGTTCATGTCAAAGCACCTTACAGGGTGTTATAGGGCCGTGGCCCTCAAAACTTGCTCTTCCAACCAGCAGCTGGTTAGAAATGCAGAATCACCCTCTTCTTCCAGTTCTGCTATAACTCTCTGAAAGCCCCCGGGCTCCTTATCTCATCTCCACTTTGGAGTGTCTTATCACAGACGCACACGTATGCACGTTCCCTGTCTGTCCCTGAGCCTCTCATGCATTTGGTACGTGGGGTTCCCACACATAGGCATCTATTAAGTTGGGTTATTTTCTCTTGCTAAAGAGAAAAGAAATGCAGACTCTTGGGCTCAACCTATGGCTACTGAAGCAGCACCTTCATTTCAGCAAGATCCCCTGTTGATTCCTCTGCACGTTACAGCCTGGGAAGCACTGTGTTGGGACATTCCGGAGAAAAGGCCAGACAAACGACGTCCCCTCCCCCAAATGGCCCCCACCTCAAGGAGCTTATATACTGGCTTAGGAGCACATACCACACGAGTGAAAAATGTCATGAAAATGGCCATCAAGAAATGTGTCACTCATGCCATGTGGGCTGCCCCAGGACAAATGGAACACATGTTTTGAGCGGCTACAGAAGAATGATTGCGGTTAGGAGGGGTCAGTCTGGGCAGTGTTCCAGGTGGTGGGATTTTGCTAAGCACGTACAAACGGGGAGGAAAAGGACAGGGACGGGTATTTCAAGCGGAGAGATAAGGATAAACCTGGGAGGACGCAAACTGTGAATTGTAGGCAGAGGCCTACAGATATTTCGGTATCTTATGCATGGCCCCAGACTTTCATTGGGTCTCCTCAGCACCTCCTATGTGGCTGTGGCTTTACATTATATAACCCCATCACATTGTATGCATCTTGGTTTAGTCCGTGGTTCTCCTGGGAACTCTGCAAATGTGTTCACTAACATGCAAACTTTTCTCTTTGGATTGAACCAGGCAGGTCCTCACCCTTTCCTTTCTGGTCAGTTGGCTGTGATTTCTAGTTCTTTTAAAATCAGATAAAAGGAAGTTCCTTACATGGCAGGCTCTCCTAAATTTCCAGAACCTACTGTAGTACAAAATCTCCTCTGTGAACCTCTTAATCAGACTCATAAATGATTAACTCAAATGTGTTTTCTTCAGTTTCTAGAGAAAGTTAATCATCCTTGAGGGCCAGGAATTCACATGAAAATAGGGAACTTGCTTGTTCCCTTATCGTTATATCTAGATTTAGTTTACAAAGCAAAAATGATCGCACAGAAGATGAAACCCAGAGTTTCAGTGTTTATTTTCCAAATGAGCTGGGTGATCGGAACCCTCTCCTCTTCCTACACTTACCTGATCCCCAGAAGGGTTGTCCCAGAATGAATCAGTGGGTGTGAAATGGAGAGTGTAAGAGCGCCTCCACTGGATGCCTGAGGGAGAGCACTAGGGGAAAGCTCTAGGAGCCTCTTCTCACAGCTTCCTGAAACAGTAGGGAAGTAAACTGGAGGCGCCAGAAGAGAAATTGGATCATCTGGAGGAGATCATATACTTTACATAATTCTTCAGAATAATTCCACTGTAAGCTCAGGGAGTCTCCCCCTGCTCTGAGCCCTGTTGCCGGTTGCTGAGGTCCGAATGGAGCCCTGAGTCTGTCCACGTGGGTATCTGCCCCCTGGCTCCAGAGCTGCAGATTTCTTTGCCCAGCAACACTCTGGCAGGAGGGCCTCCACTGCCCAGAGGGGCTGACTGCTCATCTCTGTCAGGGCCTATCAGCATGCAGTTTGTCACCAGCTGCCCAGTGCGCCCGGAGAAAATGGTTTCTGTATTCATAGAGATAATTTCGGCTGATAGGAATAGCATCGGGGAAGACAGTGGCGTCATCAAATCAATACTTGAGCTTCACAAATTAACGTCTTGGCTCTGGCTCTGTGTTTGTTTGTATTCAGGAGGCCACCACTCCCAGACAGAGACACTAAATGGAACAGACATTTCGCTCCCAACAACAGCAAATTCCCTTTTCTTAATGAGGAGTCTACCAGAGACTTGATACGTTCAAGAAAATTCATCCAGAACATCCATTAACTGGGAATTTTCCAGTGTTTACTGTGGCACGCCTCTAGGAAAGAATGCAGAGGAGCTGGGAGAGGGGAGCTTCACGCCTGGCATGAATGCTGGTTGTGAGGATAAATCTTTCTACAGCCACGTTCATAGCAGCATTACTCACAAAGGCTCAGACACAGAAGCAACCCAAGTGTCTATTGATAAACAAATCGCAAACAAAATGTGATACATACAATAGAGTATTATTCAGCCTTAAAAAGAAATTCTGATACAAGCTACAACATGGATGAAACACGAAGCCATTATGCCAAGTGAAGTGAACCAGTCACAAGAGGAAAACTACCGCATGACTTCACTTGTATGAAGTACTTAATGTTCATATAAAGCTCACAGAGACAGAAGGAAGAAGGGTGGTTACCAGGGGCTGTGGGGAGGTGGCCGTGGCGGTTGTTGTTTAATAGGTGCAGAGTTTCAGTTTGAGAAGATGGAAAGGCTCTCGAGATGGATGGTGGTGATGGTTGCATAACTGTGTGAATGTACTTATCGCTACTGAACTGCCCTGGCTGGTGTGGCTCAGCTGGTTGGAGTGTTGCCCTGTAAATCGAAAGGCTGCAGGTTCAATTCCTGGTCAGGGCACATGTCTAGGTTGTGGGATCGATGTGTCCCTCTTTCTTTCCCTCCCTTCCCCTCTCTCTAAAATCAATAAGCATGTCCTTGGGTGAGGATTAAAAAAAAGTTTATGAAAATGGCTAAATGGTAAATTTATGTTATGTATATTTTGCCACAATAGGGGGAAAAAAAAGAATCTTTCATCCATCAGCCAGAGATCAAGCCCTTTATTTAAAGAGATCTTAACATCACTGGTTCCAAGGAAACTTCTTGGAAATGGTCAGTAGGGTACAAAAGATTTAACCCCGAAACTGAGTTTACTTTTGGACATAAATTTATAATCATAGAAGTTGACAAACTGATTACATATCAGTCATGATTGCAATGTAGCAACGTGAGGTTTACCAGCTAAGCAGTTTTCCTATCTGGTAGATCAGAGCATTTCAGACTTGAACGTGCTTGGGAATCACCCAGGCATCTGGTTAAAAATGCAGATTCTGGTTCAGTAGGTTTGGGGTGGGGCTTGAATTCCGCTTCTCTAATCAGCTCTCGGGTATTACTGATTCTCCAGGTCCAGGGGCCCCATTGCAAGCACCACCAGCAGAGACATCTCTCCAGTCAGGGTTCCCGTTCACATCTTGGGAGAACTAACCCCTCATGAGGACTGAACACAGGCCCAGACATCTCCAGGTTTCACTGGGAGGAGAGTCTCCGGGTGAGAGGAATTATTTTAGAATCCTCTCACTTTGACTCCCTGTGCCATCAAAAGTCAGGTGTCAGGGAACTATAACTCCTTTTTTTCCCAACACAAGCATGGACAAACCATAAATAAGTCCCTTGCCCTTTAGGTGTAGGCCAGAGAAGGTGAATTTTCCAAAATCATGCTTATAAGAAGGAAGAGGGAAGGAGGTGGGTGGAAGACAAGCAGTAAAGAGGGAGAGAGAAAGAGAATAGGAAAATGAAAAAAAAAAAATCAAAAACAAAAGACTTCTTTTGAAGTCCTCTATAGGAATTCTTTGTGGCCCTCCATTGCTCTCGGGCCAAAAGTTCGGGCTCCGCAGACAGGGTGAGACACCTGTCACTTGTTCCTTCCCTGCCATGTTCAGCCACGATGGATTCTGTTCTTCCTTGCTTTCACAGTTGCTCTGCCGTTGATCTGGAACCTCATCCCCCGCCCTGTATCACCCATCTCAGGCACTGTCTCTTCTGGAAGGACTTTTCTAACCACGCTGTCACCCTCATTTCCTCCCCCTGTGCCGGGTGGGCCTTCTGTGTCTTCAGTTGCCCACAGGGCTCACCTCTCACAACAGCACTTCACGTCTGTCTCAATCCTATTCCCTGGTCCATGTTCCCTAGACTGTGAGCTCTTTGAGGGGTGGGACAATGTCTTTCGTCCCTTCCACAACGTGTAGAACATATGAAGTGCTCGAACAATGTTTGCTGAAAGAATGAGCAAACGCAAATCGTAAGTGTATGACATTTGAAGAAGACATTGCTTAGCTCATAACACACCATGAAGTTGCCCTCAGAATGACTTTTCTAAAGGTCAGCTACACGGATACCAATTTCTGTGTTCCAGCAACTGTGACTGAACTCCCCTATTCGGATAAACTGCGTTTCCCCAGCTTCCTCATTCTGTAGTGTCTTCCCTAGAAGTCCAAATGCAAAAAAAAATACACAAGGTGATAACAGTAGTTTTTAAATAAAATTTAACAGAAGGCTAGAATCTCTTTGACTATTAATGAGCTAGTTATACTCTCCTCATGGCTAATTTGACCCTAAAATGAGTCTTTAAATTTGCAGTAGCTTCAAATTTGAGATCTTGGGACATGTAGCTCTTACTAACAACCTCCAAATTGGTATATCTGTGCTTGTGTCTGTAAATTTTTACATACATACTGCATGCTCCATGCAAAGTACTGTGCCAGGGCCCATGGGGGTTACCAAGTTTGCCCTTGACTTCTCTGGTCTGTGCCATTTAATTCCATGGCTTTAGTACCTACCTACCTACCTCTACCCTCCATCTCTCTCATCAGCTCCAGATACACATCCCTAACAGCCAGTGGGGCTGGCCCACTGGAATGTCATGCGGGCCTCTTAAACGCAGTACAGTAGGTCATTATCTTTCCTCCCAAACCTGTTCTGTTACCTGCTGTGGTTAATGGAACCCCCATTTCCTCAGTTGCGCAGGCTAGTGATTTCTAAGTCATCCTTAACTTCTTTCTTTTTCACATCATCTCCCATCAATCAAATACGAAGTCTTGTTGGTTCAATCTCTCAATTCCTCCTTCAACCTATTTTATTCCCCCTTTTTCTTTCTTTTCTTTTTTTTGGGGGGGGGAGGAGAGGGAATAAATTCCAAAATATTTATTCCAAAACAAATTCCACACCCATCAAAGATGTACATTTTTTAAATGAAAGTCTCAAAAGAAGAGAAGAGAACATGGGGATTTGTATAACCTTGGGATGGGAAAGGTTTCTAAATCCCCGAAGAAAAAGGGCAGGAACCACGAATGAAATGACAGATTTATTGGACCAGATATCACTTGAGACTCGCAGAGTCTGTAGCTTCAGGACTAACAGCAACAGTTTATCAACCTCATCTCTTTTCAGATGAAAGAAAAGCTGTCACCTGGTGAATTTCCAAAAAGACCCTTGATTTGCAAACAGGATTACCTAAGGGTGTCCTGGAGTAACTGAGCCTCCGCTCAGCTCTGGAAAACCCAACCGCGCTTCCGCGCCCCACAGCTAACCCGGCACAGTTATTCTCGAGCATTGCACGTCCTCACTTCCCCTTTGGTTGATTTACTTCTGGTCTTGAAAACTGCACTGTTTCGCGTGCAGCTGCTTTAGAAAACAGTCTGGCAGTTTCCTCAAAAGGTTAAACATAGAGGTATCGACGTGGCCCAGCAATTCCACGCCTCGGTACATACCTTGTTCTCGTCATTAGATGTTTTCTTTGCAGACTTATCAGAATCTTCAATCTCCATAATAGGAAATTGCTGTCCGTTTGTTCACTCTTTCTTTATTGAATTAATCCATCGCTGCCCTGAGCAGCAGCCTTAAATGATTTCTGTTACTTCTGGGGTCACTAGTTTTGTGCTTCTTTTTTTCTTGTTTTTCAGGCATCTTGGCAGTGTGGGGTGGGGCGCTGTTCCCTTTTTCAATGATCAAGACCTTACCTCTTCTCACCTAGATTGATTTTTTTTCTAAGATTTTATTTATTTTTAGAAAGAGGGGTGTTGGGGGCTGGGATAAGCCTGAAACAGGCTGATGCAATCAGACCTGAGAGCTGCGCCGGAATAAACAGGATGCTGCGGTCAGGAGCCATGGAATCCCTCCCCCCTGGACATGCAGCTGGCACACCAATCAGTGCCTTGATCACGCGCCCGCCATGCACCCCCTGGCCAATCGCAGGCTAGAGCACGCTTTGAAGCCACCTATCCACTGCACTTCCTCTACTGCCCTCCTCTATATAACTCCCTCCGTTTTGAAATAAATTTGCAGCTTGATCAGAATCCTTTGTCTTGCTGCCGTTCTTTCGCGCCTCCTGTCCCATCCCTTTTCATCCGTTGCAGGTATATCGGCGGACCCCGTTGACTGCCTCGCAGGCCGAGGCAACTGGCGCCCAACGTCGGGCTCGACTGATCGCCTGTGCGGACTGCTGTCCCCTTCGATCGCAGCGTTTCGCCCGGCTCGCCGCCAGCGTTTCGCCCGGCTCACCGCGACTACCCGACCGCGCGCCGGCATTCCCTGACGACCCCCGTTCCCCGACAGCGGCATTTCAAAGGTAAGACCCAACCATGGGACAGGCATGCTCACAACATGATTTGTTCGTTGCTCAATTAAAAGAATCTCTCAAGGTGCGCAAGATAAGGGTTCGTAAAAAAGATTTGAATTCCTTTTTCACTTTCGTTTTTAAAATCTGCCCATGGTTTCCTCAGGAGGGTAGCATTGACTCCCGCCTCTGGCACCGTGTAGGCGACTGCCTAAATGACTATTATAAGGTTTTTGGCCCCGAGACTGTCCCTATAACTGCCTTTAACTATTATAACCTCATAACAGACATCCTTAAAAACCACAATAATTCCCCTGACATACAGCGCCTTTGCAAAGAAGGGCAAGAAATTCTCCGTAGTCACTCCCCGGCCCCCTCAAAAGCCCCCTCAGTTCACGGCCTCCCCGACGCTCATGCTGACTCGCTTTCTCGACCCCCCTCACGAGCGCCTTCAAATTGCCCTTCTGTCTCCATCCAAATAGATACAGACCCTCAGGCCCCTTCTCTGCACCCTCCCCTTCAGGAGTTCTATTCCTCTGCTCCACCCCCCGTTTCTCAGGACTCCGGCGACCAGTTAGATCCCTCTGAACAGGCAGAATTAGAGGACGAGGCCGCTCGCTACAATAAGCCTGGCTGGCCACCACTCGTGGCGGCAGTCCTTCCGCCATTCAAACCGCCTCCTTATAGTACCTCTCACGCACCCGCCGCCGCCATTTTGCCTTCAGCGCATGGCGCGTCCGCCATTTCACCTGCGGCGTGCAAGGCACCCATTACCTTGCCCCTGGCGGCCACCGCCGCATTCACTCCGCTTCCAAAGCCTTTCCTTCAAGAGACCCTCACTTTCATCCGAGATATTAAAACCATTGCCAAAGAATTCTCCGCTTTTACGATCAGTCCCCCTCCCCACGAGACTTTAGCATTCCCAGTTACTAGATCCCAGACTCGCCCAGATAGGACCGAGAACATAAATAGTTCAGCTGCGGCTGCAGCTACCCCCCTTCCTGACAGTGACAACCCCGAGGACTCTGACAGCTCCCCTTCTGATATAGATGAAGCAGAGCCCAGTACAAGAGACACTGCGGCCCCCCAAACTTATTTCCACACATATAAGAAACTTAGTCTTAAAACATTAGAAAAGGTCAAATCTGCTGTAACACACTACGGGCCCACAGCCCCCTTTTCCCTCGCCCTAATTGAAAATCTTAGTGAGCGCTGGCTCACACCCAATGATTGGTTCTTTCTAGCGAAGGCAGCGCTAAGTGGAGGTGACTTTATTCTTTGGAAAAGCGAATATGAAGACACCGCTAAACAGTTTGTTCAGCGTAATATGCGAAAATCCTCCTCTAAAAATTGGACCATACTTAAATTTCTTGGTTCCGCCCCCTACCAAAGCAATGAGAAACAAGCTCAATTTCCCCCCGGACTTCTAACCCAGATCCAGTCCGCGGGTCTTAAAGCATGGAGGCGCCTTCCACAAAAGGGCACCGCAACCACTTCTCTTGCAAAAATAAGACAGGGCCCAGATGAGCCATACAGTGATTTCATAAGTCGCTTACAAGAATTAGCTGAGAGGCTCTTTGGCGCGGGTGAAAGTGAAAACGCTTTCGTTAAACACCTAGCTTATGAAAATGCCAACCCCGCTTGCCAAAATGCCATCCGCCCCTATCGCCAAGGAGAGCTCTGTGACTATGTTCGCCTCTGCTCCGGCATCGGCTCTGCCCATGCTTTCGGACTTGCCATTGGTGCCGCCTTACAAAATTTTATGCCCCCACAGCTGGCGCACCCTCCTAATCATTGCCTTTGCTACAACTGTAACCAACCTGGACATTTTTCCCGAGCCTGCCCCCAGAAGAGCCAAAATCAGACTCAAATTCGGATCCAAAACCCAACAGGACCTAGTACTAATAGTCCAGGAGCCCCTGCCACAAAATGCCCTCGCTGTAAGAAGGGTTTTCACTGGTCCTCAGAATGCAGATCTAAGACAGACATCTATGGACAGCCCATTCCCCCAAAGCAGGGAAACTCCAACAGGGCCCAGCCCCAGGGCCCCATTCCGGGTGTGAACTCCGGGGCTACACAGTTCACCCCCCAATCACTCCACCCACGGATCCCTGCCCTCCCAGTAATCAATCACGCCGCCACGTCACAGACCATCTGCCCTATTCTTACAGACGCAGTTACTGAGGCCACACAAGCCCATACCTTGCACCATTTAAATGCCCATGCACCACCTTTTATCCAACAATGCACTCTTCTTGCTACAATAATGTTCAAGAGTGTACCCTTGGCAATAAGGCATATTTTACTGCCATACTCCAGAATACAAAAAATGCTGCCAACGTAGGGGACTGGGGAGATAGCTCATCACCCATTGGCCTTAGTTCCACCAAATACTTACAAGCCGGCTGCCAAGGCACTGTAGGACAGTCAGTGTGCTGGGAGCAAACTCGTCCTATTCACACTTCTGATGGAGGTGGGCCTCAAGATATCATAAGAGAACTCACCGTCCAGAACCAAATAGAACAGCTCATTGAAAATCAGTTCCCTAAACTCACCCATCACCCTCTGGCTCTTGCTAAGTCGCGAGGAGTAGATCTAGATACCCAAACGACAGACATTTTGACAGCCACCCATCGGGCGCTAAATATTTCCAACCCTACACTAGCCCAAGATTGCTGGTTATGCTTAAGCCAAGGCACCCCCATGCCTCTAGCTGTCCCCACCAACATATCAGCCCTGAATATCACCGAACAAAATTGCACCCTCAGCATACCCTTTAGAGTTCAGCCTATGCTTTTTTACTCCTCCCCCTGCATCTATAAGAAATTACAAAATAATTCTTTTGATATTTCTGTTGGTTTCGCTAGTTTTACCAATTGTAGCCACACGCTTAATTATAGCACATCCCTCTGCCCTGGTCCAGGATGAGCATTCATTTGTGGTAATAATTTAGCTTTCACTGCCTTACCTGCCAACTGGACAGGGCTATGCATCCTAGCTGCCTTATTACCTGACATAGACATCATCCCAGGAGATGAGCCTGTCCCCATTCCTGCTTTTGACCACTTCGCAGGACGACACAAGAGAGCCTTAGCTATTATTCCCCTGCTTGTTGGTCTAGGAGTCTCTGGAGCAGTAGCTACCGGAACTACAGGATTAGGAGTTGCAGTTCACTCCTATACAAAACTTTCCAAACAACTTGTCGATGATGTCCAAGCCTTATCAAGTACTATTACTGACATTCAAGACCAGTTAGATTCCCTAGCAGAAGTAGTCCTACAGAATAGACGAGGTCTAGACTTACTCACAGCAGAGCAGGGAGGCATTTGTTTAGCTTTACAGGAACGATGCTGCTTTTATGCCAACAAGTCAGGCATCGTCCGGGACAAGATCAAGATCCTTCAAGAAGATCTGGAAAGACGACGAAAAGCTCTGACTGAGAGCCCTTTCCTTACAGCCTTCAACGGACTACTCCCCTTTCTTCTCCCTCTCCTCGGGCCTTTAATAGCTATCATTCTCTTCCTGACCTTTGCTCCCTGGGTTCTCAGGCGCACCACAAACCTCATCCGAGA
This sequence comes from Desmodus rotundus, assembly GCF_022682495.2. Taxonomy (NCBI): domain Eukaryota; kingdom Metazoa; phylum Chordata; class Mammalia; order Chiroptera; family Phyllostomidae; genus Desmodus; species Desmodus rotundus. The sequence continues at coordinate 92,022,131 of NC_071395.1, read as the reverse complement.
CCAACTTAACTCCCTTCTTGGCAAACCTATCCAGATACATTATCACCAGCTAGAAATGAATGAACCTGGCACTGACTCGCAGCGTCTTCTCCGAGAATGTCCTCGCGCATAAGCTCCTTTTTGCACCCCCACCTCCTACGAGAACAGTATAACTCTTGGCATTATACTTTACATATAAATTGTAATGGATACCGCTAGGTGCAGAGCAAAGCATCGCAAGGAGAAGCTACCCCCGCAGGTGGCCCTGCCATGTCTCCTGAGAGGCAAGTCGGCTTGCATAGAGGTCAGCGCCCCAACCCTCTCCTCCGAAAAGGGTGCTTCAGAGCTCGGGACGAGCTCAGGAGGAGCCAGACCACTGCCTCCCCTAGCCGGTTAAAGTCCACTCCTCACCTTAAAAATGAAAATAAGGGAGGAGATGTTGGGGGCTGGGATAAGCCTGAAACAGGCTGATGCAATCAGACCTGAGAGCTGCGCCGGAATAAACAGGATGCTGCGGTCAGGAGCCATGGAATCCCTCCCCCCTGGACATGCAGCTGGCACACCAATCAGTGCCTTGATCACGCGCCCGCCATGCACCCCCTGGCCAATCGCAGGCTAGAGCACGCTTTGAAGCCACCTATCCACTGCACTTCCTCTACTGCCCTCCTCTATATAACTCCCTCCGTTTTGAAATAAATTTGCAGCTTGATCAGAATCCTTTGTCTTGCTGCCGTTCTTTCGCGCCTCCTGTCCCATCCCTTTTCATCCGTTGCAGGTATATCGGCGGACCCCGTTGACTGCCTCGCAGGCCGAGGCAGAGGGGAAGGGAAAGAAAAAGAGAAGGAGAGAAACATCAGTGTGCTAGAGAAGCATCTCAATCGGTTACATCTCGCACGCCCCCAATTGGGGACTTGGCCCACAACCCAGGCACATGCCCAGACCGGGAATTGAACTGAACCGGAGACCTTTCGGTCCGCAGGTCAGCGCTCAGTCCACTGAGCCACACCAGCCAGGGCTCACCTAGATTATTGAAATAACCTTCCTGTTAATTTCTTTGTCTCCAGTCCCACCCAGGATGACTCTGTCTTCAGAGTGCTGCCAGAATGTCTTTCCTAAGCCCAAACGTAACATTGTCCCTCCTTTACTTAAAACCCTCCAACAACTCCCTGCTATCTATAAAATAAAGTCCAAAGACCACAGCAAGATCTCCAAGGCTCTGTGTGACTTACCTTTTACCCCATTTACGTTTTCATTGTCCTCTCTGACTTTCTCCCTACATCCCTAACTGCGCCATGTCCTCAGTACACCAGGCTGGCTCCTTCTTCAGGGACTTCCCAGATGCTGGAAATTTCAGCCTAGAAACATCCTGTTTATCTCCAAGCCCCACCCAGACGTCACCTCCTTTGTGAAGACTTCAGCTCTAAGCACTCAGTGCATGCTTCTATTAGAGCAACGCTCATGTTATAATTATTTTTATATGCCTCCTTCCCTACTGGACTGAGCTCCTAGAAGGTGGGGACCATGTCTCACTCCGTTTTGTATCTCGGCCTTTGACACAGTACCTGGTGCATCCCGAGCTTGTCATGAATGTTCAATGAGTGACTGACCGAATAATTGAATGAATAAAGAATTGACCCTGATATGAGTCACAATGACAACAGTAAGGAAGGTACAAATAAATTGCTGCTGTAGGGTGTTCGGAGGACTGAGTCATATTTATTTGAGAGACCAAAAAAGACTGTGTGCAATGGAGGAGATTGTTGGGGGGCTGGGGGAAAAAGGTGAAGGGGCTGGGAAGTACAGACTGGTAGTTATAGAACAGTCACAGGGACGTAAAGTACGGTACAGGGAATAGAGTCAGCACTATCATAATAACTAGGTATGGGGCCAGGTGGGTGCCTGAGACATCAGGGGACCACTCTGTAAAGTACCTGGTCTTCTAACCACTCGGCAGTACATCTGAAACGAATAGAGAATGAGATTGAATGTAAACTGTAATTGAAAAAAAAAGAAAGAAATTTTAAAAAAAAGACTGTGTATACTCACACCTTGGTTCTTGAGTGTCTCCCATCTCAAACAATTCACTTCTCGACCAAGTTGTTCACGAATAAAACGTCTTGGTTGTTGAACAAAACTTTAGTTTTCCCCCCGACAACCCTTTCACGCTGGTACCTGTACGATCAGTCACCCATCTCTCAGGTGACAAAGGAGAGAATGAGCGAGGATGAGTAGGATTTGGTTTTCGAACAAATTGCTTCTCAAACAGCCTTTTGGAACAAATTAAGTTCGAGAACCAAGGTTCCACTGTAATTGACTGCAATCTTCCAGTTAAACCTTATCTACTGGTTCACACCTTAATGCGAGATTCAGACCCAGCCATGCCCCGAATGAAGTTAGTTTTACCTTCAATCTCTGGTACAATATGAGATCTTTAGTTCATTTTAGCTCTGCATAGACTAATCTGATTTCTCATAAGAATTTACCTACTTGTAAATGAAGATCCCTTCTTTTTTCTAAAAAACGATTTTGGTGGCAGCCTCATAACTGCTTGTGCGTTCCTACCGTAGTCTCTTATAGAGGAGCTACTCAATAAATGTTTGTTGGGTGGAGAAGGAAAGGATTGCTCAGGCCCCAGTGGTACTTCTGAGTTGCTTGGCAAGCACTCATACCCCTTGAGAGCTACTCTGGTACCGCCGAAGCGCTCTCTCCCCACTCTGCAGGTTTGACTGCATTTCTGTCCTTTCTCAGTTCCTTTGGGTCACACCTGGCTTCACACACATCTTTTGAACTTGGAACACTGAAAGCCTGTGTGTCTTCTCAGCTCCCAGCGCCCGTGGCGCTGACAGGCCCCAGTGTGGTTACTGTCTCCCACCTAAGGCTGAATGTCCCTAAGTCTGGAAGGAAAACAAACACACATCAATAGACAGCTCGGGTTTATTTGGTGACAGGTGCTTTGTTTATATAGAACTGGCATCCCTCTCGGGCACATGTTTTCCTCCTTCCCACAAAGAGAAAGGGGTTCACAGAGCAGGAAAATTCAACCCAAAGGCAGTTCCTGAGGGGCCCAGTCAAGGGGCAAAGTCTATTCACCTCCAGAACTTTCCTAAAGGCCCACTTGTGTATGGGGCCCTGCACAGAATTTGGAATCCGAACCTCTGCATTTTCACGTCTGGCCTTGACTTTCAAGGTAATAGTGGGCTGTCTGTGTTTTCTGCAGGTCAAATTGCTCCCTCACAGCAGAATTACCCTCTCAGTTCTCGTTTTCCCCCTCTACCGTTGACAGTTGCTGCCTGCTGCCCTTCTCTGTTCTGAATAGGTGCCCATGTTTCTGAGCCATATGGAAAGGGCCCAGCTGTCTTCCATGCAGGGATGGGCCTCCTGGGTTCCAGCCCATCCTGTCACATGGAGCCCAGTTGCTGCTTTAGGGATGGCCTGTGACCTGAAATGGTCCAAGCAGAGTCAACTTCAGGAGCCTGCCGGGAATGTTGGGGCTTGCATTCTTCTCAGCCTGGTCAGTGGTACGTCTTATTTCTGCTGCAGCCATAGTGGAAAGCTTGAAGCTGCCAGGAGTGAGGAGGGGTTGCACCACGTGGCGACAAAAGGATGAATCCACCCAGAGGAAGCATGAGCTGAGACATGGATCCCTGTTGTTTGAGACCTGGATCACATTGTGCCTGAATCCCCCATGAGCCAACACATTCTCTTTATGGCTTTAGCCTGTTTGAGGTTGTTTATTTCACTTGGAATATTAAACTTTCTAATGGATACACCTTAATTAGATTATAAACTGTGACAGAAGAGACTGTGTCTATCTCAATCACCATCATACCCTGGCACAGAGGAGGCATGCAGTAAGTATGTGTTGAATGAATACATCTCAGCTGGAAGGAACGCTTTTCATGGACTCCCTTTACCAACGTGACTACAAAAGAACCTGGTGTTCTGCAGGAAAATGGTGTTGTGGCTCTGGAAGCCAGAATCTCAACCCACCAGGAAGTCTCCCACGAAATATGTTGGGGCCTTTGAGAAGGCCCCAAAACAGCAGCCCCCCCCTTTCCTGCGAGTTTGGAACTGAATTAAAAGGTGGCAATAAGCTAGACGAGGACCAAAAATAACCTTTATTACTAATAAAGCTTTTATTACTAATAAAAATTACCTTTATTACTACTAATAAATAACATTTACTACTAATAAAGTTGATGTTAGAGGATGTGGCTTATATTATCAAGCCAATGAGCTTCCCAATACCCAACCTCAGGTTTAGACAGACTTGGCCAGAATGGGGTCCCCTTCCCCCGCTGAGGGAGCCGTGTCGACTCCCAAAAAGAAAGAAAGAGAAGATGGTAGGAGGGACAGGCTCTCCTTCCAAACTCATCAGCTGTATTAAGCCACTCCTTCCCAGGGCAGAATGAGGGGGCGGAGGGAAGCCAGGAGCAGAAGGCTAATTGGGCTCTTTCACAAGGAAGAAAACAGCCCGAGTGGGAACACGAGGTCTCCCTAAAACACATCAAACATGATTTAGTCATGTACGTTGATTCTGCTGTGTTTTCAACCATAATGGGTTACTTTTCAAAGGGGTGGAATTTGTTTGCTAAAATAATCTCCATGGAATAACTGACACAGCACAGTAATAACCAGCTTCCTGAGAAGTTAGAAACCATTTAAAATCATGCAAAATTCAAAGGAAGACACAAGAATTCACGATAAAATTATGCAACCAGGAGCACTGGATGGCAATAAACATCGTGCTCACTCATCACCACTCACGGTGCCCATCAAAGGCATTTCAAGAGCACTGAAACCTCACACCTGTCAGTTTCTTTCTGGATGATCTCAGAGCCACACTGGGCCTCTTAGTCACCAGGAAAGCACAAAGTTTAACTGCTTGGTGGCACAGGGGAAACAGCACTTCACAATGGATTCCAGGAAATCTAGGGAAATACTAGCCAGGAAGTCAGTTACCATGTCCCAAATTTCCCCAAAGTCAAGGCTGGGGCCGAGAGCATTTTTCAAAACAAATGGTCAAACCATGTGACTATCTGCCACATGCTTTTGGATTTACTTACCCAGAACCTTTTTCCTGCTGTAGTTATTTTTGCTGAAGGTAGTAATTTACCATCTAGACTTTAAGAGGTTTTCCCAAAAGACCATTGTTTGTAAATTTGAAGTTTGGTGGACAAATGGATTACCAGGTCAATGGGGCAATAATAAGCTCCCGAATCAGCCAACAGCACATTTAAAATTCAATGGTCTTTACCGAAAACTGTGTGGCGTGGGCTGTGCAAGGCGACTCTAAGCACAGGGAGAACCAGGATGCCCTGAACCCAGTGTGGACCTCCTCCGGTCTGGCTGCTAAGACGGAGCCTTGATGTCATCCTGCGCAGCTCCCTGGTGGACCGTTTGCTGGAGGTCACTAAAGAGGCTTCGCTTGCCAGTCATGGGCAAGAACCCAAGTTGACCATGGAAACCCACAACACAGTGGATTGAGACAATATGTTCCCATCCTCTCTTCTCAAATGCATAGCTATTTTCTCATTTATTACCTGCCCCTATTTTTACCATCAGGAGCTCTCCAATGCCACTTGAGCTATCAATAATTGGCAATGCGTTTTGCAATTAACAACTGCTCAGAATCAGTTCCAAGGAACTGCACAGAAACCACTTCCAAAAAAAAAAAAGCAGACTTGGGGATTACTCAGCTGCTTCCCTGTCCCCCAATCCCTTTCTTACCCTACACGCCGTCTGCTGGAAGAACCTGAAACTCCAGCCATGCACTAAATGCCAGTTCTGGGTACGTGGTAGATACCCGAGAAATTCTCTGGTTGGTTGATGATTGACCGATGTGTACCTGAAGGAAGGGAATGAGCAGCTGCTGTGTAATTCATAACGAGGAACCACTTTCCTGCCGACTCATACCTCTCCTTTCTAATTTCAGACCAGAGACCCCAGGGAGAGGTCTAGGTAAGAAACTTGGCTTCAGGGAAAAGGGCCTGAAGTCTATTCTTCTCCAGAAGAGAAGCAGTAGGGAATCGGCAACTGGGATGAGCACATCCCTGTCTTTGGTTTATCTCGCTCATCATCAGTACCAACGAGGGGTCCTCTGTGAAGCCAAACTTCCCACCTCTCCCAAGCCAGTTGGCGACATAACTCAAGGCCCTGCTCACGTGCGGCAGGGAGTAGGTCCTCTTACTAGGGCGTCTAAAGGACACTTTCCAATGCTGAAGACTGCAGAGTCTCCAGTTACTTGAGAACTAGGAGGCATATATTTTTAGAGACATTCTGTCATCTGGGCAGCCTCGAGTCAATATTTTTTCTGTTTTTCTTCAGAATCCTGATTGGGTGGGTTTGGGGCAAAAAAAAATAATTTATAAAACCCTCCAAGGTCAGCAAGCTTGGAGGAAGTGCTTGTTAATGCAAGAGGGAGGGCGAGGGGGCAGCCAGCTGCATCCCAGAGCTGCTCAAGCTCCTGGAGCCCCCAGCACGCTCGCGCAGAGATTTATGGGTTTGCCTTTCCCCCAGGACCCCACATCGGCTTCCTTAAATCAGCCTTAGCCGAGCAGCTATCAAGGGGCCTAGTGTTTCCAGAAGAGACCGAGGTAACAGAACCGTGGAGATGCCACCTCTGTTTGATCCTGGCCCAGTGGTCAAGGGTTCATTCCCTGGGCTGGGAGGGCGACTTTTGTTCTGTCTCCTCTGTGCAAGATGCCAGAATGCCTCTGCCTGGAAGAGGTAGACTCACTCTGTTGTCAGCTGTGGGAAAAAACCAGCCAGAGTTGCTATTTACACCCTGAACTGCGAGCTGGGTAAAAATAGTGCTAGCAGCTTGGTCCGGCTTCAAACCCCTCTGCAGAAAGAGATTATTTTTGGAAGAGAAGACTTTCCTTCCCACCCACAGATCTGAAAATGGTCACATCCCCGGAGGAGAAGAGGGGAGGTGTTCCCACGCAAAGGTGAAATGTACCCCCTTCTCCACAGCCCTGCAGAGGACAACACAGCAAGAACCAGTTTAGAAATGCCTTCCCCTGGCAGCCGGGTCAGGCCCCAGCACAGACCTGCAGGTGACCTAGTTTGAGGTACAGTGGGAATTAATTAACTTTGACTACAGCCAGAGGAGGCAGATGTCTGCACCTGGATGCTACCACCGGCCTGTTTATTATTGCCATTAAGCTATTTGTGTGCCTTTCAAAACAGGAAGAAAAAAGAATTGCCAAAAGCGTACATAAGACCTCCAAACAATAGCTTAGATTATCTGCTGCTTGAGGGCTTGGGAATGACTCTCCAGGCCTCTCAGGATGGGGTAATATGGCTATAAACTGATGACCAAGCCACCGTAAGGCTGATCTGGTTCCAGTTCTGTTGACGGGGCCTCTTGACTGCTGGGGGGCCGAAACCCTTCCCTCAAGTACTTGCTAGAGCTTAAAACCTGGTGTCTGGGGTCCTGGGGTCTCTTTTGGATTTAGGAAGCGCCCCGTGTAACAGTCAGTTACAGGAAAACCACTTCTTTCTTTCCAGGGAGCAGGTATTTGCAGATACTCGTAAGGACGTAGATCATAATCCCTGTGCAACTCTAGAAAGACAGAGACATATAGATAGTTCTTGGGTATGTGAAAAACAGCAGAAAAATACCAGATGAACAGTGTTATTAAATTGTTCTACGGTCTGAAAGTGCCCAGGTCACCCAGAGCTGAGCCCACTAGTTGTGCAATATTTTTAGAAAGGAAGGGGAAATACCCCAAATCCTGTCTCAGTCTGAGCCTCCTTTTTCCAAGAGCCAGGAACCAAAACAAATCTACTTTGAGGAAACATACCTAGGCATACCTAACCAACTTAAAAAAAAAAAAAGGAGGGGCGACGATGACAATGTATCACTCCCCAGCTTCTCAGCACCTCCCAGCAACACACACAGACCTTTGCCCCCCTGCCCTCTGCAGTGGCCACAGAGGGAGGGACAGCTGGGTCCAGGTGGAAGCAACAGGAAAGATGGGGACGGACCTCGGGCACACGGGCAGCTCACGGCAGCCTGGCTTTTCCTCTGGCCTCTCAGGCAGACCTGGGTTTTAGTCTTACCTTTGCCACCTCCTAGCTGTGTGGCTAAGTCACTTGACCTTTTTAGATGCCCCCTGTGGGTTCGGGGGGACTAGAAGTAGCAGCGTACAGAGAGCATGTGTTCAGTGCCTGGTGCCAAGGAAGGGACACTATGAACCCAATGCCCAGGGGCAGTTCTGTTTTCCCTCTGGTACACCATGGGCCAGGTTTGGGAATTTACCCTGCTTCTAGCTACCAGATGATGACAAGTCTACCAAATGGCTGCCGTCTTAGCTGCACAGGAAATGCATTGCATTTATAGAAGTTATTGAAAACTTCCTTTGACATTATTAGGACTTTCTGCACCCTGCCCCTTCACTCGCTACAGACCTTCACCTCTCCGCAAGCCTTCACCTCTCTGCTTCCACCCACTTCCCCAAGCCTTATCAAGAAGCCAGAAATAGAATCTCCCTACTCAGAGGTCTCTGCCAACGGCTGAGCTCCAGCCAGCAGAGGGCTGGGTCAGCACTGGCTTCTCCGGGAGGGGGCCACAGAAATAGAGCCCCAGCGCTCCTTTCCCAGTTTCCCCGGCTGATGACATCACGAGGGAAGAGTTGCTGCTCTGCTGTGTCATAGCTATTTAAGCCATTTGTGCCCTGGGCTCTGAGACTCCTCAAGGACTTGGGAAAGACGTCTGTAGATCCCTCCCCTCGGGACTGCTTCAGGAGTCTGTTTCCAAAGTTGAGAAATCTGGGTAGTGCTGACTCCAGCCCAGGAACGAAATGAGCTCCGGTCTCTCCCTCTCGCTCCCCGACCTCTTACGGAGGATTGTAGGCCAAGGTGGCCAGGCGCTCCTTCCTCTCTGGCCTAAGTCAGCTTCCTCCTGAGTCAGCCTTCTTCACCTACCTATTAATAGCCACTGCTTCGGCTGGCTCCGCTCACAGCACGATTACAGTTAATAACACATCTCAAATGAGGAAGCAGTGAGCTTCCTGGAGCCGGGCTGCTGAGGGCCTGTGGCGCTCAGGCAGAAGGAGCAGCTGGATAGAGTTGGGGCCACTAAGTCATTGGCCTTGGAGACAAGGCACTGCTTTGGGGGGTCTGCGTTGTGGAGCTGCCCCGGTTTAGGGCAGGAGACAACAAGCACGCAGGCTAACTTTTCTCGAGCCTTTATTACCACGGATAGTCCTGGGCAAAGCTGTAAATACGTGTTTCTTATCCATGAATGCAGATCCTTCAGCTACCCTGCAAGGAAGGTGTGGGCCAAGCTGGGGTTAGTCCCTAACAAGGTCACCTTTTCTCTGACACTACAGCAACAAGGGGCCCTACACAAAGAGGCTTGGGGTGTCTGGATGCGACCGGGTGCCAAAAGCTGATTGGATAAATTTATGCCACCTCCCCCTTCTCTCTCTGTCCCCAACAGAGAGCAGATTCACTGAACAATCTTTAGTATTAGGTTTATACTGATAAGCAATGTGGTCCAGTCACCCTGTAATTTGTTTCAGGATTCTTGTTCATTGTGGGCCCTGGATGGGAAGCCCATTCCAGTTCAGGAGCCAGACAGCCTGGGTCCGTCTCTTAGCCGAGGGGACTTAGTAAACGTTCTACCTTTCTGAATCTCCATGTTCACACGTGTATAAAAGAAATAATAATCTCTCCTGAAATGGGTTCAGTATAAATTAAATGAGACAGCTTTGGGAAAGATGCCAAGTACAGCGCCTGGAATATAGTACGTGGACAATAAACTTTCCAGAAAGTAAAAGGCAGGGAATGTGAGGGCAAACCGAAGCCATCCAGGCCGCTTAGACTAGTGGCGCGGGTGGGGGGAAGAAGACCAGCATCTCTAGGTGTGCAGACCTCCGATATAAACGTCGCTGATGTAAAGGCTCGAGGGAACAAGGCGAACTTTGCTTCCCTTCTCTAGATTCATTCCATTGAAAAGGCCCAAGAAGAGGCCCAATCCGGACTTTGAGGCATCTCTGAGGCCACAGTGAGGGGTCTCTTTGCTCCATTTATAGCCCCTAATGACATTTAGCAGAGGCCCCACAGTTCATACACAAACAATGGCATCAGGAAGAATGGGTAGGTGAAGGGGAGGGAAGGGCATCTGTCTGTTCCACCACTGGGCGCTTTATCTGCATTTCAAAGTCCCCCTTACACGAAGCAGGTTGGCCTGACCTTAGGGCAAACCCAGCTATCAGCAAGGCCAAAGGAGATACAAAATATCATGCATGCCCTGTTCTTTTCAACCTGCTGAGAAATATTCTGGCCCCCAAACACCTGCTTATAGATGGCAAAGAGCTGGGCCTCTTTAACCCAGTACCAGCTGCCTCCTCTCAGCTGATTACTGCAAGTTGGCTGGGGCGTGGGGGAGGGCGGGGTGGCGAACTTTGTTCCTGCTACAGCTTGCTTCCTTCTTGGTTGCCAACAACAGGCACATATCTGATGGGAGCCAGCCAGAGCTCTTGGCATCACAAAGTGGGGCAAGCCCCAGCATGACCTGCCCCCAGCTGGGCACGCACTGGGGCTGGAATAGGGGAGCAGAGAGCTGGGGCTAAACTGACGTAGGCTCATAGTCATAAAAGCAGCCCAGAATTCCCCTCAACTCGGTAGGCAAAGAAGCAGGACTTCCCCCGACACCTCTTGGGGAACGGTCTTTGTGTCCCCCTTGGACCTAACGTGGTTTTATCTACAGGTAAATGTTAAGGGGGGGAGAGGGACGGTGAGCACACTGTAATTCATTTACATGCGACAAAAACCACCCAATTTAAGGATCAGTCACCTGGACACTACTCAGTCCTGTAGTCACTCGACAAATAGGTTTTGAACATTTGAGCTCACACCAGCACTGTTCTGGGTTCTGAATTCACGTTGCTGAATAAAACAAAGATGGTCTCTGCCCTAGGAGGAGAGCCAGACCATGAATGTGGAAGTTAATCAATGTGTAATTACACATTGTGAGAAATGCTATGAGAGATGTACGCAGGTACAGCAGTAGTGGAGAATGTGATGGGGGGGGGGAGGTGTCTGATTTAAATGAGAGGGTCAGGAAGCTGACATTTAAGGACATGGGGGGATTTTGGTGGCAGTTGCCCATGAAGGTGTCCCCTCACTGCTCTGCTAAATTCCCTTCTCTCCTAATGTAGAGAAGGCTCTGTGGACCCCCCTGGAGAAATATATCCTCCAAGAAGGACTTCCTGTGGCTAACTGGGCCCGAGGTATAACCAGAGTTTCGCAGCCACAGTCTAGACCTGCTTAAAGCTGCTCACACACTGCATTTCAGGGAAAAGCCACAGACTAAGCTTTCAACATCCTGCTGTCTGATCAACTCTTTTTTTTTTTTTAAATTTTTAAAGATTTTATTTTTATTTACATTTAGAGAGAGAGGAAGGGAAGGAGAAAGAGAGGGAGAGAAATATCAATGTGTGGTTGCCTCTAACATGCCCCTCACTGGGGACCTGGCCCACAACCCAGGCATGTGTCCTGACTGGGAATGAAACTGGCGACCCATTGGTTCACAGGCCGGAGCTCAATCCACTGAGGCACATGGTCCAGGGCTGATCAACTCTTATAAGGGAGGTCCTGGTTTTGTCTTTTGACCAATGAACTGAAACCTGCCCTGTCCAATCAGAACTGCACAGTTATATCCTCATTTACATATAAACTGACCAATCAGAACACACAATACTGACCAATCAGAAATGCACTAATTTGGAAGCCTCATTTGCACAAAATTGGACTGATGGAACCAATGGGAACTTTCTCTCTGCAAGGTGGCCTCCCCTTGGTCTCCGGTTTGTTCCACTGGCTGCATTTCCCTGGTTTGCAAAATGTTCACCTCAATAAAATATTTCCTATTTCACACCTCACCTTGGGAATTTTTGTTGACAGCTCTAAGGGGAAGGAAAGGGTGCCTCAGCCAGGGATGCAGTGAAAAACATTCTGGGGGAAGAAAGAGGGATACAAAATCTTCTTCTGCTGTAGATACATTTACTTCTCTTTCCTTTCTCCCCAGGCCCCCACCCACCACCCCCAGACTCCCATCTGCACTCTGTCCAGGGTCTTCCTGGGTGGGACACTTGTTTCCCTATACGCTCCTCCCTGTTTCTGTCCCCCAGCATGTTCTCATCACTGTGAGGACATCACCCTTCCTGGCACAGCCCGGAGAAGCCCTTCATGGGCTCCTTGTCTTTGAAAACAGTTTTCTCCAAGGTCCCCGCATTCCTGCCCTTGAATCTCCAGAAGCCAACAGCTTTGACCTGCAGTAGACAAAACTCACTATTCCTGCTGGGCCAGCAGGCTAATTATCATCTTCTTTCTATAATTCTTTATCTCAGGGTTGTTTTCCTAGATTAGCATTAGTTAGGTTGCTATCAATGCCATCTACCAAATTGGCCCAGGCGCTGGAGACAGACAGACAGGGTTTGAATCCCAGCTCCCACCTTTACCAGCTTTGTGACCTTGGGCAAGTCAGGAGTCTTTTCTGGGCCTCGGGTTCCTTATATGCAAGATGAGGAGGAGGATAATACCTAGTCTGCAGGGTTTGTGTAAGAATTAGCCAAGAGGAGGGAATGTAGTAGATGACCCACAAGTGGGAGTCTTTGTTATTGTATCAGCTATAAAATAACCTGACTAGAATGTTGGCCATGCCTTTCAGGAAGGCGATTGATGGCTCTGTTAAGAACGCTGGCCAGGTCTACATTTCACTATCTCCTTGGCCACGGTAGCTCTGTAATCTGTGTATTGCTAAGAACCAGGTAAACGAAGGACACTTCAGGACATGCATGGTAAAGGGCATGGATCCCAGAATCTCAGATTGGAAAGAATCCTGAGAAAACTCTAGTCCAAGTTCTTGCTATCAGACAGGACTGAATCTGAATCTCAGACAGATGGAAATCTTTTCCAACACAGAGCTGGGCCGCTGTCACCAACACGGCCACAGTGGTGCTGCTCCCAGGGCCACACACACTTCATTGTATCTATGTCACTCACGCAATCCTTAACTCAAAATATTGATGGGGCACCTACTATGTGCTGATTACTAGAAAAGGCACATGAGAAAGAGAGATGGGGCGGGGGGGAGGGGAGGAGAAGGAGAGGAGATAAAGAGGGTACAGAGAGAAAGAAAGAAAAAAGTAATATCCCTGGCTGGGTAGCTCAATTGGTTAGAGCATCATCCCAATATGCCAAGGTTGTGGGTTTGATCCCTGGTCAGGACACATACAAGAATCAACCAACGAACGCATAAATAAAATGGAACAGCAAATTGATGGGGTTTTTTTCTCTCTCTCTCTCTCAAAAATCAATCAATAAAATTTTTTTAAGGAAAGAAAAGTGATGTGAAGAAAATAAAACAAGGTAACAGTGTAGAAAGTGACGGTGGGGGGTGGTTAATGAGGTAGGGTGGTCAGAGAAGTCCTCTCCAAGGACACCGGAAGGAGGAGAAGGCGCCAGACAAGGGAGATAACATCCTAAGCAGCAGAGACCTCAGCGCAAAGCCTCCGGGCAGAAACAAGTTTGATGTGTTCAAGGCACAGACATAATTTCCATGTGGCTGTGGGTAGTGAAGCTGCAGGTGGCAGAGTATGTAAGCCTTGAAGGTTGGATTTCATTCTAATTGCAGCATTTTGAGCCGAGGCCTAGTAAGGTCTGATTTATGCTTTGAAAATATCCCTGCAGTTCTTCGGAAATGTGCTGTAAGTGGTGTAAGTGAAAGGAAGGAGTCCAGGCGAGGGCAGAGGGTGGCTTGAACCCGGCCGTAGCATTGGAGATGATGAAAACTTGTCAGGCTTGTTATAAACTTCGGGGGTAGAGCCAACAAGAATTGCCTGTGGGTTAGATATGGGGTGGGAGTGATAGAAAAAGAGGAGTCAAAGCTGACTTCTAGATTTTTCAACCTACTAAACTGGGAGAATAGCAGTGCTGTTTAATAGATGGGATTATTTGGGAAGGATTATTTATTCCACATCTTTCTCTTCCTCTAAACCGTGAGTGCCCTGAGAGCAGGCCCCACCCCCTTGTGCACCCCTGCACGCTCGGTGTCTGGCTCAGCCCCTGGCTGGCAGAATAATGAAACCAACTACCAGTAACTGAGTGTTTTCATGCGCGCACAGCACTGGCTCCACACTGGCTGCTTCCTCATTTAATCCTCACAAGAGAACTGTGAGGAGATAACTTGTCTGCATCCTCGTTTTACAAACAGGGAGTTGGATTTGGAGAGGTTGTATGAGAGCCTCAAAAATCTCACAGCTCTTCAGTGGTAAAGCTTAATAGAGGCGTGCCTGGCTCCAAATCCTATGCTCCTCACCACTGCAGCACGCAGCGAATAGTCTGGATGGGGAGATGGATGGGTGGGTGGGTAGACAGGCGGACCAAAGGGTGGATGAATGGATTAATTGGTAGAAGGGAGCACCACCGGCTGAAAATCACTTGTACCGAAGTGTCTCTCTGTAAGGGGCAGATTTTCAAACTGGAAAGGTCTATGCCTGAAAGGAAAAATTAGAAGAGCCAAACATGAATCCCCACTAGGGCTATTCCCAGGAATTCAGAGGGGATAGAATTCACTTGGGAGAAAATACATAGAAAGTTCTTGAAAGCTTTGTTACATTTTAAAAAGCTTAGAAATTTGACAAAATTATCTTTCCAAGGAGCATTTCCTAGTACTTTTTTTTTTCCCCAGTGATCTGGGATTACTTTAAAAGCCTTAGGATCACATGAAATATTTTTGATGTTTGCAAAATATCTTTTGAGAACTTTGATCAAAACAAAGGCAGAAAAATATTCCTGTGAGTCAGGCAGCCCAGAACCTGGAGCTACTCAGGAGTTTCATTTATTACTCCCACAGCGAAACAAGTACATCAAATCTTACTCGCGGTCCATTAGGATCGGCTGCGCGATGGTTTTCGAAGGTGCTCTATTAGATTGTAGCCTTCTCGAGGTGGACACTGTGCACTTAGTTCATGGGGACATGGTGACTCAGGTAAGGACCCAGAACCTGGTCTAGATCAATCCTCTTTCCTCACTAAAATGACATGAATAGAAAATGTGTTGGGCACTTACTGTACCAGATACTATTCTAGGCACATGGATCTCATTAGATCTTTATCACGACCCTGTGATGTAAGTAGTTATTATATTCATGTATATGAGGATATATAATATCCTCATATACATGTCGAAGCCGAGGGATGAAGTCACTTGGCCAAGTCACACTGCTAGTCGGTGTACGGAGCCAGCGCAGTCTGGAACCACAGCCTTCGCGGTTAACCACCGTGCTGCCTCACGGTGGAACAGTCCTCAGAGCCCAGGGATTCGGTCTGGCCAATCATTCTCTGATTCATCTCCTCTTCTCCATCCCCAGGGACACAGCCCTCGGTTAGGCGCTGCCTTTTCTCTCGTCTACAAAACTGCGACATCCTTCTAAATTACCTCCCTGCTGTCATCTAGCCTCTCTGCTTCTCTCTCATCTTTCCTCCCATAATTGGCCAAGTTGGACTTTGATGTCCATCTGACTGTGTCATGCTTCCGCTCAGGAGCCTTTACTGGCTTCTGGTTGCCTGGGAGTTAAACCTAAACTCCCTACAAGTCCCTTCAAGACCTGGCCCTGGCTTCCTTGGGCAGCCTCATCATCCTCTCCCGCCATTAGCCGTCAGCCCTGCGTTCCAGGCATTACCAGACGTGCTGTCTCAGGTGTGAATACTGGGGCTGGGCTGTCGCTGAGCCCAGAATGCTTCTTCCTTTCCTCCCCTGGCAACACCCCCATGCCACATGCGTGAGCTCGTGTGCACACACGCACACATACCCGCAAGTGTGCGCATGCACCTTATCTGTTCAGTGATCACTTTTTTTTTTTTTTTTGAGACTCAGCCCCTAGGATGCCTCGTCTGTGAAACCTTCTCACTTTCACAATCAGATTTAGGCACCACTTCCTCCTTTTGGGCATTGCCCCTTCATACCTCTGACAAAACACATCACTTTCTTTCATTGTAGTTCTCTCTTTACCAACTGTCTTTCTCTAAAATTGCCAGGTCCGCGAGGGCAGGAGCCATCCTTACTTGCTGCGCCCCCAGCACCTGCACACGCCCATACATCTCTGTTGAATGAGTGGCTTGTTGAACTAAATTTGGTTTTTGAGGTAGATTTTGAAATCTGGGAAACATTTTGTCGTCACATTTTCCCATGGTCAGACTTACCTACCCGGGATTTCTGTTGCAATGGCGCCCCAGTGGTAAGTACAATATATAAAGTGGTTCAGAATGAAGACTCCAGAGACACACAAGCTGGGTTTAAAAACTTGGCCCTACCGTCTTGCTCGCTGTGGGCCCTTAGGAAGTCACTATCTCGCTAAGCCTCAGTTTTCATCACCGTAAAATGGGATTGATCATGGGACCTACTTGATGGGGCTAACGCGCAGGTTAGTGTAAAAGGAACACACGGAGCACTTGGCGCTGGCACAGAGCTAGTGCCCGATGCGCACGGGCTATTATTAACAGCTATTTCCCTGACAGCTTCACTTGACCCCATTGTGTCACCATCGCTTTTTGAACCAAATGTCTGGAGTCTGGCTCTCAAACATGGATGCTGAATTTCAGCAGGCTCTGCATTTGCCATAGTATTTGCCCCGGATACAGGGCCTTGGGGAATATGGGTGCAGAGAATGGCTGAAACCAGGAGCAGCCTTTTGTTTGTGAGCCATGGTTTATTGCCTAGAAACCAAAAGTAAGCATTGCCAACCAGTCAGCAAGGTACCTGAATTCTTCAAAATTTTCACCCCTCTGGTCCTGTGTTCTCCCTTGCATTTGGTAAAAGAGGCGATTGGTGTAGGTAGTTCAGGATACAAACAGCGATTTCTCCTTGGAGGAAAGGAAGTGGGACACACAGACTCAGGGTAGGCGGGGCTGTGTTCCTTCTGTCGGCTGCAGAGAGGTGTGTAAGAAGCAACCCTGGGTAAACAGAGCCCCCCTGTGTGTGGTCCATGTGCAGCTGGAAGACATGCCTTCCTTTCAATTCTCATGCACAAGAAGGGTGGGGGTGTATTATTTGTTTGAGACCTAATTTTTCTACATTTAAAAAAATTGATTTTTGAGAGAGGAAGAGAGAGATTTGTTGTTGCACTTATTGACACATTCACCAGAGGATGTTTGCATCAATGATTCTTGCATGTTCCCTGACTGGGGGTGGAACCCACGACCCTGGTGTGTCGGGACGATGCCCTAACCGACTGAGCTGCCTGGCCAGGGCTGATTTTTCTAGATCTTGATTCAAGCAGCCTCTTTTAGAGGTCATAATCATCTCAATAGAACCTTGAACCAAATGGCCAAGATTATAAATTGCAAGGTTATCCGGCAAACGTGTGCCGATGAAGTGAGCGGGGAGTGACAAGGAAAAGAGCAAGATGCTTCCCCAACAGGGCTCGAAGACTCTGCATGTCAAATTACTTACTGAAGAACCAAGACATAGCATAATTCTGGGTCAAGCGGTGAGGCTCTCCTTTGAATGTGCAATTCCGTATAATGATTCTATGTGTGGCTGTTTTAGCAATGTTATCATCCCAGCCACCTTGCTGAAAGAGCTGGCATTTCTGGTGTAAGGGAGAGCAGGTTGGAAAATGGGATTCAGTAAAAACGGGCCATTTTCCTAATCTATGCCAAGAGCAAAGTGGATTTTTCCAAATGTATTAATCAGAAAATTTGGCCGAGGTATGCGCTTCCTACCTAGATGGATGACAAAAGGAATCGATTGCACTGGAAAGATGAGACCCTACACCAGGGCCCCTCTTCCCAGCACCCGCCTGCTCTCTCACTTAACCAATTTTCATTCTTCTCTTCTTGTTTTCTTATGAAGCAAAAGGCATTTTTTGCTCAGTAAGTCACTCTTAAATTTCCTCCTGGCTCTTTACCTTGTCTGGTCAGATAGGATTTTCTATACAATTATCCCGAGGGAGGAAGGTGGCAGTAGAAATCAGAAAGAAAAAATGAGTATCCACGTATATCAGAACAACTGAACTGACAAACAGCCAGCCAGCCAGACAATCCAAAGTGCTGACAAGGGTGTGGAGCAACTGAAATTCTCTCGCACTGCTGGCGGGGGTGCAAAATGGCACAACTACTTTGGCCCTATGACCCAGCAATCTCACTTCTAGTAAGTCACCCAAGAGAAGTGAAAATACACACACACATACAATATATACAAATCTGTGCACAAATGTTTGTGGCGGCTTTTTCATGATAGCCTGAAACTGGAAGCAGCACAAATGGCCATCCACTGGTGAGCGTACTTCTGCAGCCCATACAATGGAATGTTATTCAACGATAAGAAGAATGACCCACTGATTGTGCAACAACATGGATGAATCTCCAAAGCATTATGTTAGAACTTGATGAAGAAGCCTGACTCAAAAGGCTACATAGCACACGGCATTCTGGAAAAGGAAAAACTACAGGAACAGAAAACAGATCAGTGGTTGCCGGGGCTGGGGCTGGGGGAGGGAGTTCATTATAAAAGGGATGCAAGGGAACTTTCCGAGGTGATGGAAATAGTCTATTATCATGCGTAGTTATGTGCATGTATTTGTCAGACCTCACAGAATTGTACAAATGTGAGTTTTACTCTCTATAAATTATATATCTGACTTAAAAATATTTATATTTCTTTGGCTTTTGAGTTTTAAAATCCTAGGCCATCAAGAGTAACAAATAAATAAATAAATAAAATAACTCCCTAGAGCAAAGTATTTGGTAGAGAATACCATAAATGAAAGCAAGCTTTGTCCACCTCCATCCCTCACTTGCAAGGGATTGCCTAGACTAAAAAGATTAGGGAAGAGGACATGATCAGGCTAGTGGGGCCTGAAGACGAAGAGGCTGAACCTAGAGCGGTCCCACAGAGAAGATAAGAGTCCATGTTTGCCAGTTGCTCAGCCTGCAACTGAGCGAGCGCATACATTGCTTCCAGGCCATACTGCTGAAGTCTTTTCTTGGGCAGCAGACAGCACATCACTCTCTGACCAGCCAGTTGAAATGACTCATGTTTGTGCCTTCCAAGACTTTGCTCAGATCTCTACCCAACATACATGATGTGGAAAAACCCTCCTCCTTGCTATGACATGAGCGCCTGCCAGCCACCCCAGGCTCCCATCACTTCTACTTAGGTTGGACTGTACGAAACCACTTGACTACTAACTGTTAAAGAGTTCATCAAAGCTCTGGCCGGCGTGGCCTGGTTGGGCATCATCCTGCAAAGCAAAAGGTCACTGGTTCGATCCCTGGTCAGGGCACATGATGGGGTTGTGGGTTTGGTCCCCAGTTAGGGTGCATATGAGAGGCACTGATACGTTTCTTTCTCACACTGATGTCCCTTTCCCTCTTTTTCTCCCTCCCTTTCCCTCTCTCTCTAAAAAAAAAATAAATATTTTAAAATTGAAAAAAAAAAAAGAGTTCATCAAATATTCACTTGAGCTGCTCATCTGGCCAGATTTGAAGAGTTTGGGCCCCTGCCCTGGAGGGGCGACAGACCTGGTAAGGACCACCACAGAGACCTGACAAGTGCTAAGAGGACCCAGAGGACAAAGGGCAGCAAGGGGCCCTGGGAAGCTTCTAGAGCTATACTTTCTACTCCAGATCAGTAACCGCTGTAGTAACCTGACCTTTCTTTCATTGGGCAGCCACCCACACCCCCTTGTTAAACAAGCACTCCCCGAGGGGATTGAGAAATCTCCCTGAGGGCCTCCACCTTGTCTGCCTATCCCTAGCATACCCTGGGCTCCTGGCCCTTAAGGGCTTTTTGAAAGAATGTATAAGTTATTGTTCTGGGGAATATTTACCATTTGCCAAATTCCCTGGAAAGAAATGTAAAATAAAACACATTCAGAAAGTGCATGCAAAGAAAAAGGATAGTTATAAAGTATCCCAAGATACTTTATAGTAATACTTTATTATAATAATCCTAGGGTTTGTCTAGTGATTCACATGCATTTTTCCGCTTGAAGTAACATACCTCCGTGCCTTGCCTTCAACATTACTGAAGCAACAGTCGACATTGCTCTAGCTCTGGGGTGCCAGGACTCACCTGGGCACTCAACGCGCATTATCTTACTCAGTCCTTAAAGAGCCTCTTCACAGTACAAGTCAGTTGAACCTCAGAAGGTAACCGACCTATCCAAGGTCACACACCTAACTAGTGCCTGGAAATCTAACCATTCAATTGTTACTACTTTTTTAGAGAGGGGAATGGAGGGAGAAAGAAAGGGAGAGAAACATCTACAAGGGAAACAGTGATTGGTTGCATTCCCTATGCACCCCGATGGGGGACCGAACCCACGACCCAGGCATGTGCCCGGACCTGAATTGAACTGGTGAACTGGCCAGCTCACCCAGGGCCTGGAAGTCTGTTTTTTCAATCCCCCTCTGCCACGGGCAGAAAGGAGCTTACAGTCATCCTCACCCTGAGCTCTGCCTACTTTATGGCATTGCTTTTCCAGGAAAGCCTTCCTCAGGCAAAACCTAGGTCTACCTGAGGCAAGATGAAATGTCGGGTGCACTGGACGCAACAGGTCAAAACCAGTGATCTCTGTGGCAATTCTGACCTTTTCTTTGCAATAAACACCCACTCCCTCTGGCTGAACAGAAACTCCCAGAGGTCCCTCCCACAGCTAGGGCCTGGGAAGGTTAAGGGCGCTCCCTCTGTCAACCCTCTTCCCTTAGATGGTACCATTTCTGTATAACATCACTGAAGTAGAAAATGAAATGAAACGTGAACTTTGGGCATGTCTCATCACCATGGAAACAACGTCGAGTAGGAGTGCCTCCCGGACACATGGGTGCTATTTTCCAATGACTGTGGAAATTAGGGACTGGGAACTGGACAAAGATAAAACAAACTCCTGTTGGATTAGTGGCAGCTTGGGTAATAAACGTGGCATGCTCAACATAGGATAATGCTTATATGATGATCAGCAGCATTACCGACCTGTATTCTCAATTTCCGACACTGTGCTCGCTTGGTGTAGAACACGTTAGCCAAATGAATGGCAACTCAGATTATCCTATTTTTGTGAAGGAACATCTTAAACTCTATCAAGGTGGCTCAAAGAATGTCCTAGGAAAAAAGCATAAACAAGCAATAAGTTTCAAGAACATTCTATAGATGCATTTTTGCTTCTGGGAATGGGAAACCAAAAATTTCCCATGAGACTCTATTATTAAAGCCATAAATAAAGTATCCCTGGCTCGATTGCTTGGTTGCTGTGCTGGCGTGGTCTCGCTCTGGAGAAGTGGCTTGGAGCTGGAGGCAGGCAGTCCAGGGGAGGCCGGGGACGTGAGCGAGTCTGAGAGTGTTTGGCTTCCTGTCCCACGTGTTGCCTGCACATCAGACCGGGATGCAGGGATAATGGGCCAATTTGGCATTATTGAAGACCACCAACAATGTTAGTATAAAAATTTCAAGCAGGATCCTGAAATTTGGATGTTTTTCTAGCTGATGCTTTTCTTGTTCATCTCCGCCCCCCCATAAATGTGTACACTCTCCCCTAGAAGTAGAAACAGGTAATGTGGTATCAGGTAACGGGGACACCTGGCCCGATGGCCGAGGTGCTGTGGGTTTCACTTCCAGTTGTTACTTACCTGGCCCATGACCGAGAACTGGTTTCCTTAGTGTCCTTTGCAGAAGTCTGTTAAAGGGATGAATGTTGGGGCTGAATATCTTATGTGCTAGCAGTGCCCATCACAGTGAGTTCCTGTCACCCAGGAAAAAAAAAAGGCAGTGACATTTGCTAAAGCCTACTTGATCTGGGCAATGTGCCGGGCACTTTGTGGCTGTTCTGTGAGCCTCACAATAATTTGTGTGTTTTTACAGATGATGGGAGCCGGTCCTGAGAATTGCTGTGGCTTCCTCGAAGTGATCATGTATAAGCATCCAATCAGGCTTAAAGTCCCCATCTGCCCAACACCAGGGCCTCCCTCCCTTCTACTTGACCCTGGCTCATGGTTGATCTGGGGATAAATCATTAACATGACTTTAATTTTAAATAAATATAATTCGATAGTTCTCTCAGAGACTTGTGAATGCCTTGAAAAATTCAGCATCTCTAGCAAGTCTGACTCTCATTAAAATGATCCCTATCACTTGGGAATTAGAAGTATCTTCAAGAAGTATCTCCTTGGCTTGTTCCAAGCTGGTCTGGAGAGTCGGTCCCGAATGGCCCCGTGGAGATGGTGTCATGTGTTAGGATACTGTAGTCACTTCTGCGTGAGCAAGTTTTTGGATTTTTCTCTCTTGAAGCAGTCTCAACAACTGAAATCAACACTTCTTTCCCCTTCTAAGAAATATAAAATCAACGGGCCTGAAATCCTTATAAAATACAGGTGTAGTACAAGGCAACCCTTGTCTCAGTTCTAAGCTCTTGCGTCCACTGGAAAGGCCAGGATTTTCATTTCGTGAAAAAAGAATTAAACATAAGAGAACAAAATAGCCATGAAGTTTTGGGTGTGTGCTTAGATCTGCCAGAAAGTTTCCTATTTGGTAGTTATTCCTGTTTCCTGAGCGGCGAGCCAGGGCCAGAGATAGGGTGTAGGCTTCGGAATCAGAACAAGAGTTTAAAAAAAAAAAATCCCAGCTCATCCACCAGCATGTTATTTACCCGCTCGGAGCCCCCGTTTCTCCTCTGCACAACGGGGGCATTTTCTTCACAGGATTGGTGAGAAATTAAACATATACTGCACATAAAGAACGAATACAATAGTCCTCTTTACCTCACTCCCAATTCAAAATAGACGGGAGAATCTGTTATAATAACAATTCATTTATTACTGACTTACAATATACCAGGTACTGGGCTGAGCCCTCTCCATATAGTTCCTTTCTCACTAAGGGAAACAAGTGTTTGAGGGCAGGGGCCCCAACTCCAGGAGCTTGCCCTGCTCCAGGCTGTAGGATGTGAGCCCTTTATTGGGACCAGATAAAAGGATTTATGAGCAATTGCTTCTGCAGGAAACAGCTGCCTGTGAGGGTCCTGGCTGACGTGGCTGGATATTTGGCCAATGGAAGGGAGGGGCCCTGCGTAGCCCTTTGTTCCCCCACTCTGCGTACTTAGTAACACTGAATTTCTGCTCCCTGGGGTTAGTTTCCCGACTAAACAGGGGACACGTTATGTCAAAAATAAATGAGAACAATAATTTGATGGCTCATGGTGTAACCATTTACCTCACGTAGAAAACATTTAAGGCTAACCTCATCGCCATTCTCCTCTTAGGGATTCTAACACGTTGAACAGAATGTTGAAAGCTAGTAATTCTCTACCATCCCCATTAATTCAATGTTCACCAAACCATACTAGGAACCATACTAACTTCCTACTATTGATCGAGGGGCCAAGGATTACACATGTAATCCATTACACAGAGTATTAAAAAACAACAAAGCCCGGCTTATATTCAGCTATGGATTATACATTTTTTAATGTAGCATTGACTTTTGTGGCTTTGCTTACATTAATTTTTTCATTTGCATTGCCTGAACCCTTCCTCATTAAGCAGTCATGTGGGAAAGTGTCGTCTGAGGCCACACTGAAATTAAGAAGGCTGGAGGAAGAGCGAGGATGAAATTTGGAATATGGTACAGGGAAAGAATACAGCGCTGTGAGAAGTCAGGCTGTTTGCTGACCCTGCCGCTAGCCAAGAAACCTTGCAAAACCTCGATTTCATCATTTATAAAATGGGAATAGTCGATACTTAATTTCAAATCAGCTTTCCCACGGGGTGGTGAGGACTCCTAGGATGATGTGAGGAGGCACCTCACTGCAAGGCTCCTAAGTGAGGGCATACAGGCAAAGCGCAGGGTCTGGCACAAACCAGGCACTCCAGAACACTAGCGTCCTCTCCTCGCTTTCTCCAGCTTGGTCTCCCAGACACTGACAGCCACTGACGGGGCTGAGAGCTTGGAAAGGGGCGGACCCAGGAGACTGGGTGTCTCCTGCACATGCTAGCTTCTCTCTCCTCCCCATCTGCCCAAGGCAAACAAGAATGACATGACAGCAGGCACATCCACTGAAGCAAATCGGGTCACAGGAACATAACACACTGAAGGACAAACAGAAGTCAACTATAGCTGGGTGCAGATGGATAGGCGAAAACTCCTGGGAAGGAGAGAGGGGATTTCCTATTTTATAGGGAACTGGCTTTTAAAATATCACTGATGAGAAAACACACAAATGCATACACACACATGCACGGTTTTAATTCTTTCTTGGTGATGTAGGTTGCCCGTGCAAGGTAGGAACTCCCTAAGTTATGGAGGCAAGTTTTGGGAAAAGTACTTTAAATACAGCATATAAACTGATGATGTCTAGACCAGAATGTTTAAAGGACACCAGAGTATAAAGCTGCACTTACAGCTGGCTACGCCAGGCTGAGTGTGTACGTACAAGACTGCAGGGAAGGCGCCCGGAAAACAGAGACCGCTGACTTATTGGGACAGTTGAACTGCCTCACTCTGTGCCTGGAACTAATAATAGATGTTTAATATTCGCTAATGAGTGGTTTTCCACATGTTATAACTGTGAGTATTCACCTCGCTTTGTCAGTTAGTCAGAGATGATGCTACCTCTTTTTGACCTAATTCTCTTATTTCTGTTCTCCCCCTTACCTAAATACATTCCTATCTCCAAAGAAATCGGTATTAACAGAAGAGCTGAGAATATGGGGCTTGGTAGACAGAAATGATTAAGGTCATTCATGCATTTCTCATATCTAGAGCCAGGAAAAGCATTTGTAGACAAGCAGGTCTGCTTTTTATTCATTAACTGGCCAACTGTCCTTGGAGAAAATAACGCCTCGGGGTCTCAGTTGACGGATCTGTGAATGGGGTTAGGGATGACCTCCTGCAGGCCTCTCAGTATTAAATGTCAAGCTGAAACTGGCTGGGTCAATTAAGCAGACGAGCCCTCCAAAGAATTAATATTTGAAAACTTTATTTTCTCAAATGAGCACCAACACAGATTGGAAATATGACAGGAACAATGCACTTTTGTCTAATACTGAATCACTATGTACAAATGCAGGAGATGGTGAAGACAAATTATTGGAAAATTATGATCTTTGTTATTAAAGCAAAGTGACCTGAAAAACGCCAATGATGACGACGACAACAAAAAGAAACGAAGGACAGTAACGAAACCCAAACCCAACAAATCGTCTGTAAACACAAGCATAAATAGTCTGTATTTAAAGATAGTCTCTGCAGGTTGGAGAAGCAAATTCTCACCTTCACTGAAATGTTACACGAAAACACACGGGCAGAGAGAATTTGGTAAAATGGTAAGAGCTTGCTTCTTGGCTTTACCTTTCACTACTGGCAGATTTCATGACTGCACTGTAATTTTAAAAATTAAACATTTTTTTCCTTCACCCAGACCGTTAGCATGATTTCTCATTTGAGGCAGACTTTTAAAAAAATATGTAAGTTGATTGTGTTCGAGATTTGATTTCTCAGCCTCTTCCTGAACCTGAGGCAAACTGACCTTAAAAGCACAAATTAAAAAGCTGTTTACCAACAAGGTATGTGCATTATTTCATTACCGATCTTTCCACCCAAACCAATCAATGTTTTAACATGATGTAGCTTCTACAGCAGCCGGAGCCCTGGCTTCCATGATGGACACACTCACATCTCAACAGATCAGACTCTGCTGGCCCATCACAAACAACAGATCTCCTTCACAGTCTGTAAAAGTTGAGCACACAAAGAAAGAAACAGGAATAAACCGGCAGCAGCTCCGTGCTCAGGAGAACAAGATCTCACGGTTGTGCTGTTGGTCCACTCAGAAAGGAAACCGCCACAGAGAGAAGGAAGAAAACCAATGTGCCCCAGGTGTAAACTGTAGGTACAGTGTCCCCAATAAAAAAGAAACCAGGAGGCACAGTCCAAAGTGCTTTTTACACACACACACACACACACACACACACACACACTCACTCTTAAAACAAGATTCCCATTTTCCAATTTGTTTCACTCTAAGTTGTTACTAAATTTATTTGATTATATTATTTTCTTTTCTAGCCAATACTGGTGCAAGAAAATAGTTCGATTCTCAACCTGGTAACGTACTGTAGAGTTCATTCCATTGGGGGAAAATACAGAGGCATTGCTTTATCGCCTCAAATGTGATAGAGATGTCTTTAAAAAACAAAACAAAACACAATACATTGGTGATCACTGTTTCCCTTAAAGTATACTTCAAGAAATGCAGAGGAAACCGTAAAATTTAAAAATGAAAATAAAAAGTGCTCTCAGGGGATCTGAGAAAACAGCACCAAATATATTATTTAAAAAATTAAATATTATTTACAAAAGTATATTTCACAAGCAACTGTTTCTTTTATATATATCCACTTGAAAATCTTGTTATAAAGGGGCTACCTCCTTTTCCCCACACTGACCCACCAGCCCAGATTTCTCGCTCCTGTCTCCAGGCTCGCACCGCCTTCTGCGTCGGGGCAGCGCTCAGCCAGGCCCAGCTGACTCCCTGTGACTATCAACTTTGGCTGAATTTGATTCATGTCAAATCAGCCCAGGAGCAGCCCGAGAGAGTATCAAGGGTGGGACGGGGGTGGGGTGGGGTGGAATCCAAGGCCACCAAGGCCGTCTGAGCGAGGACGGCACAGGGGAGATGGACCTAGAGGGTCGGCGGCTGGACTTCAGCTGAAAAGGAAGGCAGCTGCTGGCTGAGGTATAGAACTCCATGCCTTTCCCTTTCTCCCTTCTCCCTTCCCCCTTCCTTCCTCTCAGCCCCACCCAAGCTTTACATTGAACTCCAATTCCCTGAACCTACCAGGGGTGAGTGGATGAGGTCTTTGGTTTGCTCTGAGTCAATAATTTGGTGAGGAAAATTAAAGAATGAACTGATGGAGGCCATCAGCTGATGCATCTCCACTGCTCAGCTGCAGTCTCTCCGATACTATGACGTCAGATAGACAAGCCACAAATGGAGCTAAAGTTTTAAGAAGCACTTTTGGTTTCATCGACACAAAGGGAAAGCCTAATGGGCTGGGCTTTTGTTTTTCTGTAGTTATGGAAAAACCAACATCTTACTCAGATCTCTTACACCAGCATGGCGCCATCCACCCACTGGATGCTCAACAGATAGTAGCTGAAAAAACCCCAAACCAGGGTTCTGTTGGAGCCTGCTCTGATCTGCGCAGAGGCCCTAGCCCCAAGGAAGAACAGTGACACACTGGTCTCCCCGCCTGGTGAAAACTCTGTGGCCCCGTGTCTGGTTTCCATGCCATCACACCCCACTTTTACTTTTAAAGACAAAACACCTACCCACACTTAGCCCCCATTTTCTTTTTACGGGAAGGAGTATCAATAGCCAGGACATTCCCTGAGCAAAGGGGCCAATCAAAACCCATAAATGAAGGCCACTACCTTTTGCTGGCGGGGCAGGTGAAGGGGAATCTATGATTTCTGTGCTGGCAAGCCAGCTGAGGAATGTGAAAGTTGGAAAATAAAATAGGTTTTTTTTTGTTTTTGAGATCTTGGGGCCTGGAAGTACCTGGGAATCAGAGGAAGTAGTTCTCTGGGAGCAGAAATATACAACTTGTTCTGAACTTCAGTCTGCTTTTCAGTATTGTGGGGAGAACAAAATCTCCCAGGGCTACTAAAGCACCGAACGATGTGGGCCAGAAGCCTTTGGGAACAGAATTCCATTTCTAAGACTCCTTCTGTCTTACAGAGGCAGTCGTCTGCTGAGCTGGGAGCCGCCTGCGTCCTGCGGTCCGCCCCTGCCAGGGCAGGACCGTGCCCACCACAGGTCCCCCATTCGGTGAGCAGCTCAGAGCCACGAAAAGGCAAGTCCGCCGCGGACTCATTCCCTGTGGGAATTTGGTTCACTTATGAAAATGTCGTGGGTTGGCTGCTTGAATCTTGGTTAATCAAACTGACAGACTCTTGTCTCCACGAACACATTCTTTTGTGCCTTTTATGGTGAATACTCCTCTAGGATCGGCCTACTTGGACAATGAGATACTGAGAATCACCTGACATACCCTACACGTATCTGAACAATAACATTTTCAGTCTAAGCGTGAAATTAACCAGCTAGATGACTTTCGGCCATGCACCGTGCACTGGCTGAACTGCTGTAGAACAGACTTCACAGTGCTGATTGGCTGTAACAAACTCCTCCCCGTCGCAGAAGCCTTGCAGGGATTTGTTCTCCGCTTCCCCTAGTACAACCACGAACTTTGGATAGGGGGGTGAGGAGCAGGGGGCAGTACTAAAATTTGTAACTTGACATTTGACATCAAATCTAAGCCCTCCCCACTGCTGGACCATTCTGTTTTTCTCTCCACACAAAACATTCAAGTCCAAGGAGAACAGCTAGGGGCATGAGGATCTACCAGCCAAGCTATCACTAAGCTCAAAGCCTTGGGACTTTGTTTTCCACAATCTACAATGATGGAACTGGAGAAAAACACCCAAAACTCTATGTACAAAGAACTGCCGATCTCACTGAAGCCACCGCACACCAAAGACGAAAGATGCACCTAACCTGTTGTGGTTCAAACCTAAACTACTCCCAGCACCGCCCCACCCCACGCCCTTCCTCGCCACAGCACTCTTCTCTGACTGAGGGTCAGGAAAAAAAGGTTAGAGATGCTTATTGGTTTTACTTTTTTCTTTTCCTAGCCCAACATCTGAGCCATTTCTGCAGGAGCTCCCAAGCTGCAGCCCCCTTTGTTCCCTGCTCTCCTCAATGACTGACTGTACTTGGTTCCTGGTCCAAGCCTTTGGGATGTTTGGATTTTGCAACCACTGCAAATGGCGGTCCCCTCGCCTCTCACCCATGGTGGCTGAAGAGGAAAAGATGATTACCTGGAGCAGCCGTGGGACTTCAGAGTCATCAAAACCCAACTGGGCTTTTCCCCCGAGTCACTCACTGCTGCTAAGACGCCCCCCAGCTTGGCCCAGGAGAACCACGCTGCTGCCCCACCCGCAAGAATTAGGGTCGCTTCTGCTATCACATGCTAACTGGGCACATTTGGTGCAGGAACAGAAGCTTCTGATCAGAGAGAATGCGGTCATGAGGTATTTTTTTCTCTTTGTCCTTTTAGACAAGTTGGTTATTTCAAGCCTAAGTTACCAGGTCTCCAGGAGTAGCACAATTCTGTCCCTACTTCTCCCCTCCCGTCCCCTGCCCACCCCGGAACCCTCGAGGTTCCCCCCTTCCCCTCCTTCTCACACCCCCATGCCGTGCACTGCTCCCCCGACAGGAGGCCATCGGGCAGCTCCTGTGTGGGCCCCAGGCCCTTATCAAGGTGGGCTGCCGCCACGCGGTCAGGCATCTGTTCCTTCTGTTTTGTTTTCAGCCAATGCTAGAACAGAGAGAGAAGCCAGGATCAACTCACAAACAGATACAAAGCAAAGAGACAGAGAGACAGCGGTTTAGAGGCCGGGCACCGGAAAGGCGGTGTCAGGGCGGGAGGGTGCCCCAGAGGGCAAGGCCCCTAAACGATGGAACCAAGTGTCCAGTCACTCTCTCGCGCTTGGGTAGAGCGTTTGGTTGGACGGCGTTCACGCGGACGCTGGGGCGGGCGGGCGCGCTCCGGTCAGTCCCAGCCATTGTCCTTGATCATGTGTGCTAGCTCAATGATGTACTTGCCTTCTTTATACTTCTGGCTGCTTTCAAAAGCGTGTTCCTAGGAGATACAAGGAAGAGAAAAGACGCTGAAGGACCCGAGACAAGCAGGTGACTTTTGTGGCAGGGAGCAAAGGTGGGGCCAAAGACAGGCCCTGGAGGCTGCTCCCAGCTTCGCCCAGACTCACTGAGGGATTCCCGCCACTTAAACACACTGCGTCCCTCTCAGCTGACCACAGCACTGGGATGACACCAGACACCAGGACTTTCTCAATGTAACAGAATTTCTTTAGAATCTTTGCTCATTCTAGCCTTTGCCCAAAGGTTACCCTCTCAGTTAAATTCCTTCCCAACTGCTCAGCTACTCAGAATCCGAACTTCCACTGCAGTCCCTCCCCTCTGCTGCTGCTGGGTCACCACAGCGCTTGCCACGAGCCAGCACACGGTAACCTGCCCCTATCCCGTGTATCGACCCCCACTACGGCAATACAAACTTCCCGGGAGGCAGACGTCTCCTCTGTTTTGTTCACTGCTGTATCCCGAGTGCCTGGAAGATGGCTCAGCACAGGACAGGTCTGCAATGAATCACCGCTGAGCGAATGCATGTGCGCATACATGTTTTGTCTTAGGGAACTTGGTTTCCTACCTAGCCCGAAATCTGCCCTATGGACGTATTCATAAAGTTCCTGTGTCATAATTTTAAAACGGACTTTGTTAGGCTTAGAGAAAAGACCCTCAGGGAGAGAAGCAAAGTATTGTGAGACAGACCAGGTCTTCTTTTCATTTCTTATCTTGCTGTTTCTACATCAGATGAGTTAAGTCTGTTTTTCCTTCACTATCTTTCTCCAGAGAACTCCAGGCTGAAGAGCCCCACCCAGCTGCCAGGCCTCCAGCGGGAAAGCTCAGGACAAAGCACCTGGCAGCCTACCATCCTCAACGTGCAGCACTTTCCCCGCTTCTAATGAGCCCCACAGAAAGAAGTCCGGTAGAGATGCGAGATCAAAAGGCTATTTTATCTGACGTGAGATCAAACAGCTATTTTCTCTGCAGGCAGATACCTGAAGACCTCTGGGCGCATCATCAGAGCCGTTAGATGGCTAAGCTGGATGCAGAGAAGCAGTGGACACCAGCTGTCCCTCCTGAGTCCCCACGTGAGTTAGTAACCAAATCCTACTGTCGATAGTTTCTGGGCAGCACTCGTATGAACTGGGTCCTCTGTTCTAGAGCTTGGGGGCCTCAGGGGGTGGGGGGAGAAGGAAAAGTCAGACTATAGTCTTTTGTTGAGAGGAATCATTCCACATCGTGGAGAGAGGAGGGGCACCAAGAGGGAATGTGCAAACACACACCAAACACACACACACACACACACAAGAGCTGCGGGCTCAGCAGGAATCTCCCTAACACTTCATTCTCCCCTAGCGCTCTGTGTGTGTGTGTGTGTGTGTGTGTGTGTGTGTGTGTGTGTGTGTGTGTGTGTGTGTGTGTGATATACAACAGCGAATGAATGTGGTTCAGGAATAAAACCTACTGAAATAGAGTAGGATGTTCAGGGTGGGG
This sequence comes from Desmodus rotundus, assembly GCF_022682495.2. Lineage (NCBI taxonomy): Eukaryota > Metazoa > Chordata > Mammalia > Chiroptera > Phyllostomidae > Desmodus > Desmodus rotundus. Next base: position 91,990,939 of record NC_071395.1, on the reverse strand, counting down.
AGAGGACAAAACAGAACTAGGAAAGTGAGAGCGTATCCCTATTAAATTAAAAAAAATAAAATAAACAGCCCAGGGCATTGCAAAATGACACACCTGGACTCCAGGGGCCGACGTACTACTTCTGGAGTCTACAGCACCCCACGCTGAACCCCACTTCTGCTTCCTAGTATCAGGAGCATCACTTAGCTGTTTACAATTTACAAAATTATAAGCTTTTCATTTACAGAATTGGGATAGTTACATTTCAGAGGATTGTGCTGCGGGTCAGAAGCAGTAGTGGAGAGAAAATTGGAGCCCTGGGCCTGGCCCACAAGAGGTAATGGATGACTATTTGCGGGTAGAGAGGTTTCCCTCCTGTCCTGTGCAGAGTTCTACCTGCCAAACTGCGGGGTTACCCCGAGGCCTTCCTCCCTGGCCTCCTGACTGTAAACACCCTGAGGGCGAGGACTTGCTCCCTCCACTTCTGAATCCAGCACAAAGGCTTTGAAGAAAGCTCTGTCGAAGGAGTGACTCATTTGACCTGAAGTAAGGAGCAAAGCCAACCAACTCGATTCATCTCATCTGTAATCCAGGACAGCCTGAGCAGAGTAAGATTACCAAGAGGGTGGGAAACAGAGAAGGGCAGGGCATTTCTGGATAATCGACCCAGACCTGTGGCCCACAGACCACCCAGAGGGGGCCCATGCCACAGGGAGCGGGGTTAGGGGGGTGGGTGGGAGAAGAATGGCCAAGGCCAGCTTTCCCCAGAACCATCTTGGCATCATGAAACACACTGTCTTGGTTTTTTCCTTTCTAATCCTGAACGTCTGGAGGGAGATGTAAGTGCTGCTCCATCACAGGCTCCACCTGCAGCCGTTTTTAAGATTTGCCTATTTTTGAACTTGACTGAAATGCAAGGAACACTTCCATGCCTGGCTTCCATTGTTCAACAGCATTTTTTAAAACAGACTTCATAGTTTTTAGAGCAGTTTTAGAGTCACAGCCAAAAGGAGCAGAAGGCACAGAGATTTCCCCTATTCTCCCTGCTCCCTGCCCCCCACAACCTCGCCCACTATCAGATGCCTGGGGAGTGTGGTACCTTTGTGACAGTCAGCACAGCTACACGACTGGACATTATCACTCTGCCAGCTCCTCTCGAAGCCACCTAGTGCAGGTCACGTGAGCCAGCCTCACACTGACCCCAGGCAACCGACAGGACACAGGAGTCTGAGCCTTTTCCAGGGAGCACATTACCCTCCCAGAGACAGGAAGTCTCGCTTTCCGACTTCCCCGCAGTGACAGAGAGGGCAGACAAAAGCCTTGAGGGAGATCAGCCAATGATGGTGACAACTACAATAATGTCTATTTTCGATGAACATACGTACCTCCCCCAACCCGGGAAAAGGTACCAAGGTACAGAGAAGACATGAAAACATTTTTGAGTTAAACAATGAAGGAATGAATGTGCAGTTGGGAAACTCCAGCCATGACTGTATCTGACGGTGGGCATTAACTCACAGTGTGTGGCGACGCCTGGCACAGGGCTGAAGACCTGAGAGATGTTCTGGGGACATCTGTTGGAGCTCCAAAGAGCAGGGGCTTAGTGATGAAAAGAGACTCGACTTGGGGTGGTGAGCACACAACACCATATACAGAGGATGTATTACAGAATTGGACACCTGAAACCTATATAATTTTATTGGCCAATATTATTCAATGAATTCAATTAAAAAAAAACCAAAAAAACAAAAAACCAAGAGCCCTGGCTGGCGTAGCTCAGTGAATTGAGTGTGGGCTGTGAACCAAAGGGTCGCCAGTTCGATTTCCAGTCAGGGTACATGCCTGGGTTGTGGGGCAGGTTCACGGGAGGGAGCACTCAAGAGGAAAGCACACATTGATGTTTCTCTCCCTCTCTTTCTCCCTCCCTTCCCTTCTCTCTAAAATAAATACATACATAAAAAAGAAAAAAAGAGCATGAGCTCTGCTCTGCAGTCAGACCACCACCTGCACTGGACACACCGTTCACCTCCCTAAGTCTCAGTTTCCTCTAATTTTAAAATAGGGGTTAAAATAGGACCTGCCCTCTAGGGATGCTGTGAAGAAAGGTAATGTATGCCTAGAACATAGTCAGCCGTCAAGAAATGCTTTGCGCCAATATTATTATTGTTTATTAAATCAAAAGGCAAAGGGGGGTGAGCATGTGTGTCTGTCTGTCCGCTGCAGGGGCAGGTGTGAGGGAACGAGTAGGCAGAGGGGACCATCAGTGGAGGGGAAGAATGAGTGTGGCAAACAGGAGCGTGCCAGGCGCTGCTCTTGGAGCTCAGTTTCCTGTCCCAGTCAAAGCCAGCCAGCCCCACGGGCCGCAGAAAGCTTGCTCCTACGTGAGGCTCTGAGTCACCCTCCTCCCCGCGGCCCTCCCCGCACCAGATTTCTCAATACTTACATATTTCCAGCCCAGAGTGGTTTTGCAGTTTTCACAGTAAATGTCTGCGACTGCATGCAGTCCAGTTAGCAACACTCGCTCTTCTGCAGGCCCGCAGCCCACGTTAACTCTGTGCCAGGGGACAGAGAGAGGGCGGGCAGTTAGTCACATGTTCATCACTGGTTGCTCGAGCTGAGCTTCCAGCAAAGCACTGACTGAGCATGCCTGCCTCAAGGGAGGCCCGAGCCGAGAAGGGCCTCGTCTATAACTGAAATCAATAACCACCCCCAAGAGGCCGCCACGTGGAAAATCTCCCCTGAAGTGAATTTCAAGTCTGCAAGTTCTGATTCAATGAGTCTACTAAAAACAGTCTTGATGGTTGAGACTTTGTCCGGAATTTTTCTTAACAAGCACTTTTAACTTGGGGAGTTAAGGGGACAAACTGATGGGTACACAGTTAAGTCCACAGCTCCAGGTTGGGGTCCTCAGAGCCCCCTGGTGACTGACTGCAGCCGGAAATGTCAAACACGAAGGCCAGTCTTTGAGCCCTGGGTGTCAAATACACTCTGTTCCTCCGCAGAGCGCACATTATCTCAGGCTGAACACGCTAGATCTCCACTTTCATAGCTCGTCAGGTGTGGGGGAGCTTCACCTTCCTTTCCCGGGAAGAGGCCATAAATGACGTGCCCGGTGACTGGGGCTACTGCGTCTGCGGGGGGTGGGGGATCGTCCCTGACCGGGGCTTCCTTCCAGCCTGAGGCCCTTCAGCAGAAGTCGGGTGTCTTCTGTTCATTTTGTGTCTCCTCCCCAACGGCAAATCTCAGACCCGGGTATAAGATCTCATGTCGAGGGCTCTCTCAGAAGCACTTCAGCTTCTTCCCTCTGAGACCACAGCTCTCTGATGTGCCTACTGGGGATACTGAATATATTATTTTTAGCAGCCAAAGACGGTGCCAAAAAAAATTCCCCAAAGATAACTGGCTACCACTTGTGGAAATGAATGCTCCGCGGGTTTTTTATTGTGGCACAGAGGGTCCACTGTTTAATTATCATTGAATGTTTTATTCCCCCTGCCCCTCAACATTTGCACCAAACATGGAGGTACAGTCAGAGACACTCACACTGAGTTAAAGAGGTACGCTCGTCCTTGGCTTCCTTGGAACGACTGAAATGCAAGAACACAAATCGATGGTTAGTCCCTTCCATCCACCCGTTTGGGAAACCAGCCCCACATCACAACAACTGTGACCTTCCAGGACGGACACAGCAAAAGGGAGCAGGGAGCCAGTTCACAGTTTGGCTGGCAGATGGCATGGCGGGGGGGGGGGGGGGAGGCAGAATAAACAGCGACAGAGCCCGGGCCAGTGCACACCTGGACTGTTTTCAGCAGCCCAGGTGAGAAGATATGAAAAACACAAACTCCACGATATCATTAACAACTCCTTCGCTCTGGACAGCATCTGATATAATGAATCAGCCTGAGGTAGTTAAGCCACACTGGCCTTTCCTAGGTCCCCCCAATGGCCATCACCTGTGCTGGCCACAGCTTTCCTCCAGGTGGCGGGGGCATGGCAACCGGTGCCAGCACCCTTGGTCACCTCTGGGTCCCGCTCCGCAAAAGACAGCAAAGAATCGCTGTGGCAAGAATAAACCACCAAATCCCCCTTCTTCTCACTTGTGGGGCCTTCTGCCATGACAGGTACCATCCTCCTAAAGCGGAGGTCTCCTCCCAAGGTGTAAGCCACTCAATGTCTAGGTCACAGGAATGCTCATTAGGCAGCCGCCCCATTTCCACTTCTAGCTTAACTCTGAGCTTCTTTCTTCCGGCCGGAGGTGGCAGGGGACAGGAGAAACAGGAGCCAGAGCCTGCCATGCCACTTGGCGTCGACTTCCATTAACACAGGCCCGGTCCGTGTTTTCCTCCTCCAGTTACACGCCATGTCTGGCTGACATGAGCCAGCCGTGTTCTGCATTGCTGCCTGCATTTTTAATGTGGCCTGACAATCGGACCCTGAATTAAGTGCCCCAGTCTGCTCTGAAATCCACTCTAAAAACAAACAAACCAGTAACAGGCCCTCCCATGACCTCTGTTACTCAGGGGCGGGAGAAATCTGGGGGTGACTGGTTAACTAGAGAGAACCAGACAGAATACAGATCATTGCACGCGAGACAGTCGCTGTCAGAAGCACAGGACTTTGGGATCAGCGGCACCGCCAGAGACAAGGGCAGATTTCCTGACTCGTGAAAAAGCAGCCATTGGGGCCGCTGGGCTGCTGGTTGCCTCCATGTCCAAATGTGCCAGAAGCCTTCACTCCCAGGTGTGGCTCCAAGTGTTCCCCAGCTGCTGCTCAAACCTAAACCAGCTCTCTCTTTTCCTTTGGGTCTCGAAGCATCCCTGGGGAGCACAGCTGCGCCCAGGCTAGAACTGAGCACGGATATGAGTATCATAGCCTTGAAACCTCCGGCCAGGAAGTCCAGGCCAAACATTTAACTGAGACAATGTCCCAGTAACACAGACCAATGTGGCCAACCTGTCAACTCAACCTTAGAGCAGAGACACCCGAGCGCTACCAGGGTAGCGAGAGCGCCAGTCTGGCCCCACTGACCTGTGCAGTCTCTCCTCTTGCTCCTTTCCCAGCGTAGCCTTTTCTGTAGTTGGGCCAAACCACGTGAAGCTCCTGGAAACCAATCTCACCAGCTTTGCCCACAGTGTCCCCTCGGATGGGGAGGCTCTTTACCTACCAACCCTAAGTCTCAGCTCGGCTTCCTCTGACCTCCCAGGAAGAGAGGTCCCCTGGTGGCACCTGTGTTCTGGACTCCTCTTGTTCCCTGTCTGTTCCTTTTTTAATTTGACTTTAAAGAGGAATCTGGACTAGCTGACCTCCAAATCCCTTTCCAGCTCCAAAATTATATTCGCTCATGGTTCCATGGTCCTACAGATGGGTGACAGGAGTGCCATCTTCTGAAAACAAGTCAGACCTTTCAGTTCGGAGCTTGGACGGCGGCTGTGGGAAAACAAATTCTTGAAGAAAACAGACGGGAAAATGACGGCACGAAGCATCACAGCTTCACCATTTCTGACAGAGAAGTCCCTTAACTCTCGAACATTCACAGATCCCCTGCGACCCGCGAGGAAGTGTTCCAAGACTTTTCAGGGCAGTGGTATCCCCGGAAGGTGCACAAGAAGATCCCCCAGGGTAGGAAAAATACTAGAAATTATATCTATTTATTTGTATCTTAAAAGCTTTCACCAAATAGTCATCAGATACGGATGGCCAGTGCGATCTTCCCTGGGCTAGTATGTGCCACGTGTACACCAGGGTCTGAAAAGTAGTGCGGGGCTCTCACCGCGTGCGGGGTGGGGAGGTGCGCTTCGGCCTCTGCTGCCGCGCATCCTGAGCACCACTATTTCTGTGTCAGTGATGAGACTGATCTCATGGAAGTAGATCTTTAAATGGCAGGATGCTTGCAAGTTTTTGTGGGATCAAGTACCACCTAAGATCTTAAACATGTGAAGCTAAACATTTTTCCTTTGCAAAAAAGATGAGCATCCCAAACTAGCTGGCCTTTGTGGTAAAAAGTCGGCTACTCTGCAGTATTTTCATAAATAAATAAATAAATAAATAAACACAGGAAACCTGTCCCTTTGAAGTAAAGGTGACATTTTAACAGGAAATGGACATACGAGTATAATTCCTTTTAGAAAGACACGTGCTATGGAGAGAACTGGTATTTGGCAATATTATCACTATATGATCTTTGCAGTTTAAAATTTATATGCCTGTACAAAATTAACTCAAAATGGATTTAGAATAAAATGCAGGAGAAAATCCTTTGTGACTTGGTATCTTAGCTATTACACCAGAAATATAATTTATTTTAAAAAACTGCTAAATTGAACTTCAAAATTTTAAGCTTTTGCTCTTAGAAAGACACTAAGAGAATGAAAAATAAGACTCAGACTGGGAAAAAATATTTGCTAATAACCTATCTCACAAAGGACTTATCTAGAATATATAAATAACTCTCAAAACTCAACAATAAGAAAATGGGCAAAAGATTTGAACGGACTTCAAGATAGATAAACAGATGACGAATGGGCCCCATGAAAAGATGCTCAACGTCACTAGTTATTAGGAGACACGTGAATTAAAAACACCGTGAGATATCACTACACACATATTAGAATGGTTCAGTTCTTTAACTGAGAAAACCAAGTTCTGTCAAGAACATGTAGCAACTGGAAGGAACTCTCCTACATTGCAAAACGGCACGGCCACTTTGGACAAAAGTTGGGTGGTTTTGACCTGACTGGTGTGGTTCAGTGGGTTGGGTGTCATCCCACAAACCAAGGGGTTGCTGGTTCGATTCCTGCTCAGGGCACATGCCTGGGTTGCAGGCTTGTCCCCCAATGGGGGCGTGCGAGAGGTAACCGATTGATGTTTCTCTGTCACACTGATGTTTCTCTCCCTCTCTTTCTCCTCCCTCACTCCTCTCTTTATTTCAAAGAAATAAAATCTTTAAAAAAACGATAGTTTCGTGGTTCTGTGTAGTCAAGTAAGATGGAAACCTATGTTTACATAAAACCTGGACAAGAATGTTTTTAGCAGCTTTATTTGTAATTGTCCAAAACTGGAAACAATCTAAGTGTCTCGCGATTGGTGAATGAATAGACAACATGAATGAATCTGAAATGCACCAGGCTAAGACAACCAGTGGTTGCCACAGGCTATGGTAAAGGGGAGAATCTGACTACACAGAGTCAGCAGGGGTGATGGGACTGTTCCGGTACCTTGACTGTGGGGTGGTTACAAGACTATGTGTTTGTCATACTCACAGGACTACACACCAGAGGGTGAATTTTGCCGTGTGTAGAATTAGAAGTAATTTTTTAAAAATCCAGTTTTTAAAAATAAGCCATCTCTAAAATTTCCTGTTACCTTTACACTATACTCCTATATTTGTACAGTGAAGAATTGTAAACAATTTCCTTATTGATTTAAAAGAATTCCAAACAAAGAGTTTTAGAGGGGGTTGTAGCCTTGTTAAAACCCCTTTTCTGAAAATCCGCAAGAGCAACTGTGAAGAAGTTCAGTAAAAACCTGTGTGTCATTGGCGGACTGACTGGAAAATGGGGAATCACGATTTTTTAAGCACAAAGATGCTACTAACGTTCCATTTGAATCTCCCTTTCTAGTGTTCGGCGAGGGAGACTGAAAACGAAGCGCTGAAACATACTCCGCCTAGGACGCACCTTTGACTACTGTATAGAAAGTGATAAGATTTTTTAAAAAGAAACATATATTCATGAAAATAAGGTTAAAAGCAAGTTTCTAATTGTTTCATCTTTCTTTCATCTTTTAAAATTACATCAGTCATTAAAATTTTCTTTTCACATGTGCATCTAATGCTCACGTTCCACAGCGGCACACACACGGCATTCAGGCAGTAAGCACTCGTATTCGGAGGATGTGCTCAAACACTGTTCGGACAGGGGTGTGTGATTTTAAAAGCCTGAGGCCTGCTCTGGGGGCCCCAGGGCAGGAGGGTCAAGGAGGAACTTTCTCCGGCCCGGACAACGATGAGAATTCCTAGAAAGCGGGGCTGGGGCAGGACACGTGGCAGAGGACGGGAGCGCCAGCCAGGCCTACCACGGTTCCTGCAGGCTTGTTCTCCGAGAGCGTGCTGGCCGAGGCCGCCCTCTGCACCAGGGTGCCAGACCCAAGCAGGGCTGTCGTATGGCGGTGTCTACTCAGGCAGCCCCTGAGCGACAGCGTCCCTGAACCTGCTCCTCAGCCTGGCACCCGGGAGCCGCTGAATTTCCTGGGGCAGAGCTCCTCCAGCAGGGCTTCCACACTAGGGCCCCTGCCAAGTCAGCAATGATGGGAAAAACAGCGACGGAGAACAACAGGCGTCTTGCAAATAGACACAGACAAGAATAGGCCCCGGCTGGGCCCCTGTATCCGGTGGGGCCCGGCCCAGTCTGGCGCAACCAGGCACAGCCTGGCACTCCCCCGAGTGAGGGTGGTACCAAAGGTAGGGAGACTGAGAGGAGGGTAAGGAAGCAACTGGAATGAAGCCAGCGGAATCTCAGACCAGGAGATCAGAACAGACTGCCAGACACATTTGTTTGCTGTCATTCCCGCCAGGCAACAAGGCGGCTCTTTCCCATGCGGTGTGTCAACCACGGCTGGTATTCAGGGCTCCAGGAAAGGTTTTTTTTTTTAAATTACACAAAACTTTTCTTCTGTCTTTTATAGGAAAGTAATCATTTCAGGCCCAGCCCTTCCAGCCAGCTCAAAGGAACGGAAAGGGCTTTGAGTTTCCTGTTTAGTAGCCAAAACCACTGCCTTCTGGCCCTTTTGAAAGTGTGGAAGACAGCAATTCCTTTTAAAAGTAGGAGGATCGTTGAAAAACGAATACTTTGGCGGGGGGGGGGGGGGGGGGGGAAGTGGCAACAGAACAAACACGTGGGTTCCTTCCCCTTGGTGACAGGCACAGGTTCCTACCCTGGAGTCCTGTCTATTGAATGGACTCAGGCATGAAGTCCCCTGGCATGAAGCAGAGCCTTTCAGACATAGGTCCCCTCCCCTCGCTGGGAAGGTCCACTGAGCATGTGCCTCAGGAGGTGCACAGAGAGATGAGGGAGGCAGCTGTCCCCTGGAAGCTTCTGAAATAGATGCGTATCTACGTATGATTAGAGGACCTAGTCTTGGCACCAGAAATTCAGGATCAGATTCTGGTTTTACAACTTCACCTTACTAGCTACTTGACCTTGGAGGGATTATTTTAGCCTCTCTCAGCTTCTACATCTTTCACATGCGTAGATGGAAAACCATGTCTGTATCACAGGGCTGTTGAAAAAGCAAGGTACCTGCAGTGCCGAGTAAAAAGGTCAGTCCCCTACCCTTCCTCGTTGGCCTTTTCAGGAGCCCCAAGAGGAGAGATGAAAAGGCTGATTCTCATCTACTTGGGTGGCTGTGGTCTCCTGCTTTCTCTACTATTATGACGAAAGGCAAATCTTTCACTCTTTGCGACTCAATGTCTCCATAAAAATGGAGGAACGGGACTGAAGCTTTCCATTATCCTTTCCACGCATAATACTCTGTGAATCCCTAAAAACACTCGGTGCCTGCTTCTCTCACCTACCACCCACAGGCACAGTCTTAATTACACGGGCTCCCAAGAGGCAGACTGACCGAGTTTGAGCCCTGGCTCTGCCATATACTTGCTATGTCACTAACTTGAGCAAGCCACTAACTGCTCTGAGACTCAATTTTCCAATCTGTATAACGGGCACAACAAAACACTATTCACATTCACACCAGATTTATATACAAAACAAATGAGATGATGTGTATAAAAGAAAGCACTTCCTAAATTTCAAGGCATTATATGAGTTTTGTTGCTGTTGCTAGAAATTGTTTTATTATAAAACTATAAAAGAACTTACTGGCACAAAATAAAACTGAATTTTGTTTAATGGAAATGTAATTCACATTTTCACAAAAGTCACCCTTTTAAAGTACACAATTCAGTGTCTCTTGGTGTATTCACAAGGCTGTACCACCATCACCACTATCTGACTCACAGCCCCTAACAGAAGCCTCCCATCATTACCAGTCACCTGCCACTTCCCGTGCCCCGGCAACCACAAATCCACTTTCTGTCTCTATGGATTTGCCATGGACCATCTCAGTGAAAAGGCAGCGTAAGTGTTTGGTAGAGACACAAAAGGGGATTAATAAAACCCCTGCCCCCACCTCATCAGAAGTGACCTCAGGCTGTGGAGAGTCAGGCCAGGATTTTTTTCCTTTCTCGTTCTTTTCTCCATCCACAGTTAGACTTGGTGGGGTTTCCTACTGAGGATCAGTGTAAGCCACAGGCTCTACTGCAAAGAGCTGAAACCCAAGCAAAATAATACTGGATCCTGTTTGGATTTCACCCTGAGGAAGCATATGGAGAAAGTGGAAAGGGTGATAATAAAGAACAATGAAAATTATGAAAACTTCCAGAACTCGAACTCTAATGCAACTTAAAAAAAGAAACTGTATAAACGAAAAAGATAAACATTGTGAACATTTAGCTGAGAGGAAAGAAGACTAAAGGGGATTTCTTCCATCTCCTCTGCAGTAAAAACAAGAGGAAATGCACTTAGATGGGAATAGGAGGCCTGGGTTAATTACAAGGGGGAATTTCCTTACTCTGTATGACTTCCACACTAGGACACAGGTCACCAGGAAAGACAAGGAAAGAAAGGACAAAGCCATTTGTATGTCCTGATGGTCCGCGCAAAGCTTTCCCATATCTGTCTAGAGATTCTGAATGGGGTAAAAGGCCATGTGTGCTGCCCAGGGGCAGAAGCATGGCCTCCTATGGCCCTCCTCCCCAGCTTTGAGCTCTGCTAGGTCTCAATTCAACCTCACATTCCCTAAACAGATGGAGGGAGGGGCAGGGAAGGGACTGGCTCTAAAGGAGGAAATATCAGCTCTGCAGAGTCATAAAATTCCAAGGGCATGGGAACATGCACTTACAAGAAACAACCCAAAAGCACAAAACAAAAGGTGGTGAGTAGTGTGGGTGCCACATTTTATTGTTGAGAGCGGGAGATGCTGAGATCTATGTCATTTAATCATCAGACCCTTCAAGTTCACCTTCCTGTTGACCTGCGTGAGCTGGGCTGCTGTCAGGGATGGGTCCAGAATAAAGAAACAAAATAGAGAGAGACCCTGTAAGGTCTGCTCCCTCCCAGTGTCACGCCTGCCTGATGTGGAGCAGAAAAGATGAGGGCTTGGAGCTAGGGAGGCCTTGGCTCCAGCCCTTACTAGTTGTGTAACCTTGGGCAAGGCACTCCATATCCCTGAGCCTCAAGGTCCTGTCTACAAAACAGAACGCCTATTCCAAAGGGATACTGTGAGCGTTACATGGATGCGCAAACATAAAGCACAGTACCTGGCTCATGGACTATTTAGTAAGCGTTTGTTTCCTTTCAAACCACCACTGGCTTTCAGGATTTAAAATGGGAGCTAGATGACTAGTCTGGAAGGGCTAGGTTGTCTCCCAGAGCTTCCCCAGACCCTCTTCTGAACCCCTCTGCAGCTGCAGCCCTCCACAGCTCCCCCTCACCTCTCCCAGCTGTCCCGAGGGCCTCAGATGTGGCTGGGGGCCGTGCGGTTGTTCTCTGATGAACCGAGAGTAATGGACAGGCTCTCGAGTCTGTGGCGAAGGGTTGGGACAGGAGATGCCAATGTAAACACACAGCCGGTGGGAAAACAGATGCTGCCGGCACTCAGCTGCCTGCATTCCCCCTCTGCTCTCCACAGAGAAGGCATGGAAAACACGCCTTCTCCTGAGGGGTGAAGAGCAGGGAATTCCTGTAAGCATACAGGCCTGTCCTCTACGGAAGGAAGCCTGGCACGTCGCCCTCACTCGGTCTCTCCGGAGAGACTGGCTTCTGAGTTAGAGAGCAGAGGTGCCGAATCGGGATGCAATGGCAACGAGCCATGAATAGCTGGGCCCTTTGCAGTTCGATTCAAATATATAACTAAAATTTGAAGGGGGCTGATATAATGGTGCTCAAATGTCTCTCAAAACTGTTAGGCCTTCGAAAACAATTCACTGTGAGCTGCTGAAGTTAAAAGGATAATACAAATTAGTAAACCTAGAAAGGACAAATACCAATTTCTTAGATTTATGTTTCAATCTATGCTCCTGTCTCCAAAGCCAGCTGGACACTTGCGAATCAAAGCATCCTCACACTGCACAGCCAAGTGTGCCCAAACCCACAGACTCTCTTCGGTAAGTTTCCCCTGCAGCCAATCACACAAAAAGCCCAGAGAAGCTTCCCTCCCAGAGCGAAGCTACGGCAGGACAGCTTTTTAATTATTTCCTAGGACACAATCCCTGGAGTGATGCTGGAGAGAGTGTACGGATGTGACTGAGGCGGCTCTGAAACTGTGGAGCAGCAGCAGCAATGGCTCGCGAGTGTATGGTGCTCCCCACGCGCCATGCAGGACTCACGCTGTTCTATGTAAGCCAACTCATTTAACCCTCTGAACAACCTAGTGAGGCAGGTACAATCGTCGCCCTCATATTATCAATGAGAAAAGTAAGGCAGAGCGAGGCTAAGACTACATGCCCAGGGTCAAACAGCCAATACACGACAGAGACCCGGGTCGTCTGGCTCCAACGTCTAGAGGAGAGTGAAGATGGGGTAACACGGGTGTTGTCCCAGTGACTTCCCAAAAGAAAGGAGCCCAGCAGAATTGGATGAATACTGACACATACCTAGGACGTTCACACACATTCACTGGTTCAACCCCCAAAACAACAGAGGAGGAAACTGAAGCCCAGGGCAGCTCAAGTGACTTACCCAGTTTTACGCAGCTTAGAAGTCAAGGTCAGAACTTGACTCCAAGCCCCCACATTTTTCAGGAGCATGTCCACTTGGAAAATCTGTCTCCTAGATGAAGGAGGATGGAGCAAGCCATTAAGACTGATGAAAATCTCTTAGGCTATTCGACTTTCTCTGCTCTGATTCCGTATTTACTTAGCAACCGCCTAATTCTAATTCTCTTGCTCAAGTGGGTCTACCTTCAAGGAAGATAACACACAGTTCAAGCTTTCAGGACGGTCTGTGCCACTGTAAATTAATTAATTAGAATTCTGTCTACCTATTAGCTTCCTGTGAGCTGTGTGAGGGTGAAGCACTTCACCAGGGCTTGCTCACTCTTGAGTGAGTGGATAAAATTAAGTTTGTAAACCACCCAGGGATGTTCTCTGCATCCCAGCCTGCAGAGCCTTCCCAGCTCACTGCTGAATGGATGATTCTTATTGTACAACCCACGGGACATAAATTAAAAGCAACAAAGCCCCTTAGAAATCCTTTCTTTGGCACCTGAATTTCATGGCAAACCCAGAAGAATGCTTGGGGAGATTATAAAAGCGAAATATGTAACTAATTGCAGCCTGCAGGAATCCTATGCCATGGAGTATAGTGGAGGGTCTCGAAACAAAACAATATATGGTTATGACTTTATCTAGTCTTAATGTCAGACTATAGAGATTTGAGGAAGTTCTAAAGGCCAACCACTCACCTGAGGCATGGACCGTGTCCACCTTTCTACCAAACCTCTGCTTAAATACATCCAGAGACAGAAAACTCACTACCAGTCGCTCTGACAGTACCAAAATTGCTGCGTGGGCTGAGTGAACTGTCTCCTGACAGCTCCCTGAGTCCTCCATCTTTACATCCTTTGGTGCCAAACAGCACATCAAGTTACAGCTTTAATGCTGTTATCTTGCCCACATCAAGGCTTCTTCCATGGGCTAAAAACCCCTCCCAGTGTAATGCCGTGGTATAATGAAAGAATTAAGTAGTGGGATGAACTAGACTGAATTCTCAGTTCTGGCACTTTCTGTACTGTATATTCTTGGACATGTTCACCTCTCTGGTCTCAAGTTCCTCCTCTGCCAAATGGGATTAATAATGTCCACCTCACAGAAAGTAAAATGCCTGGCATCGAACAGGCCTTCAGTACATGGTAGCCTCCTTCCTTCTACGAGTTCCTTCAAATTTCCCATACACAGCACCGTTTTACCTTTACCAAGTTTACCGCTATCTTCTGAACTTGACTTTTCATTTCATACTAGGTGTTCTCTACTTCCAACACTTTCCTCTCCTGGAAATGCTACCCGAAGCACTAGGCCTTACTTACACAGCTGGGCTGGAGCCTGCACACAGAAACCAGAGCAGATTCATTAACTCACTCACCTCTGCATTCACCCCCCCCCCCCCCCCCAGGGACTGGGCCTCGGAGTAGAGCTGTGAAGGAGAGCTGGTGTCACTTAGAAGGCTCATGGTTGGTAAGGAGGCCATGGTGGGACTTGAAGAAATCACAGCCAAAGAGCTCTCAAGAAAGAGACTGAACACATGAACGTTAGAAAGATTTTTGCCAAAGTGCACAAGCTGGGCAGGTGGTTGTCGGCACTCCCTCTAGAAACCTGATGTGCCTGATCGGACTGACCAGCCTGCGCCCTCCCAACTGGCCTAGATCCTGTACCTCCAACCAGCACGACGTCCTTGGACAGATCCCTGATCCTGAGCTGGGAGCCGTGTCATCTGTGAAATGAGGGGGTGAGTAAGGCCTCTTAGGAGGGCGAGCATCTTGTGAGTCCATGTTCTCTAGAGAATCCGCCTCGCACATTAAGCAAACATTTCTGACTCAGCGTTAGACCTCTCCCCTTGTGTTTTTAAACTTCCTGTTTATCTGCATGAAAGGTCTTTTCCCCTCACCAGCTGATCTACTTCATCTGATTATTTCACCCTGAGACTCTCACCCTCAAGCCATAGACACTTAAATCCCCTTCACATAGTCTGGTGCTCAACCTTCTCCCTGGCCAGTGGAAAGTCTCAGGCCCACTGTAAACTATCAGGCATTGGAAAATCATCTCTCAGGCAAAAAAAGTTTTGTGTCCTACTGAAGCAGTTTATGATATTAAAAGATTGGGGAGGGGGGACTCTAATGTCCAGTTACAGGGCTATGGCTCAGAATCTCCTGGCGTGGGTCATGAAGGAGATGGGACCAGAGAGGATGACAGTATGCCAGGTGGGCACTGGGTGATGCCACAGGGGGCTTTCCTTGGAAAGAAAGGAAGGCTGAAGAAAACCTGGAGGACCTAGCACAGCCTATGTATACCCCCATCTCTGTCCTCCATGAGAATATCTCAGTGAGAAGTCAGCAGTGGCCCCTAGATGCTTGCTACATATAATAGGAAAAACAACTGATAGCTTCTATCTCCCACAGCTGGATACCACCTCAGGGCACTGCCTTAAGTATCACTGTGTTGTATAATCGAGGGAAGGCGAGAGCCAATGGGGACAGAGCCACCCCTTAGAAGCCAGATCTCAAGAAGCCCCTTTCTTCTGGACACCTACTTTGTTTTGAAGTGAGTGTGAGCATTGTCTATTGTGCACACGTCTAAACACAGGGCACTCTCATCGCTCCCCATGCACTAATCTTTCCTTGTTGATGGGGGTGGAGAGGGTGTGGGATTCTCAACAGCACTGGACAGAACATCTGAAGCAGAACTTGTTCGTTTTTAAACAAGGACCGGCCAGTTGGACCACCGAGTGGGTGTTTCCATACAAATTCCAGCACTTTCAAGTTGCTCCACGACTGAGCCCAGCCAGGACAGCCAGCCTGGTTGTGTGTGTGTGTGTTTTTTTTCCCTTCCAGCCAGCTCTTTGATTAGGTCTGGAGAGGGACTCAATTAGCATCATGGAAACACAGAGCAGATTTCAGAAAGGAAAGGTCAGCTGCAAGCCCCAACGTTTGCTATCAGCCATCTGCCAAGCAGGAAGTGCTACTCAGACCTATTTTTAATCATCTTCCCCAGGCGAGGGCTCCTGGGAGAACGTGGAGGCCGGCCTTATTCCAAGACAAACATTAATTGCTACCTTTCTGTACATATTTTTCAGTAGTCTCTGGACATTCTGGGTATCATTTTTCAATATATTCTAGGTACCAACCTATGTACACAAAGGCCCAGTTCTTGGGTTCTGCACTTCGGCACTGCCTACAAGGTTATCTTTGGAGGCCACGGCTGGGGACCTCTTCTTGGGGAAATTACCTAAGACTGTTTGGAATATCGACTAACTCTACGTAACATCATAATCCTCCTAACGAGGTTCCAGGTATTTGCTTTGGTTGTGAGTGACAGAGAAGAGGTGGAAGTTGAAGTCCAGGATACAAGTTCATTCCACAAACCATAAGACGAACGGAGCTGGAGCTAACTGTGCAAACTTCCTGGTCACTCTTGTTTTTATTTTATCCACTTATCACTGTGTATTAAACCCAGCTCATCCAGAAGTAAATTTGTTTCTCAAGATACGGATTATCTAGAGGAGAGAATTTTCACCTCTACCCGCAGGGGCCCAGCCTGGGCTGTGGCCGGCCCCTCTGGGCGCGAGAACACTGTGTCCACTGGTGCCTCCCCCTCCCGACTCCCCGAGGAACACAACCTCTCTGCGAGGTCTGGACAGGGAGCCTGGCTCGCCGTGGCAGATTAGGCAGGAAAAGAGCCTGGCTCAAGAGCCCCTGCGTTCTCCCAACCCACACACTGAACACAGCGTTTCCTTGTCTCTTGACACTTACAAGCTTCCAGCCTCCAGTTCCCACCCTAAGGTAAAGCCTAAGCATATGTCCAACTGTGGCTTCGCCAAATCAAGTTCTGTCCGCCAATAATGGACTGGGGCCAGGCAGCCAGCCAACACCCCATCCAACACAACCCTGGGGCCCTGCAGGACCCACTGGGCCCCGGGACAAAGGGACAAAGAGTTTGCTCTGGTTTTACCCACCTCCGCACCCTCCCTCTTCCCTCTTCTTAGGAGCTTATCTGTCAGAGAGCAGCGATGGGAAAGCTAAGCTGAAAGGGCACCTTGGCTGTGGGATCTGTGCCTGAGGACGTGAAATAAGAGACTGGGTATTTGGGGCAACTCAACACCAGCAGGAGCCCAGCCAGGGAGCCAGGGAGGAAGGGACTGGCAGACATGTGCTCCACAGGAGACAGAACTTCCCCCTGGGGCGGGGGGACCTGGAATCTCTCCCCTCAGAGCTGCTGAACTCTGCTCTAGTGAGTTGGGCCTGACCCTGAAAAAAAAAAAAGGAGGGGGGCCCACTGCATAGAGTCACCCCCCCTGACCCAGTTGGACCACAGATTAATTAGGGCTCTGAGCCCTGCTGACTCTCGAGTTCCTCTACTTTCTGGTTTCAGGAGCAAAGGGAGTTAGTTAATCAGTAACCGGCTAAAGAAGAGTACCGGCTTCTGTCCCTGTGAGCGAGGATCACCCGTGCTCTTCTCCCACCGCTCTCCGCTCGCCATGGTTCTGTGAGTCAGGAAACCATAAGCACACAGAGGAAATCTGGGGCTCCATGTTTGTTCAAGTGCAAAACCCCAGAACAGGGAGTTACCTAGAGATTTCAGAGTCAGGCAGACAGCCTGGGAGAGACAAGGAGAGGGGCTTGAGCTGGACTCCTCTGCTAACTCAGAGCAAGAAACAAACCATGTGGTAGAGTACTCAGGCACATGGACTGGGGCTCCTGCTGCAATTCCAATTCTGGTTCTACCGTTTCCTGGATGGCTCCCCTTGGCCAACTCCATCTGCCCAAGCTTCGCTTTCCCCATCTGAAGATGGGAACAGTAGTAGCACATCTCTCTCTGGGTTGATACCAAAAGATGTGTCATGTAAAAAGTGCCTAGGACAGTGCCTGGCATTTAGTACACACTCAGTAAACTGATGGCCACTATCATCATTATTAGAACTCCTCCAAAGAGCAGTTTCCTTTTTCAAACAAATGTTAGTCAAAACCACCCTCTGGGCCTTCAAGCAGTGGAAAAGGCCAGAAGGTAGACAGTGAATGGCAGGAACAACATGGGTCACTATTTTCCAAGTACTGAGAACACCTGTCCCATAGCTGTGGCTCCCAATATTAGTACCAGTTGCATTAGAATCTCAGGGGAGCCCTGGCTGCTGTGGCTCAGTGGGTTGAGCACCGGCCTGCAACCTGAAGTCAGGGCACATGCCTGGGTTGCAGGTCAGGTCCCCAGTTGGGGGCGTGCAAGAGGCAACTGATTTATGTTTCTCTCCCTCTCTTTCTTTTTCTCTCCTTTTCCCTCTCTCTAAAAATAAATAAGTAAAATCTTAAAAAATAAGTAAATAAAAAAGAATCTCAGGGAAGAGGAGAGGCGCTTATTAAAAGTACCGATCCCTCCTAGGGCTGGGATTAGGGTGAGGCCAGCCAGAAAGCTAGAGCACGACATTGCAGAGGTGCTTACTCTGAAGTGCTGCCTTTGTATCTGTGTGACCCGAAGAGCGACCCTAAGAGTGCATGCCTACTTAAACTTTGGGTCCTGGTGACTTGTTTGCTGCCCTAGTCAGGGCCATAATTCCTGGTCCCATTCAGCCCTGCAGAGAACAGGGATGTCTGCAGGTGGGCCCTGGACGTCAGCCTTTCCACCCCAGGTTATGCTGATGTGCTGCTCGATTTGGGAACCACTGCCCAGGAATCCCCACTTTCTAATGCCGGTTTCGATTATGCCCAGGCAGCCCTGAGACACGTGAGGACTGCAGAAGCCACTTGCCGCCATGCCCCACCACCCTTCCCTTTGCCCTGTCCTAAACCTCAAAGCTACACCCAAAGCCATCTGAATTCCGCAACTCAATTCTCCCTTCAGAGAAACGGAAAAACACGTAAATGTGGAGCTGCGATTGCTAGCCTTGACGATTCAATGAGCCTCCAGAAGCCAGAAGGGTCACACAACAGGGAGTGCCTGGCCCAGCAAACGACAGGACCTGGGAATCCTGGAGAGCTCTCTTCTCAGTGTTATGGGTGCTTGGTGTTGGCTAGTGATTTATCTGACTGATGTTTAGCTAAAGCACCACCAGGGAAGGACTGAGCCTGGTTATTAATTACAGCCACTGGCTTAATTATCATGCCTATTAACTTTATACAATACCAACATTCCTGTTCATACAAAACAAATGAATATATGGTTTACGGAAGCTGGAGAAGTTGAGTCCGATCTGAATCAAATGATATCTCTCCCCTGCTAAGGGCCTTTCAGTGGCTTCCTGTGGCACACAGAATTACGTCCAATTGCCCTGGCCACGCTTCTGGGCCCACGATCCACCCCTGCCGACCTCCTGAATCCCTCGCACATGCCTCCTCCATTCTCTTACCTGGGGTTCCCTAGGCTCGAGCTCCTCTAGAATGTTCCTCTGCCTCTATTTAGAACGGACTTTTCTTTCTTGCTCACTTAGTAAACCCTCCTCCTGCTCTTTGCCCCCAGCACCCTGGACAATCACCTACCCGCAGCCTGGGTTTCACTGCATCTTTCTTGTCTTCCCTGCTAGACCATAAGCTACCGAAGGGCAAGAACTTCGTCGCATCCGTTTCTGTGTCCCCAGCGCCTCATACACTGCTCAGTATGTGCTGAGCGGTCAGAGAGGTGAAGTGACTGCAAAGCTACCGTGAACAGCGAGCGCAGAGCCAGCCCTGGAGCAGCGGTGGCTTGACCATTCAGGGCTTTTCAAGCGCTCTCCCCATCAGCAGGGCCCCACACTATTTTCCCATTAGCGTGCTGAGGTCGTATGAAACCTTGTGCGCTTTCTGGCTTGGCCACCTAGTAACTTTGGTGGGAACCCGTGGGTGCTAGGTGGCTGAGGCTAACATCTGGCCTGTGCAGTGGAATTCTCTGTGCAGCTAAACTGACACCGGAGTGTCAATCAACCTTGTCAATGAGCACAGGGCATCGACTCCTACACTTTCCCTACCAAATGTAGCCACACGTGGACTTGGAATTCCTCCTGCAATCACAAAACCCATTTCTCCAACACTCACTCCCAACTCCTAGCCTAGGAGTCAGCAAGTAACACACAGGGGCCAGACGGGCGGAGCCTCTCACCTGTTATGCAAATGAAGTTTCCCTGGAACACAGCCAAGTTTGTTGAAGCATTCTATGGCTGCAGAACTGAGTGGCTGAGACCACACAGCCAGCAAGGCCTACAATATTTACTACCTGGCCTTCACAGAAAAGTTTTGCCAATCCCTGATCTAGCTGAAGGCACAGGAAATTAGACCAAACAGCTCCTTCGTCTACTAAGAGACTGGCCACCCCCACTCTGGAAGTCAGTGGACTGGCTTTTGCATGATGTCATTTCTTTTTTTTTAGCGCTCGTTATGGGCCTGGGATCCAGGAGATGATTTTGCCTAATGGAGACACATAAGGGCCTGAAACACCTAACATGTGGCCTGGAATATGACGATGCTCAAGAAATGCTTACTGAATAAACAGAGGCACAGGAAGCTGGCTGGTCTGTGCCCTGAACAAAAGTCCCTCCTCCTCCCTCCCGTCTGCTTCAAGGTGACGACCGGTCATCCAGGTGCCTGCAGCAGCCTGGTGACCTAGATTTTTCACCCCATATCTTATCGGCTTTCCTCCTCGTGTATTTACCCAACACCTGCCCCTCAGGGCCCAGGGCAGATTGGCCAGTTGTTTTACCGAGGAGACAGACTGGGAGGAGCTCTCCTCCCCCACAGATATACTCTGCTCTTTTCTTCCTCCTGCAGCTGGGAGGATCAAGAAATACGGGGAATTAAAGCTTAAGGAGCTGCAGGAAGTCTGGTTTCTCTTGCTTCCTCTCTCCTTAGGTTTTTCAAATGAATTTGTCTGGGACAAACCTTAAGGGACTCTTCAGAGCCCTTCCTGTCCCCTTCTGGACATTTGGCATCAAAAGGGGAGGGGCCAGCTGAGGGTAAAGTCAAGCTGCTTTCAGAAGTAAACAATGTGGTAAAATTTTAAAAAAATCCAACAAGTAAACAATGCAGCCACCATGCAAGGGTGAGAGGCCTGGTCCTAGAAACAGACATTCCTCCAAAGGCACATCCGAGAACAGCGGGTCTCATTCACCAGCCACCTCAAGCAGCAAGAGCCCAGCTGGCAGTTTTAGGAGGCTGGACCAGCCTGGGTTGACATGACAGGGAAGGACAGGGGTAGTCTAGAGGAAAGCTGTACACATTTGGGCATGAAAATCAGGCAAATGGAATGGAAAGTAATACGGAAATGTTGGCTCCTCAGCTGCCCCAGATGACTCGGTACCAGGCTCAGGACGGAGACCCCCACCTCTGCCGCCACCAGCTGCTCTTTTAGACAAAGGGCACTGGGTACGCGCTGGGTGAGGGCAGGGCACGCATCTGTTGCTACTGTGTCCCCACTATGTGAGAGGAGTCGCGAAGTGGGGAACAGGTGACAGGGAGCAGTGCAGGAAGCTGCGCTCTGGGACCTTTTGCTCAGGTGAGAAAATGCTTTTCTGTCCCCTCGTGTATCTGTTAGTCCAAGTTCCTGGTGGAACCAGCCTAACAGGGAGGAAAAGGAGTCCCTGGCCCCCAAAGATAACTAATTTAACTTTTAACAATCATTAGTTGCCCCTTTAAAAGCCCAAAGGAGTTGGGGACGAGGGGGAGGGGAGAGCCAGTGGCACCTGCTCTGCCTCCTGACATCACTGTGGTCTGGAGGGAGGGTGTTTGTGGACTGAGGTGTTGTTTTTAGCAGCAGACAGAGCCAGTCTCCTCCCTGGCTGCCCCTCCTTCCCTGAGTCACGGTCCAGCCAGGGGCAGCAGGCAAAGGAGGGTGGGGAAGCAGAGAGCTAAAGCTCTCCCAGGCTTAGCAGCCCTGACCCGAGACAATATTCTGGGTCACCAGGTCAAACCCTCCCCTCAGGAACAGGCTAAGTGCTTTAGAAACAAAGGTATCAGAGATTCTTTTTTTTTTAAGATAAGCATAATGACTTCTCTCAAAGGAAGCTCACACCACCACCAGCACCACCAGGCCACAGCGAACTGTCACAAAGTGAACCTAACTGACAAGCAGTTCTTAGCTCCTGCCTAGACACCCAGGCCCTGGATTCTCTTCCAGCTGCCTGGGCAGTGGAGTGAGGTCTCTGTAAGCTGTTGGTGGGTGGTCAGAAGCAAGATACCCACCTGACAGACAGAAAGGAAGGGGATGGGACAGATTTTTCCATTTAAATTCTAGAGAGGCCTGGAGCTGCTTGCAGGTTAAGGCTCTCTAGGCCCAGAGAGTGGGGTGGAGGCCGCTGCTGCTGTGATTTAATTACCTCCAAAGACCTGTTGGTTCCTTTGGAATTCTAAGTAACCACACACTCAGAGATCACAGAGGCCTCAGAAGACCAGCCATATGGCTAGAGGGCAAAAGCTGAGTCTCTCAGAAAAGCAGGAACAAATACACCAGACAGCTGGTCGTGGGGGCCAGGGCCTGGCTATGTTTGAATGCCACTTTCTGTTTTTATTTTGCTCAACAGTCACAGAAAACAACAGCAGCACTTACTGAGCACTTACTACACGTCAGGTACTGTGAAGTACTTTATATTGATTACCGCATTTAATTTCCACAAGAATTCTATGAGTTACAGTATCTAATATTAATACTAATCCCATTTCCCAATGACTTGCACAACCACTAAGTGAAGCTGCCAGAGTCTGAACCCAGGGCAATGTTCTGGCTCAGACATTATACTGTTAACCACTGAGTTCTGTTGCCTCCTATCACCTTTTGCTGCTACAGCAGAATCAGAAGATGGGGGAGGTGAAAGGAATCTTTAAAGACAGTTTCACTAATGCCTCACGTGGAAGGATGAGGAGAAAGGAGAGGCAGAGAGATCAGACCACAGAGCTCGCTGCTTTCGTTCTCCCCGCTGCCAGTCTCTTCCCCAGCGCTGCCTCCAGCATTCCCAAGCACCTGTCGCGTGCGAGGCAGGCAGTGGTCTGGTGGGGAGGAGGCGGCACTGTACAAAGTCAAGGGGCCTCAGTTTTTCTGGGCCTTGGCTTCTCAACCTGTAAAGCAAGGAGTTGAATGAGAAAACCCAAGTTCAAAGGCCCCTCCAGCTCTAACGCTCTGCGAGTCTATGACTCCAGATCACTTAGAATCTTGTTAGGAAACAAGACAACTATACACAAAAAGTGCATGTAACCTCAGTAGCACAGACCATATTTATTATAAGACAGTCATTATTAAGCCAAGTGAACAATCCAGCAGTGAGTTTTCCAGACATTCGGTGGGGAGATGAAATCCTATTGTCCAGGAAGACATCCTAGAAAACACTTATGCTGGTCTTGAAAATGGATAGATTCTACTTATTTTTCTATAAAGATGGATGAAAATGCTTATTGCCGAAAAGATTTTTTTTCATAATTATCAATGAAGAGGGCTTACCTCCCCCCCATATCATTCTATAAGCTTTTTAATACAATTGCCTAATATAATGCATAGGGTATTGCAGGGTGGCTGTTTTTTTTCTTGCATTTCTTTCAGCCCCTTTCACCTTGTGTTCTTACCATTAAAAGAACAGCTGTCTGACCTCTTTCTAGGTGGTTAATGAAGAACGCACGGCCCCGTACGCCTGACTCAGTCTTCTTCATGGGGACGTGCTAAGTGGCCACTGTGGTGTCTGTCTGGGTTTGGTGCTGTTTTGCCCACAAATGTTGTGCATTTGGCCATGTAAGGTGCAAAAAAGCAACGTAGATTTTCCTGAGCATTCAATTAAATTTCCACACAATAAACTCTGTAACATGGACTTGAAATGTATCTGATCTTATATTATTTAACCGTACTGTATTTTGTGTTTTAAATTTTTCTACCACATATTCAATTTTAATAAATGCATGAGTAGATTTAAAAAAAAAAAAAGATGCATAGAAACTGAATACAGAGAAAGAAAGGATTCTCCAGGCAAGAGAGGGGACACGGAGTGGGATTTACTGCCGATATCACTAAGCGAGGCCACAGAGTAATAATCAGTGCCAAAAGGAGCTACCTAGGCCCTTAAATGGCAGTGAGGGCACAGACCCGTCAATGTCTGTATCCCATGCAGCTTCTTGTCACCTACAGCCTTAGCAAACACTTCATCCTCACCTTGAAAGGATGCTGTAAATGATGAAGGGTAAAGGAGCCCTCGGCACACTGTAGATGTTCAAAAATAGCAATTAATAGAAGCAACGCAGATTTTTCATCCTGTGTTTTTGATGCACCCAACCCAACCTCACCTGTAACATTCTGTCCTCCACAGTCTTCCATTCCCGTGTGCCCCAAAGACGCAGGAATCACGTTGGCCTCATCTCCCTATTTCTAGTACCCAGACTAGGGCCTGGCATGTTGTTTCAAAGGCAAAAAAATATTATTAAACTGAACAAGCAGTGTATGACGGTGGATTCTGGTCAGGCCCCAAAATACAAACAGCCAAACCAGCAATGGTGCAGCTTTACCGGAGACGGAGGGAGGACAGTGTGTAAACAGAAACACAGTGGGAGAGGTTCTGCAGCCACTGCCTGCTGCCCAGACAGGACACCCTGTTGAAAAGGGTATTTTTGGATTTTGACTAGGAACACAAGCTTGCAATCACCAGCGTCCTTACTGAATGCCGACACACTGATGTACCAACCAATCTTACGATTGGAACCGTACAGGCATTTGCAAACCACAGAGTTAATTTTCAGGGTACGCCTCATAGCTCAAGTCAACATTTCCTTTTGGTATCGAAAGCAACCACAGAGAAAGGATGACATCTGAGCCGATGCGTGTGCTCCAGCTGCCTGCTGTCTGCAGCACACAAATGATTCACCAGACTTGGTCTCTGGCAGCTCCTTTGATGATAAGTTGGTGAGCAATTCTACTCGTGCTCGAATCTGCACGTAGAACAGGCTCACTATGGGACAGACAGGTCTGCCTCATCCAAAGAGGGTGACTTCCCGCATTCAATTCCTCTTGTTCGTGGTTACAAATGATAGACTGCTTGTATTCCTCCCCCAAGCAGTGGTCCACAAGCGTGTGCTGAAAGATTACCGCGTGCCTGGAACACCTTCAGACCACTGCGGTGCATACACACTCGTTTCTCCATTTCTAGTCTCTTCAGCAGTTCACCTACCGCTCACAGCACCCACCGTCTCATAGCAAAGCTCTGGTCACGCAAGAACTTCCTCAAAGTCTTCCGCAGTACCCAGCTGCCAGCAGGATAAAGTCTGAACTTGCATTCTTCCAACAATCTGGCTTCAACCTAACCCCTCACTCTGTTCCTCACCATCTAACCCAAAAGAATAGCTGCTTCTTGCACACTTCCTGCGTCCACTGTGTTCAGGCTGCCCTTTTTCTAGCCCCTCCCCATCCATTTCCACTGGTGTAGGGTGTTGCTTCTGAGTGCATCTCAAAGTCACTTCTACCAAGTTTTCCTAGAACTTCTGTTTCTAGACAGATGGATCATAAAGGGGTTTTTGAGCACCAAGCCCTTTGAAAACCTGATGAGAGCCACGGAACGCTCCCTAGAAAAATATACAAGCACAGAGAATTAAACATCCAATATCAGGGATCCCTTGAAGCCAATCCAGGGACCCCAAATTAGGACCCCTGACATGTGTCTCTGCCCTACAGTAGTACCAGTCACCCAGTCAGATACTCGCCAAACATCTACGAGTCTCTCGGAGCTGTGCCAGCTGATACGGACACACAAAGATGACATCACAAGCATCTCACGTAGTTCACAAGCTGATGGGAGACGTGTGTCATTACGCTGTGATAACTGCTTTCAGATGAAAACATAAGGGGGAATACAAACTTCCAGAAGGGATGACTTGTGAACCTATTATCTCCCCAACTACAGTTAAAGTCCCTTGGGGATAAATTCCTTAAGGGCAGCATCGTAACACCTAGTACAGTGCTGCACACATATACACACAGAGCACATCGTTAGCATGTGTGCAGTGACCGACCAGAGCCAATGGGACAAAAGAGCGAGACTAGGCACAGTGCCCACTGCCGTCACCCACACACAACGGAGGCCTCTGAGGCCCTGCTCCGGTGGTCCCATCTCAGAACAGTTAGGCCATACAAAGTATGCCAGCCTAATTTAGGGCTGATCTCACCCCGAACTGATTCAATCTCTGTCTCTGTGGCCAGGGTCGGGGGAGATACCGTAAGATATTATATTTTACAAGCTCCCAGGGGTTGCTTTTCACCCAGAAACACTGTGATCTAATGACGTGCCTTTGTTGGGAGATTTTCTGTGTGGACTTGGTTCACCTCTAGCTCCTTCCTGGGCAGTTGACAGATAATCTCTTTTGCCCTTCTCCAGAATGAAGACTTTATCAGGTAGGAGGTTAAGGCTTTCAAAGGTCAAATATTGTAGAGGAAGTACAGTAAGGAAGCAATTTTAGGTTGGAGAAGGGATTTTCTTTACAGAAGCTAAGTGGATGGAATGAGGTTTTACACTGGGCTCACTGGCTTATGTCAGAACTCTTCTGTAATTTCTCACACTGCCTTTACTGGACCTCAGAAACGCTCTTTGGGAAACACCGACGAGCATTCACAATGGTTTGCAGACACTGCAAAAGCGACAAAGGCACTGTATCGCCTGGGCTGTTCTCAGCATTTTGTTGCTTATTCAAGCTCATCGATCACTCTGGTAAAAGCCTGGGTCCCGCTATTTTGGAAACAAAAAGTTCACTTTTTATGAGATAGCTATTTATAGATCTACACACAATCGGGTTCTTCTTGCCTTGCTAGAATAGAAATACTAATTTTATTAAATGGTTTTTTTGGTAAAATCATTGGCATATCCACTGGATACCAAAGATCTCTTAATTGATAAAATTAGATTTCAAAATATAATTTGCAAGAATTATCTAAGTAACACATCTTATTGTACATGTTCTTTACGACTTATTCTGCTGGATGCAACACAGCAGCCACTAACACAACCCACGCACTCCAACGCACCCCGTAATATCTGCCGCGGTACCTGGGGAAAACAAAATGAGTAGATTTTGAGAAATTCTGCTCCTGTACTTTTTTACATGACATTTTTCAGCCATAAATAATAGCATTACTATTTTGGAGAGTTGCTTTTACTGTACCTTAGAGACAAGCTGGTGGGCGGTGGGAATTCAGAGAAACGAATCCCTGATATAGACAGAACGGGTCAGATTTCTATACTTCCACACTGGCACCCCCTCTGCGTCCACCACCTCTAAGCCACTGTGTTAGGGGCTACCAGTCCGTTGGAGCGTCGCTGGTATCGAACACTGGCAGGCAGGAGCAGAGGTGGGAAACTGAGGGAGAGGGCCCTCACAGCAGCACCAGATCGCCGGAATGCTTCAGAACCTCTTGTTCCCTGCCACCTTTCTCGGACTGTAGACAGCAGAGCTTCATCGCATGTCTGGGCAGGCAGGGAAAACCAAAATGCCACCGCTGGGAGCCCAATGGAACTCCACAGGGAACGAACAGAACCTGCCTCCCAAAAGCCCGGAACCTCACAGGGAGGCCCAGCTCTTGAAAACAAGTGGAGCCGGAGCTGTTTGCACAGAGCGCAGCTGAAGGGTGTGAGGCAGGGACGCCTGGTCACTGAGTGGCCCACAGCCTGTTTCCTCGTGAAGGGGGGCTGCGCTCAATGACCTGCACCTCTGGGAATTCTGCATTTGTCACACCAGGAGATAACTGACCTGAAGATCTGACATAGCAAAAAAACAGTTTTGGAGGCTGAGCAAAAGATTTCCCCTGTCCCCTTCACTGGACCCCCCCCTCCAGAGCCTCCTACAACACCCTCCCTCCACCGATCCAGCGCCCTAAAGCAACCCGCGCCTTGAAATGAAGTCCCTGTCCCTGGAGTGGGATCGTAGATTAACCCGACTCACCATTCCCAACGGGCCTATTCCACCATGCCTGGAAGGGTCGGCGCGTGGGAGAAAAGGTAATTAACTACAGACAGAAAATTTCAGGGAAAAGCTTTGTTAAGATCCAGCTTTCCATAATAGTACCCACTAAAAACAGCATTTTTAAAAAATATATTTCATTGCTTATATTATTACAATTGTCCCATTTTTTCTCTCCCCTTTATTCCCCTCCACCCCACTCCCCAGTTCATGTCCATGGGTCACACATGTAAATTCTTTGGCCTCTCCATCTCCCATACTATTCTTAACCTCCTCCTGTCTATTTTCTACCTAACATTTATGCTTCTTATTCCCTGTACCTTTCCCCCATTCTTCCCCCCCGCACTGATAACCCTCCACGTGATCTCCATTTCTGTGATTCTGTTCCTGTTCTACTTGTTTGCTTAGTTTGTTTTTGTTTTGTTGTTGTTGTTTTTGGTTCAGTTGTTGATAGTTTTGAGTTTGTTGTCATTTTACTGTCCCTAGTTTTGATCATCCTCTTAAAAAGAGCATTTAGATTGCTCTCACTCAGGGCAACTAACTGTTCCAGTTGACATTATTTTATAACCGAGGCCCATTTTTATCCTGGGGCTTGCACCAGTACGTAAGAAACAACAGCGTGAGCCAACCCAGAACACCTCTGCACGCAGACACTCCGGCACTTAGGCCGCAACACCCCCGAGGAAGAAGCTGCACAGCGCCTCCTCAGCACATTCCCCGGATAGTTCTGTTATCGATGCAGAGTTCCACACCTCCCCACCCCCCAGCCCCCACCATTCCACAGAGCGAATGCTGCTGGTACCTTTCTGCAGGCATGCGCACCTGTGCTGAGGATTTCTTCTGTTTCCTTTTCCTCTCCATCCAGCTCCTGCGCCCTGCGTTCCATCCAAAGGGAAACTATCTTGGCTAATCTAAATTTGCTTGGTGTCAGACAGGAATAATCCCTTCCACCCCACCCTGTGCCTTTCCTTTTTTCTTTTTTTTTTCTTTTTTGACATTAAGTCCAAGAAAAGCAGAGGAACTACTTTAACTTGCATACAGCTTTCTTTGATTTGCAAACCACCCACACATCCGTGATCTCATCCAGCCTCATAACAACCCAATGAGGTAAACCTGCTCCCCCCACCCAGCCTCAGATAAGGTACACCTACTACATAGCACTGTTCTGGCCATGGCGCCCAGTGCTAGTGCCTGGGCATTAGACACAGCAAATATCTCACTCATTTTGTCAGAGAGAAACTGAGAATCACAGGTTGGACAGTTGATTCCAGGCAAGTAGGCCTCTGGGGATCTAGAGCAAGCTGGGAAGGTAGAACCCTTGGTGCAGGATTCTTTCTTTTTTTTTTTTAAGATTTTATTTATTTATTCTTAGAGAGGGGAAGGGATGGAGAAAGAGAAGGAGAGAAACATTGATCGGTTGCCTCGTGAACACGCCTTGACCAGCGACCAAATCTGCAACCCAGGCATGTGCCGTGACCAGGAATTGAACTGATGACTTTTCACTTTGTAGATGACACTCAATCAACTGAGCCACACTGGTCTCTTTACACCGCACATCAATATAGGCCCTAATTGTTTAAAACTTGACAACTACACATTTCCATGTGGGCTCTGCCACACTGATAAGAAGGGAGCCCCAAGTCCTGATTCCGGTCCCGGTTCTCCGCTGGCTCTATACCCAGAGCTTCGGTTCTCTGGACCTTTGTGTTGCCTTCTCCAGAATAAAGGCAGACTCGCTTTTTTTTAGACCAAACAATGGAATGTCAAGCTTCCAGATGAAAGGCTCCATTATAAGCACCACGTATCATTTAATTACACTGCTGCTCCAGTTAGCTGCTTCCCAGCCCCTAACTCCCACTGGGTGGATTCTGAAACCACATAGGAGACTATGTCAAGAGGGGAGAACAGGAAAAACATTCTCTCCCTGAACGTTCTTAAATGGAAGAGAGAACCAAAATGGAAAGAAAGGCCCATTTTCCAGGGAGGGGGCTGGGGCAACGGTCTTTCTGTTAAGCGGACCTGCATACGCATCTATAGATTACTTACCACCGGGGGTGGCTGCACAGTGGAATAAAGGGATCTTTGTGCAACGCCAGCCACAGTTCCCTCAGTCCCTCCCCACAGCCAGGCAGCTAACCCAACTCTAAATCATCCGGCTCTAATGTACCCCATCTGTGCACCGGTCTTAGCCAATGAAACGGAAGCCTCTGCTGACTCGGGCCTGGATTTATGAATGAGACTTTCTGCCCCAAAAGGGGCAGGAAAAAGGACATGAGGCCAACAAGGTCTCTTTCGCTCATCACCTGTCTTTTCCCAAAGCTCAGGCTCTATCCATGCATTTATTTGATTGTTTACTGAGCTCTTGCCAGGGGTCTTTGTACCTCTGGATCCAGGAGACACAAAGCGAGTAGAAAATGGCCCCAGGTGGGAAAGGATGTGTGGAGCTCCCGGGAGACGGGAAGGTGAAGAAAAAGGGCTGCTCTTGGCGGAGGCACAGCGGCCTGAAATTCCCCTATGCATATCAGTTCCAAGTGGTTGGAACGTAAAGCAAGGAACTGGCAGGAGACCTAACTCAAAAGGCAGGCTCTGCCAGATTATCCAAGACCCTGCACACCGGGCCAGAGATGAGAAGTAACTTTGAAGGCCATTACCATTTCCACGGATGCACTCTTGCTCGCCTTACATGACCCGCCTCTTCCAGAAATCCTCGAAGACACTCCAAGTAGTTGCTCTCTCTTCTCTGAGCCTCCAATTTGAATTCTTGGACACCATTTATAAGGCTCAGCTTCTCCGTCCACATAAAGCATGACTGGCATTACCTACCTTAAAGGCTTCTTACGAGGGAGCAGTTTTCAGTACAGAGAAGGCACTAAAGTTTTACGGGTACCTCAACTTCTTATGCTACAGAGCACTTCTTCCTGGCATTAAAAAAATGTCTTGGCTTCCACTTTCTCTGGAGGTTTTCAGAAAAAGGACAACTCACATTTTCCAAGCTTGCAGGCACTCTTCCAAAGCAAAGAGGACCGATTCCTGTCTCCCCTCACTGACATGGCCTCCCCACATCCAAACTTCCAGACTCCAGGGGTTCCCCAAAGATCTAAGGAATCTGAGACAAGATGAGTTAGGTGATGGAGAAGGAAGCTATGGGCTGGGTAGGACCTAAATAGCGTAAAGGAGAGTAACTGGCAGAGAGAAGGGAAAGTGGGCCGGGTGCCAGGACTCCGAGGGCTCCAGGGTGCAAGCTCCGTGGTAACCCTAGACTCTGGAAGAGGCCTAGAAGGAGGAGTCCGTCCTCAATCCTGGTTTA
The DNA here is from genome assembly GCF_022682495.2 of Desmodus rotundus. NCBI lineage: Eukaryota > Metazoa > Chordata > Mammalia > Chiroptera > Phyllostomidae > Desmodus > Desmodus rotundus. The sequence continues at coordinate 91,959,957 of NC_071395.1, read as the reverse complement.
AGAATTCCCACCACCCAGATGTGGTTGTTCAGGCAGCCTTCCTCCCTTCTGCCAAATCAGCTGGCTGCACAGGGCTGTTCTGGAACTGTTGACCCTTCACCCCTTTCTGGCTGGGGCTACCAAGCCAGAGAGGCAGAGAAGGTGAGGCCACCTTTTCTAGCGGGTTTTTTTTTTTTTTTAACTTAGTCTGGGTCTACATAAAGGTTTGTTTGTTTCTTTTTTTTATTTTTTTCACTTTAATGGCATGTAGTCCAGGTTCTGAGGAAGGAGGGTGTTTTTTTTTTTTTTTTTTTTAAAGGGAAAAGTCCCCCATGATCTCTTTCTCCTTTTCATGCAGCCTAGTAAAACCTGTTTCTCCTCCCCGGGGATTCAGCGATTCAGGGCCAGGAGGGAAGCAGCTCCCCAGAGAACACTGCCTGAAGGAGCTAGTTCCTGGATTGCGCAGCTGGGACGTTGGGTTCATTTATTTACCAATAATCCCCTCACCCCCACCCCTACCTTAGAAAGCAGCTGCCAAGGCTCCTCAGGAGAACAGGGTTCCATTTTTTTTCTTCTGATTGGGATAGAATGCCATGCTGTGTCACCTCACGTAAAAAGCCCCCAACGTCCCCACACGCCAAAGAGTCAGCTCTTCGCCAAGTCACTCTTGGTTCTCCCAAGTCAACAGTCTCAGGACCTTCCCAGGGGCGTGGAAAACAACATCCCCTCTCATCTCAGCTGCAGAGCCCTGCGACAAGATGCCCTGGCCCCACCCACGTTCCTCACCTCTCCATCCAGGCCAGCAGCACTCTGGACGGTGCTCATCTGCCAACCTCAGCCCCGCCCCTCTGGCCTGCCAGCCACCCACAGGGATGACACCTAATTTCCAAAATAACAAAACTCAGTTCTCTGTTGAATGAGAGAGCCCTGTGGGCCAGCACTCCCTGCACAGAAGATAAAATACAAATATCCCAGGCTCTTTGGGAGAGGTTGTAAACCTTTGCAACCTCAGGGACAGAAGTGCCCCCCCCACTCAACCCCAGGGAAGGTGAGAAAGGCCTGCAGGGAACGTGTACCTTGGAAATGAGTTCGTCATGATTGGCCAAGTGGGCCCTGCAGTGAATGCAGCTGTAGGTCCGGTGGCAGGAGGGCAGATAAGCCTGGAAAGTCTTGGACCTTGTCATCTTCACCATTGGTGCCGTGGAGCGTGGGGCGAACTCTGGGGCGGCCCACGAGGCACTCCCACAGGATGGGTCGCAGGGGAAACACCGGAAGACACAGGTAAAGGCCGTGGTTTGGCAGGGGGTGGGTGTGGGGCAGGCTCCACACACTGGCGATGTCTTCAGAGGAAGGGCCCTCCAGCAGAGGTCTGGGGCCGGCTCTCAGCAGCCTGCAGTGCCAAGAGAAGGGGAACAACAGATCAGCTGATGGAGTGGGCTTCCTGCAAAGCAAGTAGAGGCCAACTGCCACCAGGAGGGTACCATTTACGGGACAAAATGACCACCCTCTGTTTCTTGCACAGTGTCAAGATGCCTGGTGAAGGAAAAGAGACCATTGGAGATCCCAGAATTGCTGCTCTTCTGGAGTCAGAGGTTCAGCACTCTCAGCAGTCCCTGGGCACCCTCCTCCACCAACTCCAGCAGCCTGGCATGGTCACCATTGGAGGGAGCCCTGGAAAAGGCCAGGCTTGCAGATGTGCTACCTATTGCCCCTGGTAAAGGACTCCAACGGCTCGCCTCTCCTGAGCCAACTCAGACAAACAGCTAGAGTAAAAGGAGAAATTCAGCCTCTAGAGAGTCGCTGCATCAACAGTCACATACGGATTCCTCATCTGTTTCCAGAGGCCAGCAGCCCTCCAACACCTGAAACCCGCACCTGCGGAGACAGCGAACTGCACCAGCCTCTGCTCGTGGACTGCACTGGAATGCAAAGGATCAGGCTCCCAGCCAGCAAGGCCCCTTGCGGCCAGCCAGCTGTTTGGAGAGAGGTAACTCCCTTTGCCACAGCTTGCCCAAAAGTAGGTGCTTGGTACTTTTTTTTTTTTTTTTAACTCAAGTGAATAAATGAAACCAATGAAATAGTCAGATCTCAGTACCTAAAATTCACAATGACAGTGAACTTTACCAGAACTCTTCCTCAACCCTCAAATCTCCCATTACTCATCCCACAGCACCAAACACCTCCTACCAGAACCTCAGCTCTTCCATTCTATTGGAGACCAAGGACACGGAGACAGTGCGGCGGCTCCGAGGGTATGTCTCAGTGAAGGTCTGAGGGCGCCACAGTCTAAGCCTCACGCTGCCTTCCCAGGCTCACTACCTGCCTCCTCCCGGGCCTCACTACCGGGGTGGTGTTCCCACTTGCCTCCCTCCAAGGAGAGCAGGAGTGTTAATTAGCACCTGTGTCATGCTTTGAAGATAAAACTATTTAGAGAGACTGGGGAGGAAGACAAACAAAACCAATCATCCTTGCTGGATTATGCCTGGGATCCATCTGGATGTCTAGAGAAAGTCTGCAAATCATAGTTCCCCCTTTCCCCTAAACCTCCCCGGGCTCTGATCTCCCCAAGGGAAGCCGCCTCCTTGCCGACATCCTTCCCCCACAGCGGTCACCGAAGGCCACTACAGCCCTGCGACTCTCCACTTCCTGAGAGGCCAGCATCACTCGCCAGCACGAGGCTGAAGGACAACAGTGGTCACTGCCCTCTTCCTGCCTGGCCCTCGTGCACCCCTGAGCCAAGCGGGCTCCCCACTTGTGAGATGTCCAACCGCTGAAGGAATTCAGACCTACAGGGGCCCAGATATAATGTTTCCCTGCACAGTCTTTTTTTAAAGGTGTGAAATCGGGTTAAACTGAATTTTATAGAAACACTTGAAGAACATGGAGGTGAGAACTGATTTACCCAGTGCTAGGCCTGGATATAACCAGAGATGAGGCAGGAAGACACATGATCCTTGGATCCAGAGCCCTGGGCACATTCAGGGAGGGGGTAAAACCCAAGCCCGTGGGAGACTGATGCTATTCAGTGTTGACGTATTACACGTGGCAGAAAGAGCCAAGGACCCAACTCCGCGTACTTGGTTTCCTGAAATATGCTTGAGCTTTCCAATACTCCTATTCCAGTCTCAGGAAGAACAGTGTTTCCAGGAGAGGAAGGGGCAGGAGGGCAAGGTAAGGAAGAGAAAAGACAGGCAGGGGAAGCGAGCAGGAGGTTTGCCCGAGGCCAGCCGTGTCTGAAGGCCACGGCCTGGTCTGCCAGTGGGGTGCACCAGCAGAGCTGCCCCCTCTGGTCTCAGACAAACACGGAGGGACGAAAGGAAACAAGGAGCCCTGGCTGCCAGTCTGGATTTGCAGGGCAGCCTCAGTGTCTGTTTTCTTATACATGCAGCGGCTTCTAAATTATGTGTTTCCCCAGAGGAGAATTACTTCTCTTCTCACTCCCTTTCCGTAGGAAACTCCCAAAAAAGGGTCGTAGGCAGAGGTTTCTAGTTTGCTCCACTTCAGATCTGAATCCCGAAACGTATTCAAAGCTAGGTCATGAGCAACAAGCATTTAGATAGTCTGTATTAAATGTATGCCCCATACAAACACATGCCCCCGCACGCACATTCACTGCACACCACAGCTCTGAACTGAAAAAGATGGGAGAAAAAGCAACCACATAAGCAACAGCTCAGGCTGCCTGGGGCCAGAAAAATCCCTGGGGAGCCTAGACAGTAGGCATTAGTCTTTGCTGCTCCACAGTCACTGTCTTCTCGCTCTGCCATGGGAATGCACAACCATCCAAAAGCTGACCCCTGCCCTGGCTGGGTAGTTCAGTGGGTTAGAGAGTTATCCCCATAGGCCAAGGTTGTGGGTTCGATCCCCGGTCAGGGCACATACAGGAATCAACCAATGAATGCTTGAATAAGTGGAACAACAAATCGATATTTCTCTCTTTCTCTCACCCCCTTCCTCTCTCTCTAAAATATAATTAAAAAAAAAAAGAAAAAAAGCTGACTCCTTCCAAGAAGAAAAGAAAGTATCTTGCTGAAATATAAATCTTGTTCAATTAGTACAGGGCAAACTAGAAGGAATGAGGGGGTAAGAGAGAGAAGCAAGGTGAAGCAGGATCAAGAAAGAAAGGGTCCTTGAACTTGAGAAGGAAGAGGAGTGGGCTGAGAGAAAGAAAAACAGATGACAGCTAGGAATGAGAAAATAATCCCGTTACCATCTTTTTCCCTCTTGGGGGAAATTTTTAAAGCTGCTTCTTTAAGTCACTTTGTAGGAAGGAAGATAAAATAGGTGAGGTGTTTTTGTTTTTTTTTTAAGGGAGAAATTGAGGGCATGGGGCTACAGGACTCACATTTTAATTTTTAAAACTTGGTACCTATTAATGGGGCTGCAGGCTCCACGGTGCTTCCCAAGTCCAAGTCGTTGAACGTACTGTGAAATCCAAATTGATTTCCAATAACAATCAAATGAGCTCAATATTTAAAAGCCTCGGGGCACATGTACAAATTAAACACCGTTTTAAGTGAAGTGATAATCCATCACAGTGGAAATTAAAGGAAGATTTGCTACCACCCCCAGCTGACTCCTGCTGCTCAGCATGGAAAGAAAATGTGTGAACTATTATGATTAAAAACAAAGACCTCAGATACACCACTCTGAGTGCCAAATGCATAGGGAGCACACACCGAAAACCGCTGGCCCATCTGACAGACGGGCCTGCTTCCCAAGGAGCCACCACCGCAGCTGGGACTCCACCCAGAGCCTTCTGCGTGTCCCCAGGATAGAGGGGTGAGAGGGACGAGTTCTTCTGGGAAGTCACGAAGGAACTCGATGAGTGATGGGGGAAGCTAGGCTGTATGGACACACATGCGGCCGCAGAACCCGGAAGACGGAACTCACTATGGGCGGCAACCCCTCCAACAGCAGGACTGACCGGGCCATCCCCAGGTGTGCTGTCGTTTCTGGGGGTGCTTTGGTAGCAGGTAGGCAAAGACTACCTGGAAAAGAAGAGAGCTCTGGAATCACAAACCAGTTCTTGTCCTTTCTGGCTGAGTGATTTTTGGCAAGTTATTCAACCACTCTGACCCTCAGCTTCCTGATCTCTAACAATACCAACCCACACCGGGCGGCGGGGATTACATGAGATGATGTTAAGTGCATATACACGGTGCTGGCACACAGCCCTGGCAGTCCCCTAAGCCTCCTTTCCTCCTTTCCCCTTAGGTCCACCCTCCGCACATCAGCCAGCACTGTCTAGTTAAAAGCAGATTTGACCACGTCATCACTCCTGGGGCCGTCAGAAAGGCCATACGGGGCACAGACAAGACAGGTTCTGGAACCAGACGTGGATATTTCAAATCCCAGTTCCATCGTTTACTAGCCATGTGACCTTGAACAAGTTACTTAACCTCTCTGGACCTCACTTTCCTCACCAAGAAATACGAAAATCTTCCTCATGGGACTTTTGTGAAGATAACTAAGCTTATACACATAAAGTGCTGAGCATGCGTGCCTGGCATGTAGTTGAGTATATAATACATTCTAAGTGTACTACTGCTGACAACCACCTACCACTGACACCTATAAATGACTTGAGACTCCTCTCTCCCACCTCCTAACCTATGCTTCTTACTGAACGGACATTGAAGGGTCAACCCTGTGTCAGGAACCTAAGTGTTGGCAACCAAACTCTTGGTAGTCCCTCCTAATACACCACCCTTGCATTTCACCCTTGCAAGTTTCATTGATGTCATTACCTCAGCCTGACACACCCTTCCCACCACTGTTCACCAGGCCCTTACCAATCCGTTAAGACTGAGCCCAAATGTCACCTCATCATTGAGCTTCCGGGCCACTCCTCTGTGCCCACCTCTCTCTAACACTTACCCTCCTGAAACTGAAGTGATCCTTTCCTCCACTAGAGGTAAGCGCCAAGAGCAGGGACGTTTTAGTCATCTTTGCAGCCCTTGAACTCAGCAGCACAGGGCACAGGTAGAGGCCATCATTGACCTGAACTCCTTCTGCTTCACAGTGGGCTGCTGACAAGACCAGTCCACGCACCCATGTAGGTGGCAGACGTGACTGAGGCCCCTCTGCTCTCCCATGTAATGGAATAGGAGACAAAGTTACTCTGGGTCCACAGGCTCCATAAAACCCTGTTCTCCCCCCATATTCCCCACTCAGATCCTGTGCTGAGACGCCGAGAACTATGGTTCTTCCGGGCTATAGATGAATTTTTAAGTCTTATAAAGACCTGCCATTGGCATCCGTACCCATGCTTTGCATTTGCAGAGTCTAAGATAGAGACACACACAGACAGACAAACAGACAGACAGAGGGCTGGCTGGCTGGTGGATTAGAGTTTAACCATTTTCCCCTTATCCATCTCTTACTTATTGGAGGAACTCTCAGAAAGCCTGAAGAGGGCGCTAAGGAGAGTAGGCTCTAGACTGAGTGGCCCTATTCTGTGCCACCATCGGTGGGGAAGGAGAGAAGCCCTGACTGGAGGCAAGAAACAGGTGACTGTGGTGGAAAGGGAACAGACGAGCCACTTCTGGAATGGGGAGGCAGAGTGGCTATGGGGGCCTTTGGCCAGGAGGACTGACCTCCGTGCCCGTGCCTCATCTCACCAGAATCCTGGACCCAGGCCAGGGAGCAGAGAGACCCAGACTCCCAGGGCTGCCAAATAAGAGGAGTGGATGGCAGTGTAGCCCACTGGTGCGGCCAGGATCTAAAGCCAATGGACCGGGATTCAGTCTTGGTTCTTCTCACTTGCTGCACCACCATCAGGCGAGCTGCCTAAAAGGGAGTAACAACAGAGCCTGCCTCATAGAGAAGACAAAAGAATCGAGTGACATAATCCAAGTGAAGCGTTCCGCACAGCACCTGGCACACGGTTAGTGCTCAATAACCTTGATTGGCTGTGATCATCCCTAACAGCAAGCATGAAAAAGCACAGGAGTTGTTTACTCACAAAACCCAAACAGAGCCGTGTTCCTGTCTCTGAGGCTGATTCATGGTGGTTACAGGGTTAGGACCTAAATTAATCCACTTAAAGGTGCACTGGGGTTTAAGTAGGTTTTTGTGGCTTAGCTGGGGATCTGATATTATTGTGATGTCATTCCAAACAACAGGCCACTCCATCACTTAGTGCAGAGGAAAGGTTACCTCCGCAGTCTGCACTGACTTTCCTAATCCCAGGATAGAACTGTCCGTACTAGTGAGAACTTGACTGAAATGCTCCTATTAAAACTGCCTATTAAAGCTGATGATGCGCAAGACATGCAGGAAAGTCAATGTCATCGTGTTTCCCAGTTACCCACACTTTATAGCACTGGACACAGGTGGTGCTTCAAATCCACCCAGCTGATAATCAAAAGCAGCTTGGACATTGAAGAAACCACACTCTCTTTCATACACAAAACCAACCATTCATCTCTATCCCGGACACAGGGCCTAGTCTCGGTTTCAGGGGGATTATCTGTCAGATGATAATCCTACATGATCTTTAGGATTCCTTCAGCTTTTAAAGTCCTGATTCCATGTTGTAATAATGTCTCCGCCAGCTGAATCCTGCTCCCAGAGCAGAGCATCCATCCACTGTTCTGTTCCAACCTTGATTTCAGCGAAGTCACAGAACATGCCAGTCTCACAGCGGCCAGTCAGAGATGGCTGCTGGACTGTGTCTCTGCAACATCTGTTACTACAGCAATGAATTTACCACATGGCCCTGAGTTCAGCACTTTGCCCCAGGAGGCCCCCACGTGAGGTTTGCATCTGTTTGAACATCTGCCGAGAGAAAAGGCAGTTCCCTTTGAAAATCCTGAAACTTGCACACAATTTACTAGATATTAGATAGAAATAGCTGTTGCTAGCTGGTTAGGAAGAGATCAGATATCTCTTTGGGTTGTTTCTATAATTTCAATAAAAAATAATGTAAAAAGCCCAGACTATATGTCTGAGTCTTCCTTCTTTTTCTTATACTCCCAGCTCCAGAAAGGATTTAAAGTGGCTCACAGAAATATTAACAATACAGTCCTATTAAAATAGTTTAAGAAATTAGGATAGGAGGAATAAAAGAAAAAAGAGGAGTTAGGACAGAAATGCATGCTGTTAAGTTGCTAAACACTTACTGAATTTCAATTGCAAATTTGCCTTTGAGCTCCCCAGTAACCAAGGCAAAAAGGGAAAGAGCAGTTATATGGTTTATATTTCCTAGAAAATAAAAGAATCTTGGCTGTTCAGATTTTCTGAGAGACATTCTCCTACAGGTGGTTGTAGGAGACAATGAATAACCCAGTGGATGAGATTCCCCAGACCATCCCAAAAATTCCTACTATATAACCCTCTGATAAGACTCTCCCTCCAGGAAAACAGACAGCATAACAAACACCAAAAGGCAATGCAGTAAAAAGGATTCTACGCCAGGTCAAATCGGGGTGGCCCCAGAACATAGCTCTCTGATAGTCTGGCTGGGTCCAGCGATGCAAACCCTCTGGAGGAATGGAAAAGCTACAGAGCCTTCTGGCAACGCTCCATGAATATAATTTATCATAACCAAGCTTTTGAGTAACAAAAATATGGGCAGCCTGCAACATCCAAACACTAATTAATACTGTTGAATGCTAACACAGTTTGGCCCTGGTGCTGTATTCAGCTCTCCCATGGGCTGCTTTTCCCTAAAACTCTCCCTTCCCCACTTCTTCCATCTCCCTGCCTGAGCCTCGGTCTCCCTGGCTGCTCTTCTTCCACCCTCCTCCCCTTCCTTGGAGGTACTCCCTCTGTGTGCCTCACCAACTGCATCTCGTTCACACCCTACAGTCTTCAAACCTCTGCCTCCTGCTCCTGAAACCTGGGTCCCTTTCAAAAGGATGCCCCTATCTGGCTCCCAGGGTGGCACTTCAATGAAACTCACCCAAAGCCAAAACCATCTTTCTCCTCCCCAGGCCCCCATCACCTTCATCCCAATTCTATTTCTTCTTCCTGCAGGCCCAGCTGCCCAAGCAGAAAACACCCTGTATTGTCTCTTCCTTCTTTGTCATACTTCATCTGTCCCCGAGACCGTGGGTCCTGCCTCTGAAATGCACCCTCCCATCGCCATCCTCACAGTCACAGCCAGCAGCACCGTGCGAGCCCTGTCCTCTCTCATCCTCAACTACTGTGATCGCTTCTGAACTAGACTCCCTGACTCAGCGCTTACCTCTCCAGCCCATTCTAGAATTCTATTTATACAACACAATCTGATCACATCTCTCTCAAGTTTCAAAACGTCCACAGTGGTTTCCTAGCAGCCTACAGGACAAAGCCCAACACCTCAGGTGGCACCAAGAACCTGGTGGCTTATCTTCTCATCACCTTCCCACCTCACTCCAAACCTGTTTTCCCAGCAGACCAAGCTCACTCCCTGCCTTTTCTCAGTGGGTTCAGCCTTTCTGTAATGCCTTAACCAATCTTCTCTGCTGGCGAATGCCTGCTCATTCCTTCACCCCAGCTCCACCGAGGCCCTAGGCAGAGCTGGTGGCCTTCTTTCTCCAGCATGCGGAAAAGGAATGGCCTTTATCACACTGTTCATGTGTCCACCTCCCCATCAGATGGGGAACCTCCTGAAGTCCCAAGTCTAGTCTTTATCACCCTCCACGGTTTCCCCAGGACTCCTGGCGTTCAGAACACTGGAGAGTCTTGGTAAGTGTTAACTGCGTGACATGTACCACCGACATGAGACTGTGTGGCCCTATAATGCTGATATATTTTTTATTGATTGATTGGGGAGAGAGAGAGAAACATCGATGTGTCGTTCCATTTACTGATGCATTCATTGGTGGATTCCTGTATGCGCCCTGACCGGAGATCGAACCCACAACCTTGGCATATCTGGACAACACTCTCACCAACTGAGCCACCTCGACAGGGTTAGGGCTGATACTTTTAAAATCTCCTTACTTACTTTGCCACTATCCAGGACATTTAAAATATCTAATTCTGGACATGACCTGGGATTCGCACACCATTTATGCTCCACTAAGTTAAAAAGGCAGCAAACTCTTGTGACATCAACTCACAAAGACCGGCAGGTGTCCAAACCTCGGGGCTGCGGAGCCGCACCTCCAGTAAGCCACACATGTGAACCTCCGATGGCCTGACCCAGCTGTTGTGTGACAGTGGGAACTCTCCCTGTTCAGCCTCCCCAGGCCCTTCACAGTGTCTCCCCAGGCCGGCACTGACTTCCAGACCCCTAGAGAAACCTCAGGTTGCCAACCCAGGAACCTTCTTCCTCCCCGGGTGGGCCCCACGAAACCCCTGGGGCAGGCTGAGCTGCTGTGCTCAACAACTGAGTTAGAGAAGAAGGAAGTGTCAGGCTTGGTTCAGGCCGAGAAGCACAGAGGCCCTGAAGCCGGCTCTACTCCACTCCACCTGCGAGAGAGACCAGATCTGCCCTCTCCTTCCAGCCCCCGAGACGGCAGCCCTCAGCATCGGTCCTGTGTTTTGTACCTGGCCATGCTCAGAGATGATCATCCGGGCCAGAACAAAAGGAATACCTTTTCCCGTGACGTGGGGACCCAGATAGGGATCAGATCCATTCCTTTGCCCCCAGACACAGCTATCGTTGAACTATAATATAAAACAGCCATTTAGAAGACCTACCAAGAAAACCAGATCTCGGAAAACAAGGTAAGAGACATGGCCAATCTTGAGAAGTTATTTCACCAGGGACCCTCTCCCCTCTTAGCCTCCTCCAACCCGCAATGAGGCAGGTTCCCTGTTCCCCGTGCCTGCGCACTTCTCCCAGTTGTAGCTTTATTTTTATTGAGGTAATTATTTGATTGGCATCTGTGTCTCACACACTCACATATTATTTACTAAATAAATGAATGTCCTTTGGACTCTGGGCACTGTGTGACCTTCATTTCTGTCTAATGCTGCTCCCCCAGGGCACAGCTGGGGCCCCAATTAGCTACAAACCATGCATCCCAAATCTGCCAATACCAGGTCATTGTTCGGCTGTCAGCATGCCTTTGACTTCCAAATAAATCCAAAACTCTAGACTCTGTGGCTGGGCTCCCTGCCTTTCTGCCATTGGAATTTGGAAATTAAACTCAAAACTCAAGAGAAAGAAAGGGCAGGGGCCCTCTCGAAACAGAATGCTGGTATGCCTGAAGTCCCAGCCTTCACCAGGCCAAAGCGGGCGGTATTTCGTCCTAAGAATTCTTAAGGTGCCATCTAGAGCTGCCATTTCTTGAAGAAGAGGAGACAGAGGAGGGCTGAAGGAGAGACACATCTAGAGCAAATTTCTGGGTTTCTCCTGTTCTGGGAGTGGCAGGTAGATTTTAATAAGAATTACAGACCCCTTCCCTTTCCAGCCTGGCGCACCAAGCGGAGCCGCGCATAATTGCCAGTGCAGCTTTTCCATACAGTTTGAGAAACAGCCACGAAGCTGGTTGTTTATGGGTCAGTCTTCCCACTAGACTGAGCCAGGCCTGGCCAGAGACCAGGACTGGTTAATCATCGCCCAGACCGAGCCCGAAGTCTGGCTGGCACGAAGAGCTCATGAAAGCCTTCAGCTGAAAGGCTGGCAAATGAGGGGAGGCGGCAGGGAGGAGCACCTGAGGTCCTGCAACAACAGTCAGTAAGCCTCCAGGACTCTACAATTCACTGCTTTCCTATTATGGGCCCAGGAGGGGCAGGTGCTTGATACGCATTATCTCAATTAACCTTTACAACCACCAGTGGGGCAGGCACTATTACGATGACCTGTTTCAGAATCAACATTTGAATCCTGGGACCCCACCTTCCCAACACCTGGGGATCCTTCAACTGAGACAAGCCAGGGCCAGGTCTGACTGGTGCATCCTTGGTCCTTGAGCCCTCTAGAGCAGTAAGCAGAACACCTCCCAGAAGGAGAGTCCACGTCAGGTAGTTACATGCAAAACAAGGACGTTAAGTTCTCTTAAAACATCTTCAGCCCTGGCTGGTGTGGCTCAGTGGACTGAGCGCCAGCCTGCAAACCAAAGGTCGCTGGCTCCATCCCCACTCAGGGCACATGCAGGCCCCGGGTTCCTGGCTGGGGGCGTGTGAGAGGCAACCAACCTCCTGATGTTTCTCTCCCTCTCTCTAAAAATAAATAAATAAAATCTTTTAAACAACAACAAAATCTTCAGACGCTCAGGGCTATAAATTCTCATTGCAGAAACCTGAGAAGACAAGTGAGGGGAGGGAACAACCCGCCCGGAAGGTGGATCTACAGACAAGGCACAAGGAAAAGCGGTGTTCGGTGTCCCCCTGCCAAGGGGGCACTTGGCTGTAAGGCTGCAGTCCTGTGCGGGGACACCGTTGTCCCTCAGATCCGAAGGGAAACAAGTGAAGACTCACATCAGCAAAACTCACTGAACCCCCTATCTGTGTTTACAGAATATGTCTTTATACCATGAACACGACAACTGCTGAAACAGAGCCCACTTCTACCTCACGGTCCATCTGTCAGTGGGCCGACTGAGGGAGGCATCCCCAGGAGACAGGGGCCAGAGAGGTAAAGCTAAAGGGGGGTGAATATATGGGGTGACACACACAGGAGTCACACAAACAGAAGGACATGGGAGAGAGTAAGGGAAAGGAGGCCCAAGGTCAAGGATAGTAGGGGGCTGGTTCCTGCCAGGGAGACCAGCGACCTTGCCTCCGTGATTTCCAGACCCCAGACGCATGTGAGATGGGCTGCATTAGAAGAAAACCTGGGGGACATTTCTCTTGATTATTAAATGCCTGCATCGGTCTGACTGCCCACCCTGAACACTCCGACTGTTTGCACCTTGGTCGGCCTAGGGGTTCTGTAGCAACACCCCAGTTTTCTGCAGCGCACGTGCCTCCTCGACGTTCCTGCCACACTGCCCCTTCTGTTTGTATCTCTGTTGGCTTTGCACGCCCTGTTCTCCCTGGAGTGTGGCTACATGTTCGAGTCCTCTTCGTTCTCCACAGCCCCGTCTTCAAAACGCCTACCCTTCCTGCTGTAGGCTCCGGGATGACTTTCAACTCTGCCTTGTACTCTGGGCATTAACAAGTACATAGGCCTTAACTGCTCTTAGGGACCGGGGCCATGCCTTATCTCCCAAAGGTCTTACTATCTGCTGAATAATTATCACCCAGAAAAATAAAACAAACTCCAAGGCTGAAAGTCAGCCCCAGGCCAGAGGTTCCTCTTCTCTCACTCAAAATAGAAATCAAAATCTTCCTGACTCAGGCAGGATGTGTTCCAAGCCTACGCTCTCTTGCCCCAGGTGCTCCCAGCCAGAGAGAGCACCATGGGAAAACAAAACAAAATCAGTATTTCCTATAAATAAATTTCATATCGGATAAAATACAGCCTCCTTCTTCAGGCCAACCAAACTCGGCCACTGTTCACACCCAGAAGACCTCGTCGGAGCCCCAGTGGCCCCCATCTGCCCTCCGATTATCAACAGCCTTCCTTCCTTTCTAGACAGGAGAACTGCAGATACCAGAGAGCATGCTTGCTCTGAGCTGGCAATCTGGTTTCGCATCAAAGCCACGAAGTCTGGACACACCACATTCTCCAGCCCACAGGGGAGGGCTGGCAGCCCTGGAGCTCAGGAGACAGGAGAGCACAGCATTGCTGACTCAACCAGGAAACGGGAATGGGGGGTGGCGAGGAGCACCTCACTGGCAGAGTGCTCCTGTGGCCCATCACAGAGAGGAGGTAGGCTCTGCCTAATATTGAGACATTATGGATTATTTAGGGTTTTGGTCGGGAGTTGGTATTTTTCCAGAATGCACAGGAGTGGAAACAGCCTAAGGAACAAAAGGTATGGATTATTGTCTGTGCTTTGCCCTAATTAGGTCTGTGTCTTAAGTCCTTTTTTTTTTCTTTGCCTGTTTGAGCCTCAATGTATATATCTCTAAAATGCAACACCTAAAGGAGATTTTAATACCCAATCCAGCATGTATTTAATTAGGAGAAAGTTATAAATCATTCACTTGAAATTATGAGAAAATTAAAATTACAATGACAAGGATAACATCAGAAAAAGTTAGGAGGCAGGGCCCCACAGTGACTATATTCAAGCCACAAATTTGGCTTTGTGCTTCCTGGCAGCCAAAGCAAAAAGAGAAACATGATCAGTTACAAATTTCCAATTGTCCAGGTCCTCTGAAGAGGTAAAGCTTTTCCTGGAACTTGATTCTGAAAGAAATTTCTCCAATTAACTTTTTAAAGGGGATATTAAGTTGCAGCTTAAGTTTTCAACAGAGAAATGCAGTATCAAGTTACATACAGCTGAACACAAAAGGCAGGCAGGAGCTGCGGCACAGTGAGACAGTTCTGGAGGGGCTGAGAGAGGTGGCTGAGGAAACAGCTTGCAGGTGCCCCACCTTAATCCAAGGACCAAACTAAGACTGCCAGAGGAACAAGTAGAGAACATTTCCATTCAAAAACTTCTGTAAATATTACTTCTTCCATAAGGGGATTTATTTAGAGTTGTGCACTTTTAAACTCCATTCCAGTTCTGATAGATTCTAAGTGACATTTTTAGTCTTCACTTACTTACGCTAATCTTAGATTTCGTGGATGAAAAAGGTTCTCAAGAAAGTAACCTCGCAGGGTGCTCTCATCATAAATTCCTAACAGGTCATGGTAGGTAGTCGCATTCCAGACAATAAAACTTTATTAGTAAAAGGTCTTTCTTTGCCTTAGGCAAGCCCTGGCCGTTGCTGTGGAGCATGTAAGTAACGCACCTTAGACTCGACCACCCTCCAGAGGGCACACAGTCTTGTTAACTACCCTGCAATCCAATCTCCGCGCTGCTTCCTCCCACCTTCAGGTAATCTTCCTTACGTTGGCTCAAATGAACCCTTGTAAAAAGTTTTCCACAGGTTTGCACATTCTTACATCAATGGTTTGGTAGTTTTTACTTCTTCCTGGCCGTTCCCAAATCAATGGACCGGGAATTCCCGCCAGTCACGGAGAGGGAGGCTCCCACTGGGCATATCGGGGTTGAAACTAACAGCCAACACCAAGCACTAATGTGCCAGGCTCCGTGCCTGGTTTCCACGCACCTCTCATTTAACCCTCCCATCCACCCTGTGTGGTAGGTAACTTACCAGTTCCCTTTTACAAATAAGGAACAGAGATTTAGAGAATTTTAGCAAATCGCTCCAGATCACAGAGCTAATTATCCGCATCTTCTGGCTCCAAATCCCAGGCGCTTAACACTACTTATAGTGCCTCCTAGCATTCCCGAACTGGACCGAGATTACTGGGAGAAATGCCCGTGTCCGGTCAGAAGAGCGAGGCCTGCGTGCGATAAGGCAACCCGAGGAGGAAAGAGGCATTCATGGACAACAACAAAACAAGAAGGATGTTTCTAGAGACTCCGGCGACCTATAAAAAGCATAAAGGGATCAAAACACTGTGAAAAGCAGAAATCCCAAAACAAAGTGATTCCAAAGGAACACTACTACCCCGCCCCAGGAAAAGGGAGGAAAAAATGTTTTTGCTCTTCTTCTCTTGAAATGAAGCATTATTTTGTCCTCTTACAGACCGAACCTTGGCTCTTAAGTCCTTCATTCACGGACTCGACACCAGATACTTGATGCTGCACACCAGGCCCGTCAGCAGTGAGTGAGCGAGAGGAGCTCTCTAACTCCCAATCCAGCCACCAAGGAGACAATGCATTTCCAGATGATTTTAAAGTTCTTTGAAAAAAATACAGTTAAGGGGATTGAGAGAGGCTAAAGGGCCGGGAAGGGAGGGGCTGTTCTAGGTAGCTGGTCAGGGAGGGGATCTCTGAGACCCAAGTGAGAGAAGCCAATGGTGCAAAACTCTGGATAAAAGGCACAGTGGAAAGAGGAACTACCAGTAGCAAAGGCCCAAAGACAAAAACAAACCTTGCATGTGTGAGAAACCTTAGGAAGATGGGTGTGTAGGGGGTCAGACCGAGGCAGAGCAGACCAGGTGGGGACTGGTGGGAGGTCAGGCAGGGACAGTGGGGGGAGAGGGGAGGGCCTTGGGGGAAAGGAGCCCAGGTTGTGACTGTAAACAGGGGAGTGATCCAATTTACTTTTAGAGCCCCCAGGGCTACATTCACAGCTCCCAGGGAAATTCAGGCAGGTTTGGTCCTTCAGGATGAAAGTGGAGTGTACCTCCTGGGGAGAGGGGACAGAAGGGAACCAAAGGGTAATGTAAAAAAGCAAAAATACAATAAAGATTAAATTTCAAAAAGGGAAAGAAAGTAAAGCACCATCACCTTTTACTTTGGTAAGGATAATATCACTGAAAACTATCAACTCTAACAAAATGCCTGCAGCCTGCAGGCCCTGGCTTTCCATCACTGAAGGCGAAAGTTCAAAAAGATGCTTCTTTCTCCAGAGCTAATACCCCTTTGTGCTAAGGAAATGCAACTGTCAGAGCACCCAGGGCTCTGGTCCACAGAACCCAGGGGAATGCCAAGATCATACGCAATGGAAACGGATCCTCATCCTCACTCCGAGTCGCACCTGAACCCCCTTCCCTCCGCTTGCCCTACCCTTGCAGATCCCCCTGTTGCCATCCTTCTGTGGCTTTCCTTTTTCCATAGGCTCAAAACTAAACATTCTAAATGTGAGCTGCTTGACCAACACTGAGCATTATTAAAGTTAATTTCAACAGTCCTACAGTTAGGAATCCCATATAAGGCATACCTTTGGTAGAAAGGAGCATAGCTGAATCTGAATTTGGATAATTTAGAGTTCGTGCTGGAACTAAATTGCAGCTTTAATTCGAGGAAATTTCTTTTACCCACATGTTTGGACACAGTAACTAAGAGGGGAAACGTCTAACATGTGAATGCATCAGATGTGTGTGTGTTTGTGCTCGAAGGCAGAGACAGAGGCTACGGCGTCAGACCCGGGGTGGCTGACAAGACCCACGTGCGGACAGGAGGCGAGCGGTAACCACAGGAGAGAGACCCAGGGCCGAGGTGGGCAAGGAGGTAGGGAACTTGTGCCTCTTATGAACAACTGCTGACAGACGAGCCTTTGACATCCGCCCCCGCCCCCCCAAACAGAAATAAAATCAGCCAGTCCTTCCCTCAGACTTTACAGCCTGGAATACTCAGATATGAAACAAAATCAACCTCTTCTGCTGGCCATTTGTTAATATCTCAGGCACAATGACTGTGTTACTAACTCAAAGCCATTAAAATCCTTAAGACAGTGATGTCACATGATCTCATGAACCCCGACCCCACGCATCTAAAAATGTCCAGTGACACAAAACAGTGAACAGCAGCCCTCAAGTGGGCTGGGGTGGGACAGTGTTAGGGGGAAGGGGCGTCTACCTCCTGTGGCCAAGTTTCATGAAAGCTGAAAGCGAACACTATATACCCTCACAGTTTTCACAGCCTAGGCTACTGTGACTAGCAGATGAGTGATCCGGGGTTTGCACAGTGTGGCTGTGCCCACTTTGTATCCAAGTTAATGCCTTTCATTGTTCACTTCCCACAATTCCACTAGGTCAGGGTTTCTTATCAACTACCGGCATCACAATCTCAAGGCCCACTTATTAAAAATGTGCCCCACTGAGAAGAAACATCTCCAGAGTGGATTAACAAACTGCATTTTTAAACACTCCCAAGGTCATCTTTATGCATATTAAGTTCAAAGACCTCTCCCCTAGAGCAACTGTGGACGATGAGCCACGGGTCAAGAAATTAATGGGTCATGACCATCCCTTGTTTGTTTGTTTTTAATTAAGTAGAGAAAAGTTGTAAATAGAGCACACTGCAGGTAGCACGGGCGATTGCTTCCCGGAACTCACTGCAGCTGTGAACCTTTGGGCAGTGATGTAAAATGTATCCCTCACTGTGGATCCCACTCAAAGTTTGAAAACCACTCTCCTACAGGGAAGAAGGAAAACAGTATTTCTTGTGCATGGTCTTTGATTTTCTATTTTCCACCACTAACCCGAAGCTTCTTGATTTTAGTTCAAGCACAAGATATCAAGACAGATCCCAGAAATGCTGTTATTGAATCCTAAACTGATAAGGCAAAACCAAACTGAGGACCGGGGTGAGCCCAAGGCCCCCCATTCTACTCCTACCTGGCACCCTTTATCATGGAGCTGAGGACAAGGGATGGTGTCAAAGGGAAGTTTGAGACCCTCTTCAGGCTGGACCTGTCCCTCAGTTTATAAAAAACAAATGTGTAGCCACTTATATCACAGTATAAAATATTGTGAATATCTGTAAAATATCACAGAATTAAAATATTCCTCACCAGGGCAAGACGCAGCCTCAGTATCACTGGAAAGTGTGAAGGCAATGAGGGAAGGAAAGACAGAACTCACAGCCCAGGTGTGCAGTCCTGCGGCAGTGAAAGCCAGGGAAGGCTGAATCCAATCCCACCGATCACAAGGCCAAGTTCTCAGAACCAAGAACACTGAAGAGCATCAAGCATGTGAGGTCAAGTCCCACCCCAAGCCAGAGACATGTTTACCACGGGCAAGTTGCTTAACTTCTCAACCCTCCTAGTTCCTTTGCACCACTAATGTGCTGTGAGCAAATGAGGTCCAGGGTAGCAGTTCCTCTTCTTGCCCAGTGCTCTAGGACAGGAAGCCCTGTCTTGCACATCTTATTGGACCAGAAGAGAGGAAAAAGGGAGAAAAAGCAGGGGAAAAGGATAGGTAGCTAGCTGTGTTGTTACCCTTTAGACTCACAAGCAGCATCAGTCACTCAAAACAGCCTCAAGACTCCAGGACAGCAAATCGACCAGGAGGCCAGAAAGCAAAAGCCTCAGCAAAGCCCAGAAGCAGTTTCACGTGCCGCTCACAGCAGGGACACTGTGGGAGGATCAGCTGCATGCAGGACTGGAACACGGAGGACACTCACTCACTTGGCTTTTTAAGCAATTGTAAACTGAGAGCGAAGTTGGAGGTAGCAGTCTCCTGGGATGGGTCCAAAAGAACAGGTGGTTGCCCCCAGCCCCCAACGGGAGAAAAGCCACCACTTGGGCAGACACCCAGAAGAGGTCAGCAGCCACGGAGGGTGAACTTGCAGCAGGCGGAGGCCGGGGCTGCGGCTCAGCGCCAGTTCCTGGGAAGTACTCGCCGCGGAGGACCCTGCATTCCGTTGGGCAGGAGCGCATTCGCGCCCACTCCCTTGGCAAGGCCACCAGGGAGGCGCCGGGAAGCGGCCAGGCAGGAACTCGGCTGCGGTCACCTCGGCCCGGGGCCGCCGAGCGCTCCCAGCAGTTTCGAGCGCGGCCAGCGCCCCGCAGGCGGGGGCCCCAAGGGCGGCGCTCCAGGACCAACCGTCCCCAGCAAACAGCCCACGTCCACGAGACGGAAAACGTCCGAAGCCCCCACTCGGGCCCCCACGGAGTGCGATCGCACGGAGCTCCGCTAAGGAAGAAGCAGCGACCGGGTCTCCAGGTACCCCTGGCCGAACCGCGCACCCCAGACTCGCCCGGCCCCTCGAGCAGCTTCCGGACCCGGAGCTGAGGACCCCGTGCCACCTCGGTTCCCGCGCGGCCGCCGCGGGGCCGCCAGTGTTTGTAAACAAACCGGTCACGTGGCCCGGTGGCCAGCTCCCCGCCTCCTGCTCCCGCGGCCCCATGGAGACCCCACGCCGGATCCCGCCTTGGGGGTGCTGGGCAGAGGGCGCCGCGCTCCGCAGGGTCGGCCCGGAGGGGCCGCGGGACCGGTGCCCGCGCTGGGTGCCCGGCGCTCGCGCTGACAGCGCTCCCCGCGCCCCGTGCGCCCGGCCGCTCTGCACTCGGGGTTCGCTTACCCGGCCGCAGGCTGCCCCGTCTGGCCAGCGCCGGGCTCGGCTCCGTGGGGATGCGCCGCAGCAAAGAACCGCCCGGCCGGATCCCGGGCTCCGGGAGCGCTCTTAAAGCCACAGTCTCCGCCGCGGCCGCCGCCGCCACTCCGCATCCCTCCGGGCCGGGCCGGGGGCTGCCCTG